>NC_088791.1:42527997-43152997 GCF_011386835.1 Chrysemys picta bellii
GGTGGACATTTTTGGTGGTGTTTTCTGACCCACCAAAGGCACCTGATACAGCTTATGATTGAGCAGGAGGGTAGTGTAGACATACCCTCATGAGTGTCATGAGCAGCATCAGCCAATTCAAGTCTGTCATGCCTCTTCCTCTGCCTTTGCCTCCTCCTCCTGCTCAATCATAAGCTGTATCAGGTGCCTTTGGTGGGTCAGAAAACACCACCAAAAATGTCCACCAGCATCTCACAGAAACTCTGTCCATTTCCTGACACAGGAGTGAAAGCACAAGCAAGAGAAGTTCTTCAAAAGGTGATTCCTTTGGTAGCTGGGAGTTCATAGACCAAAATGACTGCTTGGTAGGCTGTGTTGGCAGGCTGTACAAACTTCCTGTAATGTGCAGGGTGCAGTAAAGTTTTTCCACAGTGCACCAAAGTCAAAGGGCTAGATCGGCCACATTTCAGGATGGCCCTTAAGAGTGTGGGACATGGTTGTTTTGACATGGGTCTCCATGATGCAGTGTAGATGCTAGAGCCCCAGGTTCAAGCCCAGGTTAGAAAATTCTTAACATAGGGTTAACAATCAGTGCAGACACTCAAAACCTGTGTTCTCTAACCCCAGGTCAGCTGACTCAAGTTCCACTAACCCTGGGCTTAAATTGCAGAGTAGACATACCCTCTGAGTAACAGGATATGTGAGCAGATAAACATGCATCCAGCACGTCACTTTCTATACTCCTACTTAAATAGTAAATGAGTTCAGAAAGGGAGGTGAGGTTTTAGTGTCATCCACATTTGCATTCAAGCCCTTCACAACTGCATCCCGGCCTACATCTTTCCTGCTACTTTATTTCCTGCTACATTAACTCCACTACATCATGCCACTTCCTTCTCACACAATCATTTCTGTGCCTTTTGCCACAGTGCCCCCTATGCTGATCTCAAAATCCATGTTCCACCAACCCCCCTCCCTCTATCCATTCATATATATATATATATATATATATATATGGAAGAAGTGTGAGAGTGTGTGTGTGTGTGTATGTATGTATGTAAGTAAAGAAACCATCAAGGCATGCACATATCAAAACTGAGCAACTATGTGATCTTACTAATGTATACTTTGTCTTTCCTCACCCAATTTCACACCTATTTCATTTAAATTAGACTGGAAGCTCTTCATGGTAGGGATGATATTGTATCTTTTTATTCATTCTGTGAAGCACTCAGTGCATACTTTATACATTATAACAATAAGCCACTGCAGTAGGTATTTCAATGCCATTGGATTTTATAAACTCAATTCTGGCCATTCTTTATTTGCTAATGTGTAGAACTGTGTGACTAATTTATTTTTTGTTCACTGGCCACCTCTTTCTCTGTTTTTTTGAATGACAACCAAGTCTCCTAGTGAATCTAGATCCCAAAATTTTTCAGGTGAAACTATTTCGCAAATTCATGTTGAATTCACTAATAGTTTGTCAATCTGAAACTGCGTTTTTCAAATTGTCTGAAAAATTTTGCCCAGCTCTACTGAAGCATTTTCCTTTCATTTAGCCAATGACTCAATCACATCCTCATGATTTTCACTCTCCTGAATATAATCCTTACCCTCTATACATGCACAATTTGGAGCAAGCTTTTTGGGAGGACATGGGGAGACCTCACCCTAAGTGTTCTAGAATTCAACTGAATGCACTTTTCACCCTTCGAGCAATCAGCAGCTTAGACCAACCCCAAGGGTGTTCTAAAATATGCCAGTCTGTGACGATCTGCTAGACGGCCACGATGTCAACAGGACTGATGAAGTAAAGTGTAGTCTGTGACCACACCCACTCCCAACACCAAGACACAATCTCTATGTCTGGGAGCTGGTCAGGAATTTTTCAACAAAATGTTTTTTCAACTGAAAAGGTTGATTCGTCATAACCAAAACTGTTCACTAGAAAGGGTTGGAAATGTTTTTTTATAGGGTCCTCAGAGGGTCAGCGGCCTAGCAGTTAGCATATGTGACTTCCATCCCCTTGCTTCTCTAACTGGAAGGCAGAGGTGCCTGGTTCCTGACCTTAGGATGGGAATTTCCTGGCCTCCACCCACATCTGAACCTTAGACCTTAAAGAAGTGTGGAAAGGGGACCTGGGCCCTCCCTCTCCATTGGGTCCCAGCCCAGGATGCTGTGGGAAGCAACACTATCAAGGTCTTCCCGGCAGAGAGTCTAAATCCACTGCTGTGAGCTACTTCCTACCTATGTCCCTTCAGTTTGGGGCATGGCCCCTGTAGTCCAAACAGTCTGTAGTGGCTCTCGTGGAGTAGCACTTCCTTGTGGGCCTTTGCAGCATCCTGCTGCGGCTTCAGGTCCCACTGAGTGGGGGCAGATGTAAGGTTGGAGGCCTAATGCCAAAATATCCTTAAATAGCAAAGTTCACTCACTGCCCGGTGTTCCCCAGTCTCCTCCCCAGTCTATTTCTCGGTCAGGAAATAGTGCTTCTCCCCCCAGTGGTTGTCCTGGATGTCAGGCTTGTAGTGAAACTTCCCTCAAGCAGAGAGGTAGCGCTGCCTCTTCGCCAGTCAGCCCAGAACTGAGCAAAAAATTCCAGTTTTCATGAATGTCGTTATGTTTCGAAATTATAAGTAATTATAGTAAAAAAAATGGTCAAAATAAAAACAAACATTTTTGAATATGTCAAAACATTTCTATTGACCCCAACTGGTGGGGTATTTTTGTCTTGTTCTGTTTTTTTTTCAGATTTTTGGTTTGCAAAAAAATTTCAGATTTCAAATTTTAATCCTGATTCAAGACAAGAACATTTTTTTTTTTTGCAGGACAACACAAACCATTTCCCACCCAGTTCTAGTCAGGGGTGGAAGGAGATGGCATACAGCTATTTGTGGAGTAGTGCAAAGGGGCAGGATCTGGCCCCAAATCTTCAGTTTCTTGTACCGCACAAGGGTGAGGTGTCAAATTACTATCAGTGATCCATATTTTTTAAAGGAGTCACCACTATTCACATGATTCCAGATGTCTCGAGGGGCTGAATTTGTGTTACAAACAACGCGAACCAGCTGGTATTTAGCATATTCCAGATGCAATGTATGCAATATTATGGGCCCAATTTTGTCTTGTTTGCAATCAGTGGGGTTGCACAGATGTAAGCAAGGGCAGAATTTGACCCTATTCGATTTAATGCTCTCTCATTCAGATATTTTATAGCACAGCCCCAACAGGAGCAAGTCACAATGAATTAAGGGCTAGCACCTTGATGGGTTGTGAATCCCATTGCAGACCCCCTTTCTACCCGAGTGAGATGTGTAGCTTCCTGAAATACAGCACAACAGATTTTGTTTCCCAAAATGCATTCCTGGATAAAGAGACATAGCTGATTATTTGAACTGACAATTGCTAAGCCACACCCACTGACAATTTTTCCCCAGTGGTGTAATAAATATTTAAAATAAATGTTTCAAAGTTCACAGAGCAGAATTCTAACATTCACTTAAAAGCATTCTGCTAAAATACTGCCATCTTACAATAAAATCTGAAGGTAAAATGGACTGTTATGAACTAATCTAGTGTGTATAATTTTGTTTCACAGCTTCATGCTACTTTTAGTAGCTTTTTTCTGATTGACCTTATATAAGAGGACGGTGCATACTGGAAGTTAGGAAAGGCTGCAACAGGAGATGTTCATTGTGTCCACTTTGGTCTCATAAAATACCATGTGGCCAGGAGGGAGTGACCGCAAGTTCTATCAACCTCCAGGACTGGTTTCACTGTGACTGCTTTAAACTAGTAATGGATGAATGATTAAAGGCTTGAGCATTCAGGCTGCATAAGCATGGGATGTTTGTCTGAATTTTTATTCATATCTCCATGGTCTGCAAATTGACCTTGAAGTATGGTGAAAATCCCAGTATTGCCTCATTTCAGAAGGATCAACAGTACTGTATGCATACCCTTCCGGTATTTCTGCTTCTGGTCCCAGCCAAAACCAGGCATGCAAACAATAAAAGCAAAGCAAAGTTAACTGCATATTTACAAGTCTTAGAGTTTCAGAACTGGTTTCATATCGGTGAGAGTTTAGATCAGCTACATTGCTATGTGCAACAATTTACAAAGAATTCCACACCCATCCAAAGTCAGGGTGGGTTCATAGTATTTGCAGTTCTAAATAGTGCAAGACCTAAGTGCATGAGCAGTTTATGAACCTCAGCTGATGTTCAATTCATCTAGTCTGATCTTCCACATAACACAGGCCTTAGAATTTCATCCACTAATTCCTGCATCAAGCCCATTACTTCTAGTTCAGCAAGAACATGATTTTTAGAAAGACATTTAGTTCTTCTGTCAACTCTCTACACATGCCCAGCAGGAATGACATATTTCCAGAAGCCTCAGCAACCTTGGACTGAGACGAGTTTTTGTACAGTCAATTAAAAACAAACAAATGGTGCCATCTCTGAGAAACTGGACTCCTGACTGTTTAAAAACACATTACAGAATTGGCTTGATGGGTATAGATGTGACAGTCACCATCTACCTTCATCCTGGACAAAACAGCACTGAAGACTGAGACCACTCCACAAAATACATGACACCTATCTGTAGTTTGCCACGGGCACTTTTGTTCTAGATTCTTTATGTTCCATCTTCAAGTCAGCAGCCTTATACATGAATAATATTAAAACTTGCATGTATACCCGACAGTAAGAAATTTGCATAACTTTCCAGAATAAGGAAGATTAATCAGACATGCTAATCACAATACTATATGTAATACTGACTCATCACATCACATAAATCCAGCTAAATGGGCTCAGTGGCAGTAGCTGTTAAGAAATAAGAGGAAAGGCAAGTGACAATCCACATTATGGAAAGTAAAAAAAAAAACCCTCAGTGTCTGAATCAAAGTCATTTTTCACAGTTCACATACAGTTCATCTTCTTATCAGTTAAACCAGTGTTTCTCAACCTTTTTGTGCTGGCGACCCCCTTTGGACTTAAAAAAAAGGGTGACCCCCACCCCCTAGAAAAAATTGCAACTCCCCCTACCTTAAGCTCAGGGCTTTGGACTCCAACCACCCTGCTTGGGGCACAGGGCTCCAGGCTTCAGCTCAGCGCAGGGCTAAAACACGTAAATTAGCTTTGCAGGGGCCCCTGTGGCATGGGGCCCCAGGCAATTGCTTTGCTTCCTACCCACGAATGCCGGCCCTGTTTGCAACCCCCCTAAACCCCTCCCATGACCCCCAGGTTGAGAAACACTGAATTAAACTATGTAGTGTCTGGAGGTGGGAGAAATACACCAATCAGATCCCCCCCACAGTGAACCTCCAACTTGACAAATCAAAACAATGGGTCATTGAGGTGTGTCTTCCCTGGCTTGTTTAAAGTTAAACATTTTCATTACATCAAAAATGAACATGACTGTAACAATATTAAATATTGGGCTAGATCCTAAGATCATGTCATTTGGTCTAATTCCACTGACGTCAATGGAATTATGCCAATTTACTCCAGTTGAGGATCTGATCCTGATAATTTCCAATTGCTTAAAACTAGCAGAGTTCTAATTTAAGGTTAACATACTCATTTTAGATCTTGGATTGCCTATAGGAGGCCAATAGCCATACACTCTACAAATACCATATCAGGGTACTGTCTAATTGTGCTGTGACATGTAGCATATAACATATGTCAGAAGAGGGTCAAAGATATTCATCTCCTGTACCTTGTAATCCACTCTGAAAAGATTAACTCAGATTTTCCTGCCCCCACACCTGGTATTTCTTATTCTAACCTTATTTTCCAAGTGATCAGTTGAATCTCACAATCTTCTGCAGATTTTGGTGTCCTCAGTTAAAATAGCTTCTATCAGTCATTATCTCCATGTCTTCAATTTCCATCTCCACTTCATTCCATTTGAAAGTGAAGAATTTTGAAAGCTTATCAGCTGTAGCCCATCTAGCATTTTATTAATCTCCATCAAGTTCTTAATAAAGTCTGACATTGCTTGATAAGTCAAATTCATATGGTGTAAAATTGAAAAAAAAAAGCCACAGAGATGGGTCCAAAGCCCAGCTACTGAAAGGTTGAAAGTGAACTCTTTTGTGGGCGCAGGTTTATTTATTTAGATGTTTTAGGCGCTCAGTGTTTTTTCAGTAATAAAATAATCACAAAACACACAAGCTAAAAATGTCAAAATAACAAATTTGGGAAAACTAAAATGTGGCATCATCTGTAATCTTCACTTTGTCCAAGAAACAAACTAAATTTCATATTTTATTAATTAAAATTATCAATACACAGTGAAAGCTCTAGGGCCGTATTAATAAAACTGGCATAACTAAGCCCGTAATTCAGCTCTCTGTCAGGGCAAGGATCAAAATCTGGCCTCATATTTCTGTTCACTTCCTTCTTCCCACAAGGAAGGAATCTTTATAACCCTGACAAAACTCTAAGCTCTACCCATTTTTCCTTGCTTGATCTTTTCACTATGTCCACTATGACCACTATGTCTGAAGTTTAGGACTGGAAAAGACCCCTGTTTCAATCAGCTGACGTTTCTCCTAATTGGTTGGAGGGGTTGTAGATGAACTACCGAAGCCACTTCCTGCTCCTAAGAGTCTAAGCAGCTCTCTTTGAATTGATCCCAACCTCAGTGACAGTTTTACCATTTTACTGATAAGTGAGGTAACTTTGTGGTATATGTAAGAGACACAAAGACAGAAGCTTGTGAACATCAGAAAGCCTATATTCAAGTACATTTTTATTTTATTCAAATCATCATGTGGCTCGCAGCCAGAATAAACTGATCTGAGCAGCAGTACCTGCCTTCTTGAAAAACACTCCACACAGGAGTTTCTAATATCTGCTGGCATGTTTAAAAATAACCATATTTGAGTGTTAGCAGAAAAGTGGATATGGCTATGGTTTGATGCTTCCTGACATATATTTAATAGTTGCTTAGGCTAGTTGCACCCCCTTTCCCTTTAAATTCTGTATTTTCTGCAGTTATACACAGGACTGGCTCCAGCGTTTTTGTCACCCCAAGCGGCAGAAAAAAAAAAGCCGTGATTGGTGGCACTTCAGCGGCAGGGACTGAGGGACCCGCCGCCGAATTGCTGTCAAAGAGCCGGACGTGCCGCCCCTTTCCGTTGGCCGCCCCAAGCACCTGCTTGCTGCGCTGGTGCCTGGAGCCGGCCCTGGTTATACATACTCCTCCTCTTGGGGTAAATATATTGTGCTCTGACATGCATGTTATAATCAGGACAAAAGAGTACAGAGGTTAGGTCATGAGCCAAAGAGTAAAGTAGTTTGTCTCATTTGCAAAGGATTTGAACATGCTCTTAAATTCAGCTCAAGTGAGGGCAGATTTGAGCCTTACATCTAGAAATTATTGGTTTGTTGTATTAAAATAAAATCACATGTCTAAGATGTTTAATGGAAGACATAGGCCAAAAAGAAAATTCCTTCCATCATGTAAGTATTACAAAGATTCATGGGAATTATAAACTTTGGGGGAGAAATTTAATTTAAGCCGCATAGATTTTCCCACTCTTCCTTTCATCTGTCTCATTTAACAAATGAGTGTGCTGTGTTCCAGGGGAAAACTGGGGAATGCACACACTGTAAAATGCTGCTTTTTAGTGTGTGAGGAGGTAGCACAAGACACATGCCTGACAGAATGTGGCAGACAATATCAAGTATTATAGTCACGCAGGGCCTGATGCAAAGCCCTGCAAAATCAGTGGGAGCCCTTCTGTTGCCTTCAGTGGATCAGGTTTGTATGATGGTGCTGCGTGGTGTGATGTGACCTCTGATCAACAGGAAAGAAATGAAGTTCTCATTGTGTCAAATGTCTGATACCATCAAAAATGATTATTTTCTGCTCAAGAGCAGTTACCCTATAGGGGGATGTTGAATGTAAGCTTTCTTGTTTGATGTATCTGCATACTGCATATAGACATTGAAATACAGCAAACAGCCAGGGGTCTTATGCCAGGCATTTGATACCCTCTAGAAAACCATGGGAAGGTCTTTGTTCTCGTCATTAGAATTAATTTTTTTATTAAAGTTAATGTTTAAAATTAAATATAAGTTAAGAGGGAAGATACTGTACATCTGGGGTCAGGCTTGAGTTATGAGGGATTACAGGTATTGGTTACAAGGATCAAGAGATACATATCACATAACCAGCATAGACTGGGAGTTTTTAAAGTGTCAGTGGATAAGTGGGCTTGGGTATGCCACCCATGGAATGTATTAAGGGTATTAAGAGTCCAAGTCAGTATCAGTGTAGCGAATAAGTACATGGGTGTGCTGCATCCCTTGGTTCGTCAGGGAAGGATGTGGGTTATTTCCCTGGTCAGCGTTCTCAATTACTCAATGTGGTATTGACGGTGTTCCATGATGTGTTCCGTATAGATGTCTCTGGACCACCTGATGGTGTCGGACACTAGGAGCTGCCTCATGAGCTGGGCGTAGCGTCGACTGATTCCGAACGGTCTCAGTACCGGCTCATTGTGAGGGTCCCACGAGCCCAGGGCTCCCACGATCGGTGCGTGTATCTGGACTTCATAGCCCTGGACTCTCAGGGTGTCAGCCAGCAGGGTGTACTTCAACGCTTCTGTGCTCGGGCCTCATGGAAGGCTGGTGACCTGTTTTCAAATGGTACCATGACGTCTACCATAAGGATCTTCTTCTTTTCTGCGTCCATCACGACGATGTCAGGTTGCAGTCAGCTGTCTGTCCCGGGGATGGCGGAGTCGACGGTGATCTTCCCCAGGGACAGCGGGATGGCTTTCACCAGCCGGTTCTGGATGGCATTGTGGCGGTGCGGCCAGGTTCCGGAGTGCTGTTTGCATCCACACAGGACGTGGGGCAGGGTCTCGTTGGCATAGCCGCACTTCCTGCAGCGCTTGTCCTGGTTGCCGTGGTAGACGACTCCGTTGAGGGGAATGCAGTTGAGTCCGGGCCTGGTGGACAAACCGCCAGTCAGTGAACCTGGTGAAGCTGCCCCCGGGGAGAAAGTGCTTCCTGGCGTCCCACTTGCAGGACACCTCAAATACATTGCCCTGGTCTGGCTTCCGCTTGAGGTTCTCGGCATAGTGGCAGTGGATGGTGTCTTTCAGGGTCCTTTCCAGCATCGTTCTGGCGGCTGGAGTGATGATGGTGTGGTCCGGGGTCTTTATGCACAGCACCAGTATTCCCAGCTCCCAGCACTCCTCACACCACTTCCAGCGGCAGCCGATCCTCTTTTCTCGAGGCATTGCGGGTACAGGACCAAAGAGAGGACAGGTCTCCCCCCTCTCTCCCGAACTCAGCCTCCAGGGAGCCGCTGAGATAAGTGGCGACGTCCTGCTCGGAGAGGGCCCTGGTGATGCGTTTCCTGACCACGTCCCATACGACTTCCTCCGCAATGCTCCTCACTGTCGGATCTGGGCACATCAGGAGACGGAAGGCATGGGTCATCACCACCACGTCGCACAGGTCGCCCATCCGAGGTACGTTGGTGCCGCCCTGCCTGTGGGAAATGTAGATGATGTCGGTGATCGCTCTCTGGGGAAGGTAGAGCCATTTCCTCACCAGTTGCCTGATGTGCTGTCGGCCTCGTTCAGGGGCATCTTGGCTATGGCTGATCCCCTCAGGACAAAGGAGATGTGTGGGATCAAGAAGGTATTAAGGGCATTGATCTTTTGCCAGGGGGCGAGCAGGGAGGAGTTAATTTGGGCCACTACAGTAAAATCTGAATACAATTACAGCCAACCAGTAAGTGTCAATGTTGTCTACACTCAAATGTCTGGTGTATGTCAATGTATATTGTGGAATAGATTTTATTTGCTGAGTATAGAGGATCGGCACAAACCAGATGTAGAGGCACAAACCAGATGTAGAAACACACATTATTTCATAGATCTACATTTTCCTAGCAGCATCCAACATTCTGGCCTAATCGAGGAGGACATTGTTCAGGTGCAGTCAGCATCATATAACTCTCCTTTGCCATGATGGCTACAAAAATATTTGACATTTAGGCTGCTGCTGTGCTGAGTCTACTACCTATCATGCTAACAAATACTGTCTCATTGCTTCCTTGTTTCCTCCCCATCCATTTGTCTATATGCACTATATGGGGCAGGGACCTTCTTTTTGTTCTGTATTTGTACAACACTTAGCACAGTGGGGTTCCGGTTCAGGATGGGGCTCCTAGATGGCATGGCAATACAAATAATGATGTTATAGGTGGTGGAACAGGAAGTGTAATTTGAAATCAAGTACAAAAAATTTGTATTCACCATCCTGTGGACTAATTTCCATTATTATTATTTATTTGTGTTACCATAGCACTTAGGAGCCCTAGTCCTGGACCAGGACCCCATTGTTGTAGACACTGCACAAAGGGTATGTCTATGCTGGAATGGGAAGTGTAATTTACGGCTTGGGTAGACATACACATGCGAGGTCTGATCGAGCTGGCACACTAAGAATAGAAGTGTAGCTGCAGTGGCACGAGAGGCTAGCTACCAAAGTGCTTACCTAGAGTTTCAGATGGGATCACATTCTGAGCAGCTAACCTGTCCCGCACCTCACACCACCACAGCTACACTGCTATGATTTAGCATACTAGGTCAATCAGAGCTAAGGCAGGTATGTCTACCCATGGTGGAAATTACACCTCCAGCTGCAGTGTAGAAGTACCTAAACACAGAACAAAGCGGTCTTTTCCCAAGGAGCATTCAATCAAAGGGCTCGTGCATGCAACAAATTACTGCACGACAAGCCAGGGTGTGACTCTACAGCACTATTGCTACTGCACTCCAGGACTTTCAGTGCACTGTAGCAGTGTCCACGTGGGACATTACTGCATGGCAAGCTGGAACGCTGTGGATTCACACCTGGCTTGTTGTGCAGTAACTTGCCATGTTGACTAGCTCTGAGTATTAGACAAGAGGCAACAGATAGATACAGACCAACTGATGTGAGATTGCAAGAAAACAATGAGACAATATTGGTCAGCATGACCATTCATGTTCCCATTCACTTTTTTGTAGATAAGCAAATCTGTCATGATACATTTTACTAGAATTGGGAGAATGATGTAGTCAAAGGTTGGGGCCCCCTTTGATACAAAATAATTTTGTGCTTGTTTGTTGTACGTTTCCTGTCAGTGCTCACCTGTCACAGGGCACCTGGGACTGCCATGCTAGATCTCAAATTGCCACTGCCAAGTACTGATGGGATCAAATTTATCCATCTGCATCTTTCCTATGCCAGTCAATGGGGGTGATGTGTATGGGCTTCATACTGTAAACCCAAGTACCAGGGGGAGCAAGAAGACAGACAAGAATGGAAGGGCTGGGTCAGGAGATGCAAATAATAGGATTAAACAACAGATGTCTTATATAGCTGTCAGTTACAGCTGTAAAGGGTTTGCAGATATGAGAAAGGCTACAGTGATGTAATATCAGCTTTTCAAAGAGTGAATACAGCAATACAGCTCCTGGTGACCAGAGAGATGCCCGAAGCTGGAAATTCAGAGAAAGAGGAATCACAGAGATAGCTACTGGGAGCCAGAGAAGAATGAAAGACAGAAAGGAACAGTGCCAGCTTTTTCACAATAAAAGGCTCTTTTCCAAAATAATAATCTTTTTGCTTTCTTTACTAGCAGATTGAAGTGACTAACAAAAGCAAAAGAAAGCATGGCTCAAAAAGATCCTGGATATGATAGAAACACCGTGGACTATTTTTTTAAACCATCGTTTTCTTCTGTGAGGCATGGACAGAAGAAGGAAGAGGAAAATCCAAATCAAATAAAACCAGAAGAGGACACTGACTAGCTACTGGGACATTGCTGTGTCTGTGTGTGTTTTGAAGAAAAAGAGAGACACATTAACCACCGATAGAGGACACTCCACCCCCCCAGGAAGAAAAGGGACTTGCTAACCAACAGGCTCATTATTTCAACCTCATGAAGAGCCAGAGAGGAGAAGGGGAAAATGTATGAACCCTCCTCCCCCATTATCACACAATAGCTAGACAGCTGAGAAATTAGGTAGGCACAGTAAAGTAACAACATCTGATAGGGCTCTGGGGCACAGTAAGTAGTGTGAAAGCATTCACACCTGTTCAAAAACATCAAGTCATCTACAGCAACAGTGCTACACCTTCTATCATCAGTGTTTTAGATATTGAGACCATGAAGGCTGGAAAACTATTGAAAAATGTAAAAAGGATCCTACAAGGAATAAAACGGAGAGTGCCTATTAAATTAAAGTAAAGGGGCCTGATATTTTAAAATGGGCTCTTATGCTGTTCTATTTTTCACTTGTTGATCATTGTAGAAACAGATTTTTGAGTACAATTAATTGTGGACACAAAGGATGGCATATAGATGTCTAACTACCTGATTATGCCTGGAAATTGGGCAGTCAGGCATCTACAAGCCATTGTGTGTCCACAGCTATCTGCACTTGGAATTATTTGTAGGCAGGTAGTTGTGGGCATAAAATTGGAGGCCATTTAAAAAAATATTAGGTGCATCATGTGCAATGGCAAGTCTAGGAAAATTACGCTGCTCTTCTACTGTACTAACTAGACAGACCATCTCTAACCCCTTTTAACAATGGCAATGATCAACTAATTATGTATATGTAAATGCTGACAATTAGGAGGAATGGACACACTAGTTACAGTTAAAAAACAGTGGAAATAGAAAGGTGCATATCAGTCATTGCAACAAATAAAATATTAACATAAGCTACTTCTTTGATTAATGTTGTCAAATATCTATCCAGTGTTCATTTGGGGCCAGTTCTGCAACCATTGCAGTGAGTGCAAAAATGTGAGTAACAGTTGCAGAATTATCCAGGCTATATGGAGCTATGGCAGATATTTGACTGTCAGTTCTTCTGTGTTACTATGTAATTGTAAAATGCAATGTCAGCTGAGGGTATACATGATTTTTAATAATATTATTTTTGTCTCAGCTTGGTGATTCTGGGTGGGGGATTTTTTGCTTGAGTTCCTTCCTAACACGACCCTGTTATGTTCCTAGTATTGCCAAGCTAATGTGATCCATCTGCTCTGCTGAATCATTTCTAGCTCACTAAGCAAAAGCATTGCCTTTTCATACATTTTGGTCACGGCTTGTATGCTTTTTAGATGCCCCTGCAGACCACTAAGCGTCATCTTGGGTCTATCAGTAGCCAACCTGCCTTTCATTTAAACATATACATACGCAACCCTAATGGTCAGTAAAGATTTTCATTTAGGGGGCAGAGGTATCTCTTTCTGTATCTTTCTGCCCAGATATTGCTCCTCTCTCCCAAAGCTTTGTGATCCAAGTATCATGTGGGAGGAAATAAAGAAAACAACAGGGGACGGATATTAAGGAAGAAGCTTCAGCTTCAGTATTTGCTGGCTTTTGTGAATTTAAATTAGGCCCTTAAAACTGGCACAGTATGTGTTTTTGTGATTTAATTATACAGGGCCATCTAGTGATGGCCAGACCTCAGAGGGTCAAGTTAGGATCAGCATGCATGGTTTGCTTAAGAATTCTCCACACACACCCACTCCCCCATCTTCATCCTGAAATCCTGTCTTACCTCCTTCTCCAACAATTCCCTGGCTTTGTACTCCCAGTGACACCTCTCCCCATGCCTTAAACAGGCTCTAGCTTCTTCATGGCTCCTCTAGTTCTGCTGATGATGTTGCTAGAAGGTCGTATTTCCCCTCCCCCAAACAGTCTGATCTTTGGTTAGTGATCATACAGCCTTGCCCTCCACCCCTTCTTGCTGCTGGAGTTGCAGCAATAAGAGCAGATGGCTGAACTATTAGAAGTATCAGCTGCTCTGTGGAGGCCTGTTGCTGCTGAATTCTATTACACTCCATGCCCCAGAACACACACCATTTTTGTATGCATTGGTATTCAGAATCCAATAGAGCAACTGGCATAATTGCTGAGCTGCATAATAAATGCACCTAAGTGGTCATGATGGGGTGACCTACTGGAGGGTAATGGCAAAGGAGTACACACTCCATGTGGAGAGCTAGGGGACAATGAATAAACTCTAGGACATTCTTGACTACTGTAAACATTTTTCAAACCATAAACATTTGGATCCAGATGAAAACAGATGGGAATATGGGCTGGATGTTGTATTCAGACTAATCTTCCTTCTGCCAGCTCTAGGACTCATCACTTTAAAATGTGTGGTGGAGCAGCAAGAGAACTTGAATTGCAATAGTCAAAAAATACTACACATAAACACATGCAGACACCCTTTTGGATTTACTTCTTAGACAGAAAAAGCCCTCATAACTACTCCTCGGCAATTAAAAGAAATTTAGGAATTGCCAGAACAGATCAGATCAGTGGTTCATCTAATTCAACATCCTGTCTGCAATAATGGCTAGTACTAAAGCTTCCGAGGGAGATGGAAGATATCTCATAATAGACAAGCATATAATATCCTGTCCATTTCTAACTTCAATCAGCTAGTGGTTGGATCAAATCTTGAAACATTAGGACTTATATCCCTTATACATTTTTCCAAACGTAGTAACTGTAAATAGTCTTATTATCCATGCAAATGCTTTGATTTTAATAGGCAGCATATTTGGGTACTGCCTATGCTCAAATATCCTGTTTGCAGTGCAAACTAAGACTGGGTCTCTGTATAATCCAGCTGTATGTCCCACAAATCCACCATGTTTTCCAGTTGACGGCACAAGATTCTATCATGGGTCTAATATCTTCAAATTCAACAGTAATCAAAACCCTGGGTAAGGTCTGAGTCTAGTTCCTAGAAATACGGACAGGTACATATTTTTAAGCTCTCTTGCCTCTACCTTATACAACATAGATGGGTTTTCTCAAAATGTGCATACACACATTTGTGTATGTTTGTGCAGAAATATTTGTGTGCACGTGCACAGAAAAGTAACCATGTTAATGCTTATTTAATAGGTATCAATTCAGGACACACACAGCAGAATAAAAATATATAATGAAAAGTAACCAGTGGGGAGCTCACTGTATTTACCTAGCACAGTGTTTCCCAAACTTGGGACGCCGCTTGTGTAGGGAAAGCCGCTGGTGGGCTGGGCCGGTTTGTTTACCTGCCGCGTCCTCAGGTCCAGCCGATCGCGGCTCCCACTGGCCGCGGTTCGCTGCTCCAGGCCAATGGGGGCTGCTGGAAGCAGCGCAGGCCGAGGGATGTACTGGCTGCCACTTCCAGCAGCCCCCATTGGCCTGGAGCAGCGAATCGCGGCCAGTGGGAGCCGCGATCGGCCGGACCTGCGGACAGGACTAGCAGATTAGGTAAACCCAATGAGCTCAGATTGATTTTGAGTTGATAGTATTTCATTTGTCATGCAATCATACAGCAGTGCTGCCATCTGAAGAGACCCTGGACATAAACTCAATATTAAAAGCATAATTGACCAGGGCAGGGAAGTTGCTGTTGCCACTGTTCCAGCACAGAAGGATTCAGGACGATTGCTAACATTATCATTCCTTGTTACCAGGTTTTGTGCGAAAGTCTCTAATACAATTCCTCAGTCTCCACACACAGTCATTATACCTCTTGTGGGGTCTGCGTTTCGTTTAAATTTACCAGGTGACATTTTTACCTTTCTCAGAGGGCCAGACCCAGAAGAAAGGAGTTGAACTGGTTATTTGTCCATGTGGTACCACAAAACATCTGGGTTCCACAGCTGCAGGTCTGCTCCCTATTTTGAGAGGAAAATACCTAGAACCATAGGGTCAGAAGGGACCACAAGGGTCATCCAGTCGAACCCTGTGCCAAGATACAGGATTTGTTGTGGCTAAACCATCCAAGACAGATGCTATCCAGCCTCCTTTAGAAAACCTTCAGTGAAGGAGCTTCCATGACTTCCCTAGGCAGTTTGTTTTATTGTCTTACTGTTCTTACAGTGAGGAAGTTTTCCCCAAGATTTAATCTAAATCTGCTATGCTGTAGTTTGAACCCATTGCCTCTTGTCCTGCCCTCCATGGCAAGAGAGAACAACTTGTCACCATCTTTTTTATGGCAGCCTTTCAAGTATTTGAAGATCACTATCGTGTCCCACTTTAATCTCCTCTTTTCCAAACTAAACATATCCAGTTCCTTCAGCCTTTGCTCACATGGTTTGCATTCCATCCTTTTGATCATCTTTGTCACTCATCTCTGGATCCTTTCCAGTTTTCTCTACATCCTTTCTATCCATTGGTGACCAAAATTGGACACAATACTCCAGCTGAGACCTAACCAGCACCGAGTAGAGCGGTACTATCACCTCCTGTGACTTGCATGCTATGCCTCTGTTAATGCAACCGAAAATTGCATTTGGTTTTTTTGTTTGTTTGTTTGCAACATCATGGCATTGTTGACTCCTTTTGAGGTTGTGATCCACCACAACCCCCAAATCCTTCTCAGCATTGCTGCTAAGCCAGTTGTCCCCCATTCTGCAATTGTGCATTTGATTTTTCTTCCCTAAGTGTAGCACCTTACATGTGTCTTTGTTGAATTTCATTTTGTTGTCTATATCCCAGTTCTCCAATTTATCAAGATCCCTTTGAATTTTAGCTCTATCCTCCAAAGTGTTTGCAACCTCTCCCAACATCAGCATTGTGTCATCTGAAAATTTGATCAGTATGCTCTCTATTCCTACATCCAGGTCATTAATAAAGATATTAAATAACACCAGACACAGAACAGATCCCTGTGGAACCCCACTCAAGACCTCCTTCCAAACCAACATCATTCCATTACTAGTTATTCGTTGTTTAACCAATTATGTATCCACCTAATGGTAGTTCCACCGAGCACACATTTCTCCAGCTTATGTGGGACTGTGTCAAAAGCCACTACATTCCCCCTATCCACCAAATCAGTTACCTTTTCTCCAGTGGCTTTAAAATACTGCATTATGCAGCTATTTCCAGAGCCAAAGTCTGTAACTGTTCTCTGATAGCCTACAGATATGCAGCAATCAGACTCTTGCAAATGATGTTGGGTGTTTCAATAGCCAAAAACATTTTGAAATGAGGCCTACAGTCATGGTGACTTCAAGGAAAACATAAGGTGAGTAGGTTCAGTATCACTTTATGAGGAAGATGGGACAGTGTGGCCAAGCTAGATAGATGCTACTGAGGTTGGTATTCCCACACTTTACCTACTTTGAATCCCTCCACTGGTTCCACCTGTGTCACTGCATTAAATTCAAGCTTCTTGTCTTCACCTCAAAGGCTCTTCACAACTCTGCCCCTCCTGAATTGTCTATTCATCTCTTATTTCATGACTCTCAGCCTTGTCCCTTCTACCAACAATGCAATCTCCATTCACACAAAAATGTTTCCACACCCTCCTCCATACTTGCTCTTACCTATGGAACACCCTCCTTGAATTATTCCAAAGGACCGCTATTCTTTTCTCCTTCAAAACCCTCCTCAAGACCCACTTTTGTGCTCATACTTACAAAACTTAGCTAACCAGTGATGGTGAGGTCTGCCGTGGCTAATTTTATTTAATAAAAGAGTTTAAGATCATTTGGAATAATCAGAATATCTTACAAAACCATGGAATGGTATTTTAGTGACCCTGGTCCTTCTTCATTCTTTTGGCTTCTCGTGCTAATTTGGTCCCTCTTGACTGCAATTTGACTGTAAACTTCCCCAGGAAGTGATTGTTTCTTACTATGTGTTTGTACAATACCTCAGATAACAGGGCCTGATCCTGAGAAGGATTTCTAGGCACTCTCTTAATACCACACAATTAGTAGTGTCTATCAGGGAGCACACGAAGAAGAACAACCGAGTTTGGTGAATTGATATATTACAATGACAAATCTAAAAAAAAAAAAAATTATAATGCGTAGAAAAAATGGTAAACCCAAATTTCAAGAGAAATACCCCTGAATATATGTGAAGATAGATAGATCACCAGTGTCATCTCCTAGTTTATTTTTAGGTCTGATTTCATAATTACTAAAATGTTCTGAAAACACCAAACCAAAATTCACCTACTTAAAAAAAAAATCTGTGTGAAGAAATATATCTGGAAGTGAAACTGATTTCAGTTACAAGTAATTAAGTGGCTAATAAAAATATCATTTAAATATATATTATTTTACAAAAATCCTTCTGAGTGTCCTTTTATTGTTGTCCCTAGGCAGTAGTACATATTCTAAATGGTCTTTTTCCTCTGGAATCAGCAAAATAGGGGGAGGGATAGCTCAGTGGTTTGAGCATTGGCCTGCTAAACGGTTGTGAGTTCAATCCTTGAGGGGAGCCACTTGGGGATCTGGGGCAAAATCAGTACTTGGTCCTGCTAGTGAAGGCAGGGGGCTGGACTGGATGACCTTTCAAGGTCCCTTCCAGTTCTAGGAGATGGGATATCTCCATTAATTTCATTTTTTTTTTATTTCAAGAAACAAATGGAAAAAATGCTGATTAAGTCATTTTGTCACTTCCAGAGAAGGGACTGTTATTACCCATATGCCCTTGAATGCTGTGTCTGATCTCGTTCTAGAAGACTCCAGAGGTGAGGCTTACCTCATTTCCCTCTAGAGACAAACCCAAAGGCTAATAGGAGCGGCGAACAGCAGAGGCTAACAGCGGGAGTTTGCCTGGGAGCTGTCCGAGAGGAGGTACGCTAAGTGCTGCATTAGGGGGGCTGTGTTGGTGAGTATCTGAGTGTCTGCTGCTGGGACAGTTGGTCAGTTTGACCATGTGCTTGATTGCTTGCTTGTTTGTTTGAAAAGTGTGAATTGGGAGTGCTTTGTTCCAGGTGGGCCTTGAGTGGGCCTGACTGGTATATAAGGGCAGTCAGCAGCGAACCAGCTGAGCGGTGAACAGCAGAGGCTAACAGCGGGAATTTGCCTGGGAGCTGTCCGAGAGGAGGTACGCTAAGTGCTGCATTAGGGGGGCTGTGTTGGTGGGCCTTGAGTGGGCCTGACTGGTATATAAGGGCAGTCAGCAGCGAACCAGCTGAGCGGCGAACAGCAGGAGTTTGCCTGGGAGTTCGCCTAGGGAGAGTGCACTGAGGCTCTCATCTGCAGGTTTCTCTGAGTAGTTCCTGCAAACAGTTGAGGAAGCTCTTAAGAGGACGGTGACATGGAAGGTGAGCGATCAGCTGTTGTAACCTGCACAGGTTGTGCCATGTTTGTCTTTCTTCCACAGGACAGAAGTGACTTTGTCTGTACAAAGTGCAAGCTGGTCTCCATATTGGAAGAGAAGGTTCGAGGGCTGGAGAAACGAGTGTCGACTCTGCGTTGCATAAGGGAAAATGAAGATTTCCTGGACAGACGTCAGGAGATGCTTCTACGGCCACAATGTTCTGAAGATTCAGAGCAGGCGCAGCAGGGACAGAAGGATTGTGAGGAGGTTTGGCAGCATGTGACCTCCAGAAGGAGAAAGAGGAGCGTCCATGCACCAGCAATGGAGATACAGGTGAGCAATCGTTTCCATGTTCTCTCTACAGATACTAATGCGGAGAGTGGACTAGATGACCCATCTGAGGGAAGGGAGCAGAAGGAGACTCCACCGATTGGAAGGCAAAAGATGCACTGTCCTAGGGATGGGGGTTCCACGACAACCACTCCCAAGAGGAGGAGGAGGGTGGTGGTGGTCGGGGACTCCCTCCTCAAGGGGACTGAGTCATCTATCTGCCGCCCCGACCGGGAAAACCGAGAGGTCTGCTGCTTGCCAGGAGCTAGGATACACGATGTGACGGAGAGACTGCCGAGACTCATCAAGCCCTCGGATCGCTACCCCTTCCTGCTTCTCCACATGGGCACCAATGATACTGCCAAGAATGACCTTGAGCGGATCACTGCAGACTACGTGGCTCTGGGAAGAAGGATAAAGGAGTTTGAGGCGCAAGTGGTGTTCTCGTCCATCCTCCCTGTGCAAGGAAAAGGCCGGGGTAGAGACCGTCGAATCGTGGAAGTCAACGAATGGCTACGCAGGTGGTGTCGGAGAGAAGGCTTTGGATTCTTCGACCATGGGATGGTGTTCCAAGAAGAAGGAGTGCTAGGCAGAGACGGGCTCCACCTAACGAAGAGAGGGAAGAGCATCTTCGCCAGCAGGCTGGCTAACCTAGTGAGGAGGGCTTTAAACTAGGTTCACCGGGGAAAGGAGACCAAAGCCCTGAGGTAAGTGGGGAAATGGGAGAGCGCAAGAGGGAAGGACTCCTGTCTCATGCTGAGAAAGAGGGACGATCGATGAGTTATCTTAAGTGCCTATACACAAATGCAAGAAGCCTGGGAAACAAGCAGGGAGAACTGGAAGTCCTGGCACAGTCAGGGAACTATGATGTGATTGGAATAACAGAGACTTGGTGGGATAACTCACATGACTGGAGTACTGTCATGGATGGATATAAACTGTTCAGGAAGGACAGGCAGGGCAGAAAAGGTGGGGGAGTTGCGTTGTATGTGAGAGAGGAGTATGACTGCTCAGAGCTCCGGTATGAAACTGCAGAAAAACCTGAGAGTCTCTGGATAAAGTTGAGAAGTGTGAGCAACAAGGGTGATGTCGTGGTTGGAGTCTGCTATAGACCACCAGACCAGGGGAATGAGGTGGACGAGGCTTTCTTCTGGCAACTAGCAGAAGTTGCTAGATCGCAGGCCCTGGTTCTCATGGGAGACTTTAATCACCCTGATATCTGCTGGGAGAGCAATACAGCAGTGCACAGGCAATCCAGGAAATTTGTGGAAAGTGTAGGGGACAATTTCCTGGTGCAAGTGCTGGAGGAACCAACTAGGGGCAAAGCTTTTCTTGACCTGCTACTCACAAACAGGGAAGAATTAGTAGGGGAAGCAAAAGTGGATGGGAACCTGGGAGGCAGTGACCATGAGATGGTCGAGTTCAGGATCCCGACAAAAGGAAGAAAGGAGAGCAGCAGAATACGGACCCTGGACTTCAGAAAAGCAGACTTTGACTCCCTCAGGGAACAGATGGGCAGGATCCCCTGGGAGAATAACATGAAGGGCAAAGGGGTCCAGGAGAGCTGGCTGTATTTTAAAGAATCCTTATTGAGGTTGCAGGAACAAACCATCCCGATGTGTAGAAAGAATAGTAAATATGGCAGGCGACCAGCTTGGCTAAACAGTGAAATCCTTGCTGATCTTAAACACAAAAAAGAAGCTTACAAGAAGTGGAAGATTGGACAAATGACCAGGGAGGAGTATAAAAATATTGCTCAGGCGTGCAGGAGTGAAATCAGGAAGGCCAAATCACACTTGGAGTTGCAGTTAGCAAGAGATGTTAAGAGTAACAAGAAAGGTTTCTTCAGGTATGTTAGCAACAAGAAGAAAATCAAGGAAAGTGTGGGCCCCTTACTGAATGAGGGAGGCAACCTAGTGACCGAGGATGTGGAAAAAGCTAATGTATTCAATGATTTTTTTTGCCTCTGTCTTCACGCACAAGGTCAGCTCCCAGATTGCTGCACTGGGCAGTACAGCATGGGGAGAAGGTGACCAACCCTCTGTGGAGAAAGAAGTGGTTCGGGACTATTTAGAAAAACTGGACGTGCACAAGTCCATGGGGCCGGATGCGCTGCATCCGAGGGTGCTAAAGGAGTTGGCGGGTGAGATAGCAGAGCCATTAGCCATTATTTTTGAAAACTCATGGCGATCGGGGGAGGTCCCAGATGACTGGAAAAAGGCTAATGTAGTGCCCATCTTTAAAAAAGGGAAGAAGGAGGATCCGGGGAACTACAGGCCAGTCAGCCTCATCTCAGTCCCTGGAAAAATCATGGAGCAGGTCCTCAAGGAATCAATTATGAAACATTTAGAGGAGAGGAAAGTGATCGGGAACAGTCAGCATGGATTCACGAAGGGGAAGTCATGCCTGACTAACCTAATTGCCTTCTATGATGAGATAACTGGCTCCGTGGATGAGGGGAAAGCAGTGGATGTGTTATTCCTTGACTTTAGCAAAGCTTTTGATACCGTCTCCCACAGTATTCTTGCCGCCAAGTTAAAGAAGTATGGGCTGGATGAATGGACTGTAAGGTGGATAGAAAGCTGGCTAGATCGTCGGGCTCAACGGGTAGTGATCAATGGCTCCATGTCTAGTTGGCAGCCGGTTTCAAGCGGAGTGCCCCAAGGGTCGGTCCTGGGGCCGGTTTTGTTTAATATCTTTATTAATGATCTGGAGGATGGTGTGGACTGCACCCTCAGCAAGTTTGCAGATGACACGAAACTAGGAGGCGTGGTAGATACACTAGAGGGTAGGGATCGGATACAGAGGGACCTAGACAAATTAGAGGATTGGGCCGAAAAAAACCTAATGAGGTTCAACAAGGACAAGTGCAGAGTCCTGCACTTAGGACGGAAGAATCCCATGCACTGCTACAGACTAGAGACCGAATGGCTAGGTAGCAGTTCTGCAGAAAAGGACCTAGGGGTCACAGTGGACGAGAAGCTGGATATGAGTCAACAGTGTGCTCTTGTTGCCAAGAAGGCTAACGGCATTTTGGGCTGTATAAGTAGGGGCATTGCCAGCAGATCAAGGAACGTGATCGTTCCCCTTTATTCGACATTGGTGAGGCCTCATCTGGAATACTGTGTCCAGTTTTGGGCCCCACACTACAAGAAGGATGTGGAAAAATTGGAAAGAGTCCAGCGGAGGGCAACAAAAATGATTAGGGGTCTGGAGCACATGACTTATGAGGAGAGGCTGAGGGAACTGGGATTGTTTAGTCTCCAGAAGAGAAGAATGAGGGGGGATTTGATAGCAGCCTTCAACTACCTGAAGGGGGGTTCCAAAGAGGATGGAGCTCGGCTGTTCTCAGTGGTGGCAGATGACAGAACAAGGAGCAATGGTCTCAAGTTGCAGTGGGGGAGGTCCAGGTTGGATATCAGGAAAAACTATTTCACTAGGAGGGTGGTGAAACACTGGAATGCGTTACCTAGGGAGGTGGTGGAGTCTCCTTCCTTGGAGGTTTTTAAGGCCCGGCTTGACAAAGCCCTGGCTGGGATGATTTAGCTGGGAATTGGTCCTGCTTTGAGCAGGGGGTTGGACTAGATGACCTCTTGAGGTCCCTTCCAACTCTGATATTCTATGATTCTAATAGATATCTCGGTCAGGTAGTTTTTTCTGATATATAGTGTACATGTTTTTCTTTTTAACACTTGCCCCCTTGGACAACCCTAAACAATTAGTAGACACAACCTTTAACACTGAGGAAGCAAATGATTGAGCATCAATGCACTGTGAAATCTTATACTCATCTGAACTAATTTAATACTGGATGGAGTTTGTCCAACTATTAAAATTATATTTTCTAAGAGGTACTGTACTTTGGAAGAAAAAGAGAGAATTAGAGCTCTTCTAATTCCTGGCTCTTTCACAGACTGCCCCAAAAGACTTCTGGCAAGTCACTTATGTGCTATGTGCCTATAGGGATAACAACACTTCCTATCCCCTACCCTTTGCCTGTACTGTCTATTGAGCATCTAAGCTCTGCAGAACAGTGTCTATTTCTTACCACATGTTTGTACAGCACCTAGCATAATGGGCTCCAATTTTGGCTGGGTCCTCAAGGCACCTCTCTAACACAAAAATAAATAATTAGTGTTATTTCCTAATCCCTTTATGTTAATTTCTCTACTTTTACTAGCTCAATTCCCCTTCAGCCTGACAATTCTTATTCCTGTTACTTCTTCTGGCAAAAATTGGGCTTCCTTTTTATGTCTCTGGAGCTTCCGCAACATTCAGTTCTTTGGCTTGTATTTCTCTTTATTAGCACTCTGTGTGTAATTTTTGTTTCTTGGGTTTCTCTCCTCAGAACTCAGGCTCTAATGATTGACATTGTCAAGGGCAGCTGGACAGGAACAAAATGACGGCCAGGGGCAGGAGTAATAAGGTTGCTAGGAAAATATGCAAAACGGATTAAATGACATGATGTTCTGTCTAGGTTTTTAGAAGGTCACCCGTCACCATGCTCTCTGGTGATCTAACTAGGCACTGGCCCTCATCACCATTGTATCTGAGTAGCTTACAGGTTTAACTAAATTTCCAAGACCAGCATGTAAATTTTACTGGAAATAATATGACCCTAAAATGGCTTAATAGAAGCAATAATTTTTAAACCAGGAACAATACTGGTACTTTCTGTTTTGAATTCAGGCACCACAGAATGAAAAACAATTCTGATTTCATTCACCTGCTATGGCACTGGAAGATCACAATATTGCAATAGTAAATCCAGAATATAAATGGTTGCATTGATATCATTTCCTATTTTCATTATATTCTTGTCATGCCAGTGAATCATGTTGTGTTATTTTCTCTACTCTGTCACATAAATAGGTTTTTAGAATCTCATACATTCTGTGAAAGACAGTAATGTATTGAATACTCTGACCTTTTACTTATTCTAAAATTTGACTGACTGGCCTCCTTTCGCCTTACAGCCTTGGAGGTGGCTAGACAGAGGTGGACTATCCAGCCAATCAAAATACTGAATTTCAAAAAGATGAATGCACAGCTTAGCTCACCGTCTCTCCTAAGCCTGTGTCAGGCACTGACATTCAAATGTCTTGTTCTTGTGACAAAGATAACAGCAAGAACAGGAAAAAACTCTGGAATATTAAAAGAATGAATCCATTCTCCTGACACAGAATTTAAACAAAGCAGTGGAATGATTCAAATTTAAACTGGCTTGTTACAGTAGAAAAACTGTAATCTTTGATCCTTCTTAGATACTATATAGAACCAGCTTCTCAATTTTTAACATATTTGACAAAAGAATTCTGTGCAGGCCTTATCAAATCTAAATATACGCATTGATGAGTACAATGCTTAGTATGTATTTCTATGTATACCCCAAGGAATAAGGCATAAGTTTTCATTGACAAAACACAATCTTGAGGGTGAGGCATATCTATTTTTCTGATAAAATACTCAATTTGGCTACTTCTGAAGACATTTGTCTATGGTGAAATAATGAATTCATCCTTAAAATCCTGCACAGTTCTAAGTGTGATATCATCTTCTGGAACAATGGTATATTGTAATAGCATCTTCTATTGTAGAACAGCAAAATACATGCACCTGTGCTGAAGAGGACAGAGATCTCCATACTAGAGGATTGTATTGCAAGTTCAGTGATCCAGGTGAGAAGATTGCATTGTTAGGGTCAAGCCATGATTTTGCAGTATTTTACAATGTAAAATACAAGAACACAAAAGTCTGATAGAGATTCGAAAATAATATACTGTCTGGAGCATGTCAGAAGGGAAGCCTGGAAAAAATTTGGTGAGGTGTTGATTTCACAGCTGAGACACGTTTTCAAAAGATCCAATAATAAATCCAGAAGAATGGGATTTTTAATGAAATTTCCAAGCAAATATTAACTGTAACAACAGTGCATTAGTACTGAATTAATACAGAGCATTTAGAAAAACACTACAAATTGACATAATTGTGTTAAATTATATTGTATTTTCAAACTGATTAACAGATAACTCTTTAAATGACATCACCATACTTACGCAAATGAAGGCTGTTAAAAGGAGCCAATAATCTGCTATCCATGTACAGATAAAAGGAGCTGGATTGACATCTGGCTGTAGGAAGCAGTGATGGAATGGTATGTGTAAGAAAACCATATGTCAAATCTGCACATGGCTAAATGTCATTTAAAGGATAAAGATGGAAACATATTGACAAAAGAAAAGAGCCAGAAATGAAACTGAATTAAGTATGAGGATGATTATACAAGGCACAGATCTGGCAACCACAGCATTTGCAACTGAAGGTCAGTCAGAAAGGTGGATACAAATCTGGTACAAACTGGGGAGATTTGCAAAGGTATTGTGTGAAACTGGGAATGCACCTGTTATTGATCACATTACAATAAATTATTGAAAAGCAAATCTGTCTATTGCGCAATGATTATACACAAGCTGTCAGAAACCCACAGGAATGAAAGCAATATAAATAGATGGAATCATGATACCGCTGTGAAACCATTGAAAGGTACTTTGGCTGCTCAAAGTAACTAGTGAGTGGTTTGCTGTATAACAGTGTGCTGTAATGTAACACTGAACAAAAACCAGACAATTAACAAGTACCTACAGAACTGAAAACTGATTTTTTATTTACATTAAACATTAACACATTTTATCCGTACACAAAGTGATGACTGATGTTGGACATGTCAGAAACAATTACCCACCACCAGCTCCTACACTCCTCATTGTCTCTTTCCACTCTACAGGAAGACTGCTTCTTCTGTCCCTCTGGCACCCTTCCCAGCATGCCTTGCAAACCTCTGGCTTCCTAGGTATTCCATTGGGGGCTAGAGTCTCTCTGCTCTGGGTGGAAAGCTGAAACTGGAACCTCCTTTAAACAGCCAGAACACTCTGTGACCACTTCACAGCGGTGATGTTTCAGAGCTATATGGAAGTGCTCACTAAAACCCCAGTGGTGCAATCTGATCCATACAGGCATATCTCCTGCACTCACACACAAGGCCCCACTGACTTCAGTCAGCCTCCACACAGGCACATGGCTCCACCTGTGAGGATCACGTTGCAGGGTCAAGCCTTAAAGAGAGCAGACACCAGGAGGATTGGGCGAGGGAAACAATGTGGCCGCTGATTTTAACAAAAGTAGAACATATCTGGGAAACGATACGAAATAATTCAAATAACAAAGAAATTCCAAAATTTTGTAATCTGCCTATTGACACTGGGGGAAAAAAAAGGATGAAATTAATTGAATGAATAATTTGTTGAAAAATTATTCACTCAACTCTAACATTTACGCACCTCTTTAAGGTGCTTTGAAAGCAATGAATGGATGAAAACACTTTGTATTAAGTAGTAGTAGTAGCAGAAGTAACAGGAATAAATAATGGAACTGATTATTTTGAGAGGAAATATTTCAATGATGGTGTCTTTAGGAGAAACCTGAGTACAATCTCTAATGATTTTCAGTGACTTAAGAAAATGGTGGGCATGAAGAGCCTAGTCTAGCTCCCATGGATGCCATTTGGATTGGAACCCAAGTGAAAAGTAGCCAAATGCATTATAATCATCTTAAAATAAATGTTATCTATTATAGCTGATGAAGACTATAACACATCCCTGCATATGTATAGGCACTTTTTAAAAACACTCAGACCTTGCTCTATACATTTGAAATTTTGGCTCCAAATGTTTCTATCAATAAAATAAGATCTCTGTTTTTAAATCGGCAAAATAGGCACAGAGCAAATACTGCATGGAATTTACCTCAGAAGGGCTGTATACATCCTTGGTTCCAGTGGGCCTTGCTTTTCTCAACAGGATGCTTAGGCCACAAACCCCATGTGCATTTGTCTTCATGAATACCAGCAATAATTGCAAATCTGAAGGTCGCCAAGAAACTAGATAAGTCTGACAGCCGGGCCCTGATTCTCCAGTGTCTTGCAATTTGTGTAGTAATTTGCCCATGTGCAAAGAGAGTGAAAAATGCTACTCTAGTTTAATTAGGCAGATTTTTATGCTCACTTAGAAAAAATGTCAATTAACTGCACAAGGTGCAAGGCCTACCCTGGGCTGCAGAGGATTATTCTAGCCTGAGAACGGCTTCAGGTATTAGCAACACTAGATTCAGCTATGGAATTATTCGTCCTTAATAAAATATGAAGCAAAAATTATACACTTGCCTAATTAAAGGCCTCATTGTGAGAGGTTCTGAACACCCTCAACTCCTATTGACAGCAAAGAGAGTTCAGGGTGCTCAGGACTTTTCAGGATCAAATCCCAGTGGCTAATTATACAAGAAGTAAATGATTTCATAACATCTACCCTAGGACTAGCCAGCAAATATCCAAGGCCTTAAACCCAGGAGCTGGCTGATGTAAATTTTCAATGTATTCCATCCATGATCTAGTCAGAATACTGAGGTTGAATTAGCACAATCTGTATGTAGACAAGCTTTTAAATCCTTTTATCTCCACACTCACTGAACTTCAATATGCTGTTGAGTTTTTCCTTAATATTCTAAGGGGATGTGAAGAAAATGAGATTCAGTGTGTCACTGGATTTGTCAAAATCAAGCTGGGTAACTGCACTGTGGTGAATAAACTCTCCCTAGCTTTCTAATTTGCTAATCTATCATTCCCCTAAAAATCCAACAATGCAAAATGTACAATAAGTGCCTATAAAACATCTAATAAAAAGCCACACTCCACTTCAAAAAGAAACTATTTCCCCTTTCAAATAGCATAGCACAATTTAGATGCATTATGGGAAATCCACAGCTTCCTTTGAGGCATTCAGCATCTGCCATTGTTAGAAAAAAGATACTGGAATAGAGGGCTAGTTGGTGTGTTCTTATTTGACATTTCCTACATTCTTACGATGATGTTTTTATTAAAGGTGTACTTATTTAGGCAAGAAGTGTAAAGGTCTATTTGGTGACTTCCATCCTGCTATTTGAGTATGTCCACATTAAATATAATATTCTTTGATAGGTGCAAAAATTAAGAATTTCTTTGGCTAAAAGTGATCTAGAGTACTTAGCAGGTGAATGTAGTGCACTAATTGCTTGCTTTTAGCCAAAATTCTATCCATGGCATCTGCAAGGCCCCCTAAATTCTGTGCCAAGGCCCCCTCGTTTTTGTAGCACTTCTCTGAAGAAGCCTAAAAATTCAGTTGCAGTGTCATGTGAACTAAAAATGGAGAGTTTCATTTACCTGAATTTGTAAATGAATAATACAATCAGCATAGAGCTGGACACTTTTTCAAACAGAAACATTTTGCATTAAAAAAAGACATTGTTTGGAAATTGCAAATTTTTGCAAAAACAAGCACAAAATGGGGGTGTGGATGTATTTTTTCCCAAAGAAACTGAAACATTAAAGATTCAGCTATGTTTTCTTTAAACATTCTTTTTTCCTCTCCCACCTGCCTAAATGGCCATGGGGGGAAAAAGGAAGGAAAAAAAGCCATTTTGGGAAACTCCTTCTCCCACTCATTTAAGCTTCACTGACCCAAAATCTGGCTTGCCATCTGAAATGTTAAAGAAAAATTGTTGCTGGGTTACTACTATGGTTAAAACAAAACAAAACAAAACCCCTAAAGCAAGATATTTTCATGCAAGCATTTAGACTAGTTTATCTTGCACTACAAAGTATTAAGAACATACCTGTTCTTTCAGATATTACTTGCCATTCTTCTAGTACTAAATGTTGCTAAACTGAGATCCCAAGCATATGTCCTCAGTCAAATAAAGAAAAAACAATGAAGAATCCATGTGGCACTTTAGAGACTAACAAATTTATTTGGGCATAAGCTTTCGTGGGCTAAAACCCACTTCATCAGATGCATGGAGTGGAAAATACAGCGGCAGGTATAAATACACAGCACATGAAAAGATGGGAGTTGCCTTACCAAGTGGGGGGTCCGTGCTAATGAGCCAATTCAATTAAGATGGAAGTGGGCTATTCTCAACAGTTGACAAGAAGGGGTGAATACTAATGAGGCCAATGTAATCAAGGTGGCTCATTGATCATTGTTTTGTTTTTCAATAAAAGGGATTTATTATTTTTTGTTATGATTTGTACTGCAATAGCAACTAGCCGCCCCAGTTACAGACCAGGGCCCCATTGTGCGAGGTGCTGTACAAACAAAGACCAAAAAGATGGTCCCTGATCAATAGTGTTCATTTTTCAGTTTTAATCAATAATCAGGCAACCATTTAAATAAAAACAAAACTCCCAGCAAGGATCAACATAATAATACATACTCATTTAGGTGCATTAGTAGTAGCAGCAGTCATTGACCTCTGGAGATATTTTGACTCTGGGAGTGGTTGCCAAAGACCCAAATAGCACTCCCATTGAAAGTCGATGGATAGTAAGTTCCTAAGTGCATTTGAAAAGTTACCCTTATATGACTTGACCATTGGTGGAGTTCTAGTACAGAGTTCTGTATTCCAGAAGAGAGGTACCTCTGAGAGCTATCACTATAGGTTTCACTGAGCTTTTGACCAAAGCAGTTTCTCTTTATTTTTCATTTTGAATTTGGGAATATTGGAAACTGGGAACATGACTGAAGGATAGCACTGCACAAAATAAATATTAAATAAAGCCACTGAACCTGCTGCCGGTAAACACATATGGAACGGAAATAAAGACTTTCATCTCCTGCAGGCATGGGGCTATTATACTGATCATCAGATTTTCTGAGGGCATCATTTTCTCTCCTGTCTTCTGTGTTTATCTACCATTCAAGAGCTGCTTGGAGAAAAATAAAGAAAAATATTATACTAGATTTGATCAGTTTGTATGGAAGGGAAAGCTGTTTTTTTGTAAAAAGCCTTTTTTTAATAAAAGGGGCAAGATCTCAGCTTCACTGTTGGATGTTTTTAATTTAAGTGAAAACAGACAATGCTATTTTTCCATGTTATTTAAGGTGATATCTTTAAGGTAAATGAAAGTTTTAATCTTTGTTAAAACCATATTTGCAGCCATTCCAGATATAGTGAAAAAAAATCTCTACAGTTGCACAACTGAGTCAATACAGACTTGTCTAGGATCCGATGGATGAAGAATAGATAAAAGATGCCTGGAAAAAAGAAAAAGCAAAATTGAGGAAGTACAAAGGTAGTATGCTGGGGCAGGAGAAAGCAGAAGATGACTCTTAATAGGGGTCCCATGTGCCATGAACGGGGTGTGGATAAGAAGAGGAGAACATGAGTTTGTCAAGATTGTCACACCTGATTCAAATCTTTGGGTTTCTTCTTAACTTTTGATTTTTTCAGTTTCCACTAATTGAATTGTTTGGATTTGTTTTATTCATTTGTAAGGTTTTGACTTTTTACCCTTCAATTACTCATATGTATTCTCAATCTTAACTTCAGCATAACCAAAATTTTGTCTAGAAGGAAGTAGAATGGTGTGAATAATTTTTTCAGTTCACTGGCAGTTCTAATAAAAAAAAATTCGGGAGGGGAGTTATTTTGGGTTGACCCAAACACAAAATTTTTGAGAATTTTGAAAGTTGTTAAAAATTCATTTTGTTTGCTCCAAAATGAAGTGTTTCATTTTGATTTTGAACTTTTGTTTATATTTTTCCATTTAAAAAAAATAAATTTGAAGGATATTCCAAAATGAAAAGTTGCTTAGATACACAAAGTCAAAATGTTTCATTTTGAAAATATCAGAACAAAATATTTGGACATTTTTGGATCTTGTTTTTTCTGAGAAACAATTTAATAGAATATCAGGGTTAGAAGTGACCTCAGGAGGTCATCTAGTCTAACCCCCTATACAAAGCAGGACCAATCCCAGACATATTTTTGCCCTAGATCTCTAAATGGCCCCCTCAAGGATTGAACTCATAACTCTGGGTTTAGCAGGCCAATGCTCAAACCACTGAGCTATCCCTCCCCCCAGTATGAATTGAGAAACTTTTTGGAGTCACTGAATCTTCATTTTTTGCTGGAAAAAAAAGTTTCAAACAAAATTTTCCTCCTTGGTAGAAAGAGTTCCTACCCAAATCTAACTATATGGCCTGCAGTGGTGATGGGGGAGGGGGGAAGGAAGGCAGGGTGGGAGAGAAAGAACATCCCTCTCTTTACTGGAAGATTCTTTTTTTTTTTGAATTCCTGCCCAGGATGTATCATTGTGAGGTGAAAAATCATCTTTAGACTAACCTTGGAATGTAGCCAAGTTACAAATGCAACTAGATCTTCCAAAATAAAGAGAGTTGTGAACACATCTCAATGAAAATACAGAAGACTACTATAAACTCCAACAATTAATTACTAAATTTTGGATTAGACATGTGACTTAACACTGTTTTAAAACAACATTTTACCAACTTAGTCAGTCGCTATATACTGTCTGTTCAAGATCCTCCACTCAGGTCTACTTCAGGTACCCACTGTACAGATGTTACCTAATTAGTAGTTGCGTCTATCTGGGGTAGTTAGGTCTTTCTGGTTCCCAAATTTCTTACCTTTTCCACAAGGCAATGAGCCATGAACTATAAAAAGTTGTTTTTTTTCATAGTTGTCAGGCAGGCTCTCTCTTTCTCATATCACAGCTCAAAGAAACATGTGCAGCAATGTGTTTGGCAGGAATTACATCAGCCAGCAGGGCTCTCTCTCTTTTGTCTTCTGATTTGTCTTTGGGTTGTGGGAGCCCTGGCAACCATCTAGCTCTTATTGTCAGTGCCCATGTAAAACTTGCTGATGCATGTGGCCAAGCTCTGATAAATGTTCCGAAAGGGCATGTGAAACACCTTGTAGGATTGTCTTATTCTTTTAAATTCTCTCCTGGAAATTCAGTTTCAGTTTGGCTGTAAAAGGTCATTTATTTACAAATATGGTAGCATTGTCACTCCTAAGCTTATGCCCAGAAGCATGAGAAATGAGAGTACTTGCTTCTGTAAGTGGTGATACTTATTCCTATATTAGGGTTACCATATCTAATAAATAAAAAAAGAGGACCCTCCACAGGCCCTGGCCCCACCCATTTCCCCAGCCCCAACCCCGCCCGAACTCCGCCCCTTCCCTGTCCTAACTCCGCCCCCTCCTCCCTCCCACTCCCAGCGCTTGGGCTTCCGGCAGCCCCCTTGCCTCCAGACCCTGAGCCTCCAGCCGGGCACTTCCCCTCCCGGGCTCCGGCGACGCAGGGTCTGGAGGCACGGGGGCTGCCCGAAGCCAGTAGCACTCGGGCAGCACTCGGGCAGCACTCGGGCAGCTCGGCTCTTAAACAGAGCGGAAGAGTCCGGGGAGGAGCAGAGCTGCCATTTTCCTGGACATGTTCGGCTTTTTGGCAATTCCCCCTGGACGGGGGTTTGAGTGCCGAAAAGCCGGACATGTCCGGGAAAAAGAGGACGTATGGTAACCCTATCCTATATAGCTGAATTTCACCTCAGTGTGCAGGGCCCACAGATGCTAAACCCTTGTGGCATTCCTAACCAGGAGATAGCAGCAGCAGCTAGAAATGCAGCAAAGTATGGGTTATAGAGTCTCCCCTCCAAATCCTGTAGAGGTGAGTGTCAGGCCTACACTTCAAATAGGTCGTTGCAGTGGGGACATTGAAGATGGACTAGGATAAGGGCTATCATTGGAGCTATACATATGTGGATCCCTCCAATGGCCTGAAACCCTCATGTAGAGTGAATGGAGGGGCAGGGACTAAAATTCAAAAGTGTTTTAGGTTAACTGCTGTGACTTTCAGTATTACAGTAATCTATTCATAAAATAACTGCCTACATTTGGCTTCTTATCTTCTGTTCTATTTATAACGGTATTTTGTGAACGATAATTATATGTCTGCTGCTTTTATAGTGAATGAAATGCTAAATAAGTGAAGTAATCTGGATGGTGGTGGGGAAACCCGCATTGTTTTATTTTAGCGTTTCAGTGGCTAAGACGCTCTGCCTTCAGGAAACTTCATTAATCGTGGTTTGTAGCTAGAGCAACACATCTAGAGAAAACAAAACAATGGATTCCCAAGAGACAACAATACATCGTTGTCTGCAGATGTGAGTTTGGATGCGGGGCATCACTATAAGATGTGCCTGGGGATTAATTAAGCCATTTATGACCATGGTTGTTTCATTGTTTTTGTTTAGCAGGACAATACTATACTGAGAGAAGGGTGGCTCATCTTTATTTTTCCCCAGCAAAAGCTCCCACACTGCATTTCTATCTACATTTTTCAATGAATTTTAACTATTTCATCTTGTTTAATTTGATTTACATTACATATTTGTTCTCCATTTGTAATAATTTCCAGTGCATTTTGGCACTCCCTCTTTTTCCATCCAGCCAATTTATTATTCAAAGCCTAATTTAGTCTTTACATCTGTACAGTGCATTATGCAGAGTGGAGAAATCTTTAAAAAATGATGTGCCATTAAAAACCAATGCAAGATTTATTAAAACATTTAGAGATACTGTATCTGAGGCACCACTTTGTGAGTACAGGTACCAGAGAACAGAGATGTACAGTACCCAACCAACTGGCGCGTAAAGGAGGCATTCTTACATTTGTTCATTCATTTATCCATTGGGGGAATGGACTCATTGTTTCCTGAAATCCTTCCTAAAAGCATGAACCCTAGAAAATGCATTTCCACAACTAATGTTATAGCGCTAAAAATCTGTGGGTTTGGAACACTGAAAATGTAGGTGCATCACAACCTAAGAGATGCACTTACACAAATCCCAACATAAGGAAGCCCCTGCAGAGCTGTACCACTACAGATGGAACAGCAGGAAACATTCTGTCATGGTGGGGTCGGAAGAGATCTCGTGTAGCTCCTGACCATGCAGATGGACTGTGACAGCTGCTACACCATTTTATAGATTGCACTTGGCTAGACTGGTCAGGCCTATTGGTCAGTGCATGGCAAATGATGCCTGAGTAAGGGGATCAGGAAGGAGCAGGAACTACAATGCAGCATGGCCCTTTTGTAGGCTACACAAGATGGGGGTGGGAGCGGGGGAATTTTCATACACATCCCCATGAAGAATCTTGCCTTAAATTTGTCCATAAGTTTAAAGAAGCCCTGTAGTAAATGGGAGCAGAGTTAAACCAAAGCTAAGTGCCTTGAAAAATCCCATCCTTCACAGTCTGTTTACCACGGTGTAAATCACCAGTAAGAGGTTGATGCTGTATGCCCTCTTGCACAGAAATCCTATTGAAATCAGTGGTAGTTTCACACTGAGAGGGCTTTCAGGATCAGTGCTGTTTGATTATGTTTGTACTTCACTGAGTTTGGACAGTGAGAGTGGAACAATTGATTTTGCTTTGGGGTTCTAATGCATTTGCAACATGCAATGTTGAAGGGGGGTTCCAAAGAGTATGGAGCTAGGCTGTTCTCAGTGGTGGCAGATGACAGAACAAGGAGCAATGGTCTCAAGTTGCAGTGGGGGAGGTCTAGGGTGGATATTAGGAAACACTATTTCACTAGGAGGGTGGTGAAGCACTGGAATGGGTTGCATAGGGAGATGGTGGAATCTCCACCGTTAGAGGTTTTTAAGGCCCGGCTTGACAAAGCCCTGGCTGGGATGATTTAGTTGGTGTTGGTCCTCCTGCTTTGAGCAGGGGATTGGACTAGATGACCTGCTGATTCTATGATTCTATGAATGTTGCCAAATCTCCCAAATGTAGCATGCCTTTTCCAATATTTTCTTGAAGTCCCAACTTGTGACATCATGTGAACACATGAGAATCTCAGCTTTTCTTTAAACTTTGTACCTCACATGGTTACAGAAAAAGGCTTGGAAATGTGAACAATAAAGGCTCAAAACCCAGAAGACACGTGAGAAGAACCAAAACAAATTCCTTATTTTTAAAAATCTCATGATTTTTAAAGCAGTCTTCATAATTTTGGGGACCCAGCCTTATGATTTCTGAACACTCAGGTTAGTAATACTGCATTGGTTTTGTTGCAGATTTTCCAGGGAAATCAGAAGAATCTTTAAATCCAATTTTTTTAAAAATGCGTTTTCAATTAATTTTTATAAAAACAATTACAGGAAAATATGGACATATTTGTTAAAAAATTTGGAAGCAAGGAGAGATGGAGAAAAAGAAAGTGGCGGGAGAATAGTGGTTTGTTTTTTTTAACAAAACCTGATTTTGGGGACTGACAGTATCCCTGAACTGAGTGATATCAAGCCATATCTGATGAACTATTCAGAATAAAAAAAAAGAGAGAGAATTACATTGCTCAGATTTTGCTGCCCAGATCTCACAGTATAAGACTCCAGTTTTTTCCTCCTCCCACTCCAGAGCTCATCTAATTATTTCAGGTTCAAATACAGTACAGTATGTTCCAGCTCAAAACATTCTTTCAACAGGATATTGTTGATTACTGTAAAATGTTTATTGTACAATTTGGAATTAAAACTGAAATTGGAGACGAACTAAATTTGAGTTGTTGGTGCTTCGCTTAGGAGACCCAATTAGAGGGTTCAGGTTACAAATTACTATTCATTTTATTATTATTTCTATTGTGGCACCACATAGATGTGCTGATCAGGGCCTCCTTGCACTCGACAATGTACATACACATCATTAAAAAAATAATGCCTGTCCAAAAGAGTTTACAACAAATGTGATCAATCAGTGAAGAAGAAAATTGCTCAGGGGCAGAGGACCCATAAAAGGTCCTGCATGCCACGCCAGCCTGGGATTTACCCTCAAGGATCTTTCCTTCCGTTTAGCACTTTTGTTTGATTGGACTCTTTAAGGTGGGCAGTCATCACAAAAAATGGATTGCAGTCAAGGTGGCAAGGTGTATTTTTTGTAGAACATGCTGGTTTGGTCAATATAATATAGTGACACACTTTTGCTTCACAGATAATAAGTCCTTAGCAGAATTAGATTATTAAAGTAGGTCATGCCAAACCACAACGTCTGCAGAATGGACTAATTAGACATTAAATGAAATTAGTGTATAGTTGGAGTTTGTATTATGATACAAATTATTCATAGTGAATTATTTAAGCATTTGCAGGCCCTATGCTGCATTTGGTACACCTATGCAAATCTCTCTGAAATCAGAGGGAGCGCCATGTGCGTATCCGAGGCAAAAATTTATCCTACTGTATGCAAGGAACCTCCTCCCCCTGCCCCCATAACACTGAGAAGTTTGTGTGGAGAGCTGAAGCTCCTGAATACCAGAGTCCAGTCTTATGTGGGTGGGATTTCAGCACTGGGGTAGGAGTGGGCCAGTGGATTCATCATTACACTGATCCATTAGTCATCCCAGGAAGGAGTGGGGTCAACATAGGCTAAAAGTAGTCCTCAGGGCCACAGTAATTGACGCAGAACAGCTCCACTGCTCACCTGTGACATCGAGGGGTGGACTTCTTAAATCCTTTCCCCACAAGTGACAAATTAGCCCCCTGCCCCCCAGTTCAGCAAGATACTTAAGCACATGGCTGCCTTTAAGCATGAGAGCAGACTAAATGGTAAGTAATTTGGAGCAGGGACTGCCTTTTTATTCTGAGTCTGTACTGCTCCTAGCACTGTGGGGTGCTGGTCCATGACTTGGGCTCCTAGCTACTACCACAATACACATAATAACTGATAGTGCTAACTGTCCCTTTGAAGTCACCTAGACTACTCGCGCTTACAGCTAGGCACATGTTTAATTCCCTTGCTGAATTGGGACCCTTCACAAAAACGAGGTGGTAGGATTCAGTCCTTTATGTATTAAGATTTTTGTAACTCTTCCTTTTTCATCTGCTGCCAAGCTCCATAGCATAGAATAATTTCAATTGTTCAATTAGGAAATGCTATCTATGTAAAACGTAGATCAACATCACTACTTAATTGAATTTAAACACACAGAGAAGATCTGCTGTCCACTTATAACTTGTCCCCAAATCCTTGTTGTTTAGAATCTGCATTTCTATTTAATCGTTGCTACTTCAAAAAAAAATGTTGTTGCTTTTCTGTACAATAAAAACAAAACGTGGCTAGAATTTTGATCCCAACTTTGGAAACCTGCCCAGAAAGCTTTCACAACATAACAATCAATGTAATTATAACCACAGCTGACAATAGTTTCAAACATTTCCCCCCATTTAAATCATAACAATAACACAGTGTTGCTAATATAAATGTTTGAAATTAGAATAGCGGCTGGCAAAAGAGAGATATGGTATTTGCCAGAGAATACCATACTAACCTTAGAGTAGGTTATAGTGCATCATAACAAGAATATGATAAACATACACAGTGTTTTAAAGTGATAGCTAAAGAAAACAAAAAGTATATCATTTTTGCAACACCAGCAAAGTCATGAATACCATAGGTGTCCATACATCTGAATTCTATAATTTCTTTGGGGTTCCCTGGCAACATTTCATAAACATTAAAACCTATTGTTTTCTTTCATTTCCCATTCAATATTCAGAACACCTGTTTTGCTAAGTCTGATGTTGCTCAAAGAAAGTTTAATAAGCCTCACTATGTTCGAAAGCTTTGTTCAAATGCAATGTTATTCAAGGGTGCAGTAAACTCCATCTTCACTTCCCCTCAACCAACCCCTACTTTTCTTCTCTCTTCCCCTCCCTCACACGCATATTATTTAGACTGTTGTGGCTTTACTAAGGGAAATGGATCCGGATAGTTGCAAAAATCTCTTGCTGTTCCTGCTTTTAAGCAAAAGACAGAAACAGAAGCACTGAGGGTGGGAGTGAATTTCCTATTCTTGACTGGCAGTCCAAAATTTAGATTTTAATGTCCTTGATGGATCTTGGAAATACACCCTGAGCTATAAAACCCCTGTACTCTCTGTTAGGTCTGGTATTAGTTGACACTCACTCCCTTCTCTGGAACAATTCCATGGTCTGATCTGATAACCTGCTTTGGTGGAGGCTTCCAGATAATAGAGAGTCATTCATTGGTGTATCTTGCAGTATCAAATAGACTGTCTCCATCTTTGAAAGTGCTACTTATTTTCCCAGTATCAGAGGGGTAGCCGTGTTAGTCTGGATCTGTAAAAAGCAACAAAGAGTCTGACAAAGTGGGTATTCACCCACGAAAGCTTATGCTCCAATTCGTCTGTTAGTCTATAAGGTGCCACAGGACTCTTTGTCACTTATTTTCCCAAACTCCCTAGAATTATTGAATAGTCCATTAGAAACTGTGCTTCTGACCGACCGCACAGATTTGATAGCCAGTAAGTACAATAGAATCAGCTCCTCTATGTATATATACATACACACATCTAAATAAAGTCAGATACCAAAGAAGGGGAAATTGCTAAAGAAATATCTTTTCCTTCCATATTTCTTTCTAGATGGGAATAAAAAGGGAGACTGCAAATGCACAGATGGGAACTGGGTGCCCAAATCTCATTGTCTTGCAATGGGAGTTAGCCCTTTTTTGTCTCTGAAAATATTCTCCTAAATAAATAATCTCTTTATTTCCTTACAATGGCTACAAGGCACAATGTGGCATATTCATCCCTAGCATAATTCATGATGACTTCAACAATTAAGAAACCAGTAGCTGAGCTATATTTTTGCTGTAACCTGTTCTTTACTATTTCACATTTGGGAACAATATATACCTTCAAGTCAGCAGCACTGCTATGGGTACCCGCATGGCCCCACAGTATGCCAACATTTTTATGGCTGACTTAGAACAACACTTCCTTAGCTCTCGTTCCCTACGCCCCTACTCTACTTGCGCTACATTGATGACATCTTCATCATCTGGACCCATGGAAAGGAAGCCCTGGAGGAATTCTACCATGATTTCAATAATTTCCATCCCACCATCAACCTCAGCCTAGACCTATCCACACAAGCGGTCCATTTCCTGGACACTACTGTCCTAATAAGCAATAGTCACATAAATACCACCCTATACCAGAAACCTACTGACCGCTATACTTACCTACATGCCTCTAGCTTCCATCCAGGACACACCACAAGATCCATTGTCTACAGCCAAGCTCTAAGATACAACCGCATTTGCTCCAATCCCTCAGACAGAGAAAAGTACCTACAAGATCTCTATCAAGCATTCTTAAAACTACAATACCCACTTGCTGTAGTGGAAAAACAGATTGACAGAGCCAGACGAGTACCCAGAAGTTACCTCCTACAAGACAGGCCCAACAATGAAAATAACAGAATACCACTAGCTGTCACCTTCAGCCCCCAACTAAATCCTCTCCAGCACATCATCAAAGATCTACAACCTATCCTGAAAGATGATCCCTCACTCTCACAGATCTTGGGAGACAGACCTGTCTTCACTTACAGACAACCCCCCAACCTGAAGCAAATACACACCAGCAACCACACATCACTGAACAAAAACACTGACCCAGGAACCTATCCTTGCAACAAAGCCTGATGCCAACTCTATCCACATATCTATTCAAGTGACATCATCATAGGACCTAATCACATCAGCCATACCATCAGGGGCTCATTCACCTGCACATCTACCAATGTGATATATGCCATCATGTGCCAGAAATGTCCCTCTGCCATGTACATTGGCCAAACCGGACAGTCTCTACACAAAAGAATTAATGGACACAAATCTGACATCAGGAATCATAATACTCAAAAACCAGTGGGAGAACACTTTAACCTGTCTGGTCATCCAATGACAGACCTGCGGGTGGTTATTTTACAACAGAAAAGCTTCAAAAACAGACTCCAAGGAGAAACTGCTGAACTCGAATTGATATGCAAATTAGATACAATCAATTTAGGTTTGAATAAAGACTGGGAATGGCTGAGCCATTACAAACATTGAATCTATCTCCCCATGTAAGTACTCTCACACTTCTTATCAACCTGTCTGTACTGGGCTATCTTGATTATCACTTCAAAAGCTTTTTTTCTCTTACTTAATTGGCCTCTCAGAGTTGGTAAGACAACTCCCACCTGTTCATGCTCTCTGTATGTGTGTATATATATATCTCGTCAATATATGTTCCATTCTATGCATCCGAAGAAGTGGGATGTAGCCCATGAAAGTTTATACTCAAATAAATTTGTTAGTCTCTAAGGTGCCACAAGTACTCCTGTTCTTTTTGCGGATACAGACTAACACGGCTGCTACTCTGAAACCTAATATTATCTCTGTGGCTCACAATCAATAATGGGTTTTTTAATCCTCAAAACACTCCAGCGAGGTAGGGAAGTAGTCTCCCTATTTTACAGATGGTGAACAGAGGCACAGGGTAGGTTAACTGAGTTACGAAAGGTTGTATAGGAAGCTTGTGGTTGAATCAGGAATTATATCCAAGTCTTCTGAGTCACAGTCCAGTGCCCTACATGCTAAAGTTAAACTACCCTCCCCTCCAATTCCCACTAGAGTATGTGAATTGTATTTTCTGACAGCAATGATTCCATCCCTTTCCTTTTTACTGATCAGTCTCTGCACCTTCCTTTATTCTGCCCACAGACATGCCACCCCCCAACACACACACACAAACGTTGACTACTGCTTCCTTCCTTTTCATGCTTCCTTGTTTTGGTTTCTCATTTATTTCTCACACTTCCCTGTAGTCTCTTACATCTTCATCTCTTCCCTGAGTCACCTTGATCTCCTCCATTTATCTTTCTCTTCTTTGCCTCCTTTCTCTCTCTCCTGCTCCTGCTCTCCTCACAATGCTGTTCATCCCTTCCCCCCATGTTTTCTTTGTCCATCTAAAATTCCAGCTGCCACAAGTACTTTTGTTGTCCTTTCAAGCAACACATGAACTGAGTAATCCTCATCCCTGCTAAGTGAAGTAAAAATGCCTCTCAAAAGTGGTTCTTTCTATGGCAATCTGACTTAGGTAATGAAACAGACACACAGCTGCTACAGTGACTGGCTGGCAATAATAGGTAACTTAGAGCTCTATTAGAATAATATTTGTTTTGCTGATTCAGGGAGTGGGAGGGTGGGCTATGAGTATGGCATGAGCTGAAGAAGGCTTACACCATTAGAAAAACATGCATTCTACCAAAAAGCATGTCCAGGAACAGTCTAGCAGGTATGCTGCCATACACATGCAATTTCAAGGGAACCTTGTACTCGAATCCTGAATTTAATCATTAACAGAACAAGACCCAAATTCCAACCTTCTCACATCACCTACACAGAACAGATGATGACACCCAGCATAATCTCACTATAACTAGAGCCCTACAAATCCCCGAATATCTGCTTTATATCTGCCAATATCCACATCCACAGATGTGGATATCTGCGGACCATTTTTGCGACTCATGGATCAGATGCAGATACAAATTTTGTATCCGCGCTGGACTCTGACCACAGCTTCATCTCTGAGCCAAAGCTCTGCTGTTTTCTCAAGCCTCCAGCTGAGCTTCAAAGAGAAAGGAGGCTCTTGACTCAGCGCCCCTATCAGATGGATAGCTCAGAAAAAAAATCATCTTGTCTAATGTAACACTACGGAATCTGGGACAGGCGGATTCAGGCGGATAATACCTGTCTCTGCATTTTGGAATAATCATCCTTGAAGTATTTATTTATTTAAGCATATTTAAAATATTTAACTAAGAATTTTCTATTGACATGGAACATCACATTTCCAAGGGTATCCTGAGACAAGAAAGCAGAGACAGTGCAATGCTTTCACATTAGATTACAAGAGTCATACAGTGGCAAATTGAAATTACAAGCATTCATGCAGCTTTCACTTCTCCGAACCCTGGATCCAAAGGCTCTCAAACTTTTGGGGAAGTCCAAATCCAGATGAAGTATAAAAGCCTTTTATCCTTTCTTGCACAGTATAAAATCATATAGATGCATCACAGTGTCTGACTCTTCTTATCTGATCAAAAGCTTCTCAGTAGCTCCATATAGGTCATGGAACAGTAAGCATCAAATAAGAACAGGCATTAAAGTAAAGAATGGGTCCAATAACCCTTCACACTGTGGAAGCAGAGAAAGAAGTGACAGGAAGGGGATGCAATGCATGACAGTTCGTTCTCTGCTTCCACAATACATTGGAGGGTCACGCTGGTCTCAGTTACTATATTAGGCTTACAAAAGAGCATAATGTCAAATCGCCAGTTTTACATCCCCTCATTTTCTGAAACATTTGTTTTTTGTAATTCATATTTACCATACTTAGGATCCTCCAGTTTTTTGTTTTGGTTTGGTTTCTGTTTTTTTAAGTTTGATTAGAATTTCTGTAGCTATTTTTGAGTTATGAAAAATAGACAGTGCAATTCTCCTACTTTGACAAATAAAGGAGATCAGAATTCATTCAATGTTTAAGTTATATGATGATAGATGCTATAGGAAAAACCTAAGGTATGTATAAATTAGGGCTGTCAAGCAATTAAAAAATTAATCGTGATTAATCATGCGATTAAAAAATTAATTGTGCTTAATCGCACTGTTAAACAATAATAGAATACCATTTATTTAAATATTTTTGATGTTTTCTACATTTTCAAATATATTGATTTAAATTTTAACAGAATACAAAGTGTACACTGCTCACTTTATATTTATTTTTATTACAAATATGTGCACTGTAAAAAACAAAAGAAAAAGTATTTTTCAATTAACCTAATACAAGTACTGTAATTCAATCTCTCTATCATGAAAGTTGCACTTACAAATATAGAATTATGTGCAAAAAAAACTGCATTCAGAATAAAACAATGTAAAACTTTAGACCCTGCAAGTCCACTCAGTCCTATTTCTTGTTCAGCCAGTCACTCAGACAAACAAGTTTGTTTACATTTGCAGGAGACAATGCTGCCTGTTTCTTGTTCACCATGTCACCTGAAAAAAGTGACACACAATGTCACAGGTGTTCGCATGGCACTATTGTAGCCGGTGTCACAAGATATTTACATGCCAGATGTGCTAAAGATTCATGTCCCTTCATGCTTCAACCACCATTCCATAGGACCAGTGGCACTGGAACATTTTTAGTACTGGGCGAGGGGTGCTGAAAGTCAGCCCCCTTGCCCCTGTCCACATCCCCACCCCCACCCCCACCCCCAGAGCTGAGTCTGGGAGCAGGGCTGTGTCTCCGGGAGGGGGGGACCTGGAGAGGGGTAGGGGGCCTGAGGATGTGGCCACAGCTGGGGGCAGGTGTGCAGCCAGAAACAGAGCCCCAGGCAGGGGCTGGCAGCTGAGGCCCCATGTGCAGGGCTAGGAGCAGAGCCCCGACTGCGGGGCCAGGCATGGGGCCCTGGGAGCAAAGGCCTGGGAAGAGGGGGTGGGGTTGGGACCCGAACCCCAGGTGCAGGAGGGCCGGAAGCAGGGCTCTGGTCGTGGAGCCAGCAGCTGTGGAGCGGGGCGCGGGGCCAGCTCCCGGGACTGAAGCCGGGGAGTGGAGCCCTGGACACGGGGCCAGTGGCCCCGCATAAAACCCGGAGGTGCTGCAGCACCCCCTGCACTCCTACTTCCCGCACGTATACAGAGGACATGCGTCCATGCTGATGATGGGTTCTGCTCGATAACAATCCAAAGCAGTGCGGACTGACACATGTTCATTTTCATCATTTGAGTCAGATGCCACCAGCAGAAAGTTGATTTTCTTTTTGGTGGTTCGGGATCAGTAGTTTCCGCATCAGAGTGTTGCTCTTTTAAAACCTCTGAAAGCATGCTCCACACCTCATCCCTCTCAGATTTTGGAAGGCACTTCAGATTCTTAAACCTTGGGTCTAGTGCTGTAGTATCTCACATTGGTACCTTCTTTGCATTTTGTCAAATCTGCAGTGAAAGTGTTCTTAAAATGAACAACATGTGCTGATTTGTCATCTGAGACTACTATAACATAAAATATATGGCAGAATGCGGGTAAAATAGAGCTGGAGACATACAATTCTCCCCCAAGGCATTCACAGATTTAATTAACGCATTATTTTTTTAACGAGCGTCATCAGCATGGAAGTATGTCCTGTGAAATGGTGGCCAAAGCATGAAGGGGCATACGGAGGTTTGGCATATCTGGCACGTAAATACCTTGCAATGCTGGCTACAAAAGTCCCATGCGAATGCCTGTTCTTACTTTTTGGTGACATTGTAAATAAGAAGTGGGCAGCATTATCTCTCGTAAATGTAAACAAACTTGTTTGTCTTAAGGATTGGCTGAACGAGAAGTAGGACTGAGTGGACTTGGTTTTACCTTGTTTTCTTTTTGAGTGCAGTTATGTAACAAAAAAAAATCTACATTTGTATGTTGCACTTTAACGATAAAGAGATTGCACTGTAGTACTTGTATGAGGTGAATTGAAAATTACTGTTTCTTTTGTTTATTATTTTTACAGTGCAAATATTTGTAATAAAAAAAAATATAAAGTGAGCAGTGTACACTTTGTATTCTGTGTCGTAACTGAAATCAATATATTTGAAAATGTAGAAAAATATCAAAAAATATTTAATAAATTTCAATTGGTATGCTATTGTTTACAAGTGTGATTAAAACTATGATTGATTGTGATTAATTTTTTTAATCGCGATTAATTTGTTTGAGTTAATCGCATGAGTTAGCTGTGATTAATTGACAGCCCTAGTATAAATCAATTGTTAGGATAGTTATAGATTTACTTTCACTGGAACAACTCAAAAATGGTTTGGAAGCTTCATATTTGATATTGTGACCCTAATAATCACTCAGTGCCAATTGGCAAACAGTTCATTATTCTATAACAGCAACTCCTATCAGGCCTGACAAACTCATTACATTGAACACACGCTTTCACAATATTTCTCCAAACGGCTCCTGTGATATCTCTAATAAAAGCTTGTGTCATATTGATCCTCATAATTGTTGCAAGACGGATTGCTGGATGGATATTTAAGAATTTGTGTATGCGTACTGAAAATATGTTTTTGAATGTGTCCCAGGAAAGGTTGACAAGCAGGTTTTGCCAGACAGAGTGATGTATATTCATCTGTCTGCCTTGGTTCATATGTAAAATAAGTATTGTAAGGCAACACAATGAAAGTACATTTCCATACGATGCCAATATGAGGATGTGATGGCAACATGGAACCAGCACACTATGGAATAAACCTCAGGGATCATCCTGACTCTGATGACAAAACAGTGAATTTTGGGGATATAAAAAGGTAAAAAGACACATCTTTATATCCTTCACTGAGAAACCAAAAAAGAACAGCACTTTTTGCATTTATGAAAGGAGGGTCCAGGCCATGTTGGTTGGAAACGCTGGAAGATAGCTTGTCTCACCTAAAGCAACAGGGTTTGGTCTGTTAAAGTTAAGTTTAGACTCTAGGAAATGTGTTATATTTTGTTTTATATGTAACTATTTCTGTTTCCACTTGTTATTCTTACTCACTATCTCTTAAATCTTATCTTTTGATAATAAATTGTTTTCACTATAAATATATGTCAGCGCTGTGATGTTATATGGGATGTGATCCTCAATTAATTCAAAACAGATGGGTATGGGCACTGTTCCTTTAGGGGCAGCTTGCCTAGTAATTTCTGTGAGTGTCCACTGACAGTGCTAGACACTAGAGGGAAATGCTTCAAAGGGGGTTCAGGGATTGGGGTGCGCCTATTGGTAACCTGTAAGACAAAGGGATGGGTCGGCATAGTCCTGACGAGATTGTTTGGGTAGCTAACAGGCTGGTGGTGGCAGGAAGCTGACACCCAGTTAAGCACAAGCAAGTCTCTCTCTTGCTGGAGGCAGAAGGGTAACAAGGTGGCTAGCACTCCTGGGCACGCCCAAGCAAGTGTTGCAGCTATGTAAATAGATCCTGATGAGCAGCACCTGTTATGCTCAGTTTGAACAACACTTGTTTTACAATAAGGTTTTGGAAGATGGAAATTATAGGACTGAGCATGTGCAGTAGAAAATTCCTTTAAGCCAGTGGCTGCTAGTGTAGGCCCAAATTCTTCCCTTCCTCCCCTTTCAAAAAGATTTGATTGCAGTTATGATTCAATGAATTTACCAGGTGTAATGATGATATCAGAGTAGCTCATTCAAAGATGAAATTTTAAAATGTACAAAATCTGCTGATAATGTCTGTGTTGTTTAACCGTAAAAGGTAAGTGGGCATTTGCTTGCATAAAGACTGATTACAATGAAAGACCTCAGGATATTACCTCCTGTAGGCTGCAGAGAAGAAATAGCTCTGAATATTTCCTTTTTGTTGATAAAAAGTAATTGAGTGAAAAAAAATGCATTATTGCCAACTTAGAGATGCAGAATCTAATACTCAAAAGTCAGGAAATTTAAAAAAGTTAAATTTCTTCTGCATTGAGTTAGGTATATACCTTGACCATGCTTCCATTCCCAATTTCTTCATTAAATGTAAATTTTTATGTGTTATTTCCCATCATTGATGCAGCCCATAAAATACACAGGGTGAGCAATATGGCTCTTGATTTGCATTGAGGAGGAGACCTTACCTTACAGAATGTGTAATAGATATCTATTGCACATGCTCAGAAGTGATTTGTAAATTGCGTATACTTTTATTAATTAACTTAGTTTCCCCTCTAAAGTTAGCAAAGAGACCCCTCATTTCAAAGAACTGGCCCCATGATTCTTGGATGTGTCCATTTTTGTTTGGCGATCAGTATGCTATAATGTTTTCCATGTAAATCAATTTTTTATACCTAATGACGGTTACATAGAACCCTTATTAAATCTACTCTTATTAAATTTCATCATCTCTGGTCTATTAAACTTGAAAATCTTCATTTTCTATATATTAAAAATGTAGGATTATCTATTAATGGCATCTCAGGAATATTTTGTATAGAATGATCTTTCCACTTTATACAGATGTTTCCAAAGTAGTGTTCATCTGGAAACGTACAAAAATATTGGGTTTAAAACTAAACAAAAATTAGAGTTTCTTTTGCAACTGAGGAACTGCTTCTGTATGTTTATTTGAAAGTGCGAAAAAAAGAACTAGCTTTTTTCACCCACAAGCATGTTGTTCTGCCATAATGTATGGATGTCTATGGTAGTGTTAAAGTTGTCAACAAAAGGAATATAAAATCCTAATCTAATATTATTTGTCAGCATTGAGCACTGCAGGTAGTTTTCTTCAGATGTGACTGGCGGGCAGGGGGAATCTGCCTTTCTTGTCAAAAAAGTCAGTTGCGCCACTTATAAAATCTATGCTAAAGAAGATAGCCGTATGGACACTAAAAGAGAAAATCTTTGCAGCAAACAATTCATGCTGTTTAATTTAATGTCTAAGAGGGAATGCAGCATATTCACTGACTTAAATATAAAATTTTATATGGGACATTCAGGATGAATGAAAATCAGTGCTAATGTTTGAGAAAAGTAGAGAGAACATTTAATGATAGAAATCTACCAGTGGTGTGATGCTCTCTTATCTCAGTTAAAAAGCCTAGAGCCTGAAGACTGAATTTTCTGCTTGTTTACATTAGAACAGCAAACTCTATACCCACATTGACAAGGGAGCAAAAAGCCTGTCCACCAGCCCAATTGATCTCTATGAACCATTTTCTGCTTAGCACTTTGGGACTCTTGCCAGGAAACTTACTCTATAACTGTTCAGTGCTCATACTGCACTCCAAAATATATTTCTCTGAAAATCATGTAAGGCACAATGCAAGCCAACAACATGTAATTATATGTAAGAGCAGTCTCCTGCTTCATCTTACCACTACCACAGAATTTTTTCCATTATAAGACGTGAATCTAGCATTTAAAACAAACAAACAAACAAAAAGGCACTGTAAGCAAAAATTTGGAATGAACGATCTTAACCTAGGAGTTTTATTTAAAAGTGTGTTTACAAAAATTACAGCGATGGTAGTATGACTCCTTTGCTGAGTGGTAGTAGATTTGGGGGCCTGTTTGCCATTTGCAGAAAAAATGGGTGATTCAGAGTCCCAGGGTATTTTCTGAGTGTAGTTAGTTTGTTTACAACAGGTACATGAGTTCTGTTTCCTTAAACAGAGGTGGTCACAAAGTAGACACATGGATAAAAATCTCAGAGAAGGCCCAGACACCAAGAAGCAGCTCTCTTGTTTCCCTGTCGCTCTCAGGACTTTCCTGGAATCTTACTGCTTAAACATACAGTTCCCTTATCCTGCCTCAGTCCTTGGGGTTTACATCTTTAATCTAGCAGAGAAAGGCATAACAAGAACCAACAGCTGGAAGCTGACCAGACAAATGCAAATTAGAAATAAGGCACAGATATTTAACAGTCAAGGAGATTAACTACTGGCACATACCATCAAGGGAAGTGGCGGTTTCTCTATCTCTTGATATCTTCAGATCAAGACTGGATGCCTTTCTCGAAGATATGCTTTAGTCAAACATAAGTCATCCGACTCAGTAGAGGAGTAACTGGATGAAATTGAATGGTCTGTGATATACAGGAAATCAGAAGAGATGATCTAATAGTCCCTTCTGGCCTTAAAAATCTATGAATGTGCAAACCTTCTAGGATCAAGGCTCCTCACGTAGGATCACAAGGTCTTCAAAGGTGGCCTGCAACAGAAAGAAACCTCAAAAAAACTCAACTGTTCATTTGACAAAGGAGAGTGCTTAACCAGCACAATCAACTATCTGGGAGTAGTATTGCATTGGTCCCTCTAACTCTTTCAACTCATATCATAACAACATTAGCAGCTGTAGCCATGATAGTAGATTTAAAATGATTAAATGTGCTCCAGAACCCAGAATAAATTCCTTTCCATGAAGCGGATTTAGTGTCTGTAAAAGGAAATTAAAAGCGGCTGCTAATTGTGTTCTGAAACGTTACCTCAGTAATACGTATGCCTAGTAATTTTTCCCCACAGCAAAATTTCAGGAGTGAAAGACCTGATCTATTAATGGGACTATTTATATTCATAAGGAACATGGGATTGGAATGGGATGTAAAAGATCTGAATTTAATACCTCATTCTGCCACAGACTTGCAGAGTGACATTAGGCAAGTCACTTAATAACTCTGTGCTTCTGTTCTCTGCATGTAAAATGGGGACAATAGCATTTCCCTGTGATTTTGTGAGGATAAATTCATTAATGTCTGTGATGTGCTCAGGTACTGAGTGACGAACTCCATAGAAAAAGCCTATAAATAACATTACCTGTGTGTGGTTGAAGGATCAGGGCCAGGTTTAGTGAGAGCTCAGTATGTATTCCTCAAACACTAGAACCCTCCACTTCATTCAGTTAGAGTTTTGGCTACACAAGGAATGTAGAATCCAACACTACATGGAATTAAGCCCTTAGTTTCTCCCCTGGGCGGTGCATGGACCACCTCTTGGGGAAGGCTAGCATCCCTGCCTCTTCTGCTCAAAGCCCCATCCTCACTCCACCCCCCGAGCCTGCCCGCCAGCCCCCAAAGCAGCCCTGAGCCCTGGGGCCAGCCTGCCAGCCCCCAGAGCAACCCTGAGTCCTGGCGAGCCGGGGCTGAGCTCTAGGCCCAAGCTGCCCAGAGGAGCTCTGAGTCCCACCATGGCCAGGCCCCAAGACTGCAGCAAGGAGCATTCGCGGAGGTTTGGGGAGGCTTAGTGCCCCGCCCCCAGCCTCCATTACTCGCTGCCCATGGGTTCTCCCCAACCATCATCAGTATTCACTGTAGGCCCAACTCTGCCAGCCCTGCTTATGTGAGTCCTCCACACATATCTAAGTCAACCTACTGAAGTGAATGGTCTCTGTGCTCAGGCAATATTTATTCACCAAAAACGTCTCTTACTGCTCTGTATTTTCTAACAATTACAGGAATATCTATGAATGCAGTACTTTACCTATGGATTGCTAGAGCTTACTGTTTGCTTGGCGCTCAAAAAAAATGTTAAGGAAGACAGATAGAACATAAGCAACAGGAAACTCACCAATTTTCTATTCATTCATGGTCCTGGGGTAGGAATAGTCACCAAGTTATGCGAATTGACCTCAGACTATGGATATCTTGCATGCACACAGATCAAGACAGAGGACAGGGCTATTTGTGGGAAAGCCATAGCCTGGCCACTTGAGGCAGCACATGACCCTTCACTCTGGGCAGAGGTATGGGGATGCATATAGTTAGGCTTGGTAAAATTCATTTTTTTAATATAATTTCAGTTGTTACTATCAATGTATATTTTTTGTACTTTTTTATTTTATCTATTTAAATGTTACAGTTGTGGGAAATTATGGGGGATTGTCAGACAATGGTGTGGGAGGGGAGGGTCCAGACAATTATCTAATGAGTAGATTTTTAGATTCAAAAAGTTAAATCTATCTAACTGAAAACACAAAATTGTCAACATCACATCAAAATATATAAAGCCAATATCCTTAAATCAAACTCTAATGTGTTCTCAAGAAGCATTTTTCTTACTTTGCCCATCCGTAAATTTTGATGGTCAACAGAAATGCATTTTCATTGGTTTGTGGGTGTACGGCAGAATCCACATTTACCATTAAAAAAATCTAATCCTTCCAAGCCTATCTTTAGGGCAAGGGACAACCACTGTATGGTCATATGAGTCAATACCATCTTACTCACACAGCTGGGGGGTTTCCAGAGCGGTGATACTATGGAGAACGGCATCCTGCTCCTACAAACCAGCCCTTCCCCATCTGCTGTCCTTCATTACACTGTCCTTATTCCTCCACAAACTTTACTCTGTGTGGGAGTAAGCAATGAAGACATTCCTCCCTACTTCTGTATTTACATCCCATTTTTCTTTGCTCCCCATAGCAGAAGGCAGCATGTGATCCTATTTTTTAAATGCTTTTTCTGCTCCTTTAAACTTTGGAATGTATACACTGTTAAATTAAATAAGAAAACATAGTTAAGCCCTTCAGTTTATTTTATTCTGTGTGAAGTATTTACTTTTGCAGTCAAGATAAGTAAAAATGACTAGCACAGGAAAGTATAAAACAGCCTAGTATGTTCTCGGAAATACAGAGTAAGCTACATGTAAACCAGGTGGCACTTCCAAAAAGTGTCTCTTTTGTATGTAATGCTACACCTCTTAGAAGCCTGCCTCTTCCCACTAGATAAGGTTGAGCATGATGTGAAAAGAGTATACCTACAATTTATACTGGGAAAAGGAGAAGAGAGGTCTGAGGTGTCAAACTGGATGGTGCCGTATTGACATGACAGATCAGAATGAATATCCTGACTGACATGTCCCCTTAGGTTAAGGCTGCATTCCTCACTGTGGATGAAAAGAAATGGCACCTACAGGTATGGAAACCATCCCAAATCATACAAGGGGAGCTCAAGACAAGATATCTGACTGAAAATCCACTGAAATGGTTCAGTGGACCATTACTGCGATCATGCCCCTCCAAACAAGATGCAGTAGCCAGTGTGTATGCATGAATGAGTGATGTTACCCATCCTGTAAAAAGCTCACATAAGGACACAGGAACACTAGTCAAAGTTAAACAAAATCCACTGCAAAGGACATCAACAACCAAACAGGGCATCCACAGTTATCAGAACTATAATTGAGAAACAGCACTGACCAAATACTTTACCCTACCACAAGGCATGCAGAGTGTGTGTTACACACACACACGCCTTGGAATTTAAAACACAAAGTAAACAGTAAATAGAATTTTAAAAATCTCATTTCTGTTTTGTGATTAGTTTTGCATTTCTCTCAGCCTGGAAAATATAAACAGACTTACCAGTTTCAGTTTAATTTCTAGTCCATTTCAAGCCCATTTCATAGAGCAGTTCTTAGGCACCAACACAATGCTGCAATGTTTGAGTTGCTACACTTGAGATGAGTTCACTTGCCTTTTCTTTTTGTTTTTTTAAATGGTCAATGGGGCTGAAGGCAGGGGAAGTTGCCCTGGAAGTTGTTTTTTCCTTCTCACCTCTGTAATAGGGGTCAGAACCCTTAAGGCTGTACTACAGCTATGTTTGTTCTAGCTAGATACAGTGGCTATGCTGTAGCTGATTCTATAAGCAAAATGAGCAGGATATTTTGGTCTACTGTGCTCACCAAAGCTCCCAATCTTCACCGGTCTTATAGCCTACTTCCCATCTCGCAAATGCTACATTTGCTAAGTGACCCAGCCTTGGCGGGTCAGTTCCCCCCAAAGCAACTGAAGACCTTAAGAGGAAGGGGCAAGGGATACTGAGCCTCACTCTGATGGTATCAGAATTAAAATTGAAAGTGCGCGCTAAGGCTTATCAGAAAGAGGTTGGCTGGTGCAGTGTGTTCATACCGATTTTGCTGCTAGCCAAACATCCTCCCCAAAGGTTTACAGAATACATCATACCTCAGACCCAGGCCTCGACTGAATAGTTTTGGGCTTCGGGGTCAGTTTTTGAACACTTTAGTTTGACACACAACAACCTATATCACAGTAATATTAAGGGTTTATCTTAAAATGACCAAAATTAAGAACCAAGTCCAGTATTGCCAGCCTCATAATTTTTGAACATTTGACTCAGGGCCCCAAAAAATCATGAAATGAGATTTTTAACAACAACAACAACATATGGTGGGTTCTTTTTATTTGCCTTCTGATTTTGAACCTTCAGCGTGCACTTGGATCACATCTTCAAGCTTTTTCTCCACCTCCATGAGGGTGAGAAACTTAATTTTTTGTTTAAAAGAAATCGGAGATTCTCAAGTAATGCCATGACTCCAGGAGCTGGGATTGGAGGAAAAATTACCATAAATAGTGGAAGACTCACAATAAAAAAAAATCACAAGAGTTGGCAATAGTGTAAGCCTTAGAGATACACCGGTTCCTGGTGGGAGATTATATGTTTCCACAGAAAACCCAGGGAAGAAGGAAAATTAATATTTAAAAAACCCCTCTACACACAGATATGACACATGAGTTCTTGGAGGAGGGACTCATGATCATGTTAAGGGGCAGCAGACTTGCAATCACAAGGAGTCTTAGGACATATGAAGAATTCTGGTCTCTACCCCACAGTTACTTTGACATCTGTGTGGACTATCCTTGGTCCCCTTCCTCTACGTGTTACCATTGCCAATTCTGGCTGTGCTATTACTGCTTACCCCTCTGAAGCTGCATACTACCTTAATCATAGCAACAAATTCTGCAGCACTTAGTGTAACTATTGAAGGTAATTGACCTGCACATGTAAGAGTTACTCAGTGCAAGGGTTGCTGAATCAGTTCTGTAGCATGCTTTGATGTGCAGAACTTGTAATGTGCTATAACAGGGCCAACACAGGCAGTAAGTACATGGCAAGCTAGTGCACTGTAAATTCACATCCTGGCTTGCTGCAAGCTAACTCCCCATGTAGACAAGCTCTTCCATACTTACGTGGCTCCCTTATCACAGCATCTGAGTGCCTCACAATCTTTAATGTATTTATCCTCACAACACCCCTGTGAGTAGGGAAGTACTATTATGTCTATTTTACAGAGGGAGAGGAGACCCAGAGGGGCCAAGTCAAAAGTCATACAGAAAATCTGTGGCAGAGCAGGGAGTTGAACCCAGGTCTCCCAAGCATCCTAAATGCTGGAGCATGTCCCCGTACTGCATCTTAAACTGGTCTTCTCTTTACGACACCATAATCATTTCTTCAGCAGCCAATTATCTTGGGGTTTTTTTTTCCAAGTAAGGAAAAAGCAACAGAAACTAAAGCTAAAACACAAAGATCCTCTTTACACACAAAATATTCTTAATTATAAAGGGGGGGGGTTAAAAAAAGTAAAAAAAAGTATTATAGCAGGAAAACAGTCCAAATAGAATATTAAAGATTTTCTATAAGACATCAATGGATCTTTAAGACCATACTTTCTGGCTAACGTACAATAATCAAATATTTATTTCAGTATATTCTACAATATGCAAACTTGACCCACAGAATTTGGGTTTATACTGTGAAGGTCCAAGCCAAGAAGTTTGAATCTCAAACTTTCCCATTGTTTTGGGCTGGGTTTGGATCTCCGGATCTGAAAAAGGTCCATCTGTAGTTTTGCAGATTCTCTCCCCTATGATTACAGCATCACTGCTTATCAAAATGTAGCTCCGGAGCATTTGTTACATACATTTTTAATGACATGGTACTTAACAGGTTATATTTAGCAGGAAATTGAAGGAGTCTTATTCGATTTAACAAAGTAAAGTACTTTCATGGTTATGTGGTTCACTTTAATATTCCCTTAACATCTTGTTCTCTCTTTCTTGAGAAAGATGTTAACATTAAGCCAGGAAGTATGAAGATGCCCAGCTTAGTTTTTATTAGGATTAGCCTTTTTTCTCTCCTTTCAAGTTATATATAACTTCTCCCACAGTGAAATTGTCAGGATAGCATACAGTTCAGAGGGTTAAAGCAATGACCAACTAATTAGGACACACCAAGAGAGTCCAAATATAGGATCCTTGCTGGGGGGTATTTCCCTAGAAAAGGGAGGGGGGGTCACAAACTTGTCATTTTGGGGGGCGGGGGCTTTGTCTGTGTGACTTGAGACAAAGAGCGAGGGAAGGAGAAAGAAGAGGCTCTGCTACGTTCCTGTGCGGAGGAGGCATCACCCCATATGGACAGCTGAGTTCATCATCACCATCAGCTGCTGCTGCCGCCGCCGCCGCGTCTATTTTTTATACGTTTTTCTGGGGCGGGGGGGGAGGGCTTGGGAAGAAGAATCATGTAAATAAAAGAGAAGGTGCTGTAAAAAGATGGGGGATGCTGCAGACCTCAAGGAAATGAGAAAGACGTTTATTGTTCCTGCAGTCAAACCTTTTGACCATTATGATTTCACCAGGGCTAAAATCGCCTGTAATGTAGCGTGGCTGGTGGCCAAAGCCTTTGTGACAGGTAGGTGGCGTCTTCTTCTTCTTCCCTTTCTTTGATGCTGGTTCCTGCCTGGTTGCATTCCTTGCATACACAACTCCCACCAAGCTTCCATAGGAGTCAGTGTTACTGGAACAATTTGTATAGTGGGTGTGCTGAAAGCCATTGAACCAAACTGTAAACCCTGTATATAATGGAAACCACTTCAAGCCAGGGGGTGCGACAGCACCTCCTCACCTCTAATCCAGCACCTATGATAGGAGTTGCGTTTGTAGAGAATTCAGGACTGGGCCAATAGTTAAACAAGAAGAATTCACATCTCAGGAAGAAGAAGCAATGCACAAGGAAATGGTATGGTCAGATGCCAAGAGAAATTGGAAAACAAACTAAAGTGTTCTTTCTCTCTGAAGCAGACCCAGAAATAGCAAGGGTTTCTACTACCTTTCACAAGACTCATTTTTAGGAGTATGAACTCCATAAGAACATAAGAATGGTCATACTTCTGGGCTAGATGGACCAATGGTCCGTCTAGCACAGAACCCTGTCTTCGACAGTGGCCAATGCCAGATGTTTCAGAGGGAATGAACAGAAAAGGGCAATTATCGAGTGATCCATCCCATCATCCAGTCCCAGCATCTGGCAGTCAGAGGTTTAGGGTCACCTTCAGTACCTTCAGTAGAGCATTCCGTGCCTTCAGTAGAAGGATATTATGTTGGTCTCCAGCAGCCTATTTGGTGCAGTGGTAGTTTGTTGTAGGCCAATTAGACAATAAAACATCACAGATACAGTAGAACCTCAGAGTAACGAACACCTCAGGAATGGAGATTGTTTGTAACTCTGAAATGTTCATAATTCTGAACAAAACATTATGGTTGTTCTTTCAAAAGTTTACAACTGAAATTTGACTTAATACAGCTTTGAAACTTTACTATGCCGAAGAAAAAATGCTGCTTTTAATTATCTTAATTTCAATGAAACAAGCACAGAAACTACATGCTTGAGTTATTGCCAACCGCAGAAGTCGAGGCAATCTCAAAGGAAGAGAGTAAACCCTGTCAATTTGTCTCCTCCTCCCACTCCCATCCCTTTTTTCCTGGCTGTCCCTTCTTTATGGAATATCTGTCCCATCCTAGTTCTCCAAGCCATCATCCTCTCCATGTTTGAATCCTTCCAAAGGCTCACTTCTTCCACATTACAGACATTCTTAATAATTAAAAATCATGTTTTTCTTTCATCTAGGATTATTACTGTGTCACATCTTAACTTTGCAATTGTAGACTCCTTGTGTAGGTTCTATCCTCATTTTATATATTGTACAGCACTGAGCACACGATCTTGCTCTTAAATATTAATTAAATAAAAAAAGAGTAGATAATTCAGCTGTCTCCTTTTAAGGTTTTTCACTCAGACATAAGAACACAGGAACTGACAAACCTGGTCGGACTATTAGTTGATCTAGTCTGTTATCCTATTTCAGGCAGTGACATGACATTTCTCTCAGAGTATTTTCACTAAAAAAAATGAGAGTGAGCTTCTTGGAACCTAAAACCCTTTCCTTTATTGTGAATAAAGGGAAATGTATAGGTACTTCTGGGTTCTGTTTCTGCTCTATCACAGTGTCAGTGTGTGACCTTGGTCTGAAACTTCTGTTTTCCCAATTCTAAGAATATTCATATTACAGTTTTGTGATACCCAAGAAAAATGGTCTATAAAATTTTACTCTTATTTTATTTCCCTCATGTCACCTTTCCAGAAGGGTAAATGAAATGACAATTTTCACAGTAAAAAAAAAGTCACCAAATCCATATTTTGAATTTCAAAATATGAATCCTCCTTTCACTCAGAATGGTTCCATTTTTCTTTCTGAAAAGTGCTTGTATCCATTGGCAAAGAGGCCTATTCTCAAGACAAGGATTTATGGAAAGCATAGTTAAATTTTCAGAAAATGGGCCCATTTTGAACTGGTAATGAAATAAAGAAAACTGAGTAGTTTCACTTTTCATTGTGACTATTATCCACGTCTATTTAGTTATAGTTAATATTACAGGGGTGTTGTCAGACTTCATTAATATTTGTAAAGTGCTTTTAGAGTCTCAGATAAAAGGAGCTATATAAATACAATGAATTATTATTAGGAACCTATTCAGCATACATAATATGGAGAACCTTCTCCAGAGTCCATGTAGGTTACATCAGTCACTGAGATGTGTGTGAGAGAGAAAATTTCTCCCCTATTGCAATTCTTAGGACTGAGAAACTCAAGCCAAGAGCTGGAGCCTCAATTTGGGTACAAATGGGGTGCAGGCCTATACACAAACTTCCTTTACTGTGACAAATTTCAATCACAGAAAGCATTGTTCCACTGTTTGATACACTGAAAACCTTTCTGGAGAAACAATACTTTTTTCTGAAATTAAACAGAATGGAAAGAGAAACTGTGCCCTCTCAGTGACTCAGATAAATCAGGACTCCAAAAAGAAGTGTAAAATACAACAGAATTATCCTGAAAGAGTATGTCAACAAAGGGAAAGTTTCACAGAAGATGTCTTAGTTTTCAATTATTGTTGAACAGTCTGATGAGAACTATATGATATAATTACATGATTGACCACTTCAGTGCCTAACCCAATGAAAGGTAATAAGACTAAGGGATACATTTTAAGGTGATTTTGTCCCAGCTTCATAATTTGTATCTGCAAGATTAAATGTGCTCAGTGTATAAACAGGCCACAGTTAGATCCACATGGGCAGATCTTTGAGCCTACTTCAGAGTCCCCTTGAAATCTGTGGGGCTCCATGCCTGCATGAAAGCCCATGTGCATGGATTCAGTTGCAGGATTACCATCCTAACGCCCCAATCAAGAAGATGACTACTTAATTTGCAAACACATAAATGGAGGGGGGTTTCTCACCATTGTTGACATAGATTGATAGGCCACTTCAGAAAAATTCACACAAGAAGTTTTGATGAGACCTAATTCATTCTTTAATTACCGTGTCTATTGCCTCTTGAAAAATAATTTGTATTCTGCTTCTTGGGGCTACAAGCTGGGAAAAAGCATTACCTCTTATTTGGTGCGTTCATTAGAGTTTGTAAATGAGCGTCACGTTCACAGTTTAGCAGAAATTGAAGTTGTCAGGACAGTGCATTTGGGAATCAGTTATGAAAAGTGGAACAATTTTATCTTTAATGAATATTATGTGATCATTGGCTTTGTTGTTCATATGGGACAGAGAAATCACCTTTAGTGGATTACACAGCTAAACCAATTTACATAATAACATCATACACATTAAAAGAACATTGTCCTTGTGGAAATAAGGTTCAGCTGCTGGAAGGATAAAATAAATGCAACAAACTAACACTTCATAGGTGTACAGATCAGCAGGGATCACAAAATTCTCATGGATGTTAACTTCCGTAGAGTTCAGCACTAAACCAGTTTCCAAAAGCACATTATGCATTTTGAAAACAGTTTGCTTCTTGAAGCATGCACAGCTCACCCACTAGGAGCATAACAATACATTTAATTACCTTAAAACTTTTCCTACTGTACAAATCACCAGGAATCACACAGTCCCATGAAGATGATCACAATGGTAGACACCTGAGCAGTAAACCAAATTTTCAAAAGTGTGCTATTACATTAACAGCATAACAAAAAGGTCTTATTAATATTTCTCATTAAATTACTCATGATTTGATTCCATGCTATGTCCCAATTATCTTGTACTTCTATTCCCTTTAAGGACACAGACACATCCCCTTGTTGATAGTTTCAGGACATTCATTGTCATTAAGACTATCTCAAGTGAAGATTTTGTCCAATTTTCCAGTCATTGTTCAGCACAGTTCTATCAGCATTAGGAACAATGCAAGCACTAGTCTGGAACATCTGAAGGCATTTTTATCACCATCTTGTTTAAACCTGGTTTGAGAAGCGGTAGGTAAGATGGCGGAAACAATACACACAGCTGGTCTACACTAGCACACCCCCTGATGATAGTGTAAACTACCAGTGAGTATGCGCTACAAGTCCTCAGCAAAGGATATGAGCTGTTGCAGTCCCCAGCAACAAAGTGTTCACACTTTAGCTTGAGCTGTAGTGCTGCCTGTTTTAAATCTGGGAGTTCCTAGTTCAAACCCCCATATGTCAACTAAGATGGTAACCATCACACAAGCACTGCTGGAGGTGCACTGCTGTTAGAGTCACAGAGAAAATCCTCAGTGTAAAGGGAAAATTAATCAGTTTTACCCCTTATTTATTATTCAAGATCAGGGTCCTATTATGATAGGTACTGTACAAACACACAGGAAGATACAGCCCCTGCCCCTTAGCAACTCAATCTAAATAGAGGAGGCAGACAACATGTAAGCAAAATATAAGGAACAACTTTTACAAGTTAATGTTTCAAAATATTTTCTCCATCAAGGTTCCCCATCAATCTGCACTGGTATTGCTGACCCAATGTACCTTTTTGCTCCCCCCTCATAAGAAGATTCAGGTTCGGTGTGCAACTGGGTCCAGAATTTCCAAAGGCTTTTACACAGCAGGATGGAGAGGGAGCGAGAGAAAGAAACATTTTGCCAGGGATGTAAGTTGTGGAGAGGCACATAGTGATTTAGGCCCATCCACCCTAGTGTGCACTTAATATTTGTATATTGTGGCTGTGTCCAAGGAGCTTGAACTCACTCAACAGGAACTTTCAAACTTGGAAGGGGAGCAGCAGGGAGTAGGTCATTCCAGCCAAATTTAGGCACTGAGAATTCCAGCCAATCCAGGGCACACCTAAGTGGTCTGGCGCTGGTGCAGATTTCTCCATGGTGACAGGTTTGGAGAAATTGCTCATGAGGAGGAGCCGGAAGATGAAAAGGGTCATAAGTGCAGAAAACCAGAAACAGTGTGTCACATCAAAATGAATTTTATGTTAGACATGGATTAAAAAGAAGAGGGGACTGTAAATTGCTAGGAGATTTGTTAATGACATCACTCTAAATGGCAGATCCTGTTAAGAGATTGGCTTTTTAAGAGATGACCCCTCTCCCCATCTGTTCAATCATCCCTTTTTTAACCTGTACTTTCAGGAAAGCTGTCCAACTTCCAGAGCCTGAATCCTGGGCCAAGATGGTTTCTTCCCTGCTGCTGCTTTTGCAGCTTCCAACAGTGGGCCAGGCTGGGTCCTTTGATATCGATGCACCTCTGCAGTGGCAGCAATAGAGATAAAACAATAGATGTATGTTTGTATTTTTTTCTCTCACGTTTCACTATTTAGAGTAACAGACACTAGAGATGACATGAAAAAACATTTCCAGCCCACTGGATGTTCCAATATTTGGATCTTTGTTGATCCCAAATAAGGGAAAGAAGTTGACTAATAGGGCTGGTTGAAAAATTTCTGTAGAAACTGTTTTCGAGCAGAACATTTGCATTTTTGACTAAATTATTTTTTTCATTAAAAATCTTTTTGTTTTTTTTTGTTGAAATCTTGAGACTTCCTGTGCAAATTTTCACAAAACTGAAAGTTTCCCTCATTTTCATCAACAATTTCTTGGGGGAAAAAATTTCAGATCAACTCAATGAACTAGTTTCTGATCAGTTTCTTCTGCCAGGCTAGCCTCGCCACCAGCTGCCTCTAAATAAAACACATAACGATGGTGACTGCAAGAGCTAGTCTGGAATTTTCCATCAAAATGGTTTTTCAAGAGGAGACGGAGACCACGTCCAGCCAGGGAGCTCAGCCTACAGAGGACAATGGAGGCATGAAGCACCCAAATCAAAACTTCTGGGAAGCACAGTGGCAACTCATGAGGACACAGATTAATGTCAAACTGACTTGAAAGTAAATGTTTCTATGTGATCTGACCAGTCAAATTGTTTCAATTATGGTTGACCCAACCCAAAACAAAATATTTCATTTTCATTTACCCAGAGGAAAATTAAAATGTTTCAGCAAAATTGAAAGTTTCCCATGGAAAATGTGTTTTGCATAAACAGCAGTTTCCATTGAAAACAATATTTTGACAGAAAATTCCTGACCAGCTGTAGTAGACATGATTGTAAAAGCACTACAGTCAGAGGCAGCTTTTGGAGGAGGGGCAGACTGCAGAGTAAGTTGATCAGAAACTAGTCAGTGAAATATAGGGTCAAAACCCTATATTTCCACTCACACAGCTTTTACAGCACATTCTTTGTTAACATCATTTTCTACAAAATTAGGTAGTGTGATTTTTAGTTTTCTGCTAAACAATCTCTGCAACAACCCATGTCTGAAGGGTGTTGCCCTATAGTTAAATAATGCCAAGTAAGGATCTGAATTAGATTCTTTTGATTTGTTTTAGTAGTCTCTTATTTCTACACCATTGTCTATTAGACCATTTGACTGTGGGTATCTAAGACTTGATGTAATATGTTTGAACCCATAGTTTCTCACAAAGTTTTTGAATTCAATAGTCCACGATTTGCAGGATACATCTGACATTACCACTGCAAGGAATACCATGTCTAGCAAATATTGATTTAATGCGCGTTAACATGCTTTGCCATGGTATTATCTAGTAAAGCAATCTCTGGAAGGTGAGCAATAGTCTAAAATCAAAAACCATAATTTTTGCCAACATAACTGAATAAATCAATATTAATGTTTTACCAAGCTTCTACAGCGTCCTGGTGTACCAGTATAGGCTCTTTTGCAGGCTTGGGCTGTAATTTGACGTTTCATGTTTCTTAACAGTTTCTTCTATATCCTCATTCATTTGAGGTCAACACAACATATGGCTGGGCCTTCTTTTGCATTTTTCCAATTCCTAAATGTCCTGCATGAATTCTAATAAGCACGTCAGGCAGTAACACTTTGGAAACAATTAAACAGTTGCCTCTAAACAAAATACCATCCATCACTGAAAGTTCTTCTTTGAAGTCAAAATATGGACTAGTTTTGATCACTTATTGCAAGGTGTCATCCTGTGCTGTGGCTGCTTCAAATGCAGTCCACATTTTGTCAGAGATGTGGTAGCTTCTCTTTATAAGGTTCACATACATTATATCAGATCCTGAATCATTTTCTGCTACAGTATTGTCAAAAGCTCTAGACAGTCTGTCCGCTACCACTAAATCCCTTCCTGATTTATATTCTATTTGAAAATCATATAAGTGTACTTGAGAAAACAGTCTCTGTATTCTGAAAGGAGTGTCAGCCAGTCCCTTCTTTGCAATGGATATTAAAGGCTTACGGTTGGTTTCAAGAATAACAAAAGGATCACCTACAGATGAACACATGAAATTTCTTGCTACCATGCACCAAAGCTAAAGCATCCTTCTCAGTTTGTGTGTACTGACACTCAGGTTTAGGAAGTGCCCTGGAAACATATGCTATTTGTCTCCAGTGCTCATCATACTTCTATAGTAAAGTTACCCCTATGGCTTTCTTTGAGGCAGCGGTGGGCACCTTAGTCAGTCTCTCCGAATCATAAAATCTGAGGACAGGAGCCCTCTCAATTAGCTGTTTCAAGTTTTCAAATTCCTTATCTAGATTGACATCCCATGTCCATTGCAGGGGAAGCAGGTTTGTATAATTTTTGGTGGTGCCCAGAAAGGGTTCAAGTCCCGTCTCCCCCCACACCTGCCTAAGGCTCTGGGAGGGAGTTTAGGTCCAAGAGAGGGTTTGGGGTGCAGGCTCTGGGAGGAAGTTTGGGTGCGGGAGGGATGCAGGGTCTGGGACGGAGTTTGGGTGCTTGGTGCAGGCTTTGGGCTGGAGCAGAGGGTTGGGGTGTAGGAGGGGGCGTGGGAGGGGGTTTGGGATGCTGGGTGCGGGAAGGGGTTTGGGTGATGGGTGCAGGCTCTGGGCTGGGGCAGAGGGTTGGGGTGCGGGGCTGGGCTGGGGATGAGGAGTTTGGGGTGCAACAGGCAGGCTGCCCCAGGGCTGGGGCGGGGGGCCTGAGTGGAGGACTCCCCCCAGTCCTCTTCCTGCTGGCCCCCTCCCCAGCACAACACTCACCCATCCCACTGGCAGCAGCAAGCTCCGGGGGAGAGGGGGAGGGGAAGAGAGCAGGAGGGGGGCCCTCCCCAGCACAACACTCACCCAAGCCCCTCCAGGTGCTACTCAGGAGGTCCAGCCAGGATAAGCCTCCCACCCCTCAGAGTTGACTGCTGGGGGGAGGGGCTGCCATGTGCCTCTGCCCGTCCTCCCTCCGCAGGTGCGGCAGCCGCCTCAGCCTGCCCCCGGTGCTGCTCCCCTGTAGCTGGCAGTGGCTGGCAAGGGAGTGCAGTGCAGAGCTGCAGGGGGCAGCTGCCCGCTGCCCAGGGCAGGCAGGGATGCTCGAGGGAGGCATGCGGGGGTGGCAGGCGGGGCTGGGGAAGAGAGCCGGCCCCAAACATTGGCGGAGCCAGGCCCCCTGGGCCCTGAATTTGCTGGAGCCTGGGCACCATGGGCCCATATAACTCACCTCCCCATATCCATTGATTATTTTTGTGCAAGAGTTGGTTGGTTCAGCAGCAAAATTACATACAAACTTTCCCACAAAGATTACCATCCCAAAGAATCTTTGCACTCCTTCTTTGTCTACTAGGAGTGGCATGTTTGTCATTGCCTGAACTCTCTTAACTTACATAACATGAAGTCCAAAGAGATCCTTTCTCCCAGGTATGTGATATCGTGGATCCAAAATTTACATTTCCACCTGTTTAACTTCAGTCCTATTTCCTGATCTCTTCCCAATGCTCGCTATAACCTGTGGTCATGTTCTATTGTTCTCCCCCCATTAGACTATTAATGTATACCTTAACACCTTTTGTACCTTCAAATATTTGTTGCACTTTCCAATAAAATACCTGATGCAGATCATAACCAGAATGGCAGTCTGCAAAAGTAGAATCTTTCATATGGTGTATTAAAAAGTACATGCATGTGTTCTACTCTCATCTAAGGGGATTTGCCAAAATCCTGCTGATGCACCCAACATGGAGAAGCCTTTACCACCAGCCATTTCTCCAGAAGTGTCTTCCCTTCTGGGAAAATATGCTCTTTTGACATATTTATTAAGTTCTTTAGGGTCTAAGCATAATCTAAGTGTTCCATCTTTCTTTTCTAGTTAATAATAAACAAACCATTCTGTAGGATCTTCTACTTTGATTATCTCTAGAGCCACTAATCTGTTTAGTTCCTTTGAGTCCGTTCCCCCTCCTTCCCCCCGGCCAGAGTTAGAGGAACATGCCTGCAGGAATGTATGATGGTACAGTTAGGCCCTGTTAATTCAATTTGATATTTTGTTGGCTGTTTTCCTATGCCGGGGTGGCCAACCTATGGCTCCAGAGCCGCATGCAGCTCTTCAGAAGTTAATATGCGGCTCCTAGTATTGGCTCCGAGGCTGGAGCTACATGCGCCAACTTTCCAATGTGCCAGGGGGTGCTCACTGCTCAACCCCTGGCTCTGCCACAGGCCCTGCCTTCACCCCTTCCCCCAATGTCCCCACTCCTTCCTGACCCCTTCCCTGAGCCTGCCACGCCCTCGCTCCTCCCCCTCCCCCCAGAGCCTCCTGCATGCCTCAGGAGGCATGGGAAGGAGGGGGAGGCACTGATCAGCAGGGCTGCTGGCAGGTGTGGGGTGGGAAGCTGAGGGGGGACTGCTGAGGTATTACTGTGGCTCTTTGGCAGTGTACATAGGTAAATTCTGGCTCCTTCTCAGGCACAGGTTGGCCACCTCTGTCCTATGCCCTTAAAGAAATCCTGAAACTCATCTTCAATGCCTGAGTCCCCTTGCCTCTCTAAATGAGTTTAGTCTCGGTAGTAACCCTAGCGCTTGACATGTTTTCAAACCCAGTAGATGTGCAATTGCAAAGAAAATCATTATTTCAGTCTTGTCTTTTAATTTTACCTCTGGTTCACATGTGCCCAGAGTAGGAACGAACTCTTTATTACGCCTTTAACTTTGCCTCCCTATTGTCAATGTAGACCCTTTTTTTCTGTAGGCCCTTTAAAATATATTGTTACCACATTTGTTTGAGCATCAGTGTCTAGTTTAAAAAAAAATTCATTCATTTCCAAGGCAATAGTCCAATCATTTGGTGCAGCAGCTGCTTCATTCAAAGCTCCGGAAGAAAACTCTTCTTCTGTGCCGCTAGCACTGTTCTCCTCCTGGTACACAGCATGCATACACTATTTCTTTTTGTGCACCTGCTGTTCCTGCTTGCATACTCTTACACAATGATTGTATTTGTTGCACTTGCTGTAACCTTGTCCAAAGATGGGTCATTGCTGATGTCTGTTTGCCTCCACACCTTGTGCAATTCTTTATGTTGTCCTCAGCAAACTCCTGTCTTGCAAACTCACTTGTTGCAAGCTTTCTGTACATTTCTGGTCAGTACTGCTTTTGTGCTTTCCCTTTGCATTGAGCATTTGTGATTCTGTCCATCAAAACGTTTTGCGTTCCCTCCAAAAGTGTCAATCTCTTCTGCACAACCTCTGATGCTTGAAATACTCTTACTGTCTTGTCCAGGCTGAAATCTGGATCTCCCAACAGTCTTTTTCTAATCTTTGGATCTCAAATAACCATCGCTATTTGATCTCTGATTATTGAATCTGTGAGCCATCCATAATTACATGTTTGGCTCAGTTTGAGATCCAACATACATTCTTCAAGTGACTCTCCTTCTCTGAGGTCTCATGTGAAATTTACATCTTTGAAAAGTCTGTCTTGGATATGCACTAGTCTTCAAATTTCTGCACAACCATCTTATAAAAGTGCTTGCTCTGCCTGACTTAACTGAATATTATTATAAACATTAGCATTTCTGGCCCTGATTTTTTTTTAAATATCTACCTTCTGCTTATCTTCTTTTTCAATTAAGCCACTTGCTTGGTTGTACAGGCTGAATCTCTTTTGAACTCTCTTCCAGTTGCCTCCTGAACTGCCAGATAACTTCAACTCCAGTGAAGCTCTCAGCTGCTCCATTTTCTTTATCCCCTTTTGTCATATACTCTCACCCGCCACTCCTGGTACCATGTGGTGTTTGTAGATTCTGCATACAAGGAGACTCAGTCAGGTCTTCAGGAAGATCATAACATATTGTTTATCATAGATTCACCTCAGCGATTTAGAATGTGGTGTTTCTGCTTAGGTAACCATATCAGAACTGTTCACAGCTCCCCCTAATGTATCTATTCAGCTAAGCGCCCTTAAAGGGACATATCCTCACACCCATGAGTAGGCCAGTGCCACTGAAGTTCATGGAACTACTCCCAGGTGTTTGTGGGATCAGGGTCCAAATATGTACCAAATAACCAGAACTGTTAGTTTTAGCTTTACTGTCATCTCACAATCCCTTTAAGAATAGTGAAATATGTAGAAGTCGGAAAATTAGCCATAAAGCCAGGCAGGAGAAGACGGAACCCCGGGAGAGAGATCAAAACCCAGGAGGCTTTGTTTTCCTATGGGGCAACACATGTCTTCAGCTCCCATTAAAGTAAATGGGAGTTGAGTAGGGTTACCATTCGTCCGGATTCCCCCGGACATGTCCGGCTTTTTGAACTAAAAATAGCGTCCGGGGGGAATTTGTAAATGTCCGGACTTCCCCCCTCCCCCCCACATGCAGAGCACGCGCGGCTAACAGTGCAGCCAGCCGGATGGTGCCACTTACATGGGGCTCCGACAGCCCGAGAGAGCTCCTCCTCCTCCCCCCTGCAGCAGAGCTCCCTCCCTCCCTGCATTCGCAGATCGCCTCCGGCAGTCTGGAGCTCCTCCCCCACTGCTGCCCAGCGTGCCGGGACGAGTGGCTCAGGCAGTTCCTGAGCAAGTTCACCGAGACATTAGGCGAAGAAAGGCCAACAACAAGGGGGCCAGGGGGTCGGAGAAGGGGCAGGGAGGTTTTGGAGGGGACAGTCAAGAGACGGGGGGGGGGTCGAGAGTTCGGGGAGGGCCTTTCTGGGGGTGTGGATAAGGTTTTGGGCAGTCAGGGTACAGGTAGGGGGTAGGGTCCTGGGGGGCATTGGGGGGGGGCTTAGGAGGGGGCAGTTAGGGGACAAGGAACAGGGAGGCTTAGGTAGGGGGTGGGGTTCTGGAGGGCAGTTAGGAGCAGGGGTCCCAGGAGGGGGCAGTCAGGGGACAAGGAGCAGGGGGGGGGTGTTTGGGAGTTCGGGGGGGGCTGTCAGGGGGCAGGAGTGGGGAGAGGCTCTCTTAATGGCTCTCTATGCGTCTCTGGACCCTCTCAGCTGTCGGGCTTGGACGGAAACATTGCCTGAGGGTAGTGAGAGAATGGGTTATCGGTGAGGTGGGGGTGGGCGTGAGCCCGGTCAATAGGGGCAACCCCTACCAAGATCTGAGCCTTTTCTCACACGCCCGTTAGAGCTCGACATTATGCTGTTTGGGACCCCTCTTTGAGGAAAGCCTCTGGATTGCAAGTCCAACCGCTACCTCCTCGTGGTGAGAGTCGGTAACTGGCTTGGATAGCCAGGCGGATTGCGGAGGACGAACCCACATCCCACATTCAGTGGGGTGTGGGACGGGGTTGGGCAGCCCCATATGGTGCCACATGGATGCCCCCCTGGTAAGGGTAGCCTCCCCCAGGTACGGGTTGACTCCCCCTGGTAAGGGTTAGATTCCCCCTGGAAAGGGTAGTCTCCCCCAGGCACGGGTTAGTTTCCCCCTGGAAAGGGTAAGTTTCCCCCAGGTACGGGTTAGTTTCCCCCTGGAAAGGGTTAGTTTCCCCCTGAGAAGGGTAAATCTTTTAGCTATGGAAAAAAGTAATTTATATTTTTATACCGGATTGGCGCTGGACCGGGTTAATAACGCCCCCGCTGTTGGCTTTGATGCCCCGGCTGACAGTGTTAAATATATTAGGGGTGTGATCAGGGTCGCTGGACCAATGGATAAAATGGTGTGGACTATAATGAAGTCTCATGAGAATGAGAGTGAGAATCAAGTCCTCCCAGTGGAGCATGGAGAGGAGGTAGAGGAGAATATTTGTGATGATCGTGGTGAGGAGATTTTATCTATCTTACCGATGGTTTTTACAAGGGACACTTTTAATGATTTAACTATGGACAGTTTTAATCCAGATTTTAAGTATTTAAGTACATTTGATGATCCATATGTTAGGGAATCGGGATATCTTAATGCTCATTTAGTTAATGGGTCTAGTTTATTAAATAGTTTTAGACCAAGTACTGATTTTAATAGGGATCGTAATAAGGATCTTAACAGTACTGGTAGTAATATAAATATATTAGAAAGTAGTTCGTGGAAGGATGGGGTTTTTTATTTAGAGTATCCCGTTGATAGTTTTAATTGTCCAATATGTTCCCAGATATTACCAACATTTGGTAAATGGGCCAAACACATTAATGTGGTTCATAAAAGTAAAGCCATACGAGTTGTATGTAGTAAATGTGGAAAATCTTCTCAATATCATAATATAGCTTGCCACTACCCCAAGTGCATACCCAAGAAGGCGGATACCCCAATGAAGAGCCATACGTGCTCGGTCTGTGGGCTTGGTTTTCATACTAGATCTGGATTGAGCCAACACTGTAGACATAGACACCCTGCTGTGAGGAATGAGCAAAGAAAAGAAGATATGGCTGCTAAAAATAAGATCAAAGAGGGATCGACTAGATCTCGTATATGGACCAAAGATGAGGTTGCGCAGCTTATACAGTTGGAAAGGAAATATATTGGGAAAAGGAATATAAATAAATGTATTGAGAGTGAGATGAGGACCAAAACGAATAAACAAATATCAGATAAAAGACGAGAATTAGCAAAGAAGAAGTTAGTGGTAACAGGAGATAGGGAGGAAGTGACTGAGGTAGAGGACATTAGAGTAAATATATTAGAAATTCCGCCCCCAAGAGAGAGAATTTTCCCACTAAAAGGACATCCAGAAGTGGATTTAGTGGAGAAAATATGTAAACGGGGAAAACAAAGTAGGGAGGGAAGAGAAATAATAAATAGTTTAGGGGAAATTGAAGGATTATTAAAGGAGGATTTAACAAAAGCTCTCGGATGGGCAATGTTGGAAAAATTATGTTATTCATTAGTAGAGGGAAAGGACCCTAGAAATGAAAGTCAAATAGAGTTGAGGAATAAAGGAAAAGGGAAGATGAGAAAGGAGGGGAGAAGGAAGCAATTTAATGCAATTAGGAGATATGCTACAAAGAAAGCTAAGTATAAATTCTATCAACAATTATTTGATAAGGATAGAAGAAGATTGACTCGCATTATAATGGGAGAGCCAGATAAGGCTAAGTGTGCTATCCCTATGAAAGAAATTGAGGAATACTATGTAAATATTTTGGGAACAATTGGACATGGTAATATGATAGGGTGGCCATCATCCACAGAGAATGCGGATAATGATATATTAATGAGTCCGATCTCTGTGGATGAGATTAGAATAGCTTTAAGAGAAATAAGAAAAGATAGTGCTCCTGGCCCAGATAAAGTAAAAGTGAGCAATTTGTGGGATATTTTTAATTTAGACTCCTTAATACTTACAAAAATTTTTAATATATGGTTTCTAAATAGACAGGTACCAGATGAATTTAAGAAAAATAGAACGATTTTAATACCAAAGACACAAGATGAGGAGGAAATGAAGAAGTTAACATCTTGGAGACCATTGACAATTGGGTCAGTTTGGATTAGAATCTATACCAAAATATTAGCAAAAAGACTGGTGGAAACAGTTAAGATATGTAGTAGACAAAAAGGGTTTATATCCGCCCCTGGGTGTGAGGAAAATATTGCTATATTAGATAATTTGATTAAAGGGGCTAAACGAAATGGGAATGAAATTGCAATAGTGTTCGTAGATCTGGCTAAAGCATTTGATTCTGTGGGACACGGACATATAATAGCCGGGTTGAGAAGATTTGGTATAGATGAACATTTTATAGATATTATTAGGGATCTTTATGATAATTGCACAACTAGGGTATGGGTGGGTGATGAAGCTACTGAGTCTATTTTAATTAGGAGGGGGGTCAAGCAGGGTGACCCGTTGTCCCCAATTTTGTTTAATATTGCTATGGATCCCCTTTTAACTAGATTAGAAGTAGAAGGAAGTGGTTTTTATGTTAAGGGTAATAGTGTCACGTCATTGGCTTTTGCCGATGATGTGGCAATTTTAAGTAGCTCATATAAAGGAATGATCAAAAATTTGGGTATCTTAGAGGAGTTTTGTAAAAATACTAATCTCTCTGTTAATGTGAAGAAAACAAAAGGCTTTCATATTTTAACTAAACATAAAACCTATGTAGTTAATCCTAAGGATAATTGGCAGATAGGGTCAGAGGAGATTGAATATGTTCAACCAGGGGATTTTGAAAAATATTTAGGGGCTAGAATAGATCCCTGGATAGGTGTAGGGGGACCGGTACTTAAAGAAAAATTGAAAGATTGGAGTGAGAATTTAATTAAGGCCCCATTAAAACCGGCCCAAAAAATATTAATTTTACAGACATACATCTTACCGAAGCTATTTTATAATCTTCTTTTAATAGAACCCCCTTTTAATCTTTTAGACGATCTTGACGTGTTAGTTAGAAAAATAGTTAAAGAGATTTTACATTTACCTCAGTGTACCACAGATGGGATATTTTATTCTAGAGGTAGGGATGGTGGTTTAGCTCTCACTAAGTTTAGTGTGCAAATCCCAAATATGTTAATTCGTAAATGGAGGAGACATATTGTCTCGAGAGATGATTGGATGGACCTATCTTATCTATATGCAGGAGAAAATCTTGTGGATAAAATATTGTCATTTAGTGCAGTAACATCTCATCCCAAGAAATGGAGGGAAGAGGAATTTTTAAGATGGTCGGAACTGAGATGTCAGGGAATAGGGATAAAATATTTTAAAAATGATTTAATTAGTAATTCGATTTTTAGAAACTCTAGTAAAGTTAAATCGTCAGCGTATATCGCAGCATTGCAGCTTAGGGCAAATATTTATCCTACTAGGGAGACATTAGCAAGAGGAAGAGGAGGTGTGAATGCTCTTTGTAGATGGTGCGGTAAAGTGCGGGAGACTGTTCCCCATATCTCAGGACAATGTTATAAGACTAAGAATGCTAGGATAAAAAGGCATAATAGAGTAGTGTCTGCAGTTGTAGATAAGGTTGGTAAATTAGGGTGGAAGGCAATGATAGAGTCCCATTTGAGAAATAGTAAGGGTGAGTTAAGAAAGCCGGATATTATATTTATAAAAGGAGATACAGCAGTGGTGGTTGATGTTACAGTGCAATGGGAGGATAATGCCGGAAGTTTGGAACAAGCCCACAGTGAGAAGGTGGCTTATTATCTTGAGTTAGAGGAAGAAATTAAAAACTTAACGGGAGGTAAAAATATCCACTTCTTTGGTTTTGTGCTTGGGGCGCGTGGCAAGTGGAGTGAAGGGAATAATGATTTGTTACAATTATTGGGAATGGACAGAAGTAAAAATTTTAAGGAGAGTATATGTAGACTTGTTTTATATTCCACTATTAGTATGATGGCTATATTCAGTGACAGGTAAAGATCCTGGAGTTTCCATTCCGTGTATCTTGCCAAAACTAAATTTTAGCTATTTTGGTTTCCATGCTCTAAATTTTCAAATTTTTAATGTTGTTTTGAACATTAACATATTTAGTGTTATTTAATATCTGTCCTTCAATAGAATGGTTTTAACTATATAATAAATACTTATTAATGGATGAAATTCCAATTTAAATTATTAGTTTATTTTTTTTTAACTACTGGATGTGGATGCGGACTGGCCGCGTATAGTAACCAGGAAACGGCAGGTAGTCACGCCTGTACATAAATAGGGGGTGGGGTTCTGGAGGGCAGTTAGGAGCAGGGGTCCCAGGAGGGGGCAGTCAGGGGACAAGGAGCGGGGGGGGGGTGTTTGGGGGTTCGGGGGGGGCTGTCAGGGGGCAGGAGTGGGGAGAGGGATTGGAGCAGTCGGGACAGGGAGCAGAGGGGTTTAGATGGGTCGGGAGTTCTGGGGGGGGCTGTCAGGGGGTGGAGAGTGGTTGTGTGGGAGGGGCGTGGGAGTCCCAGGGGTCTGTCTGGGGGTGGGGGTGTGGATAAGGGTTGGGGCAGTCAGGGTACAGGTAGGGGCTAGAGTCCTAGGGGGCCAGTTAGGATGGGGGGAGGGTCTCAGGAGGGGGCAGTCAGGGGACAAGAGGCAGGGAGGCTTAGGTAGGGGGTGGAGTCCTGGGGGGCAGTTAGGGGCAGGGGTCCCAGGAGGGGGCAGTCAGGGGACAAGGAGCGGGGGGGAGGGTTGCGGGTTCTGAGGGGGGGAGTGGGAGGGGCAGAGGCGGGGCTAGGCCAGGATGGGGCGGGGCTAGGGCAGGACAGGGGCGGGGCTCCTCCTGTCCTCTTTTTTGCTTGCTGAAATATGGTAACCCTAGAGTTGAGGTGGTGAGAACCCTTGTAAAGTTGGGCCCTTAGAGGTCTAAATTCAGAAAATAAAGGTTTAATTTTTCCCCCTTTCCTGCCACCACTCCCACAATTTTATCAAACATTCTGGAATTGTAGAAACAAGCCCTTTTCGAGAAGTTTACAGTGACCAAGAACATTTTAAAAAAACAAAAGCAGAAAAAAAGCATTTTTAAGCAAACAAGGAGGAATGAACACAATTCCGCAATAATACTGCTACTTTCAAATGTGACTTGTCACTTTGCATTCACATTCACTTTTAAATGATTGTCACTAGAGCAAAAGAAATATATACATATAGAGCCAAAGTCACGGGATCAGGCAGTTAGAGAGGTGTACTGTACTTGATTCCCAAGATATCAGTGATGGAGAAGACACAGAAATGTAACAGCTGCTGAAACAGTATAAAAAAATCAAAGAGAAAAAAGAATCTACTCAGCAAATACAAACATTCACCTTAGCAACCATCAGTCCCACTGAGTATACAGATACATGAAAGATTTTTTTGTTGTGTGCATACATTTCTTTATTAATACTATTCTAAGCCATTGAATATAATGTATTCATTTTATTTGAAGATTTTTAAATAAATTACTGTTGAAATTCTGACACTTTTGCCAGAGCCTTCTGTAAGTTCTCTTCATGTCAAGACAAAGAGGTAAGAGAGCAGATTTAATGATCTCCATGTAACAGACTGCCTTTCCATTAGAAAGGAAGGAGACAGTTAAAAGGGAGTTGATTGGCAAAGAAAAGAGCATTTACCAGAAGAGCTAGTAAACAAGGTTAAAATGGGGCACAGAAATCACTGGGGGGTGGGGTGGGGAGAAGAGTAAAAAGCAGAAAGAGAATTTCATTAAAACAAAGTTTATTTTTATAAAGATCTCTCTCCCTTTAGTCACTTGTAGCAAAATCTAAAGGCAACAGTACAGATTACAGCAACCAATGGAAGTAAGTGACTGATGTGTGTGACAGGAAAGAGGTGTCTTAAGTTTTAGCAAAGATGCCCATTCTCACCAGGCCCCTCTCAAAGAAAACGTGATCTGAAATATGTATGATCCCATTTGGGAGTAAAACTTCAGGATAGAAAGAGCACTTCTTATTCAGTCCTTATGGCAGTGGGAATTCAATGGGAGTTTTGCCTTAATAAAGCCTGAGTAGGGAGTGCAGGATTTGCTCTTTGAAGGGCAATCAGGCTATCTACAAGTGAGCTCTTGATTTTTTACTCCCTAATTCCTCTCACCCTTTCTTCTTCCCAACCACCTCACAAGCCTTTGTGTCCCTGCCCCATTCTCATCTCTGGGCCTTTTTTCTCTGTTCAATCTCCTGAAACTGGAACCTCCAATCCACCTTCTCTTCCAAGTGCCTTGTAAATATACACCTCTTCCACAAGGCTTGCACCGTTTAGTCATTGCCTCTGAAAACAGCAGGCTGGAAAACAAACAAACAAACAAACAAAACTATTTTAAATTACAATCATGGCTCTAACGAGATGCATGCTGTGACACTCTATACCTCAGAATGGCACCTTGTAACCCCCATATTCATTCATATATGGTTGTGATATTTCATACAAAATGGCCACGTAAGGTATCATATGAAAGGTCATGAGTGCTGAAACCCATTGTTCTGTCCAAATATGTGCATCATTAGTGTGTATAAAGTTATGAGAGTGTGCTGTATGGCTGTTATAGAAATATGCTGTAAGTTTGCTAGTGACACACAAAGGACTCCCATCCATGTGGTGTTGACCACTCATTAATCAATTGTGTTGACTCAACTAATGCAATCACCACACAATGGGAACTGCTCGATCACTGTGACTTGGGGGCTGCTTGTTCACTGTGACTCAGAAAAGCCCACCAGGACATGCCTGGCTAGTATCTGCCAGGCACATGGGCCAAGGGTATAGAATAAGGAACAGTTGCAGCATGAAGGAGCCTTTCTCCGCCCCAACCTACACTGGAAACAACTAGGATGCCGAGAAGATGAATATTATCAGAGGAGACTGTTCCAAGCTTCAGGGGGAACTCTGTGCAATAAGGACTGTAACATCCAGTGCTGAGACAAAGTTCAGGATCTATCAAATCTGTATACTACCAGTATTGCTATATGGATCAGAAACCTGAACCGTCTTACAGGCAGATTTGGAACAACTAGAGGCAGTCTATATGTGAAATCAGTGCCAAATTCTGAGCATAAAGTGGTTTAACCTTGGGTGAAAAGTCACAATCATGCAAATATCTGGCCTTCCTTCAATTATATTCAAAAGTGGTCACGCTGGCTGGTGCAATGGTCCTTAGTGGGCTATATATGTTTGTTTGTTTGATTGATTGATTCTTGGCATTTTTTCCTGCTGTCCCGCTTTCTGTCCTCTCTTCCATTCCACTCTGGAGTCCAGATGTAACAAAAACAAGCTATTCAGATGTCAAGAATCCACTTGTGCAGGCTTAAAGCCAGGATCCTGATGTTATGTGGCAAATCTGATGCAAGGAGATGGCGAGCTGACCCTCCCTCCCAGAAGATGGTGCAGGTATACATGTGCATGTTCTGCCACACAACAGAAAATGAAATAATCTCAGAGATCACTTTAACTACTTCCATGGTCAGTACCAGGAGTGGTACTGCTACTGCTCACAGCTCAATCCCAACCTCTTGACAATCCTACATAAGTCCATAATAAGACTCAGAAAGCTATTAAAGTTAACGATAATAAGATTGTCTCCTGCTGCTATACCAATTTCTGGCAGAGAGCAACTGACATTGCCCGAGATGGTGGTCATGACAACCAATAGGCTTGCCCATACCCAATTTCTAAGGCTTTAGGACTTAAATGCTGTCAAGCTGATATAAAATGCTAAGCCTGATGGGACCATTTGTTCTGGTTGTCAACAAATCTTTTTTTCAAATTCATCACTGAAGCTGACTCATGCTACTACTAAATTATATGTATATCTCGACTACATTATATCTCAAGGCAGGGCTCTCAGAGCGTCCAGCGTCCTAGCCATTCATCCTGGCCTACCCTCGAGCCAAGGCTCTCAGGTTTCTAAAGGGTACATCTACACTGCAAAAAAGACCTTCAGCAGCAAGTCTCAGAGCCTGTGTCAACTGACTCAGGCTTTTGGGGATCACACAACGGGACTCAAAATAGCTGTGTAGACATTCCCGCTTGGCCTGGAGCTTCAGCTCTGAAACCCAGCAATGGGGGAGGATCTCAGAAACTGGGCTCCAGCATCAGTGGGAACATCAGGGAGAGGAATAGCTCAGTGGTTTGAGCATTGGCCTGCTAAACCCAGGGTTATGAGCTCAATCCCTGAGGGGACCACTTAGGGATCTGGGGCAAAAATCAGTACTTGGTCCTGCTAGTGAAGGCAGGGGGCTGGACTCAATGACCTTTCAAGGTCCCTTTCAGTTCTAGGAGATAGACTATCACTATATATATATTTATTTTATCTACTCATAGCACAAGTCTGAGTCAGTTGACCTAGGCTCAGAGACTCTCTGGCACAGGTCTTTTTCCCAAGATTTGTCCTTGCATTCTATCAATCTGAATGGACATCTCTTAAAAATATTGCTGAGGCATATCCATACTTCGGCAGCTCTGAGGAATTAACAGTAATACTCATAATCACCATTCAGTTCAATAGTTATTTTGGTTCACCCAAGTCTCAGTTATTATTCCACATGCATCAAATATGTTATCTTTCAAGTCCAGTCTAAAGCCACGGGAATGACACTTAACCGCCTCGTCTATCTTTCATCCCGATGGCTGCAATGTTGTGATAAATCTGAATTTCCTTTTGGATGATTTGACAGATCAAAGTACTCCCCCTTCCATAACTGTAAAGCTTTCTCATCTCTTAGAAGGGGTATTTATGATTGCATCTAAAGCTGTACACCCAGAACAAACTAAGAAGGATCCATTTGTTAAATCCTCCCATTTCCCCTGTTAAAATTAGAGGGCATGTGCTTTTAAGTTTAAAAAGTAAGGAGGTTCATCAGATGAAAGATTATCACATTTTAGCTTGATCATTGTTTGCAAGCCCTACAGAATATTCACTGGCATTACAGATGCCAATTTATGCAGCAATTATTGATTCTTGAATCGTGTCTGGCTTTTGTGTTTCTACTGTAATGCCTACTATTTGCATATTTAGCTAGGGCCATTGCAAAGGCCTTCCTGCATATTAATAAAAGGTTTTGAACACCAATATTAGAATTCTAAATTAGTTATTTACACATTTATATGGCACCTATCACCTTAGTATCTGAATGGGCACCAGGCAAAATTTAAGAGGAAAACATTATCTCCATTACATTCTGATTATTGGGTACATTCCACAACTCTCATACATGGCTCAAAACATTTGGGGCCAGATCATTGTGTCCACTTGAGCTACTGCTCAGAAGAGGAAGATTCAGGGAAGGAGAAGGGTAGAGGAAATTACTTAAGGGGCTTAAAGTTACTTTTGTGCTACTTTGATCCTGCGGGGCAGCTGGAGGGTGAGTTAGCCATAGGCACACATTAGAGCAGCCTCGGGGTTATCTTAACCAATTATAGCTGGTAATGGCACCCAACTTACAGTTATGCTGACAGGGATCCCAGGAGCACATGGTTCTCCAGTCACACCCCCTCCTCTGCTGATGCATTCTTTATACCAGGGTAAGGATACAGGACGTTTTATTATGGCAGCTTTCCAGCACCTTTGTGCTGGAGGACCTGCACAAAGGGATGAGAATCTGGCTCTTGGAACCATTGATAATATACCAAATCTTTTCAATAATTCCCAAATTTATATAGCTAAGAAATATTGCAGACTACATAATAATGGTCTGATGTGTAGCACAGGCAATATTCAGACCTGGGCTGGTGATAGGTTTTAAGTCCAGTATCTCATGAACCATCAGGGCCAGTCATGGATGTTCCTCCATTGGAACTCTGGCAATTCCTCCTTTCTAAGCTGCACTTTTTCTAGCCCCAGTAGATCTCGCAATCCCAACAGGCACGAGATGTAGGACAAGCTGTTTTAGGTTACTTTTCAGAGGTTTGCTAAAGGGTGTTGATAGTTATAATTTCCGCTCTCCCCCTGGCGTCAAGTACAGCTGGACTCACAGTACAAGGGAAGCCTGGCTCTACAGACAGAGGATTACGATACATATTACCAACAATTGTTTAAATTCTTTAAACCATTTTTCTGTAATAGCTTTTTTTAAAATTTTGTAAAACACATGGCATATGAATGCATTATAGGGTAATGGTCTGGAAAGGTACTATCGGCACTTCTTCGGGATAACCCACATAATTATCTCGTGGCTTCAACATTTGTGAGTAACGTGGCAATCCCAAGCTTGTGTCAATGAAACCTATATCCTGCATCACATCACTTCATTGTGTAGTTATCAAATAGACCCTGATCCTGGAAAGAACTAACTTTAAGAAGATGAGGAGTCCTGTTTAATGCTTAAAGTCAAGCGCAAGTGCAAGTCATTGCAGGATTGGGGCTTCAGGGTGCAACCTCTTCACAGCTGGAACTGCACCTTCCTGTGTTTGACAGATCATTGTGCTACATATAGTACAATCACAATTGGGATCTCTAGGGGCTACCAGAAAGAAAACATTCATACACTTGGCCATCAAGCAGATAATTCCAGTGAAGTATAACTCTTCACTGTGTTTCAAATTCTGCCTTTTTCAGATGGTTAAGGCATATCTCACTGAAACTCTAACAAAACCAGAGGTGAAAGTAAGCAAGAGCCGGTAAGCCATGCCGGACTGGACTGGCTTCTCCAGCAGTGATTTAAAGGGCCCAGGGCTCCAGGTGCTGCGAGGAGCTCCGGGCCCTTTAAATCACCGCCAGAGCTCCGGCAGCTGGGCTCAGGCGGGAATTTAAAGGGCCTGGCGCTCCGGCCCTTGCGGGGAGCCCCGGGCCCTTTAAAGCACCACCAGAACCCTGCTGCCCCGGGATAGCGGTGGCCAGGCTCCCGCAGTGATTTAAAGGGCCCAGAGCTCCGTGGCGGCCGGAGCCCTGGGCCTTTTAATTCGCCCCTGAGCCCCAGGGCTCCCAGCCGCCTCTGCAGCTGGTAGCTCTGGGGTGATTTAAAGGCCCTGGGGCTCCCAGCCACAGCTGGAGCCCCAGGGCCTTTAAATCATGAAAGTCCCACCTCTTCCTGTTGAGGCCACGCCCCCGCTCAGGACTCCGGTGTACTGGTAAGTCCTTTAAGTTACTTTCACCCCTGAACAAAACAAAATGGCAAACAACAAGACTGTTAAACAGTACAGTGTGTTCCATAACAATTTGGGAAACCCAATGCTGTAGTGATAGTTTTACTCAGATGGTAGCACTACTCTCACAGGGATAGTGTTCTAAGGCATAAATAAACAAACACTGTAGGTGCACTGCTGTTTTAGAGAAGAACTGGGCTTGACAGAACCAGAAATATTCTCTTTTATCCAATTGTTCAGGCCTTGGCACTATATCACTGGGGAAATTTTTTAAGTGTCTGTTTAGATTGTGTTCATTGTTCATGTATTTGACCAGTAGCTGAGCCACTTTTCCCGTAATGAAAGCTGACATTTGATTTTTCCAAGACTTTTACAAAGGTCATTGTGGGTTTTACCTTCAATTAATAAACAGGAGTGTATTTGCATACAAAGGAAATACAGGCTTCTCAGGTATCCATCTCTCAATTGGACTAGAGATCAGGGTAAGTTACCTCTCATACCATTATTCCACCAGTACTTAAAGCACTGGATGGGGAGAGGGATAGCTCAGTGGTTTGAGCATTGGCCTGCTAAACCCAGGGTTGTGAGTTCAATCCTTGAGGGGGCCATTTTAGGGATCTGGGGCAAAAATCAGTACTTGGTCCTGCTACTGAAGGCAGGGGGGCTGGACTTGATGACCTTTCAGTTCTATGAGATAATATATGGAGATATACCTATTATAACATGCATCTCTCCTTGCCTAAACCTTCTGTTACACTAACTTGCATTTTCACAAGCCTCCAAATTCTCTGATCCATGCTCCATCCCCGCTTACATTGAACCCTCACAGATCCTGCACACTTCTCTGCTTATAATTTTGAATATTATACGAATCAGCCACCTTAGGCCCACGCAATTAAACTTAATTAGTTGAATCCTTTATTTCTGAACCTCTGTCTCCAGAGAGATTTTATTTTAGAATTTAAAGCTACAGTAGCTAAAAGTGCCATTTCCCTCACATAGTCGTGGCAGTCAAACAGTAGTCTGGGAATCCTGCAAGAACTCATCCTTAAATTTCACTAGGGTTTTACCTCCTGACAAATCAGTCTCTGAATTCAAGGACAGATTGAAAGTACACCAAACTACAGTCCAATTTTTTAAGACAATGGCCATCAAATTTCACTTCACTTGGTGTTAAAGTTTATTTGCTGAAAATCTCTTGATGCTCACTCATATCCTTTCCCTCCTCTTTCTTAGCTCTCCACAGGTTTTTAAGTTCACGGTGGGTTTGACTGGAGCAGCTGCTGTATATCATGTCTAATGGGAAATCCTGCCAGCTGTTCAGGATTTTTTTCCTTGAAGCCAGCCACGGATCTCACTGCCTTAGGGAGTGTTCTAGGACTGTGCTATCTTAAGGAAATGTAGTTTCTATTTAGTGGACTGGTCACAATTTCCGGCAACCATACCTAATGCTAAGATGTTGAAATGTTGAGTTACCAGCCAGTGGATTTCTTGGTCCAGAAATGGACTCTAGGTGGAAGGATGACTGCATGGAGATAGGTTCCGGGTGTTTCTCCAAACAGCTGGCTCACTTCTACTGCCATACACTGTGGATACACTCTCAGAAGATGGGCTCTTTTTGTGTTACATCACAAATGACATCATAATACAAATCAAGTGCTGCTACATCTGAACATGCCTTCCCTCTCTAGTCTGCTTCTGCTCACTATGTTTTTACCAATGTCCTTACTGCTCCTTCATCACTTTCTCCCACTGTTAACTATCATCCAGCACCTGCTCCAGAATAGTTTCCAGTTTCCTGTCTGCCAAGTACCCTCTCTTTCCTTCCAGACCTGTTTTAACAACCATCCCCCCCACCCACCCCACGAGTATTTCCTGCCTTAGTCTCTTCATCAACAATCTAAAGTGCTGCCCTGTCTGTTATTGCATCTAATCGATTTTGGATAGTTACAGTTTCCTATTCTACATTTTTAACATGTCATGCATCATGAAAGCACCATATAAGTTATTTGTTCTAATAATCATGTTGCGATGTTTGGGTCTGCAAAACCTTGAGGTGCTTTTTGGATGGAGTTTGGACCTTCAACAGGGCTTGAATGGGTTTATATATTTTCAGAATCATTTGTCCAGTCATAGATCATTCCCCTTCACTGTCCCCACCATAATAATAGCTCTTCTAGACTCATCAGATCATTCCTTCCAGTATTGAACTCATTCAGCTCACCACTTGCATGTGGAACCTTGTGGTGCTGCCATTTTGAACCCATGTGAACATGTTTGGTATGTTTGCAGCACATTAAAACATCAGCTCTAGCCTGTGCATCATACTGTCAATGCTCTATGGCAGGGATCTCAAACTCAAATCACCACGAGGGCCACATGAGGACTAGTATATTGGCCCGAGGACCACATCACTGAAACCTTTTCATACAACGATACAAAAGTATAGTCAAAAATGAAAAAAACTGAAGAGTAATATAGTATTCTATTAAAAGTCGATGTATTAACTTTTTAAAACTGTAATGTGAAAAGTCAGTGATAATTTTGATAGTCATTTCATTTTTGGCCACTTAGCTGGCAGCGTTTTGCATCACCCAGAGCATCAATATTAGGTTTGATATCCTGAGACGAAACTGATCTCAGTGTTACTTTCAAATGTTCATCAGTGAGCCTTGACATTAACGCAGATTTGTTAATTTTCATGGAAGAGAAAAACTGTTCACATATATATGTACTTCCAAACATTGCCATTACCCTTGCGGAAGCAGAGAATAACATGGGAAATCTTTCTTGTGAAAGAAACCGATAGAATTCTGGAATTCCAACATCTGTATACTTCTGCTTCAAAATGGTATCACACTGAAGCTCCACTATCTCCATCTGCATTTCCTCTGCAACATTGTCAATTTCCACAGCAAATGGTGTGGAAAAAAGTTGAAAATGTGGTTCAAGTGCCTTGAAATCTTTAAACCGCACATCAAACTGTTTGTGTAAGTTAGAAATGATATTTACATATTCTTTCAAGGATTTGGGTTCAACTTTTCCTAAGGAATTCAGAGTCGAGAAATGGACCAAATTGCCAGCAGTCAACTGTTTCCCCCACAAAGTAAGCTTGACTTGAATGACTTAACACTGTCATACATCTGTGTTATCGCCAGTTTTCTACCCTGAAACTTCAAGTTCAGTGCATTCAGGTGATCAGTTACATCTGTTAGAAAAGCAAGGTCGCAGATCAAAGTGGAATCAGCAAGCTGTGGAACCTCCTTGTTTTTTATTTTCATGAAGGAATCAATCTCCTCCCTAAGTGCAAAAAAGAACGCTTCAAAACGTTTCCACAACTCAGCCATTGAACTTGAGTGTGATACAGAAGTCCTCCATATTCGCTGTCCATACTTGCTAGAAAAGAAGTGAACTCTCTGGGATTCAGCCCTCGTGCACGTATAAAATTAATGGTTTTAACAACTATGTCCATAACTTCCTTCATTTGTAGATTTTTACTACACAGGGTTTCTTGGTGCAAAATGCAATGTATACTGGTGAAGCTAATTCCTGGTATATTGAGGCTGTTCAGTTTGGTCTTCAATAATCCAACCACACCAACGTTTTCAGAGCACATTGATGGCGCACCGTCCGTAGCCAAAGATACGAGTTTGTTTCATGGCAGTGCAGCTTTTTCAATGCACTCTTCAGTCCTTGAAATAGGTCACATCCCGTTGTAGTACCCTTCAGTGGCATTAAGTCTAGCAATTCTTTAGTTATATTCCAAATTGCAATCCACACCTCTAATGAGCACTGCACACTGTGCGGTATCTGATATATCTGTACTCTCATCAAGAGCAATTGAAAATGCTTCTAAGTTTTTTGCCATTTGAATCAATTGTTTTTTTTGCACATTATCTGCTAAATCTGTTATTCTGCAGGCAACTGTATTGGCAGACAAGTTTATGCCTTCAAAAACTTTCTTCCTATCAGGACATAAAACTTCACTGGCCTTCACAAGACATTCTTTTACGAATAGGCCCTCTGTAAAAAGTTGCGATGATTTAGCTATCATTTCGCTTATCACAAAACTTGCGCTTACTAAATCTTCGCTAGACTTGTTAATCTCTGAAAAGAAATTTCTTTGCTTGGAAAATGCTGCTTTAAGTTGCTGAACTTTTTCCTCTCGGATTTTTCCGGTGAATGCATCATATTTTTCATGGTGCATCGTGTCGTAGTGCTGACGCACGTTATACTCCTTGGGAACAGCAATCGTTTGCTGACAAATAAGGCATTGAATTTTATCTTTTACCTCTGTGAAAAAATATAAATTCTCCCATTTGTCTTGGAAAACTCTCTTTTCTTCCAGGAGTGTTCTTTTTTTGACAAAGTCATTTCCGAGCGGTTTTAATAAAATATAAACACTCAGTAATGCACCTGACTCAAAGGACAAAACATGCAGGTACTTTTAGAATTACTTCTGTTAAAGGCCCCCCTCTGCCCCGGCCCCGCCCACTCCACCCCTTGCATGAGGCCTCACCCCTGCCCCGCCTCTTCCAACCCCTTTCCCACCCCCATTCCAACCCCTTTCCCAAAGTCCCCACCCCAACTCCACCCCTTCCCGGCCCCTATTCCAACCCCTTCTCCAAATCCCTGCCCTGGCCCTGCCTCTTCTCTGCCTTCTCCCCTGAGCGCGCGGCTTCCCACTCCTCCCCCCTCCCTCCTGGAAAGCACTAAGCATCTGGAGGTAGACAGAGGAGCGGTGACGTGGCGCTCCGGGGCGGGGAAGCTTGGCGGCTGCAGCAAATAACTCCATGGGTCACCTGCGGTCCGCGTGTTTGAGACCCCTGCTCTATGGAGTCACCCACAATATTCAGATTTCCTGGATATTTTACATATTTGTTTCTAATTCCATTTTAAAAAACTCAGCTGTGGTTACAAGGTACACTGGGGGAATCCTCCCCTCCTAGAACTCAGGTAGGTTTTTGCTTTAATTAAGCTAATTGACAGTAAGTTAAAACTCCCATCTTAATTATAATTGTAAACATTTTGTAAGAAGAAAATGCCCAAATATTAAACCCATCTCCTGATAATAGTCTTAAAGACTTTTAAAAGGTAGGAGTCTAAAGTGGAGAAGGAAATCCAGTACTAAATCCAGTTCTTTTGAATCACATACTGTATTTATTTATTAGCCCCTCCCCTCCAATGGAATAGTTTACTTGGGCAAGAAGGCTTACCTTTGCATACCTTCTAACAGTTTGTGACTCACCCACCTGTGACCCATCTTCTGCAGATTCTTCCCAAATCTGCACTGGCCTATTACCACCACTCACCTGCCACAGGGACCTGATTTTAATAAGGCCTTCACGTTCTTGGTAGCTGCTTATCTTAAACAGGAAACTTGAATCCCTTCACACCATCTCCCAGCAGCTATATGTTTCCAGAATAGCTGCATATCCCTCTTTTTTTGCACCATATCTGTCCCCACCTACTCCTCCTGCAAAGTCAGAAGCACTGAGGCCAAGCTACTAAATTTTTAAATCACAGTCTCTGGGGTTATACACAGCAGCACTGCATGCTCAGCAGCCTACTGGATTGTAATTAAGATGCAGTTTGGAACCTCGCAGGGAGGATGCTGGAGATGCTGGGTCACACAACAAGATCAATGAAAGGTTAGAAAAAGTTAACAAGGGAAGTAGGTTAAAACAGTGGGTGTCCCACAGTTCTGGACTAAGACTAATGCTTGTTCATCCCCTCTTCCAGGTTATTAACAGAGAGGTGGTCCAGTTTATGGAGGACACAGAATTATTTCGATTAAATCAAGTCTAACTAGTCAAATGTAATGAGGATTATGAGAAATTTCAGAAGGCTCTAACAAAGCTAGGAAACTGGAAGACACAATGACAGATTAAATTCACTCTAGACAGGTGCAAAGTAAGGCACTCTGGAATAATTTGAACTAATCATATACACCGATGGGTTCTATATTAACTATAAGCACTCAGGAAAAAGCATAGAAATTCATACACTGTGTAGAGGCAGTAAAGGTGTATGTGTGTATATATATGTTAGGTTGTATTAATAAAAGACTAGAGTATAATACTAAAATATTTATAATGCTATTATATAAATGTGTGGTATGTCCCTGCCTTGAATACTGAGTTCAGATTTGTTCGCCTCATCTCTTAAAGGTGACACCAATATCTGAAAATATCCATTGGAGGGCAATGAAAATAACTAAAGGCAAGAAGAGACTTGTACAGGAGAAGATTTAAAAGATTGACATTATTTAGGTAAGAGAGGAGACAAAGGGTAACCTAACCGTTATGTGAAATAGTGCACACCAGAGAGGCCAGTCAATTGCTACTATTTACCCCCTCTCTAACATAAAAACAAAGGGGCCACCTAAACGAACTAAAAAGCAACATATTTAAAACTGTTTAGAAGAAATATTGTGTTTTAGAAATGCAGAGAACCCACAGCTTCAACTGAGGGTCCAGGCCAATGTGAGCTAGAAGTGCTCATTCCCTTTGAAAAATAAGGTGCTAAGTGTCTAAGAGCTGGGCACCCAGAATTGAAGGCACCTAATATTACAGTTTGCTTTTGAAAATATGGTCCTTGGTTTCTTACCCCCCTTCCTGATTTAAGGCAAAGTTCCTCTCACTCTTAATCTCTTTCTATTTAAATGACTCTACATCCTCTTATTTTTATCTGAATGATCTTTGGCAGTGAGAATTTATGCAAAGCATTTTTATCAATCCCTTTGTGAGTTTGAAAGATTCTATTTTTCTCTGATAATTGGTTCAGGTCCCTTTAGCTATCAAGAGCCTTTTATAAATCTGGTCTCATTCTGGTTGCTCTATGAAGCATCCCCTCAAGAGCAATTATCTACCTTCTAAGATATTGCACCTAGTGATGAACACACATAGGGAGATGTAAATATTGCTTGTCAGAATAATGTCAGCTCTTGATTTATGAGTTGTTCTACCTATGCCACAACTCAAGAATTGTAGTTGCTTCCTGTAGTACAGTGCACGCTGCGGTCATGGGAAGAAATAGTAACATTCAAAACTCTTTCCTGGGACTTATATTGTGGTACTTTTGAGTAAACCTATTATGGGTTTTCTGCTTGGCATGTTTCTGCGGAGTCTAATTGAGTGTTGCATTCTTTGCTTAAAATATTCAGCTATTATTTGCTACATTTGGAGGTTACCTTGTGTGGTGAAAAAAATAACTTTAAATTGGAAATAATAGTGTTACCCACTTACCAAGTAATGCAAAGTAACCCTCATTTATGGGATGGTACCTAACATGGAAAATATGTTTGTTTCACTTACAAAGAAGACACCTGAAAGTTAGTAATTTTGTGTTCAGAGCAGGGTTTGAATAGTGTGCAGTAAATAAAGCGTAGGATCATGCGCTGAACAACGAAGAGAAAAACTATTGAATAGCTGCTCACCAATGAGCACCATTTATCCTGTGCACTGAATGAGGCAGGTGTACTGTAGAAAAAAATTGTAGAATAATGATTATATAGGGTGATTATATATAGAGAAAAATAATAGTGATTATATAATTAAAGACTATCATAATGAACATGCACAAGGAGCCAGCAGCATTTTGCCTATAAAGTTGCACAAGTAACTTTAATTCTGGCATTTCCTAAATTCTGAGTGCTTGACTTTGCAACCTTAATATTCTTTTAACATAGGAAATTATCCACAAAAACTAGGTTTTTAAAAAAGCAAGCTGGAAAAAAAATTCAGGAATCATGTATTCCATTCCAAGCTCTGGAAGGGAATGTGTTAATTGGTTACAGATTCCTCTGCCCAGCCTCTCCAACTTGTCCTTGTACCAGACCTGTCTCTTTTCTACCCCAAGTCCCCATCCCAGTCCTAGTCTCTTCACATAGCCAGTCCCAGTCACCAATCCTCAGGCTTTTCCTCCCAGTCTCAGTCCTCTTGCTCAGTCACTCCAAGTTCTCCCACACTCCAGCGCCTCATCAAATCTGTTTTCCCCCCCATCTCCTTCTCCCCATCCCCACTAGTTTCCAGTCCCAGTCTCCCTATGCTACCAGCCCTACCTATAATCCACTAAAACAGTTGTGAACAGTTTATAATTGAGTGTGTATAATGCACAACACTGCACAGTTTAGAACAGAAAATAAAAATATTATAATGGATGTTAGAGGGTGAGTTTTAGGTAGGCAAGATATAGTGTATTAATTCCTATTCCTACAAAAAGTGTAATGGGATCTTTAATTATCAAAAGTTCGAAGACCCTCAGTCTTAAGACTCATTTGAAAGGTGCCATCTCCAGCAACAGAGTTTCAGCTAGCACCCTGCTGGGGGTTTATTCAACAGGGACCCAGAAGGAAGTGTGATGCCTGTTGAATCTTGAGGCACATGGGTTTTCCTTGGAGTTCTCCCAACCAAGTAACAGTCCCAATTATTCCTAATTTATGCTGTCAGATGAGATCACAGACCGTGCAGAATGATTATTATACAAGCAACTGGATCAACTTGCAGTATTTAAACCTTTATGGGGCAAGATAAAATGACTGAGCATCTTTTCCAAAGCATAGGCATTTTTGGATGAACTGGGTGACATTATCAGTTTGCACTCTCTATAAATTTAGAGGTAAAAACTTCTTTGTGGGTGTGTGGATTTCAATTAATTTGTTTAATCAAGAAATGAGATTTCCTCTTTTCTATTACAGAAAGCGGTAAAGATTCAAATGCCATTTTTAATTTCCAATACTTTACCTCAAAAACTTTCTCAGTAGCATAAGTATCAGAGGGGTAGCCCTCTGATACTTAAAGGTGCCACAGGACCCTCTGTTGCTTTTTTCAGTAGCATAAGTTATTTTAAAATGCATTTTGTTATAAAAAAAATGAAAAGACTGAAGAGATGAGGTAAAACCACATTTTGCTTGTGATATAAACTAGCCAACCTATGATTTTTGGCTTCTTTGGCTGCCACTGACACTGCCAGTCCCACTGCATAGCTGAATTCATGGCCTAGAGAAGGTTATTTTCTGTGGCCCGCGAACTCATCACGACTCCCCCCACCCTCCCCCACCTTCCCCCAGCGGCTCCAGCTCCCCCCCGGAGCCTGCCCTGCCCCCAGTGCCCGTTGGGCCAGAGCCCTCCCCCCGAACCCCTCCTGCAGTCAAACCCCCTGCCCTGAGCCCCTTGCTGCACCCTGCACCCCGACCCCCTGTCACACCCCTCCTGCACCTCAACCCACTGCCTTGAGCCCGCTACCGCACCTCGACCCCCTGCCGTACCCTGCACCCTGACCCCCTGCCCTGAGCTCCCTGCTGCAACCCGCACCTCTCCTGCACCCCAACCCACTGCCCTGAGCCCCCTGCTGCACCCTGATCCCCTGCCCTGACCCCCTGCCGCACCCCTCTTGCACCCCAACCCCTTGCCCTGACCCCCTGCTGCACTCCTCATCCCTCCTGCACCCCCTGGGGGCAGGGAGGGGCAGAGTTGGGGTGGGGATTTCAGGGAAGGGGTTGGAATGGGTGCAGGGAAGGGGTGGGAAGAGGCGGGGCAGTGGCAGGGCTTCATGGAAGGGCTAGAGTGGGGGCGGGACCAAGGGCGGCGGGGAGGAGGTGTCAGTAATGCGGCCCTAGGTCCAATGTACTAGTCCTCATGTGGCCCTCGTGGTCATTTGAGTTTGAGACCCCTGGCCTAGAGCCTTCTCAGTATAAAGGACAATGTCAAAAATAGAAGGTACCGTTTTCTGGAATAATGACCAACTGCTTCACATGTATTTTGCTCTGTTCCATGGGGGTCTCAGTCTCCTGACTTCCAAACCAACTCTTGTACTGTTCCTCCTCCATATGAAATAATAGCCAGGTCTATATTGTATGTTGGCAGTTTTTACTCTAATGTATATCAAACATTTCCCCTTAAAATTAGAATTCATGTACTGTATTTTCTCCTTTATATTTATGATGAGGTAATGATCTTTCAGGTGCTCAGATGACAAACACTGATGTAAAATAAGCCTGATTCTTTACAGAATTATTTTTAAAAAAATTTTGGAACTTCAATTTCAGAATTTCTGATTTTACTCTGTAGTTTCTTGGATTGTTTTAATAATCATTATGTCAAAATAATGAAGGGCAATTGGGTTTCTATGTCTCTGGATTATGTTTTAAAGAGGATAATGTAGATGCTTCTTACATTTATTTTATTTGAATCCAGAGATGTTTTGAGGTCTTTATCTCAAAGATCTCAATTTTTGTTTATACTAGGCTTACAGTTGGTGTCTTGTTTCAATCATAGGTATTAAAAGATGTCAACATTTTAAAAATGATAAACCAGTAACATAAAATCCAAACAATAAATCACGCTGCTTTCAGAATGTCTAAGTGACAATACTCCACAACAGGCACTGAATTGAGGCTTGATCCGTTGAGGTGCTTAGTGTCCTCAACTGCTGTTGAATTCGTTGGGAGCCATGGGTGCTCAGACTTTGCAGAAGGCAGTCTCACAACATTTGACCCTTCCTCTAACAAATACAAATATAAATATTGGCATTTCATCCAGAGAACCATTATGATCACAGAGAGACGAGGATCACAGTTAGAATCTCTACAAAGATTTCCAACTTTGAACTCACCGTGATGACTCATTTTTCATTCCTGCCCCTACACTACTCTCAATACACTAGTGTACCTCATTTAAAATGAAAGCATTGAGCGCAGTGATGCTGGAACTGGAAACATCTTGGAATCCTTTGAAAGCCTGCTATAATTTCAATTCTCTATGTACACCGCTCATAACTGAGCCACATTCATTTTTTATATAATCTTTACCTTCGGTAAAATTCCTCCCCATGGTGATGGAAATAGCACAGCATCGTAAAGAATGTCTGATCAATATCTCAAAGCAATACCTCAAAGATCTCATCCAAGTGAAGAAAAAAAGTCTCATACTAAAGAGTCCTAATAAAAGCCTTTTAATCTCTGAAAAGCCAGGAACAAAACCCTGACAAAAGCACTTTGGTGGAGACACTGAAATTCAAAGCAGGTAGTTTTCAACATCTATTGCTAACTTTTCTTTGTGTGGAGCAGGGGGTGGGACATGTGAGTATTTAGATTACCATTATATTTCTTTCCTAGAAGTCACTCACTTTCTCTGGACACCTTCCAATTCCTTATGACCTACAGCGGTCACCATTATAGAACACTTCTAGCAGGTTTTTATGTTTTCTGATACATTAGTATGAGATTAGCTAAAAAAGAGCTGATTGGGTACTGCAAAGAGGCACTCACAAAGACTCTTAAAAACAGTATTCAACTGTTCTTTGCAAATATTTGCATGACCACAATTTTGTTTATACCGAATTGTTCGTACAAAGGAAAAGTATCCAAGAGATGCATACAAATACATATTTGTTTGTGTATTCAGACTAGCAGTATTCTCCAAGCAATCTTGAAAGGATTTAATGGATTGGGAATTGAGTAGGCGAGGAAGAAGTTTTTGGCGAAGGAACAGGAAGAACAAACAACAAAACAAGCAGCAGTGAGGAGGTGGATCAGGTGGTGCAGGAGGATGTGAGTAAGAGCAGCTCCTGGAATCAGTCGATGCTGAGCCAGGCCATATGACAGTGGATATAACTTTTGTAACTGAGGCCATGAAATAAGAAAACAGGTTGAGATTTTCAAAGGTGACTAATGGATTTAGTAACACTGCTCCTATTGACATTAATGGAGGTTGGGTGGCTAAATCCCCTAGTCAGTTTTGAAAGTCTCACACTGTACATCACAGATTATTCCAATGTGCTGTCATCAGCAAGAGCAGGTGCAGGGCATAATTGCAGGGCCCGTGAAGTGCTCTATGCCTGGAGGTCAGCAGGAGAAATCATCATTCTAGAACACCTACCTTCTGGTACCACCTGGACAGGTAGCATCCTAGGCCTATGCTGTACTGTGTTCAGATGGGCCCTCCCCAGTGGTACAGAGATCTGCTCATTACATGGAGTGGGGTGAGAAGGAGCAGCACCACCACCAGAGGATGAGGGGGAAACAATAGCAGTAGGGAGAGCTTATGGAGGCGGACCTACTTGTTGCTTTGGATGCCTATATCTCCCAGGTGTCAGCATTAACTTAGCTCGGGTTGCCTGCTTTGAGAACAAGGGAGCAGGACCTCATGAGCAGAGAGAGGGCAGTCACAGAAGGCAAATTGCTACGGGCAATGCACAAGTAGATGCTAAAAAGGGCTAGATCATGGAAGTGCATAGAGCTTGAAATGAGATTCTGGGTAGGAGTGAGGCTGCAGAGGTGGTCAGATTCTACCCCTTCATCCACACAGACTCATGGATCCTTCTGTGATGGATCCAGAAGAGCAATTGGACCCAATTATTTTTGTTTAAATAGTTGTAGCAGCTGTAGAAAGGAAGGAAAGTTCACTGCTTAGGGTGCTAGCCTGGGACTTGTAAGACCTGGGTTCAATTGCCAGCTCTGCCACAGACTTCTCATGGGCGAGTCATTTAGGGTGGGATCCACAAAGGGACCTGGGTGTTGCAAGACTGAGCATCATGGCACTTAACTTTTATATGACTAGAAAAATTACAGGAACAACTATGATCCACAAAGCCAAGTTTGACACCTAGACTCCCTATACCATGCACCTACGAACGCAGTCCACTAAAAGTCAGCATGCTAGGCAGGGAGATCCCTAAGCTAGGCAGTGTGAGATGCCAACAACAGCGGTGTGTGCTAAACCCTGCCCCCTTTGGGAGGTAGGAGGCCTACCTCTGTTTAGCAAGTCATGAACAGGAACCCAGCACCTAAGACACTTCTTGAAGGAATGAGTTTGGTGCCCACCTTGGCTAGAGGAGGTGGTCATACCCACCTTATAACCTGTTTAAGTATTTATCAATGGAACAGTCATGGGTGGGAGGGCAGGAAGGGAGTGCATGGCTCTATAGCCCAGTGGTTAGGGCTCCCAGCAAGGAGGTGGGAGACCCTGGGTTCAGCCCCCCTGCTTCAATCTTGTTCATTATTTTTCCACAGAGAAACAGCGTCAACAGGAGAGACTGGGGGAATCCCAGAGACGGATCTGAATTTCCATTATTTAGGCATATTACATCAACTGTGCCAGAGTTTCTATCACTTCGAGCAGTGCAGAAGCTGTGACAAGAAGGGCACAATAACCAGGTCTGCCACATGACACCACAGTACAAAGAAAAATGTACCGAGAGAAAGTTACTAAAACATAATGTGACCCTCCGCAAATAGTTATTTGACTACAGAGGAAGTGGTTTCAGAAATGGTACAATGTGGTGACAGGCCTTTTGGCAGGGCTGGCGCTTCCACTAAGCAACCCTAGGTGGTCGCCTAGGGTGGCAGGATGTGGGGGGCGGCATTTCGCCGCCCTCTGCGGAATTTCGGCGGCGAGGGGCTTCTTCCGCTCCGGGTCTTCAGTGGAAATTCGGCGGCGGGACCTTCACTCGCTCCGGGACCCGCCGCTGAAGTGCCCCAAAGACCCGGAGCGGAAGGACCCCCGCCGCCGAGAACGCAGCTTCAGAGGAGGAGCTGCCGCAGATTACTGTGGAGGAGAGCTGCCGCCTAGGGCGGCAAAAACCCTGGCGCCGCTCCTGCCTTTAGGGCTGAGCTTCCTAGAGAGAAAGTCTGCCTGGGGTACTATGAAGCTCTTGTTATGCACAGCCAATTGGAGTGACATAAAGTAAAGCAGAGCTCTTGAAAGCTCCTTATACACCGAGTGTTCACTGCACACCGTATGTTACTTGCAAGTTATTTTCCATTTTGGCAGAATTGTGTGCAGTGTAGAATTAATGGGACTCAAATGCTCCTTAATGGATTAATGCAAATATGTACTATGTGAAAGCAAGAATGAGGGCCCAGGCTGTGGTATCTGTGATTTCTGATTGTGTAAGAGACTCCTAATGTGAAACTGATGGTTCTGAAAACTATAGTCAGGAAAAGCAGTCATCGTATGTTATGAAGTAGCCATCAGAACATGCCAGAAACTGCCTCAAAAATCTCCATGGAAGTGGACCACTAAGCTCTGTTAAACGCTACACATTAATTTTGCAGAAAATGAACAAGTGTGCTTAGCTGTTGCTGATAATTATTTCAGATGGCCAAAAGGGGTATACACAACCAACACTTCTGCTGCTAAATTCTTGTCTACACAAGAAAACAAAATCAGCTGAAATTTGTACCTTTACTTACTTCACTGTAAGTCTGTGTGGCCATTCTTATTCCAAAATATAAACATCCACACCTACACTTGCACCAAAATAAATAGCAGATTGAGGAATGTAGGTAACTTACATGCAACAAATGCTTTCCTTCAGACATACTTTCAGATAATGGTTCTCAATTCATTTGAAGAACTCCAGAGATGACTGAGGAATAATCAGCAAAGCAGCTGGTTAGCATTGCTTATCACTCAAATAAATTAGCAAAATGCTTTAGGCAGATGCTAAAGTGTATTGGAAAAGAAGTGAAGGCAGAAAGCAACAACTTTGTGTTGTAAATACTCTGTCATGTAGGCCTACACAACAGTGTACCACTCAGAAGACTGCAGATTTGTTTTTAAATCATCACATAGAAATTTGATTTAACTGACTTAGACTAGATTCAGCAAAAGAATTGGATGAAAAACAGCACAGAGTAACTGAACCACAGAATATCCCTCGCAGGATCCTATACCCAGAGAATTTGGGTAAGAAATTACAAGGAGAAAAGGAGTGAGGAGGCGAGAAAGGTATTATCAGGAAGATATTGGGATTAGTGACATACCTGGCAGAAATTAAAAAGAAGATGAATGATTGGTCAGTATGTTCCTTCATCAAGGTAAAGGTTAAGAAAAGGGGAAAGTACTAGAAGGGAAATGCTCATGAAAACATTTTTAGTGGAAAGGAAAGTAGTTATGCTTTATAGTAGCCTGCAAAAGATAGAAGTGAAAATGTTACTGAGGAACCGGCATCTCCGCACAGATGAGGCAGCTGGGAGAGCAAGAGACTAAGCCCCATTGATTTCAATAGGAGTTAGGCAACTAAATGTCTTTGAGAATCTGGGCCCAAAGACTTGTTGAAAGTTGGCAGCATTGCCTGAGACACCCACCCTCTTAGGTTAGGTCTACACTTAAAACTGTTGCCTGTAGAGCAATGTCACATAAAGGTGTGGGTTTTTAAAACTACATTTCCACACTGGCAAAAGCTTTAGTGTATCACTAAACCTCTTCTGATACAGACTAGACCTTAGTGACTTAACTTGGCTAACAAGTTCTTAGCTGGAGTACACATTGACTGACCGCAGCTACTGCTCTGTCAGCCACTTTGGCATCACTTCTGTTTTTCAGTCTTTAATTCTCTTTTCTCCAGAAGCAGTCTGAAGAAACCCATTATATATAAGTGGGTGTAAATTGTCTCCAGCTCCTCTTCCAAAGAGGCTCCATGGCCTGGAGTCCAGGCTATTCAGGTCTTAACTAACGTTTCTTTTCCTGGGGGTCTGCTGTACACATACAAGATGCCACTGCCACAAACACCACCATTTCTCTTGTGTTTTCGTCTGTTCATCCAAGATATCCCCCACACAGAGATAGCCCTTCTCTGGGGTACTTACAGCATGCACTTCCAAATTCACTTCTACAGGAAATTCTCAACCAGGCTTTCTCCCCAGATTTGGTTCCACACAGCACTCCTCCCAGCAAGCCTTAATTTTGTCTGCTGGAGGGTTCCTCCCCATTCCTTTAAATCAGGTGGGTTAAGGAGACAGCTTCAGCAACGATTAACCCTTTCTTATCCAGCTTCAATGTCACAATTAACAGCATGGGTGTATTAAGCATCATTGTCAGACAGTACCAATGCCCTATTTATTACATTGTCCAATCAAGGAAAAGAAATATCATGTGTCCAACCACATGGCACAAATATGAAATTGCAACTATTGGATGCCGAAGTGAATAGCCATAGAAGACAGTTTACAATCAACCAATAAGCCTGGAGTTTTTACATAAAGGATTGTCCAGTAACTACAAATAATGAACAAATTCTTAAAAACAAACAAACAAACAAACAAACAAACCCACATATTCACAGATGCTTCACAAAAAGAAAAGAGAGGGCTAAATTTGTGAAATAAAAATTCTCTGTTACAAATTATTTGCCCATCTCTAGCATGAGATTATGATGATGATGAGGTCTGCAATTTTAAGCTCTTGTAGGTTATAAATATACATAGGATGGAGGGTAAGAGATTAGATGTTAAATAAGCAGGAAGGATTCCTATTTTGCAGGCTAAGTCCCTGTTGAGTATCAAATGTCACAGCATGATGTTATTTTTACTGATCTAATATAGATATATATATACATATTAATTAGAGCTGCAGCAATTTAATGGGCCATTGGTTATATGCGTCTCAATCAGCCAAAGTCCAAATGTAGGTCAAAGACCTAGAATCAAGAATGCAAAAATAATATAAGTAAATAAAAAATACTAGTGCAAGGATTTTAAGATGATAGGGTGCTTACATCTGGAGAATTAATATTTTATGTGACTGGTGCATTAGGATACACATTTTCTTTCCATCCCGTCAAAGATCAACAGAGAAGCAGGGAATGAGATGAGGTACTGGCAGGACAGTATACAGTCTAAATGCCTCTTGCCTTCAGCATATTTCCTGAGATCTGCAGGTTTAGGGAACTGAACACCCACCCTCTTCAATTAGAGGGCAAATCTTTGTGACATTTCAGTTTCCTGCTGGAAATAACATTGATATTGAGAGGAATTAGGATTTATCACCCAGTGGAAGAAGCTAAGGGGTTCCAGACTCCATTTGCATGAATTTCAAAGAATCTATGGGGCCAGGTAGCAGATTGAAATCAATTTCAATCTGCTACCTGGCCCCATAGACTCCTGGTAGCCTCTGGCTAGCATGGTCTCTGTAGGACCACAACCTTAGTTTCCCCCAGAGGAGAAAGGGGTGTCCACAGAAGAGTGGCACAAGTCAAGAGTCTGTATGAACTTAGGCTAACTTCTGCTTTTGCCCCCCCCCCTTTGCTTTATGGGGAAAAGAATCTGGAGGTACTCAGCTAGCTTCTTCACAAATACTCCACCTCCATAAAGCCTCAGCAGAGGGGTTACCTTTCGGATGGGAGGGGAAAGGGAGCATGCTGCAGGGGTGGTAGTCCTCTTTTTTCATGCCTACAGATCTGTGGTTGCAAGCACTTCTTCATGCATGGAGATGGAAGAAATCTCAGGGTCCTAAAGAGGATAATGGTGCTTAACCTGACAATGGGTTATGTGGGGCATGACAATGGCAACAAAAGCACACTTACAGTCCTACAACTAGAAGACGACAGCTGTACAGACAGCAAATGAAGTGCATGCTTATTAAAAATAGACAAATAGGAAGCAGTTTTGTGACCGTCTCCGTGCTCCCATCATGCCAGATGAATGCAAGTATTTTGTGGATATTCATTTAAATTTGGTGACCACACTGTGGTTCCCTACATTTTGGGAATGAAGAGATCATTTTAAGAGCTGACCATCTCTAGAAATACATTACAAGTGACAAAGGCATGTTGTCATTCTTTCTGGATTATGTAAAGGAACTGGGGATTTCTGCACTATTCTCCTCTCTGACCTAAACAAATGCAACCTTGCCACACTTATGTGCATTCAGAACACTGCTGCAGAAATCTTTGCCCAGCTTGTCTCTTTGACCATATCAGCCCTCTTTTTGCATCCCTCCAAGCCTCCCCTTTTTCTATCGCATCAAACAAACTATTAGTCTTTACTGTCAAGGCCTTTCATGACCTATCCCTACCCTACCTATCAACTCTTACATGGTGTCACGATGTTGACTTTCACCTCTGTGTGGCCAGTGATGGCAGCCTTCATCGGCCACTTGATACATTTTTAAACAAGCTCCTTTGTGCTTTCTCCTATGCTGCTCCTCAGAGTTGGGATGTGCTCCCCATAAACATCTGCAAAGCCATTGTTCATATCCTTCCTTTAAACTCTCCTTTGTTATTCCTGGGCATCACGACTTGACAAGGTTTAGGCAGCTGGTGTGCTGACCCCACTGCCTACCATGGTGGGCAAGAACGTATTGTCTTGTTTCCTTGTGCTCCCCCTGTCCATTGAATGCACCTGGTGTCTTGCTTATACTTAAATTGTAAGCTATTTGGGGCAGGGACTATCTTCTTTCTATGTGTTTGTACAGTACCTAACACAATTGGGGCTTGGTCCGTGACTGGAGCTCCAAGATGCTGCTGCAATACAAATAAATAATTATAATATTCTCTTGTCCGATTTTGAGTCAAGAGATGTGCTGAGCTTCAAAAAGTGACAGGCACATAGTTGAAGATGGTGCACCGCATCCTTCAAATCCTACACCTGTCAGCTGCAAAATGATAAAGGATTACATATAGATTCCTAAGAGATTTTCCTCACAGAGTTTGAGCTGCGTTGATTCTGCTGGAGGAACTCGTGTGTGCTTTACTCCATCTGTTCACCGGGTTCTTTAAAAATTTCTGATTACCCACAGAAATAGAATTTCTTTTCCTCTTCCACTACCCCCCAGAGCTCAATATTGATTTTAAGAGAGCTTTGCAGCAGTCTGCCACTGCAACAATGGAAAGGTAGTTGAATGAAGTGACAGCATTACAGATAGAGAGCAAACACCAAAAGCTTGTCAGTACTAGTATTTAGTGCAAAGCTTCAGTGTCAAGGATGTGAGTGTAAGAATTCCTAGAGCTTCTGCAGCTGTCAGGCTTCAAATTTTAAAATGCAGATTTTGATTTTAAGACACAAGCACCCAGCTAAGAGATGTTATTCCACTGCATAATAAAATATATGCTTGCTATATTTAGAAGAGTTGATGATTGTGATGCATGGAGTGAACCGATTTATAAACCAGAGTCAAAATATACATTAACTCAGATTTTGATATTAAGACATAAGCACCCAACTAAAAGATTATGTTATTCCTATGCATAATAAAATATGGCTGCTATGTTTAGAATAGCTGATAGTATGGAGTAAAGTGATCTAATATTCTTTGAAAGATTGCATCATGGATTGCGTCTGAAAACAGGCTCAGACTGCATAAAAACTCAAATTATGTTTTGTTTTATGGGCCCACTCTGAAAGTTCCATTTTGTTTATTATCTTCCTAAAGAGCACAAATCCCTTCTTCGCATCTAGGTCCCCAGTGTTCTGCAAGTACATTTTAGTATGTGTATTATTAAGTTAATAAGCTTTTACTTTGACCCCCCATCTGAACAAACCAGGCTCTGCGCTCAATTTCCTCCTGTTTTATGCTCTCTCAAAACCCACAGCATTGTGAATAAAATTATGACCTTCCTGATATGCTCCTCTAGCATTTATACCATGAAGTGTAGCAGCATTGACCAATGAGGAAGCATTTCCAGTTCTATTTCTTCTAGGGTTATTTTCTTTCAGGAAAAATAATAGGAACAATATGGTTTATCCTAGCATCAATGCACTGTGCGCTTGCATGTATAATGCCCATGAATGCTAATGTGGGTTACATATTCTGCATAGTAATATCACTATTACAAAAGGTACCTGATGGGAGCACGGATGGCTCAGGGGGTTGACAGATCTTTAGTTACAGAGATACTGGGGAAAAGGTTTCAGAGTGGTAGCCATGTTAGTCTGTATCAGCAAAAACAATGAGGAGTCCTTGTGGCACCTGAGAGACTAACAAATTTATTTGGGCATAAGCTTTCATGGGCTAAAACCCACTTCATCAGATGCATGGAGAGTTCTCAAAGTCTTGGGCAGATGTGACGGGGGGTTGTTTTGGGGTTTAAGTAAAACAAAAAGCCCATTTTATTTGAAACTATTCAGTTAAGATAAAGGATTTAGTAAATTATTTGTATTAGTATTTTCATGTATGTTAAATAAGTCTGCTTTTTCACATGCATTTTAAATACCGGTAATATTTCCAGAGAATCTGGAAAAATTTCCTGCCTTCCAGGGATAAACCCCATTCCACACAGCCTCTGTGAAGCAACCCCCTATTTTGGGGGTACCCATACACATCAATTTTAATATCAGCTGCCTCCTTTTTTTAAAAAATGAGGATTCCAAACTTTATTATGAGACACAATGTAAATGAATGGGGCAAAGAGGAAAGAAAAAATGAAAAGAAATGCTGCTTTTCAAAGAAAGAAAAGACAACACAAAAGAAAGAGAAAATTAAAAAAAATGTAGTAGGATTCAAAAGACAGATTGGACATCTATAGGGATAACAAGAATATCCAGTTACAATAGTAAGGATTTAGAAAAATAACCAAGGGTTTCATAAGGATGCAAAACCTCATATTTCAGGGCAAACACCAACATCTAACTAATAATGGGAGCTAGGAAGAAGCTTTCCCTTGGGTATGATATCCCATGACTTCCTACTACAAGGGGTTTTGCATCATCCTTTGAAGCATCTGATAGTAGCTACTTTTAGAGACAATATACTGGGCTAGATGGACCACTGCGCTGATCCCATATGGCAATTTCTATGTTACTAAATGGTATGGACATTGGTTGGATAAATCAGAGAAGGAATAAGAGAGAGAGGAGGAAATAAAGAAGATGTAGTGTCTAGGAACTAGACACCATCAATTAGATACACCTCTACCCCAATATAATGCTACCCGATATAACATGAATTCGGATATAACGCGGTAAAGCAGCGCTCCGGGGGGGGGGGCGGGGGGGGGCTGCACACGCTGGCGGATCAAAGCAAGTTCGATATAACACGATTTCACCTATAACGCGGTAAGATTTTTTGGCTCCTGAGGACAGTGTTATATCGGGGTAGAGGTGTACCATCAATTTAGGTTTGAACAGAGACTGGGAATGGCTGAGCCATTACACACATTGAGTCTATTTCCCCATGTTAAGTATCCTCACACGTTCTTGTCAAACTTTCTGTAATGGGCTATCTTGATTAGCACTACAAAAGTTTTTTCTCTTAATTAATTAGCCTCTTAGAGTTAGTAGGGCAACTCCCACCTTTTCATGTTCTCTGTATATGTATATATATATCCTTACTATATGTTCCATTCTATGCATCCGATGAAGTGGGCTGTAGCCCACGAAAGCTTATGCTCAAATAAATTTGTTAGTCTCTAAGGTGCCACAAGTACTCCTGTTCTTTTTAGGAACTAGGAAGTATCTTTTGAAGTAGTTTGTGAGCCCTCTAGTGGCTCTCAGTCTTATAGGCTTCAGAAACCAGCTAAAGCCTGCCAGAGCAGCAGTATGTATATGTAGCTAGGCCTTGCATGCTGTGTATGGTTTGTAATCATAGTTATTTGGACCCCACTGTGCACTTGCGGTTCTTTCATATCATGCAAGTTGTGTAAAGACCAAAAAGCAGAACAATTGTCAATAAGAATGTGATCCTAATCCAGGAATTCAATTAAATAGAGAGTGACGCCAGAGGCTTAGTGAAACAGAAATGCAGCCTGCAGCCATCGGGACTGTGAGTACCTGGCTCATCTAGAAAAAAATGTTCAAAAAGTGTTAAGAATGTCTGGTTGTTTGGGGAAAATGGACTTGTTTGATAGCCCAGTATAGGAGTGGAACAGTGTATAATCGCTAAAAGTGTAACTGGTGAAGAAAAAGTATGAATTTTGTGGAGCATAAAGTGACCTAAATCCTATAACCTGCTTAGCCTAACAGGTTTCAGAGCAGCAGCCGTGTTAGTCTGTATCCACAAAAGGGACAGGAGTACTGTGGCACATTAGAGACTAACAAATTTATTTGAGCATAAGCTTTGATGGGCTACAGCCCACTTCATCAGATGCATAGAATGAAACATATAGTAAGAAGATATATATGCATACAGAGAACATGAAAAAGTGGAAGTTGCCATATCAACTCTAAGAGGCTAATCTTAAGATGAGCTATTATCAGCAGGAGAAAAAAACATAATCAAGATGGCCCATTTCAGACAGTTGACAAGAAGGTGTGAGGATACTTAACATGGGGAAATAGATTCAATTTGTGTAATGACCCAGCCACTCCCAGTCTCTATTCAAGCCCAAGTTAATGGTATCTAGTTTGCAAATTAATTCCAGTTCAGCAGTTTCTCATTGGAGTCTGTTTTCGAAGCTTTTCTGTTGCAAGATTGCCACCTTTAAGTCTGTTACTGAGTGACCAGAGAGGTTGAAGTGTTCTCCTACTGGTTTTTGAATGTTATGATTCCTGATGTCAGATTTGTGTCCATTATTCTTTTGCGTAGAGACTGTCCTATGCCATCATGTGCCAACAATGCCCCTCTGCCATGTACATTGGCCAAACCGGACAGTCTCTGGAGTGGCTGGGTCATTACACAAATGGAATCTATTTCCCCATGTTAAGTATCCTCACACCTTCTTGTCAACTGTCTGAAATGGGCCATCTTGATTATCACTACAAAAGTTTTTTTTTCTCTGCTGATAATAGTTAATCTTAATTAATTAGCCTCTTAGAGTTGGTATGGCAACTTCCACCTTTTCATGTTCTCTGAATGTATATATATCTTCTTACTATATGTTCCATCCTATGCATCTGATGAAGTGGACTGTAGCCCACAAAAGCTTATGCTCAAATAAATTTGTTAGTCTCTAAGATGTCACAAGTACTTCTGTTCTCTTAGCCTAACAGTTACTATTAAACCCACAGACAAAACATTTGCTGAAATTGTGGAAATTCTACAAAGTCGCTTGCCCTCAAAGCCACGGTGATCATCTAATCCAGTGGTTTTCAACCTATTTTCCATTTGTGGACCCCTAAAGAATTTCTAATGGAGGTATGCACCCTTTTGGAAATCCAGGAGTCCATAGGTTGAAAACAACTGATCTATTCTGTTCTACATCAGTTCTTATAGATCCCTCATCACTGTAGCATTTGAGCACCTTCCAGCATCGCATTAAGCAACTTGACTAACACCTGTTACATGTGGGTCATTCTCTTTCTCATCCTCTCCCTAGAAGAAGAATTGTATGTGGAGTGGAGTGTTTTCTTTTGGTAGAGTTTTGGCTTTTCGCTTTTCATGGTTGTTTTTCTAAATGTGCACACTGCTATGTGTTTATCTTAGAGGGCATAAGGTCAAAGTGGGCCTTGCACTTGCAGGTGCAAGGTTTGTGATGGTCCTTACTTCCAGTGGGAGTTTATTCCACAGTCTTGGATCAGCCCCTTAGAATGCTCGGTCTCCTACACTGGCAAGATTTACCCTTAGAGTAGAAAGTTTCATTGTGCCTGAGAAGCTGAGCTGTCAACCACTACTCTCATTATGAAGCTTTAAGCGGTCTTTTAGACATGAGGGGCTCAGTCCATTGAGCTCCTTGAAGATAAGGTCCAAGACTTTGTACTTGACTTGATGTTCTATGAGAAACCAGTGTAGAGAGTGAAGGACAGGTTTGACATGCTCTTGATAGCCCATGAGTGTTGCTGAGGAGATACACTGCAGCATTCTGTACTAATTAGCGTTTTCCAAGGGCGAATTGCTTCATGCGCAGGTATATTTAATTGCTTGTAGCCTAATCTGTTAATTGTCCCATCTGGCCGCCATTAATCCCTTCAGGGTGAGTGTAGGGGTGAACATCCCATCACAGTAGCCCATAGAATAATAAAGGGAAAAAACAGCCAGACTTATTCATTGTTTTCTTTTGAATGTGGTTCAGTTAGAGCTTCTGTGAGAGAAGTTTCTGAGTGCATTGTCTGATAATTGCAAAATGATGAATTTCAGACCAAAGGATCAGGGGAAAGTCACTCACTTTCATCTAGTTTCATCCCATTTGAGGAATCTTAGGTATCTCATTCATAGAATCATAGAATATCAGGGTTAGAAGGGATCTCAGGAGGTCATTTAGTCCAACCCCCTGCTCAAAGCAGGACCAACCCCCAACTAAATCATTCAGAATGACTTTGCCTTGTTTTGTTTATATATTTTCATTTTCCCTTTTATTTCTCTAGCACATATTGCCTTGTGTTGTGATCCTCTCACATCTTCAGAGTAAAGCAGTGTCAGGGTCAGATAGAACTTGGATGTAAGGGAAGGGGTTCTCACACCTTGAGTCCTGGAATCCATTCAATGACCTTACAAGTGATTGTGCATTATCCATACTAGTATAACACACCTTAAGGCCTGGTCTACACTACGACTTTAATTCGGATTTATCAGCTTTAATTCGAATTTACCCTGCAACCGTCCACACAACGACGCTATTTATTTCGATGTAAAGGGCCCTTTAAATCGATTTCTGTACTCCACCCCGACGAGCGGAGTAGCGCCAAAATCGATTTCAACATTTCGAATTAGGGATAGTGTGGCCGCAATTCGATGGTATTGGCCTCCGGGAGCTATCCCACAGTGCATCATTGTGACCGCTCTGGACAGCAATCTAAACTTGGATGCACTGGCCAGGTAGACAGGAAAAGCCCCACGAACATTTGAATTTCATTTCCTGTTTGCCCAGCGTGGAGAGCACAGGTGACCACAGATAGCTCATCAGCACAGGTAACCATGCAGGCTGATAATCGAAAAAGAGCACCAGCATGGACCGTGAGGGAGGTACTGGATCTGATCGCTGTATGGGGAGAGGATTCAGTGCTTGCAGAACTTCGTTCTAAAAGACGAAATGCAAAAACTTTTGAAAAAATCTCCAAGGGCATGATGGAGAGAGGCCACAATAGGGACTCTGATCAGTGCCGCGTGAAAGTCAAGGAGCTCAGACAAGCCTATCAAAAAACAAAGGAGGCAAACGGTCGCTCCGGGTCAGAGCCGCGGACATGCCGCTTCTACGCCGAGCTGCATGCAATTCTAGGGGGGGCTGCCACCACTACCCCACCTGTGATCGTGGATTCTGGGTCGGGGATAGTCTCATCAGCGACGCCTGAGGATTCTGCCGATGGGGGAGAGGAGGAGGAGGAGGAGGAGGAGGAGGAGGATGAGCTTGCAGAGAGCACACAGCACTCCGTTCTCCCCAACAGCCAGGATCTTTTTCTCACCCTGACTGAAGTACCCTCCCAAGCCTCCCAAGCCAGTACCCAAGACTCTGACCCCATGGAAGGGACCTCAGGTGAGTTTACCTTTTAAAATATAAAACTTGTTTTAAAAGCAAACGGTTTTTAATGATTACTTTGCCCTGAGGACTTGGGATGCATTCGCGGTCAGTTCAGCTACTGGAAAAGTTTGTTAACGTGTCTGGGGATGGAGCGGAAATCCTCCAGGGACATCTCCATGAAGCTGTCCTGGAGGTACTCCAAAAGCCTTGCCACAAGGTTTCTGGGCAGTGCATCCTTATTCCGTCCTCCATGGTAGGACACTTGACCACGCCATGCTTGCAGCAAGTAATCTGGTATCATTGCCTGACAAAGCCTGGCAGCGTATGGTCCCGGTGTTTGCTGGCATTCAAGCAACATCCGTTCTTTATCTTGTTGTGTAATCCTCAGGAGAGTGATATCACTCCTGGTAACCTGGTTGAAATACGGGAACTTAATTAAGGGGACAGAGGTGGCCGTTCCTACTGGGCTGTTTGCCTGTGGCGGAAAATAAATCCTTCCCTGCAGTTAGCCAAGCGCAGATGGGAAATTGGCCCTGAGTTTTTCGCGTTTGGCTAGCAGGGATCTTCCCTGTTACCAGCCATGCGGTGGGGGGAGGGGTACCGTAATCATCCCAGAGAATTCATGGCGGGAGGGGGGCGGCGGCGGGGGGGTGGTGGTTAGTTTGGTGCCTGCAGAGATCTTCCCTGATACCAGCCACGCGGTGGGGGGGAGGGGTACAGCGATCATCCCAGAGAATTCATGGCGAGAGGGGGGGGTGGTTAGTTTGTTTTCTGCTGCTGCTGAATGTTAACAGAAAAACCGCAGCACTCTACAGGCTATGCTTGGTATGTGGGAAAGGAGGGCGCAGAAGCTGTAAGACAATGGCTTACCATGGCCGCATGCAAGCCGAATTCTGTTGCCCAGACCTGTGATCTCTAGCAGCAAAGCCACAGGCACTCAGCATTAAGAGGCAAAATGCGACCTTGCACAGAAATCACATGTGCTATGTAATGTGAATAGTGTTGGTCACTGTGAAAGAGTATAAGCATTGTTCTGCAAAATGTAGCTTTTTAAACAATTCTCTCTTTTTTCCCCTCCCTACAGCAGCTGCAAATTCCTCAAGCCTCCCTCCTCCATCCCGAAGGTTATCACAGATAAGGCGTCGTAAGAAGAGAACGCGAGATGAGATGTTTTCTGAAATTATGGAATCCAGCCGCAGTGACAGAGCTCATCTGAATGAGTGGAAGGAAACAGTTTCAAAGTATAGGAAAGAAGCTAGTGAACGTCAGGACAGGAGGGACCAACGTGAGGACATGAGGGACCAACGTGAGGACAGGAGGGACCAACGTGAGGAGAGGAGGGACCAACGTGAGGAGAGGAGAGATGCTCGAGATGAGAGGTGGCGGCAGGAAGATCAGAGGAGGCAGGATGCAACGCTGGGGCTGCTGCGTGAGCAAACAGACATGCTCCGGCATCTGGTGGAGCTTCAGGAACGGCTGCTGGAAAACAGACTGCCGCTTCAGCCCCTGTTCCACCCTCCCCCCTCCCCATGTTCCGTATCCTCCTCACCCAGACGTGTAAGAACGCCGGGGGGGAGGCTCCGTACACCTTCCCATTCCACCCCAGTAGACAGCCCAAGCAAAAGGCTGTCATTTTTTTAACCTTTTCTTAGTGGCTTTTTCCTTCCCAGCAATCCTCCTCCCAAATACCACCCGGGTTCCCTCCCTCTTTTTCTAATCTATTAATAAAGAATAAATGATTTTTAAATGATAGTGACTTTATTTGGTTTGAAAGAAAGCTGGGGGAAGGGAGAGGGTGGGTTCCTTACAGAAAATCAGTCAATAAAGGGGGCGGGTTTTCATGAAGGAGAAACAAACAGATATTTCACACTGTAGCCTGGCCAGTCATGAAACTGGTTTTTAAAGCTTCTCTGATGCACAGCACTTCCTGGTGTGCTCTTCTAATCGCCCTGGTGTCTGGCTGCGCGTAATCAGCAGCCAGGCGATTTGCCTCAGGCTCCCACCCCGCCATAAAGGTCTCCCCCTTACTTTCACAGAGATTGTGGAGCACACAGCAAGCAGAAATAACAATGGGGAGATTTCTTTGGCTGAGGTCAGAGCGAGTCAATAATGATCGCCAGCGACCTTTTAAACGGCCAAATGCACATTCTACCACCATTCTGCACTTGCTTAGCCTGTAGTTAAATGGCTCCTGACTCCTGTCCAGGCTGCCTGTGTACGGCTTCATGAGCCATGGCATTAAGGGGTAGGCTGGGTCCCCAAGAATAACTATTGGCATTTCAACATCCCCAACGGTTATTTTCTGGTCCGGAAAGTAAGTCCCTTGCTGCAGCCCTTTAAACAGAGTAGTGTTCCTGAAGACGCGAGCGTCATGAACCCTTCCCGCCCAGCCCGCGTTGATGTTGGTGAAACGTCCCTTGTGATCCACAAGTGCTTGCAGCACCATTGAAAAGTACCCCTTGCGGTTTATGTACTCGGTGGCTTGGTGCTCCGGTGCCAAGATAGGGATATGTGTTCCGTCTATCGCCCCATCACAGTTAGGGAATCCCATTGCAGCAAAACCATCCACTATAGCCTGCACATTTCCCAGAGTCACTAACTTTCGTAGCAGCACCTGAGTGATTGCTTTGGCTACTTGCATCACAGCAGCCCCCACAGTAGATTTGCCCACTCCAAATTGATTCCCGACTGACCGGTAGCTGTCTGGCGTTGCAAGCTTCCACAGGGCTATCGCCACGCGCTTCTCAACTGTGAGGGCTGCTCTCATCTTGGTATTCTGGCGTTTCAGGGCAGGGGACAGCAAGTCACAAAGTTCCATGAAAGTGCCCTTACGCATGCGAAAGTTCCGCAGCCACTGGGAATCGTCCCACACCTGCAACACTATGCGGTCCCACCAGTCTGTGCTTGTTTCCCTTGCCCAGAATCGGCGTTCCATGGATAGAATCTGCCCCATTAACAACATGATCTCCAAAGCACCGGGGCCCATGGTTTCACAGAATTCTGTATCCGTGTCCGTGTCCATGTCCATGTCAATGTCCTCATCATGCTTGTCGCTGCGCTGCCGCCGCCGCTGCCTCCTCGCCTCGTTTTTCTGGTCCTGGCTGAGCATAAACTCCACGAGAACGCGCGAGGTGTTTACAATGTTCATGACTGCTGTCTTGAGCTCAGTGGGCTCCATGCTTGCCGTGGTATGGAGTCTGCAGTGTTCACCCACCCAGGAAAAAAGACGCGAAAATGGTTGTCTGCCGTCCGTTGCTTTCATGCAGGGAGGGAGGAGGTGAGGCTGTACCCAGAACCACCTGCGACGATGTTTTTTGTCCCATCAGGCACTGGGATCTTAACCCACAATTCCAATGGGCGCGGGAGACTGCGGGAACTATGGGATAGCTATGGGATAGCTACCCACAGTGCAACGCTGCAGAAATCGACGCTAGCCCCGGTACTTGGACGCACACCACCGAATTAATGTGCTTAGTGTGGTCGCATACATTTCGACTTTATACAACCTGTTTTTCAAATCCGAATTATATAAATTCGGATTAATCCCGTAGTGTTGGAAGGGCAGTATGTGTAAAAATTCTAGAGCACTTACTAAATTTACACAAGGATCAATCCATCCACTACCATTTAATAGTGCACAGCAACATGATAAAGCAATTTGGGACAAGAGGGTAAGATTAGATTATTTTATTGAAATTGCAAGTGGGGAGAGGCTTTGGAAAACAAGAAGTAGATTCTGAAACTGGAATTTCGCCAAAACACCAATCCTAATAGGTAATAATAAACCCAACAACAATCCTAATCCTTTGCAAAAATATCATGAAGGATATTTAATAATTACAAGCACACCAAGACTAATTGTACGCCCAATCCAGACAATAGTGTATCACACCGCACAATGCCCACTCCCATGAGGGCATTGGTTCAGGACTGATTAAGAGAAAGTGCCATTGAATCATCATCAAAACACTTTTTGGAGGACACTGGATTTCCTTTGAGGTCTCCTATAATAACAGTGGCCCAGTCTATCCCTACTTAAGTGTGTGAGATCTGACAGGATCACAGTCCCAGGAGAACCTAATTCTCACCATTGCAAAGTCCATACTCTTTTCTTTCGAACAGAACTTTCTCTTGGCTTGTGCATGTTGGCTACATTCCCAAAGGGTTAGAAGATCAATGAGAAGCTCATTTGTGTGTTCAAATATCACCTGGTTCTTCTTAGACCATTCTGTCACTATTTGAATACAAAGCACAACTAGAGGTTAATTATTGCTTCCCCTCGGTGATTCATCTATAAGCTTCTCCTGGAGGAAGATCATTTTAAAGAAAAATTGTGTTTACGTTTTTTTTAAATCATTGTAGCATGGTGCGCATCAGTCTGTTGTTTGTTCTATGAAGGTACAGTGAGCAGCTGGCTTTCTGTAGTTTACCTATGACATTTCATCTTTTGAAAATGCATCAGTGAGACCTATTTCTGAGAGCATTTCCACATGGTGTGCCCCTGTGCACTGAAATCAACATTTAAAAGGCACTACTTCATTACTTTCCCTTATTTCCTGTACTGACTGAGGGAGGAGGGCAAAGAGCAGAGAGCCTGGTCACAGTCAGTAGTGGCAGACCCCATCTTGCTGCACTGAGGAAGCTATTTAGAGAACATTGCTGAAGCATGTTTATTATATCTCACTTTATAACCTATTTCAGACTATAAAACCCAAACCACAATAATGCTCAGAGCATGACAAAATCCACAAGCAATAAAAATAAGTTTTTCAGTTCAGGGGAGAGACTTTTGTGAAGGTAATTGACGGCAGATTTTGGCCCCATCGTTGTATCTCTAGTATTGGCTGTGATTTAACTCCAAATTTAAGGGACAAATATTGTCCTCAATCAGTCCATATTCTGATGTATTGCAAGATCAATGGAATAGGAGGGGTGTACGTGAGTGCAGAATGTGGTTTTTTCCATTTTTTGACATAAACTCCAAAAAATGTAGATGCAAAATGAAATTTCCGTTGCAAAATTTTCCATTTTGTCTTAAAGCCATTTTTCATCAAAACAAACAAAGAATGGCAAAAAAAATCTCCAACCAGCTTTATTCCCACATCTCTAGGCTTAGGCATGGACCTGGTGCACTGACGGCAGCAATTCCAGCTGCTGCATCATCCTGTAGGGATCTATGTGTTCTATCCCATTATTCCTACCCAGGTGCAGAGATGAAGAGACTGTTGCTAGCTAGCTCAATTCTAATACAGATCAAGGGCCTGCTGCAACTCTTTCTATGCCAGTGGCACCAACCTCACATAAATGAGCCTTTGCTGCTTCTTTTTGTATTATTAATATACACAACGCTACTTTGGAGCTGAAGGTGAGACCTGAGCATAACCCTTTTCCAGTGTGATGACTGCATGACACTACGGCCTTGGGTGTTGTTTCTGCAACAGCAAAGAGAGAATCAAGGCAGCATTAAAACCTGAGGAGGAGATTTTGAGGCTGTCCCTTCTCGATCTCCTACACAAACACATAGCCAGATACAGTGGGCCAGATTCTGATCTCAGTTACACCAGTATAAACCCAGAGTGATGCCTTTGTCTTCACTTTAAGCATTAGCTCCCTGAGTCTAGAGGGCTTCTTGCTACAAATCTTTTACCAGAAAAGGAGGGAAAATGTACTTGTAAAGATTGGCTACTGTCAGTTTTCATCTTTTCTCCCAGACTAAGCAACCTTTACCTTTTCAGTCTTGGTGTAGGGAGAATGCATTTCCAAAACACAGGCATAAATAGAGACAGATGGGGAAGATTGCAAGTGAGTCAGAATTGTTTATAAAATAATCCAAACCTATCCAAGCTGTATTTGTGAGCTTGGGTTCAATTTGACAACACCTGTCCTCTGAGTCTGTCTGGCCGCCAGCAGGACACAATCCATATTTTAAAAACTTATTTTCAGAAATAGACATTAACTCCCGGATTAATATTGCCTTCTTCCCTCTCTTGCCACACTGCATTGATGTTGCGTGTTGCCTTGGCTGCACTTCTCACCACCCACGCACCAAGAGATTAAATTCATTGGCTAGGTTCTCCCCATTAATCTATATGAGTTATCACATAGATCTAACTACCCGTTCTGCACTATTTTTCACTGTAGCTTTGGCTTGCTAGCTCAACAGTAAATCTTTAGTTCATTTCTCTACACCTCCCCTACTTGCTTGCAGTGGCAGCAGCAACCTTCGGCCTCTCAGCCCAGAAACCGCTCTCAAAATGACAAACACTTCAAGCTCAAGTAGCCCTGCGGCCATTGACATGGTATATTGAAGCAAGGTTTGGCTCGGTCTGGATACCTGTCAGACATGCACACTCTCAGCTTGTTCACCCGTAAGGAAAAAAATAGATTGCATAGTTCCAGCAAAGGACCTTCCTTATTGATCTGTGTACATCCCTAGTAGTGATTAAACATGAAACATCTTAAATTCCTACAGTGATGTCTGTTGACTCTTTTTACAATTATATTTTTTGAGAAAACAGATATACAGTATATACTCGATCATAAGCCGGTTTGTTTATAAGCCGACCCCCCCAAAATGGATAAGTAAAAATGGAAAATTTTTATGACCCATTCATAAGCTGACCCTATAATTCAGGGGTAGGCAACTTTGGCTCCCGGGCCATCAGGATAAGCCACTGGTTTGTTTACCTTGAGCGTCCGCAGGCACAGAGGTAAACCTAAGAAAACAAAGTGTCCAGGCGCGCCAGCTGCTTACCCTGACAGGCCAGGACAGCAACTGGTGGGGAAATGTTTTTGGGGGGAGAAGCTGGGGGTCAGGGGAGTAACCCCTGTGACCACTCCCGACATGACCCCACCCCTAGCCTGGGACCCCCACACTCTCCCCATCCCATTCCTTCCCACCTTATCTGGGGAGGGCCAGGGGAGGATGTCTCTGGCCTGGCTGGAGCTGCTCTGGCAGGCTGGGCAGTGCGGCCGCAGCCTGCTCCGGCGGGCCAGAGCAGGCTGCGCGGCCGCAGCATGTTCCAGCGGGCTGGGCTGGGTGGCACGGCTGCAGCGTGCTCCGGTGGCCTGGGTGGTGCAGCCACAGCCTGCTCTGGGGGGGCGGGGCCAAGCGGCACAGCTGCAGCCTGCCAGCCCCGGAGCTGCAGCTGCTTCAGAGGCTGGGGGAGCAAGCAGAGAGACTCTGGCCCCGCCTCTTCCCTTCTGGCTCTGCTGACTGTGCTGCCTCTCCTTGCTCCCTCTGTTGTGGGGAGGGGCTGTGTCCCACCTCTCCCTCTCTATACCCGTTCATAAGCCGACCCCCTTCTCTGGTGCTTCCCTTTTTTACTAAAGAAATTTGGCTTATGAATGAGTATATACGGGACTTCACTGTGTTTCAAATAACAGGAATTCCAGATCAATAGAGATTTTGATAAATTCTGTATTAAATTATAAATGAGAAAAATTAGAGAGCTAAAGTGAGGATACAAGTACAGATAGCTTTTAGGGGCTGCAGGTGAGTGGCCACCTCACAGCGCGCCCCGTGACTTCAGGGCAGCTCTGCACACAGCCCCTCACCTCAGTTTCCCTTCTTGGATCCTCAAATAAACTCCACACAGGGTTTTTTTCCCCACTTCAATCACAAGAGCCCTCCTGAGGCTCTGACTTATTAACTTAAAGTTCAAAACTAGATGCAAAAGTCTTCCCTCCAGCCAGGTACAGCCCAAACGTCCCTGGTCTGCTCAGAGTCCTTCCTACCTGAGCAAGCTACTTCCTCTGGTCTCAGGATCTCCTCTGAAGACTCACTACATCCTCCTGAGCTACCCCCTACTGCAGCCACCTCCTGCTCTTCATAGAAAATTGCCTGATTCCTCTTAGATGAGGCATATTCTGCTGTCAGGGCAACCTAAAGGCAAGCCACCCTGTTACTAATGTCATGGTCAGGAATTCCATAAAGGAATTCCATTGTAATGCTAGAGGGTACAATTAAAGCTGATCTTAATGCAGTACTGAAAATAACTTTTTAATAAATATTCAAACCTGTTAAAGAAATGCTTATTTCCAGAACAAGCCAGAGATGGGCCAAGCCCAGAATCCTGTAGCCAAAGCTCCCCAAATTCCTGCCATGGTGGATCTGGGTCTTTGAAGCTACTCTAAATTGAAGTCTCTCTTTGCTAGAGCAAAACCCAGGCAGCAAAGTTTTGCAAAATTAAAACCAATCCCAAATGTGCCTCTGTCTAAATCAAACCTCAATTTAATATCTCAGTTCAATTTTCCAGTTTAAAATAAATAGCCTGCATCGGTGACACACATCTTCACAGTTGCAGAAAGCACAAGTGAAAGGTCAGTTCCGGTAGTCATAGCTACCTATGAAAATGATAATTTGTGGTTATCAAGCATCCAAGCAGTGTATCATACCATGTTGCAATGACCAAGAAAGTATAGCAGCATTGTAACTGGGGAAATGATTAACAGTTACAGTGGTGGTCTCCAAACTGTGGGGCATGCCTCCCCACAGGGAAATGAAGAAACGCTTTGGGGGGTGCACAGCAGGACCCAGGCCAGCCCCTATAGAGGGCAGGGAAGGAGCACCACACTTCCAGCCCCATTCTGCCCCCGAGACCAGCTCTGCCTCCGGCCTCACTCCTCTCCCAACCCCGTTCAGCCCCTAGCCCTGCTCTGCCTCCAGGCCTGATGATAAATAAGTGATAAATAAGTAAACAGCAAAAGGAATAATACACTGCAGAAAAATAAAAACAAGTTTTAAAATAGGGGCTTTTTGCAATAAGATAACCATGGAGCTGACTACATTGATGTATTGGAAATTAATTTATTCAAATAAGGGTACTAGCTGTTGGAAGTTTAATTGTGGTTAGCTTGCATACACACATAGGTTTGGGCACAGGCACCAACTTTTCAAACTGCTGGGGGTGCTCGACCCCCAGCTCTGCCCCAGGCCTCGCCCCCACTCCACCTCTTCCCCCAAGACCCCACACCCACCCTGCCTCTTCCCACCCCCGCTCCACTCCCTCCCGCCCAGTTCTGCCCCCTCCTGGAGCGTGCTGCATCCCTGCTCCTCCTCCCCCCCTCCCAGCCTCCCTGCATGCCCAGAAACAGTTGTTTGCAGCGGGAGGCTCCAGGAGGTGCTGATCTGCAGGGTCTGCTGGCGGGAGGAGGTGCAGGCAGAGCTGGTAGGGAGGCTGCCAGTGGGTGCTCCGCACGGAGTCAGTGCCTATAGGCCTGGACTGAAACCGTGTCAAATATGGTCCCAGACATGTGTTGTGAAAGATGGTGTAAATTGGGTTGTCATGTCCCAGTTATGAGATACTCCACTGGCCAGGGATCAGCAACATGTCCGTACATGGACACAAGTGTCGGTGGTAAAAATGTTGAGGTCCATGGTAATTTTTCAATAAATGTTGAATGACTGAATGACATAACCCCTCCAATGTCCACCACTAAGTACGGTAATTTTGTCAAGTGTCCATCATGCAGCCTGGTGGTGCCGACCCCTGCCACTGGCTTTATTTGTCTATCTTTGTTTTCTATAATTTTCAGGAGTTTCTGAGTATAACAATCCCGAGAGATGTTCACTTAGTTATATCAGTTTATTGTAGTTGTAAGTTGCCAAGGCATGGGCAGCCTACCTAGTGGGTGGAGCAGGAACTTGCCTGGCGGCTGTGGTGGCAGTTCAGAGTAATGCCAAGTGTAGATACAGGAATCTGGTACCAGGCTTACTGGGCCCAGCTGAACTTGCTGGGTTGCCTAGCAACCAGGCTGTGAGCCAGCTGTGCTCCTGACAGTGTCATTGCATTTATTTGCATGTTTATTTGGATTTAAAGTTAAGTCTTTAAGTCTCTATCTGTGTCTCATCGATCCCATCTTAAATAATAATCTTATGTAGCTGTCTGGGTAAAGAACCTGTATTGGTGATGTGCGATTTTGCACCCTAATTAATCAGAGTCTACTTGACCCACTATGAGAATAAGAAGAAATGTTTCCAAAATGGCTGTCTGTCCCCAAGTAGCCCATAGCTCAGCCCAGCAAAATGTGAATCTGTGTAATATGTACAGCTGAGGTGGGGGTGGTGAGGAGGGAAGCAGGAACATATCCCCAATCCAACTCCTAAAAATAAGATCAGTTAGGCTCAGCCAGTTCTGTCACTTAACTGTATTTTCATACACTGCATATTTTACAAATCCGTAGGACTTTCAGGCCTGGATATGTCCTGGCAGAAGACATTCTCTTTTCAAAAATAGTTTAATCACCTTTGGGCAAAGATATCCACAAGCACAGGGACTTTCAAGCAGGATAACATAACAGGATATGTGCTGTAGAAAAAACATCACACTGTGTGCCCAATCCTTCTCCCATGGATGTCAATGGGAAAACCCCATTCAATGGGAGCAAGATTGGATGTAAACTGAAAGTATTCAAATGCAAAAGGCAATGTTTGTTTGTTTTCAACCACCTATAATCAGGTCAAGTGGGAAAGGGGTTAAGAAAAGAGGAGACTTCTGGTAAAACATGTGTTAGGGCTCAGTACAAAGTGATCAGACTATATAATCTTAAGTATTATATTAGTGCTTTCCCCCAAACATATTCTGTGGTTTCCACTCATAAAATACCCAGGTACAAAGTTATTTCTAGTTTATTAAAACCTGGAGTTTGATCTTACAACCTTAAGTCCAGCAACACCCTGTTAAAGTCAATGAGAATTTTGCCCAAATCCAGACAGCAAGATATTACCCCAATGCGGTTATTAATTATTATGTTATGCAATACATTTGCATGGTTTATGTCTTCTATTGCACTCTTGGTGCAAATACACATGGGCCACCACCCACAAGCCGAAACCTGGTGGATGACAAAGCATATCACTGCAGTCTCTCTCAACCAAGTCACATACCAACTCATCCTAAATGGTAAATAAGCCCACCAAGCAAAGAGTAAAATGAAACTTCGCTCACTCCTCAGAGACAGAAAATTCCACAATGAAAAGTTCAATACTGAGGACCTGACAATAGCCAGGGAAATCCTGAAATGTAGAAAAGCATCTGGATGCAATGGTATATCTTCAGTACAAGAGCGCAGAAGTGGCTACTTGACTTCAATTCTTGCATGGAGACAATGCAGATACCCAGGTTGTGGAAACAGGCTAAAGTGGTTGCACTAATTAAAACCCATAAAGTTCCTAACTCTGCAAAGAGTTACCAACAAATATCCTTACTCTGCTCAACCTACAAGATATATGAACAAATGAGAAAGGGTAGAATGTCTTAAAGAGCGGAAGGGCAGCTCATTGATGACCAAGCTGGTTTCCTCCCAAGATGTTCATGCTGTGGTCAAGTGCAAATAAACTCAGTACATCAAAGATGCTTTTGAAAGCTACAAAATTACGGGCTGTGGTTTATTGATCTATCAGCTGTTTATGACACTGTGAACGATCATGAATTTCTATTGAAACTGGTAACAACTTTGAAAAATGGCAAGATGGTCCAGATCATCTCCTCTCTGTTCAAGAATCAGTTGTCAAGATGGATGGTCAGAAAAGTCAATTACATGTTAAATGGAATGGGTTGCCTCATGGTTCAGTGCTGTCACACTTGCTATTTAAGGTCTATACAGATGACCAATCAGAATTCCCTTACGTGCGAAGATTCATTTATGCAGATGATCTTTGCATTGCCACCCAATCAGAAAGATTTGAGGACATTGTACACACGCTAACTCAGGGGTCGGCAACCTTTCAGAAGTGGTGTGCCGAGTCTTCATTTATTCACTTTAATTTAAGGTTTCACGTGCCGGTAATACATTTTAATGTTTTTTAGAAGGTCTCTCTCTATAAGTCTATATATTATATAACTAAACTATTGTTGTATTGTAAAATAAACAAGGTTTTCAAAATGTTTAAGAAGCTTCATTTAAAATTAAATTAAAATGTTGATCTTATGCCACCGGCCCAGTCAGCCCGCTGTAGGTCTGGGGTTCTGTTCACCTAGGCCGGCAGCGGGCTGAGCGGGGCCTGCGGCCAGGACCCCGGCTGGCAAGGGTTCGGCAGTCAGAACCCCAGACTGGCAGCAGGCTGTGCAGGGCTGGCGGCCGGGACCCCAGACTGGTAGTGGGCTGAGCGGCTCAGCCCGCTGCCGCTCAGGGTTTCCATCCGCCGGCTCCTGCCAGCAGGGATCCCAGCTGCCGGACCCGCTCAGCCCACTGCTGGTCTGGGGTCCTGGCCCTGCCCACATACAGTGGGTACCTACCTGCTCCCTGGTTCTGGCCCATTCTCTTCCTCTCTCTCTGCACTGAGCTGAGGGTGGGAGTGCACTGAGCACAGGGCTGGGGGTTAAGGAGCAGGCTGGGGGTTGATGTGTAAGGTCTGGCCAGGAGCTAGAATGAGGGAGGGGGCTCAGGGCTGGGGCAGGAGGTTTGGGTGTGGAGCGCTTACCTGGGCAGCTCCCTTTTGGTGCGAGGGATGCAGGTGGGAATGTGTAGGGGGGTGCAGGAGCTCCCGTTTGGTGCTCAGGGTGGGGGTGGGGATGTGGGGGGTGCAAGAGTCAGGATGTGGGGGGTGCATGGGGTATGGGGGGGGCTGGGTAAGGGGGGTGCAAGAGTCAGGGCAGAGGGCTGGGGGCATGTGAGAGGGGTGCAGGTGTCAGGGCATAGGGTGTGGGGCCTGGGTATGTGTGGGGGTGCCAGAGTCAGGGCTGGGGTCGTGGGGGGGATGAAGGAGTCAAGCAGAGGGCTGGGTGTGTGTGAGGGGGGTACAAGGCTCAGGGCGGGCCTGGGATGTGTGCGGGGCTGCAGGACTCAGGGCAGAGGGCTGTGTGTGTGTGAGGGGAGGGGTCAAAGCAGAGGGCTGGGTGTGTGTGGGGGGGTCAGGGCAGAGGGCTGGGGTCGTGGGGTGCTCACGGCAGAGGGCTGGAGAGGATATGCCCCTATTCCACCACCCCCTTCCCCAAGGCCCTGGCCCCGCTTCTTCTCTGCCTCTCCCGGGAGCAGTGAGCACGCTGACTCCACTCCTCCCCCAGCCCCTCCCTCGCAAGGGCCATCAGCTGATCGGCCAGCAGGGAGGGAGGGACGGAGAGGAGGAGGAGGGGCAGGAACCCAGCACACTGTGGGAAGAGGCAGGGGAGCTGGCAGGACCAAGCTTCTGGCCCCTGCTCCCTGCCCCTTGCCCCCACGGGAGGAGGGCGGAGGCGGATTTCATAATATACCTTTGGGTCTGCATGCCAAGGGAGGTGGACACCTGACTGCTGGGACAAGTCTCTTAAGCTGAGTCTTCCCAGAGCTGATCTCAGTGTCTGTGTAGTTCTGCAGTTGGGTGTGGCCCTTCCTGTGTGTGTGCTGGAGGAGGCTTAAGAGCCTGGCTCATTAAGACAGGTAAAAAGGGGGCCCATGCTAGCAGAACTGGTGGGCTCAGTGGTATCTCAGCACATCAGGTGGCATCTTAAAAGGGGGCAACCCATCACAACCTGGTTTCTTCAGAACAACTCCCTTCAAGAACTGACCTCAAACAAAAACACTGGGGTACTCTAAATCAAGCTGAGGTGGCAAAGACTGGTGACAGTATGAGTAATGACCCCAAACGTGAATGTGAAGAAGCTAGGCAAACATTTGAACACTGGCTGATGCAGTGTCCTCTATCGACATCCTGTACTCCTGAGGAATTATTTGAGACAAGTGATAACACCAGATCTTGGTTGTGGGTTTGGAGTGATAAGCTTTGATGATGATGATTTGCATGGTGCTTCACAGACATTTAAAATACAACAGGTCTCTTACCCAAGGAATTTACAAATTAAAGGACCAATCCCTGTAAGATGAGAGGTGTGCTCAGCTCCCACTGTAGTTACTTAGCACCTCACTATATTTGGACCTAATGCTAATGGTCTCCCTCATAGGATGGAAAATCTAGACTGGGTTGGCCAAAGCTCCCGGCACTGACCCAGCATCAATCCTTAAAGTTCTCACTTAGGCCCAGTCTCACTGACTTCAGATAGAGATAAAACTAGAGAAGACTTCACATTTTGTCTCCTCGGGCATATTTATGCATGAAGATAAAACAAGCAGCAGATTAAATTTCAGCTTTGAAGATGCAATGAGATTTTCTTGCCAGCACTATGTCAGGAAAACACTAAAAAAATTAAGAATTATTACATTGATTACAATTATTACATCGTCCATCTATATTGTTTCAACATCTGGCCAACCTGGAGAGTGGAAATATATATGATGTTTATATATATACATATATATTCAAAACATCAGCACTACTGAAGAAAAATACCAATTGTAAAGCATTCCTTTGTGACAGGGATAATGATGCCTTGGACGTGAAATGTAATTAAAACTTTGTACTTCTTATTTTATCAAGTGCTTTACATGTATATAATCTGTATTTTAATGTGAAGCCTAAGTTCTTTTTCTCTGTTGAAGGCTGCCATGTATTGTATCCAGCTACAGATGCAGATATAGAATTCTGTGGTTTGTCACTTGTTTCATTCTATGGTGCTTGATGCTACCCTCCATTCCAAGCACTTTTTCACTTTTTCTTCTCTGACATACATGTAGAAAAGAAAAGAAAAGAAAAGAAAAGAAAAGAAAAGAAAAGAAAAGAAAAGAAAAGAAAAGAACATTTCACTGGAACAACATACTGCACACACAGTTCTTCCTCTGGGGAAAGGAAGGGAGAGAGAATGAACCACAGATGGTAGTCATGTTACTTAATGTACAACTGGAAGATGCCGAGCTACTATGATGATGATGATGACAGCAGTATAAGAAACTATATTGTATAGAATAGAACCTAATTTATGTTTTAAATAACAAATCAGTGATGCCTCCTAGGTTTTTTTAAAAACTTTGTAATTTCTACCCACTATACCTAAAAATATTTGATAACTACTTGTATGTCTTGCTTGCATATTGTCCTATATGAACTGCAATATCGAGTAGCACCACAAGTTTCATCTAAATTACAACTTGCCCAACAAAGTATGATTGATTTCTTTTTAATGGCACTGCAAATGGCAATATTTACATCATTTTTGATATCCGATCTCATTTCAGCACTACACGGAGACAGATAAATAGCATTTTATGTCCATTACCATGAACATAGTTTGTTTACGATTTGCTTATTCTTGACAGCTCAGATTTACATAATCTGAATAGCAAATAAATTTTAGTGAAAATATAACATTTATGTTCTTCAGTAGTTCAATTTCCAGACTTGGGTTTGGCTCAGAAATTAAAATATTGAGGGTGTGGGGAAAATTAGAAGTCACCGATCCTGCTACGGACTTCAGTGGAAGCAGATTTGGGCTCTTCATGTTAGTAATGATTAAACACAAAGCAGAGGAGGACGACTGTCCATCATCATTCATGTTCCTTCATGGTTATTTCAACAGTGTTATGGAGATTGGGGGTCATATGGTTAGAGAGTGGGACTGAGCATCAGGGCTCTTGGGTTTTCTTTGTTATTTCATTACGAATGACTTAGGATATGTCTACAGTGGAACTGGATGGAATAAATTCCACTGGATGGAATAAATTCCATCTCAAAGAGACATACTCGCTAACTCTGATCAAGATATTGCACTAAAAATAGAAGTGTAGCTGCAGTGTAACAAGCAGCAGGAGGCGCTAGTCAGCCTGAATATAATGATAGGTACATACTTAGGATGACTAGCCCCTCCCACCATTTGCACCACCATGGCTACACTTCTATTTTTAGTGGACTGGTCAATTAGAGCTAATATGAGTATGTCTCCTCAAATGGAATTTATACCTTCCATCTCCTGTATACACATACTCTAAGTCCACTAATTTGGGGTGCCTCAGACATTCCCTAGCAAAATGACTGACTTTATCTAAAGGAAGGAGGCAATAGTTTGCCAGAGAAATTGACATTTAGCAGAATTACTCTAGTGCTCTAAGCAGTGCCTTAGTTTTCACACTTGAAAAATATAAATATTAGCTAGTCAGGAAGTAACAAGGATTGGATTTAGTCTGCGATTCCACGCTATACTTATACATTTTGAGCCCCTAAGCAGGATGTGTTGTTGGAGTTGCCTCAAATCCAGAAGTGACAAAATCAGAACCCCAGGACTAGCATGCAAGTGCAACTTTTCAGAAATCTACAATTCTGGTTTCAGTGACATTATCTTTGCTTTCATCACAGAAACATGAAAGAAGAGATCTCAAGGCTATTTGCAGGGGCACAGTAAGGAAGGAGAAGGGGACTTTCAGAAAATATGAATGAACTTTGGGTCCAGATTTCTGAAACTTTATCCAAACTGAGCCTTAAATCTTTTGAGCTTCGCCCATTCCATTTAGGATGATTCTTAATTAAATTGCATGTCAACAGGGGCAGCTGACTGACCACAGAAATAGGAAAGCAATTTGCATTACAACAGGCAATATATACAAATATAATACTGTTTGCTTTTGCTATAACATTTGGGCAAAAGGATGGTTGAGACACCTTGGGCAGGAAAGCAAAAGGCCCAGATGCAAAATAGGAAACAACTGAATAGGCTCCATGGTAATTTGTCATGATATGTGTTGTTAATTTAAAATAGACCTGGATGGGCAAACATATCACTAAACATACCACAGAGGGGTAGCTGTGTTAGTCTGTATCCACAAAAACAATGAGGAGTCTGGTGGCACTTTAAAGATTAACAGATTTATTTGGGCATAAGCTTTCGTGGGTAAAAAAACCCACTTCTTCAGATGCATGGAATGAAAATTACAGATACAGGCACAAATAAATAAATAAAAAAATATATGGTTCACTCACGAAGAAATATAAGATTTTGTATAACCTGTATAGCATGTTATAAAGGAGACATATTGCAATATCACCATTCTTTACTGATTACCATTGGTAGAGTACTAAACATTTATATAGCAGTTTGAGTCTTCAATATACTCTAGACACACTAGCTAAATCAATCTTCACAGCGCTCTTACAAGGAAAGTAAGAAAACAGCATTATACTGAACAAGCAGAGTAAAGAATTGATCAAATCATACTCATTGGGAGTTTACTTAAGAAAATCAAAAACAAGAAAACTCGGTTTCTTCATTTGTCTTTTTCTATAATGTTTCTCTCTTGGTGCCTGATTTGAGGGCCTTGCTCTGATGAGATTCTAGGTGCCTAATGTGCATTTTCATTCACCTGACCCTGATGGGATTTAGCTAGGATTGTTACAAATGTTTGCTATTGAATTAATGCCAGAGAATCAGTAGATTCAAAGACTCCTACACATTTTCTCAACCACTGTGTCAGAGCTACCCAGGAGCAAAGCATCTTATGCCACCAGCCCCTTGCTAGTCTTGTAACAGTCCGTTGAAATTCAGCTCAGAAATGGCCACCTGGACTTTTAACTCCACTACAGAATAAAATGGTATGTCACATGCTTCAACCAAAGTGCAGTCAAGTTGTGAGACCCTGACCTAGGCCTTAGTGCTGTTGTGGCAGGACCAGGGAACTCTTCTCCTACCCCAGTTCCACTCAGTACTCTTCTTTAGGAGAAGCAGGCAAGCCTTCTTATCTTTCTTTGTGGGTCCTGATTGGCTATTGCCTCCTTCCTGGCCCTTCTAGTTGCTGGAGAATCAAGTTTTGTTGGTTCTGCCAGTACAAGAACCTGAGTAGCCTCTTTAGGTAATGTTTGGAGGTATAAACTCACTGTCCCTCTTCCCCAGGTGACACATTTCCTTTGGCCACATGTATCAATATCTCCAACAGGGGACAGAGAAGGTCTGATACACCCTGTCACACACTGGTTCAGTTATTGGTATCTAAACACTTAATCCAGTATAGTCCCACTTAAACGTAAGGACGATCTTGCCTATACTAAATAGATTCTAGTTCAAGGTAGAGAGGTCGAGGGGATAGGGCACTGGATTAGTAGTCAGGAAATCTTGGTTCTGTTCTCAGCTCTGCCACTGATTTGTTGTGTGACTTTGGAGAAGTCGCTTCACGTCTCCGTGTCTCCTCTTCCCCTCAGGCTTTTACTGTCTTTTCTAGGGGAAATTGAGTGTTATTTCCAGAGTCATGTCAAAACTCATGGAATTCAGCTACCCAATAATTGGCAATTGACAAAAAGGGAGGAGTCACTGGAACAGACCCATCCTTGGGCAATCTTCTTCAACTGGAGAAAACATGAAGCTGCCAAAGCCCCTCTTTAATTTTCCACAGCCCCTCGACTGTTCCATCTGGTGTAGCTAAACAATTTCATATACTGAAAGCAACCAAACTAAATAACTCTTTTTGTTATGAGATGGAGCCTGACACAGTCTCAAATTCCTACATGGGGAATAAACCACTCTCTGATATGTTGTAAGTTAGAACAGAGCTCTAGCTTCTGCTGTAAGAAGTTATGTTAAATTCAATCAAGAAATAGAGTGCAATAATTGGTCATGCATCCTGCTGAAGAGCACCACTTGTATAATGAAGAAAAGAAAAGGGGAAGGAAGCACAACCTAATGCATCCTCTGCTTTCCTTTTGCTAATCACATCTATTATTATGAAGAATCAGCAGTGTGAGAAGTAAACATATTGAGATAAACCCCTATGGATTAACTGGCTTTGCTTTCTTGTTGTGTCCCTTTAAGTACCAGCCTTCCCCAAAGCTATCCCAAGGTTGGTCATCTCTGACTAAGTGCCTCTTCTCTGCATAACCAGTAGTTTCACAGTTAATTCCCTTTTTCTCTATTTTCTTCTTCCATGACTGAACACTGATAAGTAATATTGTCAAAACATTTAATTAGCAGTATTTCTCAAAATAGAAGAATCAGGTTCAATACAGAAATAAAGGCATCTTTATTTTAAAAGTACTACAGAGTAATAGTTTTTTGCAAACATTAGCCTCTTTAGTTAAGCTCCTAGCTAAACGGTCCAAGAAAGATTAATGAATTAAAAATAAATAAATAAAAATAACGAGTAATTTAATGTAGTGCAACATAAGAAGTACTTGCATTCTGGGTCAGCCAGTTTTGGGCAAACAGCAATCTTCAAGGTTATTATTATTTCAATAGGTTTGTGACCATTTATGATGGGGTGTCCAGCCCACACAGGGCCTGAAGGGGATAAGGTAGCTAGGTGGGCCAATTAACTGCCCAGACTGCACCGGGAGGAACAGCCAGGGAGCAGGGATTAATTAGGTGATGCTCAGCTGGACAGGAACAGGAGGCGCCTGTATACAACTCAGGAGCTGAGATCAGCTGGGGGCTACAGGGGAGTAGTCTGCAGTCACTTCCTGGGAGAAGGGAGGTGTGTTTGGAGCTATAGAGGGAAGTACCATACTGGGAAGAGGGAGTTTGGGCTGGTAAACCCAGAGAATAGGAAGAGCTGGAAAGGCTCATGGGGGAAACAATAAGGTATATAGAATAATGTAGACCTTGACTGCTGAAGAGAGGGCCCCTGAGCTGGAATCTGGCATCAAGGGTGGGCCTGCATTCCCTTACCAGGCACTGAGAAAGTAGCACAGACCAGGCTGTGGAGAGTGGACAGCCTGAAACAGTTTGCCTGAAAAGACGTTGATAGCTTGGAAGGGGAGAACCATAGTGACCTGGCCGGAGAGCCAAGCCATGAAGAGGAAGCTGCAGCTCCTGAAGAAAGAGCTTGCAAGGGGAGAGTGGGATGATGGGTGGAGACACCACCAGAGGAGGGTGTGGCACCTGGAAGGAGGTAATCCCCAGACTGACCACGATGAGGCACCCTAGCAGTAAGTGGACCCTGTGATATTGTTAAGCATATCTGTGTTGCTGCATTTTCCAAACTTCAAAAAGAAGAAATTATTTGGATACGGAATATTTAGTTAGACACAATCAGGTTTATTTTTTATTTTGACTTGTGGAGCTCCTCTGTGCTAACCCCTGATGCTTTTGTTTGCTTGTAACCTTTAAGCTGAACCCCCAAGACAGCTAGTTTTGGTACTTAATTTTTGGAATTGCTCTTTTAAAATTTAGCAAAAGCCTTAGTTGCAGATGTATTTTCTTTCTTTTTGTTTTTAATAACATTTACCTTTTTTAAGAACAGGATTGGATTTTTGGTGTCCTAAGAGATTTGGGCATGTTGTTTGATTAGTTGGTGGCAACAGCTAATTTCCTTTGTTTTCTTTCTCAGCTCTTCCCTGGGGGAGGGGTGGGGGGGAGAGGAGTGTGAAAGGGCTTGAGGGTACCCCACAGGGAGGAATTCCCAAGTGCTGCTTCCTGGGTCCAAGGGTTTTGGGGTTTTTTGCATTTGGACGGTGACAGCATTTACCAAGCCAAGGTCAGAGAAAAGTTGTAACCTTGGGAGTTTAATACAAGCCTGGAGTGGCAAATATTAATTTTGAGAATCCTTGCGGGCCCTCACCTTCTGCACTCGGAGTGACAGAGTGGGGATTCAGCCTTGACAGCTTGATAAGAAGGGATTTAAACAGGGGTCTCTCACCTCTCAGGTGAGTGCTCTAGCCATTGGACTATTCAAAATATGCATTGGGGCGAGAGAGAGAGATATTCTATGCTCATTTTGACCTTTTCTGCTTTTCAGCATATTCACATTTATGCACTTATAAAATACTGCGATTCACCTGAAAATGGGACTACATTGTTTAGGGTGGAAAGCATTCTCATAGTATCAAAGAAAATTTTTTATGTTTCTGTGAATGTTTTAATTTTTTTTTAAACAACAAAACAAACCTAGCGGATTGCTATATGCTAAAACAATTAGCACTCTAAGGAGTTTAATGTAGCAGGTTGAGCAAAACATTTTTAGATCATTTATTAGAAGCATACATCAAAAATGTATTTTGTTAGTGTTTCAAAGCAGCATTTAGCCCAGCTATTCCAAAAATTATAAAATCAGCCTGGACTGACTCTTTTCTTGGACCCTTTTCTGCTGCATAATCAGACCTTGAAACTTGGCCAAACTCCACACAGTCTTCAGTGATTGATCGTATTAAGGTCCAATATTTCTTATCCATTACAAATATTGCTGTTCAATTTTATTGCAGGATGAAATCCAAAAGTCTAAATCAGGCTATATTATATGATAAATATTAAAATATTTCTGAATCCAATCCTGCGATCTTTACTCATTTAAACCTCACCAAAGTAACTGGGACAAATTCTGTTCTCATTTACATTAGGTAAATCAGGAGTACTTCCCTGGAAGTGAATGGGCCAGATTTGCCCAGGTTGGTGAGGCAAGGATTCAACATAGAGGAAAGTAGGTAGTGGTACTGGTGAAATTTTCCATCGAGCGCAGGTAGTTTTAGTTCATGGCAAGGATGTCATAGGAAGGGATTAACAGGTTCAGCAGTTACCATAGTCACTTTTCCCATTCCCTGGCCAAAGCTGGACTTCCTTGGAAAGGTGCTGTAGCTTCTTATCCTGGCAGACATTTTGGCTCATGGACCCTTGAAAATTTACATTGGCTGAAGCTGGTGAAAAGTAGATCCAGTGGACTTATTCCAGACAGATATCAATGTAACAGAACAGCGGGCCCAATTTCCTTTTTATATGCACTACTTTAAATGAGGAGTCCGTGGAAATACACTGATGTAATGTCTGTTAGCGAGGTCAGAATTAGGCCCTCAGCTGCCAGAATTGCTTGATAAACTTTAGTCACTGGATAGTGGGAGGAGAGTGTTAGTATCACAGGGGACTATTGCTTTCTGAGAACTGTTATGGAGGTTAAGTGGAGTAACCTCTTGATTGAGGGAGAATCTGAGAGGATCCAAAGTAGATGCCAAAGCCATCTTGTCCAAAGGTGATCTCAAAATTGTAGGCCTGTGCAAGCTTTGTGTTCAGTACATTTTACTCACAGCATAGGGTAATGTTTCATTCACAGCAAAGTTTGTAACTTTATGTTTACTGAGATAAGTTTCTAAAAGAACTCACCATTGTCAAATGCGCTCTTCTGCTGTTCATTATTTTCCCTCTTGGTACACGCAGTGACTGCCTCATTATGCACATGAAGGGTACGTAAGTCAAAACATGGGCAAAATCAGCATAAACAAGTTCTCCCTCTTCAATTCCTTATGTTGATGCTTATTCTGTAAACACCGAAAACTGGCAGCTTCTAAGAAGTATGATGCATAAAGTAAGCTGCCTGTAAAAGAAATTCTCATTAGAGGGTTTTCTTTATTTGCAATGGTGGCACCACAAAAGTACAAGAAATGAGAACTTGCCATGCCAACCACAACACCACCATATAGAGCACGTATATTACTTCAGTCAGATACTTATCACATCATTCTTATGGGGAGATTTTCATAGGCTTTCCTCTAACCTCAAATACCCCTTGGCTCACCATAATTTTCACCCAGTAGGCAGTGCTTCTATATCCTGGGGACATTTCCCAAAATCTGGGAATTTTTGAGTAAAATGTTTCAACTTAGGAAATTGGGAATTTTCATTCAAAACCTAAATAATCCTGGGAAATTTTCATAAAAAGTAAAATATTTGTGCTTCTTTTATATTTCCCTCAAAATGCGTTCTTCCATTGGTGAATATTTGTCACATGATTTTCATAATCGGGCTGTGCTGCTCTCCTATTGTTGGTGCTTCAAAGTACTATATCATGACGGCACAAGTGAAGTGACAAGTGCGCACATGCACTCACAACAAACCAACCTCAGCAACAGCTGGCTGGCGGGTAATGAGGAGATGGTTATCAAATTTATCTTCTAGGTAAGGTTTCTTCCAATAATTAAATATATTGCAATACTTACTGATTATGATTAGTTTCTTGATCTGTCATTAAATCTCTAAAATTTTGTATTTCGTGCTTGCAATTGCACAGAGAACGTGGACCAGAGCATTCGGCTGTTCATAAATTTGTAACAGCACCTTCCTCTAGGCAAATATTAAATATCTTTGCCTACTGTATTAGGTAATAATATATAATTGTTCCCTTCTTTGATTTAAATATAAATTGAAATATACATTATACTAATTATCGCATTCCATTATTTCAGAGATCTCTTTCCATTTTTTATCTTTCATAAAAAATGAATAAAGAGACCGGTAAGGCTGGTGAGAAGAGGAAGTAGGAGTAGACAAAGATCTGTCCACGTCGAAATGAAAACAACGAGATAGCACCCCCGACAGAATATTGAAGGCTCGGGTGAACTTCCACCAAAAGAGAAGCTATCTACTTTCAAGAAAGCCTTTCAAGACTCGTGACTTCAAGAAGGTAAATACAACGACTGGCTGCAGAAAGTAGAAAACAATTGTTTTTTAGCTTATTGCAAATGTTGTGATGTAAAAATCCAGGCAGGTACTAGTGAGTTAAATAAGCATGCTAATGGTAAAAAACATAAACAAAAGGTTGAGACAGTATCTAATACAAAGAAAATTGATGATATGTTTAATAAACAAGATTGTGAAATTAAAAAAGCACAAAAATTTGAAGAGCAGGTTAAAAAATGCAGAGATTAGAATGGCCTGTTACTTTGCTGAACACAATGTCAGTATTCAATCTGTAGAACACTTGACTGAAGTACACCCCTACCCCAATATAACGCGACCCAATGTAACATGAATTCGGATATAATGCGGTAAAGCAGCACTCAGGGGAGGGACTGCGCACTCGGGTTGATCAAATCAAGTTCGATATAACGCGGTTTCACCTATAACACGGTAAGGTTTTTTGGCTCCCAAGGACAGCGTTATATCGGGGTAGAGGTGTAGTTAAAAAATGTTTCCCTGATTCCAAAATTACTGAGGCTGTAACATTAAAGAAAGATAAATGTACTGCTATAATTAGCAATGTTTTGGTACAAACTGAGACTGAGGAACTTGTAGAAAAATTGAAAGTTAATGAATTTAGATTATTCAGGTCAATTCATGTTTGCAAATATATCTGAACTAGCTAAAAAGGTTTTCACATTACCACATTCAAATGCAGCATGTGAAAGAATTTTTTCCATGGTAACTGACATAAAAACCAAAAAAAGAAACTGTATGACAACCAAAACACTCAATTCTAGTGTAGTTATAAGATCAGCTTTGAAAGCAAAGCAAGAGAAATGTTCTAATTTTGTAATTACTATTAAGCACTTGTATTTACATTGTAAAAATATGTACAGTAAAAATGACAGTGATAAAACTAGTAAAAATATTAACGATGGTAATGATGTTCCTAGTGACGAGTCAGAAAATGGATAAAACTCAGAGATTATAATAAGGAAAATTATATAAAAGAGTGTTATTTGTTCTGTTTGCTTTTTTTAATCTTATTTTATAATCATATGTTTACTTTTTATTTTTTCAAAGTAACTTTGATGTACAGTACACTGCAGGGCACATGCTGTGCTTATTAATACTTTTGTATTGTATACTTTAGTGAAATTTGTGTAAAATACATTGTTTTCTATCATTTCAATTCTACTCCTCATGTGTTAAATATTTCATTTACTGTATAAGTAACAAGTTTCAAATTGAAAAACATGTCTATACATATAAAAATTATAATACATGTAAAATATCTCAAACGAATAAGAATAATTTGGATTATAAAATATATTATATAGTTATTAAAAACACACATTACTTTCCTTTGAGATTTTGAAATAAAAAACTTTATCTGGGAATTTTTCACCAGTTTTGGGAAATTTTTAGCACTAGGTTGGGAAAAGTTGGCATCACGATATAGAAGCACTACCAGTAGGTTTTGTTCTGGGGATGTCTATGAGAACAATTCCTCTCTCCTGAGAGCAGGTCTTCTGTTTTGGAGCAACTGAGTCTTCTGCTTCATCATCAGAGGATCCAAACTCCTGCCCATAGTGACCAGGTGACTTGCTTCCTCTCACTCTCCACCAGTGTTACAAGTGGGTCCCACAGGGATGCAGCAATCTTTCCAATAGTCCCACTGAACTCTAAGTAAAAATGCAAAAGCCCTCTCTTATTTGCCCACAATTTGCTCTCAAAAGTGTATGACAAGATTGTAGAGTCCCAGAGGAAGAGCCTTCCTCTTGTCAGTTTAGATAAACTCCCATGGGAAGGAATCTTAGACAGTCTGGGATTTTACAGTCATTTAAAGCCATACATTGTGGAGAAACCACAGTGCATCCTTAAATCTGCATAAGAAACAATGTCGTTCTTAAGAAGTTGCTGGTTACCAGTAACATCAATCTGACGCCTGGGAGGCTAAGTGGAGCCATTCTCCATACACGAGCAAACCACCTGTCATACCTTCCAAAGAGTGTGGGGGGAGGACAGCCTCCTTGACCAAAGATATTCCATCCTCTCTATTCTTTTGCAGCATGCTGGGCACCTAAAAATGTCAATTATTTTTTTTTGAAAATTGAAGTATTTCGACAAGGATTATACATGGGAAGTGGTGGACTCTCCCCTTGAAACTGGATGCCTGTATGGAAGATATGCTTTAGTCAAACACATTTATGAGCGCAATGCAGGGGTTAGTGAGTGAGATTGCAACGGCCCATGTTATACAAAAGTTTAGACTAAATGATCTAATAAACTCTTGTGGCCTTAAAATCTACTAATTTATGAATGAACATCTAAGTACCAATTAGCTGATCCATCCAGCCTCCATATTTCAGTTTGTGAGGTTGATTTGTCTACAAGGAGGAGCAGTCTTGTGCCCCTCCCCTTAATATTTTATTTGGTAATACATCCATGCCCATTCTAATCAAGATTACCCAAAATGGGATTTCCCCTGCCTGCAGCTGTTACTGGCAGACTTACCACATGTGTAGAGCAGTGAAAACATCATCACCTCATGCTCAAACAACTCCACTGGTTTCCCATTCATTTCAGAGTCCATTTCAGAATTCCCTTCCATAGACCCAGGGCCGCCGAGAGTGGGTGCGGGCCCCAATGAAAAAAAATTTTCGGGCCCCCCCCAGCAAGGGTGGACCGGCTAAAAATCTTTACATGGGATTTGTATTGATGTGCAAAAAAAACCCAAATATGCCCTGCCTGGTATACAAATGAAATATGGAATAGGAAAAGAAAACATTTATTCTTAAAGAACATATAAAAAAATGTAAAGAACATTTATAAAAAACTTAAATTAAAATCACATATGCAACATAGTCGGGCCCCCTTCTGGACCACAGGGCCCCGGTAATTTGTACCGGCTTCCCCCACCTCTCGTCAGCCCTGCATAGACCTGCTTCAGCTGACCTTGCAGACTTGATTCCTCTCTTTTACCCTCTCCACCCCCTCAAATGCTTTAGTCTTTCATGCAACCTTACCAGTTTTACAAGGAAAACCTTCTACAGCTAGAACAACCTTCCTGCAACTCTCTACATCACCTCAACTCAAATTCTTAGCCAAAAAAAATAATCTTTTCCCTATATTCCTTAAATGTTCACTCTTCAAATTATTTTTCACTGTTATTACACTCAACTCAAGTGTCTTAGGATGCAGTTCACATGCAAGATTATATATAATTTAAATTACACTATATCCTGAATACTTCCAGTGCTTTCCTTAGTGCAATAGCCAGAATGAACAGAAGAAATTTAATATAATATTGTAGTGCTGCAGATAGACAAAAAGGTTAGTGACAGTGAGTCAGCAGGGGTCTAAATTTTGCAATCTGTCTAGGGCAAGTCTGGAAAAGCTGAGCTGGCTGTGAGCACAACCATTAGCAGTAGGGCTGCCACCACATTACATTCACTCTTTCTGTGTCTGGGAGGACAGGTATACTTCCTAATTCCAGGGCAGTGATAAAACAAATCTTTGTAGAAAATGAAAACCTTCATGATCTGGAGAGGTAATTTAACTGGGAAGAATCCAAGGGAATGAAAAGTACAAAGAGAATTTACTCTGAGAGGTGGAAATAGAGCTATCTAAGCAATGACCCGCTTTCATACAGGGAAACTGCTGTATAAAAAGTTTTTTAGAAATATTCAAAGAAATATATACTCACACACACACTACACTGCACACAAACTATGTTAAAAAAAACAAGTCATGCACTGAAAGATCAGGAAATGCCAGAATTAAGATTGCTTGTGAAACCTTAATTCATCCCATTGTGCTTATGCTCTATGGTAGGGTCTTTAATTATGTGATCACAAACTATTTTTTACAGGACCCCGGCCTGATTTAGTGCACAGGATAGGACTGCTGTGGGGCTCAATCAGGGATGATTAGTTGAGGAGGCTGTTTGTAGGTCCCTACCTCATTGTTGAAGAAGTTGGAAGGTGTGTAGTGAATAAGGCCATGGATTGCAGGGTGGGGGAAGGACAGTTTTGTGCAATTGAATGTGGTCCTGGAAAATAGGATTCTATCCTTTCTTTTGCTTCAGAATTCCTATGTGATGCTGGGCAAATCAATTACACCAAACTTTTCACATGAATTGTGTGTTTCTCGTTTTCTGGTGCCAACTTGAGACCCTAGGTTCTGATTTGAAGAAGTGCTAAGCACTCACAGCTGCAACTGAAGTTAGTTGGAGCTGTACTTTGAAGCTATAACAAGCTATAAAATGCTAAGAACTCTTTAAAAAAATCAGGCCCTCGGTGTCTCAAATTGAGCACTCAAATTTAGTGGCTACTATTGACCTTACTATGTCTGTGCCTCAGCTCCCCATCTGTAAAATGGGAATAATAACATCCCTCTGAGATGAGGGGGTGGTATGTAGATTAGTATCTGAATGCTTCACAAACATTAATTATAGTGATGAGCACCATAGAAAAGACTATGAAGAAAATGATAATTCTTTCTTCTGAGGCAGGGTTTCTATAGTGTGCAATAATTAGGGGAAGAAGCCACAAATTGTTCAATGAGGATAAACCAGATTATTAAATAGTTGCTCACTAAGTGAGCACCATCCATCCTGTGCACAAATAAGGCATGGCTGCTTTGGGAAAAAATAGAATGTGACCAAATAATAAAAGACTATATCATAATGCATATGCACAATGGAGCCAAGTTAAGGTTGCACAAGATATCCTTAATTCTGACATTTCCTAACATTTGAGTGCTTGATTTTGTAACCTTAATAAGATTCTTTTAACATAGTTTTTTTGTAACAGATTCCATCATGTTACATGATACTGAGATCCACATGGTTCATAAGCAGGTTTGAACCCTTTGGATCCATCCCACAGACCTCTGCTGCTTCCTCTAATGAAGTAACTAATAGCAGGGGATATAGGGGAATAGACACACATTTTTGCCAGTGAGTTTCAAATATTTGCTGACAGCAGAGGAATGGTGAGGATCAAGAATCATGGTTCCATTCCAGGCTCTGTAGAGGGAGTGTGCAGTAGTGGGCACAGACCATTCTGCCTGTACCTCCCAAGCATGGCCCCGTCTGTCCAGTACCTTACAACCTGTCCCCATCCCAATCCAGTTTCTACCCCACCCAGCTCCTCATCCTAGTCTGATTTTCAGTCTCCAGACTCTCCACACCTCTGACTCCTCATCCCAGTCCCAGTCTCCTTGTCCAACCAGTCAAAATGAGCCCTTGGGGTTCCCTCTCCAAAGCCCAGTCTTACCACCACCACTAGTCCCAGTCCTCTTAGCCAGCTAGTCCCAGTACTTCCCCACCCAATTCCTTGCCTCCCCCCCATCTCCTTGCACCCCAGCCCCTTGACAGATCAGTCTTCTCTCTCCCCTCCACCACCACCACCCCCGGTTTCCAGTCTACTTGTCCAGCTAGACCCGGTTTCCCCACTCTGCCAGCTCCTCATCCAATTTCTGTTTCTACCCCCAAAAAAACTGTCTGTCAGACCCTCCTTCCCCCATTTCCCTCACTGGAACCCAGTCTCATTCCTCTCCTCCCACAACCCAGTCACAGCTTCTCTTCCTACTATCCCCTCCGATTACAGTCTCATCAGATTCCTTGTCCCAATCTACTCCTTTCCCTTTCCCCTGGTCCAGTTTTTAGCCCCTTTGCATTCAGTTAAGGAAGCTTCCTCCTGTGTACTCCCTGGGTGCCAGCAGGGGGGCATTAATAGAACACGAGAGACAAGTTGCCGGCTCTCAGTTCCGGTGCCCGGCCTGGACTGGCCCAGAACAGACGGTAGCAGTAATTACAGCAAAAGTCTGACTCCACCCCATAGCTCTGGAGCACACTCAGTCATTCTGTGGGAAGAGTGCATTATACACACACAATTCATTCATTACAATGCACAAACTAACAATCTATAAACACCAAGTTCCAGAAAGGGTAAACATCACTTTCTTCTTGGGGGATTCATTTTTTTTTATTTAAGGTTTAAAGGAGCTACTGTTTGAGTTTTGAATTCCCAGTGCTATCATGTTAGGTGAGCTGCTCTTCCTATTTAGGGTGACCAGACAGCAAGGGTGAAAAATCAGGACAGAGTGGGGGGTAATAGGAGCCTATATAAGACAAAGCCTCAAATATCGGGACTGTCTCTATAAAATCAGGACATCTGGTCACCCTATTCCTATTACAAATGTCCAGTTTTGCCAAAAGAGTGGGGCGTGCCCCCCGAGGGGGGCGTGGAGGAATGTTCAGGGGGGCGAGTGGTGATGGTAGGTGCTGGGACTCGCCCACTCAGCCCCAGGCGACTCAGGTGACCCCTGTGCAGGAGCAGGGGGGCTCAGCGGCAATGCCAGGCAGCTTGGGCTAGACCTGCACAGTGTCCCGTTTTCCCCATTTCTAAGGTTTCATTGTGTAGTTGGTGAAGTCTCAATAATTATATTGGTGGTGACTGAATGGTTATTACGTGATTTTAATCACTGAGAGGGCAATCAATCACTGTTCCCCTGGAGCTATTATTGTGCAAAGTGCTTTTTAGTGCTCATTTTTCTTAATTTTCTTTTTTTGAGGAAGGGAAATGGATTGGATTAAGTTTTTCCACTAGTGATATAAACCGATTCCCCCGCCCCCGCCCAGTTTTATGTTTTGCTTTAGGGCTAAATTCTAGTTGTCTCTCACAACAGAGCAGAGCAATTGAGATCAGCAAGACTTCCACTATGAGTAAGGTGACTAGAACTTGGCTGTAGTTTTGTATGTGTTTGGTAAAAGCTTGGTTTTTCATGAGCAGTTTTTTTTGTTTTGTGTGGGGTAGAGCATCAGTGCTAGGTTTGCTGTGGAAGGGAGGGCTGAAAACAGCTTCAAATTTTAAAACCTAGAGAGTATCCATTGCCCATTAGGTCCCCACCCCGTTTAGCAAGGGGGCTGTGTCCCAAGAGAAGAGACAGCTCTTGTGGGCCCCCATGGAGCTCCGACTGCCCAAGAAGGCAGGAGGGAAAGCTATGAATATCCCGGCTTTCCCAACACACCGTGAAGATGGGTAGGGGTGCAGAGAAGAGAGAATGTCTCCCAACAACTTGCCCACACAGCACTTTTAGGCCCTGCACCTGGCCTTACTGCTGCACTTCCAGGCCCGTCTTTCCCTTCAGCCTGCCAATAGCCTCAGGAGGGGACAAGCTGTTTCTCCTGCAACCTGCCTGCTAGCAAGAGGAGGAGGCAGCCCATTTCTCCTGACACGACCTGCAACCTGCTTTCCTTGCAGCCAGCTTACACTGGATGCTGGACTTTGGATCAGAGACCAGACCTGCTTGCATCTGAACCCAGGGGTTTCAATCTTTAAAGACTGTCAGCACCATTTCAGAAGGGAGTGGACGGCAATCACCAAGGAAGACCTGCTTACCCATGTCAGGCTCCAGACTGATCAGTCAGAAAAGGAACCTGAGTGAGTACCCTGTATTATAGGTAGGCAGTTAGTTAGGGTTAATGTTGCACACTGTATCTGCACAAGGACTTTCATCTGCCTGGATCATTAAGACCTGAACTGCCAGTTTCCATTATAATAAAGTGTGTTTCTAACAGCATCTCCTTACAATCCTGCAACATGTCTCCATGAGCACCAGCTGGGTGGACAGGCAGAACTGAAGGGGGAGACACTTTTGGTTAGGAATACTGGGGAGTATGTGGTCACGTGACCTAGTGTGATTGCCAGCATAGCTTTTAGTAATAGAAAAGGATTGTTGATATCTCCATCATTTTAATCTTTTAATATTTGTATTGGTTATATAATTTTATTTAATCAAATGTTTATATAAAGTTCATGGTTATCGTTTTTACACTGTTTGTTTGTGTAAGTCTGAATGATTTGTGAGTTCAAGTCTGGTAGCCATGGCCTTAGTGTGGTTAATCCTATGTCTCACTGAAGGCACCGCCAAGTAGCTTTATCCTTTAGCACACCAGGAGGAGTGGGGCACCTACCAGCAGCACCGTGAAAGGAGCCCAGGCAACAGAAACTTTGTAGCCATCCAAAGATTGTGAGGTACCCCTCTCCTGCTGGCACATCATATAGGTATTAAGCCAGCACTAAAAGGCAGGTTACACCCAATTACTCATATGCATGTAATGGTACCATGAGTAGAAAGATTAGAAGACAGAACTTCACCAGGGAGCATATGCAGACTATTTTGAAGCAGTTCTCTCTGTGTGAAATCATAGGCCTGATTCTGCTCTCGCTCACACTGATAAAACTCAGGAGTAACTCTACAGAAGTCAATGGAGTAATCCTGGTGTAAGTCTGGTGTAAACAAGAGGACAGTCTGGCCCAACTAGCTCTCTCTAGTGCACTGTTACCTGTGTGGAAGTTGATTTTGTTGCCACATACTTTCTAAAACCCCAATCCTGCGAAGACTTACACAGGTGCTTAACTTTAAGCCTGAGTTCAATGGGCCCAGTCATATACTTGACATTTTGTATTTGCATAAACTTTTCCAGGAACAGGGACTAAGCTTTTCAGTCCATGAGGTCATTCAGATTCATGTGACTCACCATTGCAGTGTTGCATAGCTGGCTTGCAATACACACCCAAGCCACATAGTCTGTGCTGAACTACTGATCACTACTGTAGTTAAGTATTTCCGATATTCACTGTCATTTAAGAGTGTGTAGCATGTGCACCAGCAACCTGGTATGGAAAAAAATCCATTAAATTCAAATGATCTGCATGCATATGACTGAATCAGAATAGAGCTCTGTAGGTCAACAATGCAACAATCTATTAACTGGGTGATTGCTGCAGATTTAGGCATGGTGTTTGCATTAATTAAATCTATTTAAACTCACCATAAGGTCTTTTAAAAAAAAAAGCTTCATTAGCCAGCCATTTTCATGCATTTCATCCATCAGTATTCCTAGTGTGGCTAGGAAGCAAGTAATCATATGCCATCTGCAACTCCACAGAACATGTGACAATACTAGAAAAACGATTCTAAATGTCATAAAATATTCTTTATATATTTGGTGGATCACACCTAGTATGAAGATATGAGATACTGAATTCTGTTTATGTAAATGAATCCCCTCTTTGTTATAATTTAAATGGCATGCAATTAAGTCAGTTCTTTATAAGAAACAAAATCTGCCTTGAGACTGAAATAGATGAAAGGTCAATTTGGATTAGGTGTCTCACTGACATATAATCATTTTAACTTCATCTCTCACCATAGAGAATACTTTGACAGAGAGGCCACTGAAAAGGTCTAGTAAAGATTTTGTAGATCTTTGAAGTAATAAAGACAGTGTTGGCATGAACCAAGATTCTTGAGATTCAGTCTTTGTCAGTACTACTCTTCCTTTGTATATGATATCTGTTTTAAAACCTACCTACAGCAGAAGTTACAGTTATTGTGGTTCATTTCTTGTAGTTAATAGAATAGAAAAAATATAAAGAATTGGAATAAATGTGCAGAAAAATATTGTGTGTATGCTTTTCTTTCTGAATTAACAAAACATTCCTTTGTTGAGGATATCACATATACCAGGGTGGGCAAACTTTTTGGCCCAAGGGCCACATCTGGATATGGAAATTGTATGGCGGGCCATGAATGCTCATGAAATTGGGGGTTGGGGTGCGGGAGGGGGTGAGGGCTCTGGCTGGGGGTGCGGGCTCTGGGGTGGGGCCAGAAATGGGGAGTTCAGGGTCCGGGAGGCGGCTCTGGGCTGGGGCAGGGTGTTGAGGTATGGGGGGGAGGAGGAGGGCTGCATCTGGGGATAAGGGGTAGGTGGTGCAGGAGAGTGCTTCGGGATGGGACTGAGGGGTTCGGAGGGTGGGAGGGGGATCAGAGTTGGGGTGCAGGAGGGGGTCGGAGTGCAGGCTCCAGGCTGCGCTTACCTCAAGCAGCTCCCAGCAGCAGCGGCATGTCCCCCCTCTGGCTCCTACATGGAGGCACGGCCATACAGCTCTGTGTGCTGCCCTGTCCGCAGGCGCCACCCCCGCCCCCGCAATTCCCGGTCAATGGAAGCTGAGGGGGCAGGGCTTGGGGTGGCGGCAGTGTGCGGAACCCCTTGGCTGTCCCTATGCTTAGGAGCTGGAAGGGGGACATGCCACTGCTTTTGGGAGCCGTGTGGACTGGGGCTAGCCCTGGACCCCGCTCCCCAGTGGAAGCTTGAGGGCCAGATTAAAACATCTGGAGGGACGGATGACCCCTGACATATACTGTGCTGGCATATAGTTTTTCATTTATACTTTTACCAGCTATAACTTCAGAGTTCTTCCTGTTACTTCTCATGGATTCTTGACACTCAACTGTTCTTATTCTCCATATTAGCTCACAAAGAAATAGCATGAGAAAAAGTGCAGCAACTTAACCTGTAGAAAATTATTACTTTTCAATGCAAATCTGAATCAGTTCAAACTGTCATCATGATTAATATTTTCATCCTTCTCTTGTTCTCCTAAAGATTCCCTCTTCTCCTGTTGTCTTAGAACCAGCATTCATTTTTCTTAATGTGGCCTCATTTCTAGGTTTATTTTTACCCTTTTTACTCTCTTTACATTTCACCCTTTTGTTTTTTTCGGTCATTCTCTCGCCTCCCCTTTTCTTTTCTTACATCCCCTTTCACCTCACCCTCCTGCTCTCTGATCCCCTCTCATCTACCTTTATGATTGTATTTTCTAGCTTACTCTTCACAATCTCTTCTCAGGACTTTCAGTCCCTTTGTTTCCCACCACCATCCATCATTTAGATTTAAAATGGTATAAAATGAGTTAATATACTCCCATGATCTAAGACATACTCAAGACTAGAAATGAGCCAGAACAAGAGCCCTTTATCTAAAAGACGCCCTCTGACAAATGTTGATAATAGAGATAAAACAAAATGAAATCTGAAAGTCCAGAGCCTGACTTTTAGTTTTGAAAAATCAAACTCAGTGTTTCTATCATTGTAGATAAGGCTCAACGCTAAAGTATTTTTCTGAAGCTGTTATTCAAACACATTTTGGTGGTTTGGTTAAACTGAACCACAGATCCAACCAAGGAGGTTTTGAAAAACCAAAACAAATGTCAGGCCAGCCTCACGCACAGTGCAAGAATGTATTGTAATCTGAATTAACTAATGAAAAATTTCCTAATCCTACTTTTTAATAATGACTGGTTATAATATTTATATCAGAATGATGTATCACAGTTTTGGACGTAGCTGCAGTGCTTAATTTGTAATGAAAGAGGTTCTGGGGCTCAAGCAAGTAGGAGCTTGGGCTCAAGCAATTTTTTTACATTCGTAACTGCTGCAGCAAGTCCAGAGGTGCCGGGGCTATGAACTACCAAGCCTAGAGGTGCCGGGCCTCAGCCCTGGCAATCCCTGCCACAAATTAATCCCTTTTATGATTTACTTTTTTAATGTACTACTCTTCATTTTCTTAAACATATCTGAATATTTAAAACAAGAAACTTAGTAGTTTGCCAATTGCTCCCCAGTCTTTAAATCCATCAATTATTTCACCATAATGAAAAATGTGCCAGCATACTACAGTAAATCTAAAACTCCTTATTTATATTGATTTTTTTAAAATACCTAGTTTTGTAATAATCTATATCTGCTTGGTACCCAAAATGTGTGACGTGGGAAATCAGTTCTTGAAAACATTAATTCTGAAAAAACCTTGCTGCTAGATAGAAATGTTGTTTCATTAGAATTCAGCACAGCTACCAATCACCACAGCATACAAGAGAGAGAGAAAAAAATCCAAGAATAGCATAGGGAAGAATAGGGGACAATAAAAAAAAACTTCTATCAGTGTGCTGTGCACTTTGTACTATTGACTTTTACTTTGTCTCTATGGAATCCTCTTCCTAACAAATCCTAAGTCTAGCAAACAGCATGTGGTATGTTCTACAGCTGGATTGTCTATGGCACCCATATGTCACAACTTTGCACATCTGGCAGACAGTTATGGAGCTTATTTGCTTGCTAGTTAGCTGGAAGACAGGTTTTAACTTGAAGGGATAATCTACAGATGTTTTAGCATGAAGAGGGATGTGCTACACTTGCCATGAGCACATGTTACTCTTGCTGCCTCCCACTTCAATCTTATTCCCCAAAGTGGGGTAGATGTAAAGATTTAACTGAAAAAATCTGACATGTTCAGCACTAGCTAATGAGGGTCATTCTGACTGGAATCTTCTGGTCCTTCTGCCAGTTTCCTCCAACTGGATTGTAGATGGAGGAAAAGGCAGGAAGTGAAATGTTTTTGCCAGAAGTCCAGCCGAAACCAGTTTCTTAAATCTCACAGTATTAAAGGATTTTTCCTGACACTAGAACAACAAATCCTTGGACTATTTCCATGATGAAATAACTCCCCCATGTTCAAGGAAGATATTCTGTTTTATGAAATCATTATGTAACCGTTACAACCCCCACATCATGCATCAACAGAACAGTTTGAACCCAGAAACATTCAAGGCTGCAGCATAAATCTGCATAACTACTATTGTATGGGAATCTAGGATCATTTGAAAGAGCCTGAACCAGCAGAAGATGATAATATTGCCTCTGATTCTTTTTTAAATCATCATAGAGATTGAAGGATGAATATTAGGTCTTTAGTCCATGCCCTTCCGATGCAGAATGGTCCCCCTACAGTGTATTTTTAATGTTTTAACCAGCTTAGTTATGAATTAATTGAATGATGAGGTCTTTTCCATGCTCCTAGGCCTCACTATTAGGAAACATATCCAGACAAGTTTTCCCTCATTCTATTTCTCCCCATGCTCTTAGTTTCCAACAAAGTGGCTGTCCATGTGCATTTCCTACCAATATTGTCACTTAAACTCTAGGAAAATCCCAAGTTAAGGACTAGGGAGAGCCAGAAAACAAGAATTCTGTTTCACAAAGTCCCTGCTTGGCCTGATTCACAGCAAATACTTAAAGATGGGTCTCCCACATCCTAACTCACAAGGCTATAGACTCAGTCTCTTGTGCTCTCCCATTGGAGCTGTTCTATTTTGTATAAAAAATTAAATATTCATCAGGACAGAGAGAGACTGACTTGTCTAAAATGTGAGAAACCCAGGTTGAATTGCCTACTCTGCCTGATTCAAATTAGGTGAGTGCCTGATCATGTGAGCTAATGGCTATTCTGGGCCCTTTCTCTGGGCCATCCTGGATCTGAGTAACCTTTCCAATAAAAGTTTTGTCAAAACGGATACATTTCTGTGACCCAGTGCCCTCTTGGTGCCCTGGGACAGAAGGCACAGAGGTGTATAAGGGTTACAGAGATCTCCTGGGTCTGGCATTTACATACTAGTTTACCAAAGAGTGTCATGTAAGGACTCTACTGAAAGCCTGTGTCACACAAGTCCTCATAATCATTGCAAAACATATGTATGGATAATACATTAGGAGTTATGTGTATATATGCTGAAAATTATGTTCTTAAGGTCTGTTACTTGGGGCTCGCCACCAGAAGGTAAACACATTTCTTTCAGGCAGGAGACTCTTTTCTGCATGTCTGCTAATCAAGTGATAGCAAAGTCTCCAGGGGAGATTCTTGGCAGGAAAAAACAAATAGCATGGTTGCCCTCTTTACAAGTGAAGACAATGGATCAAGTGAATGATATGTGGGGGTGGAGAGGTACACCCAGTTATCCCTCACCATGGGACAAGCTGGTAGCTATCTTGTCTTATGAATGATGGATTACAGCCAGTCTGGCTGTTTGACTCTGGGAGAGAAATCTATGAGACAGGAATGTCTCATTAGTAAAGTTTAGGCTCTAGACAGCGTGTTATGATTTTATTTGGTACATAACCTTTTGTTTCCATTGATTCTACTTGCTTCTTCTCAAATCTCTGTTCTTTATTAAATAAACTTCTTGTTTTTACTATAAACATATATAGAATCAGAGAACCACTGGGTTAGAAGAGACTGCAAAGGTCATCTAGTCTAACCCCTGCCAACATGCAAGATTTGTTGTGTCTAAACTATCCAAGACAGATGACTACCCAGACTTTTTTTGAAAACCTCTAGTGAAGGAGCTAAGTGCTGTGTGTTGGACTGAGTGGTGAGTAAGATAGTGTGTACTATTCCTTTGGGAGTAGTGGATCTGTGAGTGCCCTGTGGAACATGGGCTCGACGCTCCAGGGTGATGCTCAGAGTGTTCGGATGTTAGAGTGTGCCTGTCATTAACTGGTACTGAGGGAGCGGGGCCTGCGGAGGCCTGCGGAGGCCTGGAAGGCAGTGCTTATGTTGCCAGAGGCTGCTGGTGGTGGGGAACTGGCCCATGGCATGCACAGACAAGGCTTCCTCATGCTAAGGGCAGGCAGAAGCAAAGTGCCTCACAACCCTGGGTGCCCCAGGAAGCATCATAGATTCATAGATTCCACTTCAGATTCAAGGTGTCTGCATTTTCTGATGAAAAACATTTCACTGAAAAATTCCCAACCCACTCTAGTAAGGACATCATGAACATCCAGGCCAAACTCAATTCACATGCCTTAGCACCCAGACTTCACAATACCCAAAATGTACACTTCTGAAACACACTTTTCAGTTCCAGCATAGAGTTACTAACAATCAACACATCCAAATTCTTTTGAAATTACAATGAAAGTCTCATCATTCACTCTAACCTCAGATTGTTATTTAAGGTATTTAATAAAACATCACAGATTTTTAATCTGTCAGTTAAGAATTAGGGTTGTTTGTTTATGGTGCAGTGGGGCATAGAGGTTTGACCAAGGGCATGGAACCCTAGTGGAATATATTGAGAGGAGTACAGGATTCTGTTGGGAGACATGCTGCTTAGCCACCACTGCTCCAGGCCAAGTTGCAACATACTCACTGAGAGACTAAACCAGTGGTATTCAACCTGTGGTCTGTAGACCCCTGGGGGTCCCCAGGCTATGTCTCAGGGGTCTGGAAAAGTTTGCCGTTACCATAGAATAGTTGTCTTCAACCTGTGGTTCATGGACCCCTGGGGTTCTGCAGGCTATGTCTAAGGTTTCTGAAGGGGTCTGCACCTGTATTAAAAAATTGTTAGGAGTCTGCACATGAAAAAAGGTTGAAGACAACTGGACTACACTGTTAAATGCCTGAGACTATGGGAGTCTCACTACTCTTGTGGACAGTGGAGAAGCACAGGTAAAGCTCTGGGAGGTGCAAGCTGGAAGATCCAGGGGGAGCCAGGGCTCCTTCAAATATCAGGATGTCTGTACAGGTGAAGAGCAGAGACTAACTGGGGAGGGTCTTAGGAAGCTGGCTCAGCTCTGCCCTCAGCCAGCCTCTCTTCCCCTATACAGCTCCCCCAGGCAGCTTCCACTTCCCAGCTGTCGTCCCCAGCAGATCGAGCTGAATCGAGCTGGAGTAGCTGAGCTGAGGAGAAAGTCCGCATACAGGGTTGGACAAAGAACCTTGAGCTGGTGAAAGCTGCTCAGAACAGAAAGCTCAGTGGGGTCTGCAAGAAGGGGAGAGATGCAGTTATGGGACCTCAGGAACAGCTCATAGCTGCAAGGAGGAAAAGCCAATGTATATGGCTTGCTCTACAAGAGCGGGCTAGTGCTACAAGCTGTAGCAGGCACTTGCCTGCAACTCTTACTAGGCCTCTTGCCCTTCACACAGAAGCCAGGACACAGGGCTGCATTTTACTTCTGGATATGTGGAACAGACAGGTCATAGTTTCTTAGAATTTTCCACTTCAGATTTATCAGCTTGTTATTTGAGCACAATACCTTATTTGGCTAATGTTGTGGCTCTATATCAAAGCTTGCTATGGCACCTAGAAGCCTTTGGAGCTTAAAGAAAGGAAAATAGTTATTCTAGCAGTTGACATTTTCTGGATAAATAATAATTTATGAGTAGCTAAATTTGTCAGCCTTTAGACTGGAGATGTAAAAGTATCTGCTGCCCTAAATGGAGTATTAAAAACAGATTTTGTGACAATGGATTTCAGTTTTGTGTCTCAACATTTAATAGCTGGAATTATCACGACACAGCTTTCCTGATGGAAATCATATGAAGCTCTGCTCCCATAAATAATAGTTACTTCTGATATTTTTACTACTCAGCTGTTTCCTGTGAAAATGCCAAGGGAGTCCCAGATCGGAGTCCCAGATCAAAGTCCCTTGGTCCTGGAGCCAGCAGACAACTAAAGAGGGAAAAACTATTAACCAGGATGGAAAAGGGGATCAAGTAGACTTAAAATTAACCACTTCCTGTCTTCTTAAGTCACACCTTCATGGTCTTTTCTCCAGGCTGACAAATGGCTTAGCATCTTATTTTTCAAATTATTTTATTGTCATTATGCTGTAAGTGTTCTCAGGGCTGTACAAAATCCATTTAAAGAAGGTCCTTGCTCTTAAGCACATTCGACCTAACTCGGGCAAATACTATTAAATGAGATGATAGTTCCAGAACAACAGGGATTTATGGGAAAGAAAAGTAAGGACAGTGTAACAGAGTATATATAGCTCTCCGAGGAGACCCATTTCTCAGGCATGGCCCCAGTCCAGTGCAGTCCAAAACAAGGGCATTCTGGGGGATGTAGTCTAGAAGGACTTGTGGGAGGTGTAGTGTAGGGAATATATATGACTGAGATCAGGTGTTTGCAGGACTACATATACTCTTATACTCAGTTCAAGAGAGACCAAGAACAAGTCAAGATCTAAAGTAGGGGTGTTTTGTCAAAGAACTATAGCTGTAGACTGATCCCTGCCTGAGCTATAGATTCTCTTAAAGGGCCAGTGTAACATCCCCCTCTCATCCCCCAACCCCCATTGCAGAGGTTTATTTTTATTGCTTTCCCGAGTTCCCCCTATTTTGGTTTTTTTGATATGCGAGGCCCCAGAGCAGTGATACTCGAACTGAGGCTCACAAGCCACAAGCAGTTATGTAGTGTGTCTCCTGCGGCTCTTTGCAGCACATGATGTTAAAACACCATGTGATTTAATTATTAACCAATCTAAGTTATTAGCCAATCAGGATGCTTTTACTATGTTATTATCCAATTAAGTTGTCAACTTGCACTAAGTTATTAACTTATTTGCTGTGAAAATTACATATAATGATATAGCACTCTAGTAAATGAAACAATGAATTCACACTACTGTGGCTCTTTTGGGTAATGTTGATCGCTAATTTGGCTCCTGAATGGCTGAGGTCTGAGTATCACTGCCCCAGAGTGAATAAGGGTACTTCAGCTGAAGCCCCAAATAGAATGGGATTATTACCTTAATTGTTTGACACATAGTACTGTTATCTGCTATATAACCCAACAAGTCATTTACTTTTTTCTGGAACAGCATCACATTGATGACTCATTCAATTTATCATCTGTTATAAACAATGAGGTCTTTCCCTTCCGTGGCACTACCTCATCACTTATCCCCTATTCTGTATCTATCAGTTCTGATGGCACTCCCATGTGTGTGGTTTTTTTTTCTGGGAGACTGCTAACTATTTGTCCATTGCAATTTGGAGAAATTGACGATCTTGTGTCTTAAGGGGTGGAAGAAAATAATTATCTCAGTTCATCTTGGCTCTCTGAATATAGTGCCTTTTCCAAAGGGTTTTCTGGTCTCATTTTGTTCCTCTGCCTTATCTGAAACTGGAACACTTGAGTGGGATGATTGTGTATACATTAACCCGCTCATTAAAGTCTCCATCAAGTGCTCACTGAAGTCAACAGGAGCCCATCCACTGATTTTAATGGGCATTGGATCAGGCCGGACACTGTCAGCATAAAAAACCTGGTGAAAGGGGAGAGGGAGAAAGGGACACTTTTTCATGTATGCCTCCTAGCTCATAAGCTGCCACAAAAAAAAAAAACGGTGAAGAATAGCATTTTAAGGCTAAAGTTTCAGCACCCTGCACAGGAAATTAAATGCTCACCTCCAATTATCGTTAGCAAGAGTTGTGCATCTAATCCATCACACGTGCCACTGATGTACCCCTACAGTATTCTTTGTCTTCAATGGGTTTTTTTATTATAGATTTTTCAAAAATGTTGTCTATATGTTTTTTCTTTTCTCAAAGTGGTTGCACTCAGGTCCCACTCTAAAAATGGAATATAAAATGAATGAGGCAAGTAATGCTGCTGCGGCTGACTGGATGGATTTACTGTCATATTTGTGTCTAAGACAAGAACTCCAGACATGGCTACAAACACCAAGTGTATCTAGTCCTTTCATTTTAAAACATTATTTCTTATTCATATTACAGTTGTACCTAGACACCCCAGTATGAAAATCAGAACCCCTTGTGCTAGGCACTATACACTCCTTGACCCCCTGAACAGACAAGCTAGACCAAGGGTGGGAGATGAAACAGAAATGTAAAACAACTTGCCCGAAGTCACACAGGAAGTCAGTGGCAGACCAGAGAATAGAATCCAGGTTGCCCAACTCCCACTCCAGGACCTTATCCACTAAACTATGTTGCCTCTCACCTTTGTTTCAAAATTCTTGTTTACTTTTAAAATTTGTTAAACAAATTACATACCAAGTACAAGCAGTACACTCAGTGCCTTTACACACACCTCCCTCTAGTGTTAAAAGGGAGCAAGTGACAACCCTATAGCAAGCAGTTAACATTTTATCTTTACAGTTGACTCCAATAAAATCCAGTGAAATCCAATATTCTGTCCTCAGTGGAATAGCATCCAAATACATAGTGCTGCAAGTATAATATTAAAATGTTAGCGTCCCATCAGTTACTTCCTATCTGAGCTATTTCAGGTCCTGAGGAGAAACACCCTGACCAAGTTAGAAGATTCAGCAATATAATATATTCATTAAACACTGCCAGGGATTTGTGCTATGTAGCTATGTATTAATGTTGGACCCCACTTTAAATAATCAATAGCTAACACAGCACTGCTGACATGAAGAGATTCCTAATATAGAATATTTTAATGTCTGGATATCTACGAAGGATGGAGCTACAAGGCAAAACCTCCAATCATCATAATGTTGTGAGCCAAATTTAGAGGACAAATTTTGTAAATATCTTGTCTCTACCTATGACCAATTAGGTTATTGAGTTGTGTTAAATCTTGATTTTGGTTAAAGGCTGAAATTGTCCAGGGTGAGTAAGAAGTGGAAGTATGTCACTGTAACTGTAAACATGATGTGTAGAATTGTAAAAGAAAGCACGCAACAGAGTCAAACAAATTATGTCAACAGAGTTTGTTTGAGCTAAAAGAACGGTGGTTTATGGGCTTTCAAGGCTTCTGATGGGTTTGCAAAGTTGTTATAGCAACGAGACTAGAATCTTCTTCATATGAAACAACATGTCCACAAATGTGCCACTGGATATTTGATTTGATTGGACATAGCTGTCATTCCTTTTCTACTTAGGAAATATATGGTAATTTACTAGCATTGCAGGAGCTATCACCAGTGCTACCCTGATCAACATCATTGCACACTGGGAACCTGGGAACTTATTGCCTGTTGGGTCTTTTTGGTTAATCCCAAAAACGTTCTAACCCAACTAGTTTAAAAATATAAATTAAACCACCATCTCCACATGTGCATGCTAAGCAACTCCTGAAATGTGACACTAATGTTCCTGTTATTCTCCATTCTGTGTCAATTTCTACCCTACATTATTCATCCTACCTCTTTTCTATTTATTTTTTCAGCTTATCTTAATTCTCTGTGGTTTTACAGCTCACATAGCCATTTGCACCTGTGCAAAGTGAGTGGAAATGCTACCATTGTGCCTGACTAGGTTCCCCCCATCCACTTTACATAGGTTTAGGTGACTACATCAGGTCCAAGGCAATAGAGATTAAGGTCCACTATGTCCTGTACTTTACTGCAGCAAGTTTAATGAGCTAAACACAATGCTTCAGCTGCTCAATTTCAGCGAAAGTTTGCCAGGACCCTGGGTAACTAATAAAGGCCAAGACCGTGCAGCTCACTGTGCACAGGTGCAGTGTTTGCATCACTGAGGGCTTAGGAAATCAGTTATGATAATACACAGGTACAGGGGTGAACCCATGCAGTGAAGCTTGAAAGGCCAGAGCATTAGTTTAAGTGACTTGCTGGAAGTCACACAGAAAAATCTGTGGCAGAGCCAGGAATTCAATCTAGATCTCCTGCATCCCAGTCCAGTGCCTTAACCATACACTTACTCATCCTTCCTATGGGCCTTCCCTTAAAGATTTCCTAAAGACGTCATGGGCTTTGGATCCACAATTGGCATCTCCAGCAGTCCTTGCTCTCATAAACTGGGAAATTCTCTTGACTATTACAGCTGTAGAAAGTAATCAATATTTTAATAGGAATATGCAAAGGGACTGGCTATCTTAGACAAATGGTAATTATCAGGGCATGGAGCTGGTCAGCTGTTTGAATCTTTCCCATGTCAATAGCAAATGAAAGCTGTTATCACTCAGTAGATTTATACCATGGATAATCCTTTTAAAATCAATGAGATTACTCAGAGAAAGGTGCTTCTCAGCATGACCAAAGGTTTCAAAATCTAGTCCTAAATGTCCTGCAATCAAGTAAGAGAGTGCTACTGTTCTGCATGGGAATTAGTACCATGCAAAGGAAAATTGCCTTGCTGGTAATCCCTCTTCAGTGCAACATGGCCTGATTTGCAGAAGTTCAGTGATTAAATAGCAAACTTAGTCCCCAGTGGCAGTCAGCCCATGTTGTTTTGTGTTTTGAGGGGGAGCTAGAGGGTTGATTTTTGGAGGAGATTGTTGGGGCTTTTGGGGGAGGGGTTGTTTTGTGGGGATTTTTTTTTAAATAAACACGACTTCACTAAAAAGAAATGTAAAAAGGAAGGAAGGTAGACAAGAGCTTTTCACAACACTGCTCAGTGCTTTGGATTGGAAAGTGAACAGAATATAGATAGTGTTTTTCCTGTTCATCCAAAATGAGAGGAAGAAAAAGCTTCACTTTTGTGCATAAATGGTTACCACTCAGATGTCATTGCAGACCTCCTTTTCCAGTTAACCATGAAAGTTTTAGCCTTCACTGCCGCTACAGGATGTTCTTTGAATTACTAATTTGTGTCCTCTGTGAAATACAGTAATCACTGCAACTGAACATGAGTACATTTAGTGAGATATTTCTTAAACATTATTTTCTTTTATTACTTCCAGGAGAAGGCTATCAGTCCACGGGAGTTGAAGAGAAGCTAGTTTTAAGTGTGTTTTTATCCAATTTGTTCAGCTACGTATGCAGTGGAATTTCATTTAAATCATTAGTATACTAAAAGTAAGTGAAGCTTGTGGGTAACGGGATATAAAAGTAGGTCAATATATAAAGAAATTCTCTCCATGACAGTTTTATGACTTAAAGCAATAGCACATCCTTGACTACTTGTGTTCTGAATTCTAATACACAATTTATCAGGTTAATATGGGAGATTAATATGTGAGCTTTCAGCATCCAGATGTAGCAAGTTCTCCCATTGAAACCTATCAGTGGTGACTAGGACACATTTTAATTCCAAATATATTATCTTTCTCAAAATATTTAAAGTTAGAGAAGTCACTCAGCTGTCTAATTCCTCCTTTCCTTGCAAGGCAATTACTTGCTCCTTTGTCACTTAACAGGAAGATAACATCAATACAATATAATACTGAACGTTCTGAAATGACTATTTTAATCATCTGCAAAGACAGTCAAAAGCACACCTGTTGGGCTATTGATAATACGTCAACATCAGATGCTGGAAGAGGAAAACACAGTATTCAGAGTTGTCATACCTATTAAGGCCCCGATTCAGGAAGGTACTTAAGCATGTGCTGACTTCAGTAGGACTACAAACATGTTTAAAGTAATGCATGTGCTTATGTACCATACTGCCCTGGGAACCTGAACTGCTTGAATTACTCACTGAATAATATTAATTGTGAATTCATCTCTCATTATCTCTCTGCAAACTCATCCTGTTTTTAGCTTCTGTGTTTATTTGTAAGCGTTTACTGAACAGTTTGGATGTTCAGCCTATTGAACTGTTCACTTTAACTATGTATTGTGCCTAGGGTTCCCAACCGTCCTGGATTGGCCAGGAGTCTCCCAGAATCAGAATTAATCTCCTGGTGGCTACTGAAACCAATTGGGAGATTTTAATAGGCCACTAAATGTCCAGTTGGTGGCACAGCAGGGCTGGCAGGCTCCCTACCTGCCGTGGCTCTGTGCAGCTTCCGGAAGCGACTGACATGTCCTTCTGGCTCCTAGGTGCAGGGGTGGCCAGGGGGTCTCTGCACGCTGCCACCTCCCCGAGCGCTGACTCCTCAACTCCCATTGGCCGGGCATTACAACCAGCGGGAGCTGCAGGGATGGTGCCTGCAGGCTGGGCAGCGCACAGAGCCCCCTAGCCACCCCTGAGCCTAGGAGTCGGACATGCCAGTCACTTCTGGGATCCACCTGAGGTAAGTGCCACCAGCCAGAGCACACACTCCTCACCCTCCTCCACACCCCAACCCCCCTGCCTCAGCCCTGAGCCCCCACCCACACTCAAACTCCCTCCCAGAGCCCACCCCCTGCACCCCCTCCTGTACCCCAACCCCCCTGCCCCAGGCTCAGCCCAAAGCCCCCTCCCTCATGCCGAACCCCTCGGCCCCACCCCCAGCCCAGAGCCCACACCCCCTTCCTGCACTCAACCTTCTGCCCCATCCTGGTGAAAGTGAGTGAAAGTGGGGGAGGGGGACGGAGTGGGTGGGGGCGGGGCCTCAGAGAAGGGGCGGGGGCAAGGAATGGCCTCAGGGAAGGGTGGGGAAGGGGTGTTTGGGTTTGTGCGATTAGAGAATTGGCAATCCAACTGTGCCACCCAAGTCTCCTGGTATTGTGTCTGTGTAACACCGACAGACCCCGTGGCCTCGGTGCCACTAGATGGGACAGAACACCACACCCAGAAGGTGTGTGGGTTACATCTGCTCCCCAGCTGTGACACAAACATTTTGATGAATGGTAGGCTTCCAATCCAAGATTTTATGGATGAATAATCATTTGTGGAAAAGTATAATGAAACCTTTGGGATTCACAGAGATTTGGATACAACAACCAGTGGTCCCTGGAACATTTGGGAATGATGAATAACATGACTCCACAAACAGCAACATAAGAAGGTCACAGACAAAACACTGGGGAAGTACTTGCTGCCTCAGCTTTCTGCATGGAGGGAAGACATGTTTCCTGATATGTCTAATGAGCTTTACTGTGCCTAGCTAACTCAGCAGTTTCTAATCTCCTCTAGAAAATGGATACTGTGTATGGAAATATTTTTAGTAGCTACTGAATATCTACCTGCAAAGCCCTCACTTAAAAGGTTCTCTCCTGAAGCAGAACAAAATTAAGGACTTGGGAAAGAAATTTAATGTTATTTGAGATATTTTCTTACAGTCCATTTGACATCCTCTCCTATAACTTCAGTGACCTCTTATGATCCATGTGTTATCTGTTTCCGGTATCAAGTATCAGAGGGGTAGCGGTGTTAGTCTGAATCTGTAAAAAGCAACAGAGGGTCCTGTGGCATCTTTAAGACTAACAGAAGTATTGGAGCATAAGCTTTCATGGGTGAATGCTCACTTCATCAGACGCAAGTAATGGAAATTTCCAGAGGCAGGTATAAATCAGTATGGAGATAACGAGCTTAGTTCAATCAGGGAGGGTGAGGTGCTCTGCTAGCAGTTGAGGTGTGAACACCAAGGGAGGAGAAACTGCTTCTGTAGTTGGATAGCCATTCACAGTCTTTGTTTAATCCTGATCTGATGGTGTCAAATTTGCAAATGAACTGGAGCTCAGCAGTTTCTCTTTGGAGTCTGGTCCTGAAGTTTTTTTGCTGTAAGATGGCTACCTTTACATCTGCTATTGTGTGGCCAGAGAGGTGGAAGTGTTCTCCTACAGGTTTTTGTATATTGCCATTACTGATATCTGACTTGTGTCCATTTATCCTCTTGCATAGTGACTGTCCAGACTGGCCAATGTCCATAGCAGAGGGGCATTGCTGGCACATGATGGCATATATAACATTGGTGGATGTGCAGGTGAATGAGCCGGTGATGTTGTAGCTGATTTGGTTAGGTCCTGGTTAGGTGATGCAGTTGCACCTCAGTGCTTGGCACTGAACAGCGCACTGATACACAGATACCCTCCCACCAACAACACAGGAAGAAGAACTCCATATGGACTCCTCCTGAGGGTCGAAATGACAGTCTGGACCTATACATAGAATGCTTCCGCTGACGTGCACAGGCAGAAATTGTGGAAAAACAACATCGCTTGCCTCATAACCTAAGTCATGCAGAACGCAATGCCATCCACAGCCTCAGAAACCAGACCCTGGAAGAATTCCACCATGATTTCAAGAGCTTCCACCCCACCATCAACCTCAGCCTGGACCAATCTACACGGGAGGTCCACTTCCTAGACACCACAGTACAAATAAGTGATGGCCATGTTAACACCACCCTATACCGAAAACCCACCGACCGCTACGCCTACCTTCATGCCTCCAGCTTCCACCCCGGACATACCACACGATCCATCATCTACAGCCAAGCGCTGAGGTACAACCGCATCTGCTCCAACCCCTCAGACAGAGATCAACACCTACAAGATCTTCACCAAGCATTCTCAAAACTACGATATCCACACAAGGAAATAAAGAAACAAATCAACAGAGGCAGACGTGTACCCAGAAGCCTCCTGCTACAAGACAGGCCCAAAAAAGAAACCAATAGAACTCCACTGGCCATCACCTACAGTCCTCAGCTTAAACCTCTCCAACGCATCATCAGTGATCTACAACCCATCCTGGACAATGATCCGTCACTTTCACAGACCTTGGGAGGCAGGCCAGTCCTCGCCCACAGACAACCCGCCAACCGTAAGCATATTCTCACCAGCAACCACGCACCGCACCATAACAACTCTAACTCAGGAACCAACCCATGCAACAAACCTCGATGCCAACTCTACCCACATATCTACACCAGCAACACCATCACAGGACCTAACCAGATCATAGAATCATAGAATCATAGAATATCAGAGTTGGAAGGGACCTCAAGAGGTCATCTAGTCCAACCCCCTGCTCAAAGCAGGACCAATTCCCAGCTAAATCATCCCAGCCAGGGCTTTGTCAAGCCGGGCCTTAAAAACCTCCAAGGAAGGAGACTCCACCACCTCCCTAGGTAACGCATTCCAGTGTTTCACCACCCTCCTAGTGAAATAGTTTTTCCTGATATCCAACCTGGACCTCCCCCACCGCAACTTGAGACCATTGCTCCTTGTTCTGTCATCTGCCACCACTGAGAACAGCCGAGCTCCATCCTCTTTGGAACCCCCCTTCAGGTAGTTGAAGGCTGCTATCAAATCCCCCCTCATTCTTCTTTTCTGGAGACTAAACAATCCCAGTTCTCTCAGCCTCTCCTCATAAGTCATGTGCTCCAGACCCCTAATCATTTTTGTTGCCCTCCGCTGGACTCTTTCCAATTTTTCCACATCCTTCTTGTAGTGTGGGGCCCAAAACTGGACACAGTATTCCAGATGAGGCCTCACCAATGTCGAATAAAGGGGAACGATCACGTTCCTCGATCTGCTGGCAATGCCCCTACTTATACAGCCCAAAATGCCGTTAGCCTTCTTGGCAACAAGAGCACACTGTTGACTCATATCCAGCTTCTCGTCCACTGTGACCCCTAGGTCCTTTTCAGCAGAACTGCTACCTAGCCATTCGGTCCCTAGTCTGTAGCAGTGCATGGGATTCTTCCGTCCTAAGTGCAGGACTCTGCACTTGTCCTTGTTGAACCTCATCAGGTTTTTTTCTGCCCAATCTTCTAATTTGTCTAGGTCCCTCTGTATCCGATCCCTACCCTCTAGTGTATCTACCACGCCTCCTAGTTTAGTGTCATCTGCAAACTTGCTGAGAGTGCAGTCCACACCATCCTCCAGATCATTAATAAAGATATTAAACAAAACCGGCCCCAGGACCGACCCTTGGGGCACTCCACTTGAAACTGGCTGCCAACTAGACATGGAGCCATTGATCACTACCCGTTGAGCCCGACGATCTAGCCAGCTTTCTATCCACCTTACAGTCCATTCATCCAGCCCATACTTCTTTAACTTGGTGGCAAGAATACTGTGGGAGACAGTATCAAAAGCTTTGCTAAAGTCAAGAAATAACACATCCACTGCTTTCCCCTCATCCACAGAGCCAGTTATCTCATCATAGAAGGCAATTAGGTTAGTCAGGCACGACTTCCCCTTCGTGAATCCATACTGACTGTTCCTGATCACTTTCCTTTCCTCTAAATGTTTCATAATTGATTCCTTGAGGACCTGCTCCATAATTTTTCCAGGGACTGAGGTGAGGCTGACTGGCCTGTAGTTCCCCGGATCCTCCTTCTTCCCTTTTTTAAAGATGGGCACTACATTAGCCTTTTTCCAGTCATCTGGGACCTCCCCCGATCGCCATGAGTTTTCAAAAATAATGGCTAATGGCTCTGCAATCTCACCCGCCAACTCCTTTAGCACCCTCGGATGCAGCGCATCCGGCCCCATGGACTTGTGCACGTCCAGTTTTTCTAAATAGTCCCGAACCACTTCTTTCTCCACAGAGGGCTGGTCACCTTCTCCCCATGCTGTACTGCCCAGTGCAGCAATCTGGGAGCTGACCTTGTGCGTGAAGACAGAGGCAAAAAAATCATTGAGTACATTAGCTTTTTCCACATCCTCGGTCACTAGGTTGCCTCCCTCATTCAGTAAGGGGCCCACACTTTCCTTGATTTTCTTCTTGTTGCTAACATACCTGAAGAAACCCTTCTTGTTACTCTTAACATCTCTTGCTAACTGCAACTCCAAGTGTGATTTGGCCTTCCTGATTTCACTCCTGCACGCCTGAGCAATATTTTTATACTCCTCCCTGGTCATTTGTCCAATCTTCCACTTCTTATAAGCCTCTTTTTTGCGTTTAAGATCAGCAAGGATTTCACTGTTTAGCCAAGCTGGTCGCCTGCCATATTTACTATTCTTTCTACACATCGGTTTGTTCCTGCAACCTCAATAAGGATTCTTTAAAATACAGATCAGCTACAACATCACCGGCTCATTCACCTGCACGTCCACCAATGTTATATATGCCATCATGTGCCAGCAATGCCCCTCTGCTATGGACATTGGCCAAACTGGACAGTCACTATGCAAGAGGATAAATGGACACAAGTCAGATATCAGGAATGGCAATATACAAAAACCTGTAGGAGAACACTTCAACCTCCCTGGCCACACAATAGCAGATGTAAAGGTAGCCATCTTACAGCAAAAAAACTTCAGGACCAGACTCCAAAGAGAAACTGCTGAGCTCCAGTTCGTTTGCAAATTTGACACCATCAGATTAGGATTAAACAAAGACTGTGAATGGCTATCCAACTACAGAAGCAGTTTCTCCTCCCTTGGTGTTCACACCTCAACTGCTAGCAGAGCACCTCACCCTCCCTGATTGAACTAAGCTCGTTATCTCCATACTGATTTATACCTGCCTCTGGAAATTTCCATTACTTGCGTCTGATGAAGTGGGCATTCACCCTTGAAAGCTTATGCTCCAATACTTCTGTTAGTCTTAAAGGTGCCACAGAACCCTCTGTTGCTGTTTCCGGTAGCATCTCAGGGTATGTCTTCACAAAACCTAGACACCTGCAGCTGGCCCATGCTTGCCGACTAAGGTTCATGGGTTTGTTTTTCCCCTCCCTCTCAATTCAGAATTTTTACAGTTTTGAACATAAAAACAAAAGTTACCAGACATGCAGCAAAAAAGTGCAGTCAAAGAAATAAAATTAACAAAATGGCAATCTTACAAATTAAGCAGAATGGGTTTCAGTTCTGAAATCAATTAGTGTAGAAAATCTTTTTTTAACTCCATTTAAGTTCTAGCTAATAAAAAGTATAAAGTTCCTGGGTCAAATACTGGGCTCTCATTTACACCAGTGAAAAATCCAGAATAACTCAGAGTAATGCTAGTGAAACAGAGCAGAAATGGGCCTCATATTTTGAGGAATTTTGTTTTAAATAACATATTTCCAATTCTTGCTATAATTACAGTCCTGGAGATATGGACTATGTTGCCTTAGGAGAAGGTATGGTGTATAAAATGGAAAAAATAGAGATTAAGTATATGTTTCTAAGAAGATCACCTTGGATAGATTGAATTGAAACCTGCTGTCCAATTCTCAGCAGCAGCAGCATGTCTGTTTCCACACTAAGTGATGGATCCTGCCTCTTTGTTACATTATCATACAAAGATAACATTTTGTGACCTACATAATATGCATAATTACTTGTGAAACAAGGTATCAAGGTCATCATTTAGTAGGATGCAAACAAAATTATTTGGATTCTGAGAACATTAATATGGCATTTTTTATGGATACCGAGACCCAATCACAGTTATATTAAATAGGATATTTAAAAATTAGAAGGGATATAAACTCTCATGCTACAGGACATAAGCCAAATACTGACTAATTGCAGCTATGGGCAGTTTACCCCATTATGTTCACTACAGGGTTTCCTGTACAGTCCTCTGAAGTACCCAGGACTGGTAACTGTCAGAGTCAAGATACTGTTATGAGCTGTGTTAAACCCTGTTGGCTGAACTAAAATCTCATTGAAACTGATGTGTGAATGCACCCTTCATTTAAGATAGCTGTAAGAGAAAGTTCAGGGGCCACACCTAAAACAAGGTCTAATAGATTCTGCCCAGAAACTAGCACCATGTGGGTGGAGAGTTCCACTGGGTATTGTTCTGACCAAGTTGTGGGGGGAGGGGTTGTGTCTATGGAGGTATAAAAAAGACAAGCTGGGGTGCAGACAAGAAACAGAGATGTGGAGAGCTAGAGAGCCAAGCGGCAGCCTGGGAGCATGATGTGACTCTGGGAGAAGCCTAGAGAAAGCTTCTGGGTCAGGGGTGGTGGCTGAGAGAAGCCTGTGCCTTTAATCTAAAACTGCTGCTTTTGTTTTTGATTCTTCCTGTGCTTGGAGAAGCCGGACTTTGTATATTCCTTGTGAACAACCTAGCCTGCACCAAAAAAGTGACAGACTTCATCATCAATTTCTACATCTCCAGGGCCCCAAATTCTGATTAGTCACTTGGGCTGAAAAAGGGGCGACAGTACTGATTTAGATGAACCACCAGTCTCAGCTGAACCATTGATGTGATATTTCTATAGGTCTATATTTATATACAGTGATCACCATTAGAAAAAAAAAGTCTGCATTTACCAGTTACTACTCTGGTATGTGAGAAACAGTAGCACTACCCTTTGCATAGTATAATTTAATACTAAATAATCTAGTATCTCAGGTGCTGTAGTGTGGTAATTGCTGGCAAAGGCTGACTTTTTAAAAAACATTGAAATTAACGGTGATTACCACATAACGTAAATATACCAATAGAAGAAATCCATGCCAAACAAGAAACAAAGTAAATGAATTTAGAGGAACGGTGCTATAGGAGGGTATATTAATGTTATATACATAGTCCATAATGTGACAAGTTATGTTTCATCCTAAGTAGGAAAGTAAATACAAAATATGAGCAGCTCATGAACAAAGAAAACAGAGTTCTAACTGGTTATAGTTGTGTGGACATTTTGTTTTCCATGTGACAATCTCTGGGGCAGCAGGATACAGTAGATTACCTGCACAATAGGAAAGAAAATTTAAAAAACTAGCACAAATGAGAGAGGAAGTTTTTTTTCAATAGGACAAAGAAACATGCAGAGCATTAGTTCTTGAAGTCCTATTGGATTTGGTTTCTCTCACTAAGGAATGCAGGATCAGGATCAGAAGATATAAAACGCCACCATAAAAATGCATTCAATTGTTATGCAGTGGGATTGGAAAAACAAAAACAAAAAACCCCTGAGACATGAAGGCCAAAAAAAATGGGCTTTTCCTCTACATTGTCCATTGACTAAAGCATTATCTGGTGAACCGTCAGTCTGTGAGCTCCAAATGTTTCTTACATGAAGGCTTGTGCATCGTGTGCTGAATCAATATTAATTAATTAATAAACAAATTAAAATTTAGCATTTAATTATTCCAATTTAAAAAAATACAGCATCAACTAATCATCTGTATAGTTAGGAAAATGTATCAATTATATGGTTGTTCTAGATAACAAGATGTGACAGTGATATGCCTTTGGAAAGTAGAAGAGGATCAACGTATACCTTAATGTAAGGAACTCTTGCATTTAAACTGGCGCACAGTCACTTGCTGCAGGAACATCCTTTGCCTGCAATTTTTCTTTTGAAGATACTCATGGTTGAAGTGAGATGAATTTCTTAATACAGCTCATTATCAAAAAAATTCTATTGCATCTGTAATGTACTTGGGTTTTGCATCTGCATAGAAGAATGGAAGCTATAAGTCGCTCTTACCTATTAATCAAAATGGAAATTTAGGGAGCATTGTCCTCACTGAAGAGCTCTTGGGAATGAGCAGCTGACCCCAGATGCATATGCACAGATCACTACTGCTGTCTCTAGTGTGCCACATGCTCTTCAGGGTGAGGGCTCTCATAAAAGCTTTAAAATAAGCAATGATTTTGGGAAAAAATCTTTGTATTTGGCATTTGAGTTCTAAACTTGGAGGGGAAACAGATCAGCCATTTTGAAAATATTTGCCGTGACCTGAAAATTAGGGATCAGTAAACCATTTTGAATAAAATGAGAACTAGCCTGACTCTTCCTCTAAACATGGACCTGTACCCAGCTCTGTTGAGGAGTTGAATTGAATGCCATAGAAACAGTTCCATTTTTCTAACATTTTCCCCTATGCCTTTTCACTATTGCTTTTGGATGGACCCAGAAATGGAACATTCATCACAATACCATAGGATAGGCCATTTTCATAAGGCCTAATCTTGCTATCCTTTTTCAGAATGTACTCAGAGGCCATGTCTACATTACTAACTTTGGTTGATGCAAGTTACGTTGACATACAGTGACCCAAGTAAGTATATAGATCGTGCACATGCATACTTGGCTGCTTGTGTCAGTGCTGCATGTACTCACCACGAGTGCTTGTGTCAATGAAAAGTGGAATGTACCACAGGTAGGTATCCCAGTGTGCCTTTCGCCAGCATCTGGCTCAATACCGTTTGGCAAATTTTTGCAATGTGTTATGGGGTGGAAAGAACTCATGTACGGATTCTGGGAGCTAGGGGTCAAATTTCCAACATGCAACATTCTCCATCCCATAATGCCATCCATATCCCATAATTTTTGCACCTTTTTCTTTTAAAATCCCACAAACCCACACTGCAGTTTTTGGTGTCCACCATCTCTGACAGAAGCATGGAGCCTGCAGAGCTCTGCATTATTCTCATGAATGCTACAAATACAGGACACATGAGTATGTGGTATTTACAGACTCGCAGGAAGAATCTCAACAGCAGGGCACATGATGATTTCTTCAAGGAAAGATTGGTGAGGGACAAATAATTCAAGATTATTGTTGGCATTCATGGAGCAACTGCAGATCGTGAATCACTGCTTCTGGGCCCAAGAAATGAGCAGTGATTGGTGGAATCGCATCGTAATGCAGGTTTGAGATCATAACTAGTGGCTGCAGAATTTTAGGATATGAAAAGCCGCATTCTTGGATCTGTGTGCTGAGTGCACCCCAGCCCTCCAGTGCAGGGACACCAGAATGAACTGCATTGACAGTGGAAAAGTGAGTGGTGATTGCACTCTGAAAGCTAGCAATGCTGGACTGGTACTGGTCAGTGGGAAATCATTTGGAGCTGGAAAAATCCATAGTGGGGGGCATTGTCATGAAAGTGTATAGGGGCATTAATCATCTCCTGCTACACAGGACTGTGATTCTCAGCAATGTACAGGACATAGTGGATGGATCTGCTGCAGTTCAGGAACCCCATTGCAAAGGGGTATGCATACCCCTATTTTGGCACCAGCCCACCTTGCCACAGAGTACTTCAATAGAAAGGGCTATTTTCTATTGTTATGCACCAGGGATGCTTCACCAATATCAGTGTGGGCTGGTCAGGTAGGTGAATGAACAGGACTGTTCAGAAAGTCGCAGTCAGAGGCGTTCTTTCCCAGCCAGCAGATTACCACTGGCAATACTGAAATGCCAATAGTGATTCTGGCGGATCCAACCTACCCCTTGCTCATGAAGCCATACACCTCGACAGCAATAAGGAAAGATTCAACTACCAGCTCTGCAGGTGCAAAATGAGAGTTGAATGTGCTTTTGGCGGATTGAAGGGAAGGGCTTACTCACAAGATTGGATCTCAGTGAGAAAAATACCCTAATGGTTATAGCTGGCTGTTGTGTCCTGCCTAATATCTGTGAGGCAAGGTGGAAAAATTGCCACTGGGGTGGAGGTGGAGTGGCTGTCTGCTGAGTCTGAACAGCCAGACACAAGGGTCATTACAGGAGCTCAATGTGGAGCTATACATTTGAGGCAGGCTTTGAAAAAGCATTTTAGAGTCAGCCACAATTGTGTTCTGTGCTGGACTGTTCTCTGGCCCTGTAGCTTTGGGTGCTGATAGGAATTGAATAATACTGGCTGTACATTTATAACTATTACACTGTCTGCTTTACTGAACCTATGATTTATGCAGTGCTTGCTGCACAGGTATAAATAGCACACTGTGCACTGTACTGAACTTATGAATTATGCAGTGCCTGCTGTACATTTACACGTATGACTAGTTGTTTTCTTGAACCTCTGAGTTCTGTGGTGCTGTACCCTGGCAAGTACTCCATGCTTTGAATGACACTGTGTATTCTGCAAACTGCTTGTGAACTAAAATATTTTATTTTCAAAAAATAGAAATGTGAGTGGCAAAAATGTGCAAATAGAAAACCCCAATACAACACAAACGTCTAACAAAGTAACAGAACAGAACTTTAAAATCCGAAAGGCAGCAAACATCTGTCCATTTCAGTTCACAAATGTAGTCCATTTTGTCTACACATACACTAACCATGGCTCTCTGAGGTCAGTATATTTGAAGATGTGGTTGTCCTTACTGTCCCCTGGTGTGCAGTAGTAAGGTTGGGTAGGGATGCGGCCCATGTGGCCACACAGAATGTTGTTGGGGGTTGGGAGCTGCTACCATGGAGTTCTCCAAAAACTGCACAGGGTGGCGAGTTCAGGATTGCTAGATCTATAGATCTACCAGAGTGCAGCATTTGTGTTTGCTGCCTGAGAAACCCCATTATGTCCTGATGCATCTCCCTCTCCTTTTCCTGCTGGGATTCCTGGGCCTTTCTCCATTTTCTCCTGTCCTCTCTGTCCCTCTCCATGTTGTCTTTAAAAAAAAATCCAGCAGGCTCTTTCTTTGCAGTGTGATGCAACAGTGGCTTGCATGAGCTCGCTGAACATGTCCTCCCTAGTCCTCTTGTTTCTTCTCAGACTCAGGTATTCTATGGGTGTAGAGGGGGCACCTAAGGCTGCAAGAGCAGCAGCTACAGATAAGACAGATAGATGTATCACTGGATTTACAGTCACAATGGAAAGGGAACAATAAGTTGCAAAACTGTCTTCTCTTTTTCCCCATACAAACTTTTAATAAGACATGCTTACTGATATTTTGGCTTTGGAGTACTTTTGCACAGCATCATTCTCCAGTCCCAGCCATGGTGACTAGAGCCCATCTGGGGGGAGGGGGAGGAAAGGAGGAGGGCATTAAGATTTACATTTGGATGAAACAATAAAATTGTGGTCTCTATTTCCATGGTTATGAGTATCAGGCAATGGCATTGAGTATTGACACTGTTTTTCACAGGCAGTGGTGATTTTAGCTGATCTCTCACTCCTGAGGATAACAAAGGCACAGAGAGCACAGCTGCTGCTGCTGGAGGTGTCCTGAAGCTGCTTGACCCCATATGCCGCTAGGCAGTTTACTGTAATGTAACCTGACAATCGCATCGTGGAGTGGGGTGGGAAAGTGTCCTGCTGCAGAGAAAGAAATAAGGCTGCCATCACTAGAAACCTACAGGAGAGCATTGCAGAGTATCTCCATGGAAGTTTTATCAAGATTGCTCGGGATGATACAAGGGACATCCCTACGTACACAAACAGACAGTTCTGCATAGTCTAACTCAACAGGGGAATGAAAAGCAGAGACCAACCCTACCTCTGTTTGTTGTACAACTACCTCTTCTCATAGGAGTAAAACAATGAAAAGTTGATGTCTTGTTATCCTGGGGATGGGCCGAGAATCATTTTTACATTTGAACATTGTAAGGGAAAATGGATGCATACACACTTACCCAAGGTCCCTCCCCCCTTCATCAGGCTCATCTGTGCTCAACTGGTGGGACTGGCTAGACAGCGATGGAATCTCAAACAGGTCCTGGTTTGTAGCATAGCTGGACTTCCTTCCCCTCCCCCCCGCCCCCCGCCAACATCTATTCCACCCCTACTCTTCTCTCCACCCATATGACATGCAGCTCTTTATAAAAGCAGCAGGTCTGTGGTTCAGTACTAGATTGACTGACTGCTGGCTTTGTGGTATGCCTGCCACACCTCCTCGGCTTTCACACGGCACTGCTGCTGATCTCTATCAAAGCCCTGCATCTCCCAGGCAATCTTTTCATAGATGTCCATGTTTCCGTGGCTGGTCCATAGCTGTGTTTACAGTTTCATTAAAAATCATTGCTATTGGGCTTGCAATTTCACGTGATGTTCTTTTAATATTCTTAGATGGAGATTATCTGCCCCTCCCTTCCCTGATTTGGTCCTATTAAATTGTTTGAATTTGACTTACACCTTGCACGTGGTAATATTTACTTCCATATCCTTGTTGCCATTAGCTATCCTGCCATTACCCCTAAACTCTTCATTACCCTTATTATAAAACGGAGGCAAAGTATTTGTTTAGGTATTGGGCCAAACCTAGATTATCTTGAATCTCCACCCCATCCTCAATGCTTAGCAAGCCCACTTCTTTCCTTGTGTTCTTTTTATTTATATGGATATAGAACCTTTTACTGTTGGTTTTAATTTCCTTTGCAAGGTCCAACTTTGCTTTGCTTTTGGCAGTTCTCACTTTATCCCTGCATGTTCTGACTAAGAGGAGCTTTCCTTGCTGAGCCATCCCATTTTCCATTCCTTGTAGGCTTTCTGATTTCTTTTAATCACCTGTTTGAGATGCTTGCTGATCCAGCTTGGTATGCAACCCTTCCCTGTGAATTTTTTCCCCTTGTTTTGGATGCAGGCTTCAGATACTTTAAGTCAAAGTTGGAGAAACTAACTCCAAACCTCCTCCACATTCAGTTCTTGAGTTCTTTGGTCCACACCACTTCCCTAATTACTTCCCTTAATTATTTAAAGAGTTCCTTTTTAAACCAAGGACCCTAGTTGCAGATCCATTTTTGTTTATCCTTCCATTTGGTTTAAAGTGAATTAGCTCATGATTAATCCAACCAAGGTTGTCCCCTACAACCAGTTCTTCTATGATGTCCTCACTACTCACCAATAACAAATCTAAAATGGCGTCACCTCTTGTTAGTTCAGCAACTATTTAGTGAAGAAATCTGTCAGCTATCACATCCAGGAAAATCTGGGCCCTATGGTTATTAGTAACACTTGTCCTCCAATCTGTATCTGGGAAGTTAAAATCTCCCGTAATCCCACAAATTCCAGTAATATTTATTTTATTAAAAACATTAAAGAGGTCTCTATCCTTATCCAGATTCCTTATCCAGATTTGATCCTGGGGATCTGTAGCACACCCCCAAGCACTATCCCAGGGGAGCTTCTGGTAGCTTTCTTCCTGAAAGTGATTTTGACCTAGACAAACTGTCTTATCCATTCCATCACTTCTTATCTTTTACAGTCTACCTCATCATTCATAAACAATGCTACTCCACCACCTTTCCCTTTATTTGTCTTTCCTGAACAGCACATACCCTCCAATACCGGTATTCCAGTCACGACTACTATTCCACCATGTTTATGTTATCCCTATAATATCTGGTTTCACTTCCTGCACCAGTAGTTCTAGTTACTCCATTTTGTTACCCAGGCTCCTAGCACTGGTGTTCAAACATCTTAGTTGTTTCTGCTTGACTTTGCCCAGATTCCTCACCTGATTGGGTATAATCATTCTACTGCCAGTATTGCCTAACTGTTAGTTTAATTGTTATCAGCGCTAGCTTTTCTCTTAACATCCATTCTCCTACCCACTGCTGTTCCTTTCTCCATTGATGTATCCTCTCTTACTTGATTTTCCTCCTGCTCAATGTTAGAATCAGGAGTGGAGGTTACATGAGCATCTCCCAACTGTCTCCCCTGAGTTCCTAGTTTGAAGTTCTTTTAATCAGGTGTGCCAACCTCCATTCCAGAAGTCTATTTCCCCTCCCTTACTGAGGTGGAGTCCATCCCATAAGAACAGTCCTCTGTCCATGAATGCATCCCAGTGGTCAAACATCCCAAAGGCCTCCTTATAACACCACCGCCTGAGCCATCTGTTGATTATCATAATTCTGTCTTGCTTTCTTTCTCCTCTTCTAGGGACAGGTAGAATCCCACTGAAGTTCACCTGAACCTCCATTTCTTTCAGCATCTTCCCCAGACTGGCATAGTCTCCTTTGACGCATTCCAGTGAGAATCTAGCAGTATCATTTGTTCCCACATGAGGGACAATCAGTGGATTTTTTCCTGCTCCCATTAGGATCCTCTTCAGCCTCAGGTTCACATCCTGTATCTTAGCTCCCGGCAGACAGTACACCCTTCTGTTCTTTGGATCAGCTGTGGTGACAGGCCTGTCAGTTCTACTTAGTAGGGTATCCCCAATCACATAGCTCTGCCTCTTTCTCATGTTGGTGTGATTCTCCAGCCTTCCTCCTGTTGTTTCTGGTTGCAAGTCTTATCTTTTGTTCTCTCTTGCAATCTTCTGCAAGTCAATCTGTATCCTCCCAATCTGGTTATCTCCATTGACTCTTCTCCTTTTCTTATAGGACTAGCCATTCTTCTCTCCTTCCTTACCCTTCCACCATCAGTTACTGCCTTCTGTGCCCCTTCTTCATTTTCCAACTCAGCACAGCTGTTCCTGAGCTCTATTTCTCCTTCATAACCAGTCTTTTCCTATGCTTGGTTCTCATAGTCACATTGCTTCCACTGGACACTTTCTTCACCCAGCCATCTCCCCTCAGAGTTCTTCAGTCCAAATTGCAGGTGCAAGTCTTGATTTTTCCTTTCAGCCTCCTCTTGCCTTCCCTTCATCATCTGTTCAAAGTCTCTTCGAAATTCAAATAGTTTCTACCTGCATCTCCAAACCTTGGATTTTCTCTGGCAGCAGCTCTATCAGGCAACACTTCTTACAAACCAAGCTCTTTCCAGGTACCCACTCCAGGATAATGTACATGCCACGGCTTCCACATCCAGTCATCTTCATTGTGTCTTCCATTCCTTGGGTGACTACCACTGCTGCCTCTGTATCTGTCATAGCCTACCTGTCTAAACTCCTGTCAAGGAAAAAAACCAAACAAAAAAACAAACATCACACAACACCTCCCCCAAACTCCTCCAACAGAACTCGCACTCAAACTCCCCTGTTTTCAGCTCTGTTTGCTGACTCCTGTGCCAATGGCTGCCTTTATAGGCCCCCTAATCAGGGTTCTGCTTCTCTCACTGCCTCTACAAACTACACACACAAAAAAAAAAAAAGTGAGGAGTTCCATTGATGTAGGTAATCCACTTCTCTGAGAGGCAGCAGCTAGGTTGATGGAAGAATTATTTTATTGACCTAGCCACATCTACAGCAAGGGTTAGGTCAACCTAGCTGCACCTACAGTGAAGGTTAGGCCCTCACAGCATGCACATTTTTTCACAGCCCTGAGCAATGTAGCTAGGTCAAACCAAGTTTTAGGTGTAGACCAGACCTATATAAATGAAAATGAAACTAACCAGCAGCCACAATGTCATCTTGTTACATCCTTCATTTCCCTTTCATTTGCCATCTCTCACCCCCCCCCCCCCTTATGCTGGTTTTGCTCATCATTATATCTAAAATCAGAATGGAGTTTCCTTCGGGCAGAGTGGGCCCCAGTCCTACAAGTGGCCCAATACAGAGATCCGTTGAAATCAACAAGGTTCAGAGCAACTGCAGAGGTCTTCCCATAAGAGGCTAGTTACAGGAGCAAGGTATTGGTCTATAAACCACCTAGCACACTTGGTGCACTGCATAAGGGATAACCACTAGTTGAATTTCACATGCCTCATTGTACAATTGCCATACTTTAATGGGATTGGTTTGGTTCCGGGTGCCTTTCACTATAAGAAATATTGATTGGAAAACAAAATGTACATATGAAGGATAACGGGTGAATAATGGCAGTATAATTCAAACAGCACCGATTAACATGAATGCAGCAGCCACCGTGCACTGGATTTCACTTTGTTGCAGACAGGGACACCTCTGGAAACATGTATTGCTGATTTATATCTAGGTAATTCTGCTCCTTAATTACCAATATAAGCTACAGTCAGACACATATGAAAGCACCTCTAGGGTCCAAATGAGTTCCTGGTGGCCAGATGAAGGTTAAAATTCCTGTTGGCAAATTGCCTCAACTTAATACTGTTAGAAGATGCTTTTATGGTTTTAAAACCCTTTTTATGATGTGTAAGTAATTGCATCAATTTGGCAACCATCTACTTAATTTTAAAGAGATTTAAGAGAACGCCTAGAGTTGAAAACAATCTTTCTCAATGCTACAGTAAATTGACTCATTTTAACTGCTTTTCTGTTATGAAAAGGGGAAATTGAAACAGCTTTTGTCACTGCTAAATTGAGTCACTTGAACTGTTATTTACGTGTAGTGTAAAGTTTTATTTACTGTCAAAAGACTGTTCATGCAATTGCATTTACATTGTAAATCCTAGACTTTGTTTAGAGTGAAAGAGTTATTTTTTTGCTTTTTATTATGCACTCCTGTACGGGGAGATTTTGGCAAACCAGTAACATGCCTGAAACCACTATGGCTTATTGTTAAAAGCAATCTATTAAGCAGTCTCAGCTTGACCAAGGCAGGTGGGGTGCCACAGAAAGGGCAGCTTGACCCCGTGTCCTTCCTGATAAGAATTGTGTTGAAGTTGCTGATACATGCATTTTAAAAGAGCAGGATGTGCCCCAGGAATGTCTATTGGGGTCTCAAGGTTGCAAACTCTGGAAAAACCCACACCTGGTTAATCAATAATCAGAAGGAACCTCTTGCTTGACCATTGAAACTGCTTACTTAACAAGTTTTCTTTAAGAGACATGTCATTCTATTACTAATGTATAAATAAGGGGGAAAAAGCTCGAGATAGTTGGACTTGTTTGGTAACTCTTTTGGACTCTTTTTGGACTCTCCCTCTGGATACATCTTACGGTCCCCACCGGCAGACAGAAGATTTGGCCACCGGAAGCCTGCCACTGTGTCACTCAAGAGCCACACTCAGTTTTGGTAATTATCAAGGGTTGGGGGTGTTTTACTAACTTCTTGCGGACATGTGTAAGTGCTTGAGACTAAGTAGAGTTTAGCTTTAAGTGAAAGCACTCTTGTGTTGTCCTGTTTGTGCCAGCCATCTATCAATCGGACGGCCATGTCTCCCCTGATTTATTTCCTGACACCACCTCACACAGAGCAAAATTTACCAAGAGCTTTGGGTTGAAAGAACCCCAGGTAACACTCCTAGTTGGCAACAGAGTGATCAGAAATAGTCAGGTTTAAACAAAAAAAATTCCATCACAAGTAGTACTCATTTCTATCATTAATTTCCAATAACAAAATACCTTTTGAAAGCTGAAAGAGCCCCTTACTGAGCATTTATCAACTCCTCTCTCAAAGACCAGCTTTATTCAGCACTTTGTAGCTACTGCCAACAGAGAATCCTTTTATCTGCTGCTTTTGACAGGTTTTTGTTATTGACTGAACTGCCACTGTAATGGTAGATTTAACCATTAACCCCAGATGAGCAGCAAAATATCCACCACTCATTAATGACTTGCATCTAAGCATTTAAAAAATCCACAGTATTGACATCACTATATTTTACATCTTCACACACAAATGTATTGCCTATCAAAAGTGCCAACTTGACAGCCTTGCTTAGCATGAAATCTTGTCTCAGCAGAAGAGATGTATGCTGTGGCTGGCTTTGTCATATTTCTCTATGCTGCCCTTCCAGCCTGCCTCCTCACTGACTCAGAGGGTGAGTAGAGAATTCAGACTACCTGCACCTTCAGCCTTTGACCTCTTACTAAGATTATCAACACAGGAAGTCAATTAATGCCAGTCATGGTTATGGTGGGTGTACGAGAGATGGACATCTGTCTGCTGGCAAGTTTGTTTCACATTGTCCCAGTTTCAGTGACCCTGGGCTGGATTTGAACTGTTAATGCAAAAGGTAAAGATTTAATATAATCGTTATTTGACATTCAAAAAAATATTGTGTATGTACAGAAATTTAAAGCAATGTGACTTTGTTCAATAAGGGGGTTGCACTTAATATGGATAGCTAAATACTTGTACTCTTCACAGATTAATTGCTATTCCTTACTTCCCTGCTATTAAATTCTAGAGAATGAGGTGAAGAAAGGCTTAGCTATTATAAGGCTAGATCCTAGAACAGGGAATCCCAAACTGGGGGTCGGGACCCCTCAGGGGGTCGTGAGGTTATTACATGGGGGGGGTCGCGAGCTGTCAGCCTCCACACCAAACCCTGCTTTACATCCAGCATTTATAATGGTGTTAAATATATAACAACGTGTTTTTAATGTATAAGGGGGGATCACACTCAGAAGCTTGGTATGTGAAAGGGATCACCAGTAAAAAAGCTTGAGAGCCACTGTCCTATATCCATGTTACATAGCATGTTCTGTCTCTCACTCTCAAAATGTATCTACAGAGTGCCCAACCACCTTTGTATTGAATGTGCTAAGAATTTCATTTCGTTTATACCTGCTCCACTTCTTTATCTTTTTTGCTTGTTGGCCCAGACATTTCTTGTGAATCAAACATGACTAGGCTCCTGTGTAAGACACCCTTGCTGTTTCACTGAATTTTTTATCGCGAGCACATCATTTCACTCATACTGAAGGTATATGTTGTGGAATATATTTTCAAGAATCCATGCCTTAATCTTCTTCAGGCGGCCATGTTTGTTTGTTTTATTTTTAATTTTTTTAAGGAGACCCATCTTTGGTCTTTGCACCTCTCGCAGTAGTGTGGCCAAATTGCTTGCTACTAATCTGGAGAACTAAAGCTCTTTTCCTGAAGTGCGTGCCATATGTTTGCTGCAGGTACATTCTGATATAGAAGGGTATATTTTTGCTTGATTTTTTACAAAATAACAATTTGCTTCATTGTCAAATGGTAGCAGGTTTAGGATTCTTGCAGTGGGTCACAGACTCAAGGGTAACAGATTTATTTGGGCATAAGCTTTCATAGGTAAAAAAAACCCACTTCTTCAGAAGAAGTGGGGTTTTTTACCCACAAAAGCTTATGCCCAAATAAATCTGTTAGTCTTTAAGGTGCCACCAGACTCCTTGTTGTTTTTGTGGATACAGACTAACACAGCTACCCCTCTGATACAGACTCAAGGTATTTTCTCCTACTCAATTTTTACTCAAAACACAAACAATTTCTCCAATACTATTCTGAGGCTATTTTACAGGCTAAGAGAACCTTCCTATCAGTATCTGCTGAAGCAGCCAAATTCAACCCTGAAGAACTATCCATGGTGGTAAACCAATTCATCAATCATAAGTGTCTACAGCCCACAAGAAAACCTCGTACCATGTAAGGAGAACTATCATCCTATTTCATTGAAACGGTCATGCATATTTGGGAAGGCTTCTCACACAGCATGGACTGGGTCCCCCTATGCCAGCAAGCAAACAGTCTTTCTACACTTCCAGAGTTCAGCAAATGCATTCCTCAAGATATATTGGCCATCTTAATGGAATCTTGGCCAAAGACCTGTACGAATGACCCAGGCTTTTCCTGGTTGGTGAAAGAGTCATGAGCAGAGCTGACCAGAGGGAGGATGATTCTGTTTCACAAAACTATTGGGTCTTGACATTTGTTTTTGGTCTTGACTGGAACGAGAGCAAAACCTCTCAAACTTTTTTGCAAAAATGGATTCGTCTCAAAATGTCTATTTTTGGACCCAAACTGAGCTCTTCAATTTTGGGTGTGCACCTGTTTTTCCATGAAACGTGTTGGCTTTGACAAAACAGCATATTTCAGCACCATTTCATTTAAACAAGAACATTCCAACCTGCTCTGCTCATGAGCAATTGGTGCTACTCATGACCAAAATAATCAATGGCTCATTCAGGAAAGGAATCTTTCCTTCCTCTATCAAACATGCAATAGTATGACTGTCACTGAAGAAACCCTCCACAGGTAATCATTTTTAGCATCTATCAACCAGTATCAAACCTTCCATTCCTGAGCAAGCATATAGAGAAATTAGACAAAAGCCAGCTAGAAGCTCATCTAATATTTTAGAGCTAGTACAGTCTGGATGCAGGCCAGGACATAAAACAGTTTTAGTGGCACTGATGGATGATCTCCAGCAATCAGTGGATGGTGGGAAGACATCCATTCTCATCTTCCTGCGCCTCCTGCAGAATTCAGCACTATCAACCCTGAGATACTGCAGTCCTGCTTGAGAGATAACAGCATTTGATCATGTAATCAGAGACTGTATCATAATGCATACACCAAGGTGGCAGATTAAGATTGTACAGGCATTGGCAGTTGGAGATTTAGGGACAGCCAGAGCATGGGGTTGCATCCCTGACCCTCTTGGACCTATCCTCCATGAACTTATCTAATTCTTTTTTGGAACCTGTTATACATTTGGCCTTCACAACCTCCCTTGGCAATGAGTTCCACAAGTTAACTGTGTGCTGTGTGAAGAAGTACTTCCTTATGTTTGTTTAAAACTTACTGCCTATTAATTTAATTGGGTATCCCCTGGTTCTTGTGTTATGTGAAGGGGTTAATAACAACACTTCACTATTCACTTTCTCCACACCATTCATAATTTTATAGACCTTTATCATATCCCCCCTTAGTTGTCTCCTTTCTAAACTGAACAGTCCCCGTCTTTTTAATCTTTCCTCTTATGGAAGCTGTTCCATACCCCTTATTATTTTTGTTGCTTTTTTCTGTGCTTTTTCCAATTCTAATATATCTTTTTTTGAGACCGGGCAACCAGAACTACATTATGCTTAGTTTTCAAGGTGTGGGCGTACCATGGATTTATATAGTGATATAATGATATTATGATATTTTCTGTTTTATTATCTATTCCTTTCCTAATGGCTCCTAACATTCTGTTACCTTTTTTGACTGCAGCTGCACATTGAGTGGATGTTTTCAGAGAACCATCCACAATGACTCCAAGATCTCTTTCTTGAGTGGTAACAGCTAATTTAGACACCATCATTTTGTATGCATAGCTGGGAATATGTTTTCCAATGTGCACTACTTTGCATTTATCAACATTAAATATCATCTACTTCTTTGTTGCCCAGTCAACCAGTCTTGTGAGATCCCTGTGTAATTCTTCACACTCAGCTTTGGACTTAACTATCTTGAGTAATTTTGTATTGTCTGCAAATTTTGCCACCTCACTTTTAACCCCTTTTTCCAGATCATTTATGAATATGTTGAACAGCACAAGGCCCAGTACAGATCCTTGGGGAACCCCACTATTTAACTCTCTCCATTGTGAAAACTGAACATTTATTCCTACCCATCGTTTCCTATCTTCTAATCAGTTACTGATCCATGGGCGGACCTTTCTTCTTATCCCATGACTCCTTACTTTGCTTAAGCGCCTCTGGTGAGGGTTCTTTTCAGAGGCTTTCTGAGAGTCCAAGTCCACTTTAAATTGACTGGATCACCCTTGCCAACATGCTTGTTGACACACTCAAAGAATTCTTATAGATTGGTCAAGCATGATTTCCCTTTACAAAAGCCATGTTGACTTTTTTCCAACATATTGTGTTCATGTACATGTCTGATAATTCTGTTCTTTGCTATCATTTCAACCAATTTGCCTGCTACTGAAGTGAGGCTTCCGAGCCTGTAATTGCCAGGATCACCTCTGGAGCCTTTTTAAAAAAATAAGCGTTGCATTATCTGCCCTCCAGTCATCTAGTACAGAGGTTGATTTAATGATAGGTTACATATCACATTTAGTAGCTCTGAAATTCCATATTTGATTTCCTTCAGAACTCTTGGGTGAATACCATCTGTTCCTGGTGACTTATTACTGTTAAATTTATCAATTTGTTCCAAAATCTCCCCTATTGATATCTCAGTCAGGGACAATTCCTCAGATTTATCACCTAAAAAGAATAGCTCAGGCTCCCACATATCCTCTGCAGTGAAGACTGATGCAAAGAATTCATTTAGCTTCTCTGCAAGGGACTTGACTTCTTTGAGTGCTCCTTTAGCAACTTGATCATCCAGTTGCCCAGTGATTGTTTGGCAGGCTTCCTGCTTCTGATGCACTTAAATTTTTGTGTGTTCAGTTAGTTGCTCTTCGAATTCTTTTTTGGCCTGCATAATTTTACTTTTATGCTTGATTTGCCAGAATTTATGTTCCTTTCTATTTTTCTCAGTAGGATTTGACTTCTGATTTTTAAAAGATGTCTTTTTCTCTCTAACCCCCTTATCTACTCTGTTGTGTGTGGCATTTTTTGGTCCTTTTACATTTTTTTCTGATTTGAGGTATACATTTAATCTGAGCCTCTACTATCACTTTTTATGAAGTTTCCATGCAGCATGCAGGCATTTCATACTGTTCCTTTTAATCTCTATTTTAACTAGTTCCCTCATTTTCATGTAGTGATCCTTTTTGAAGTTAAATGCTAATGTGGTTGGTTTCTTTGGTATTTCCCCCCCTACAATGATGTTAAATTAGTTACACTATGGTCACTATTACCAAATGGTTCAGCTGTATTCACCTCTTGGACCAGATCCTGTGTGTCACTTAGGACTAAGTCAAGAATTGCCTCTCCCCTTGTGGGTTCCAAGACTAGTTGCTCTAAGAAACAGTCATTAATGATGTCTAGAAATTTTATCTGTGTATGATATCTTGAGGTGATATGTTCCTAGTCAATGTGGGGATAGTTGAAATACCCTTCTAATCTCCCTAAGCATTTCACAATCATGGTCATCATCCTGGTCAGTAATATATTCCTACTTCTATACTCTTATTATTCAAGCAAGGAATTTCTATCCATACAGATACTATGGTACTGTTTGATTCATTTAAGATTTTTACTACATTTGACTCTGTTTTCTTCCACAAATAGTGCCACTTCCTCACCAGAATAACATATACTGCCATTCCTATATTGTAATGGGGTCTACAAACCGCATACTGAGCAGAGGCAGAAGGGGGAGGGGAGCATCTTCTGCATACTGGCAAGCATCTTGACCACACCCCCATGCAGCTTCCACAACTGCCAATCATGGAGACTGGCACCCAGAGCTGCAACCAATAGGGGAAACAAGGCCTGCTACAAAAAGAGAGCTCAGAGACGGTAGGAGGCAGAAAGGCCTGGGACAGTGAAGGAGTAATACTGTTGCACCAGGCTGCCTCCAGAAACACAGCCAAAGCAACAGAGGCAGACTGCTAGGCCTAACTAGAGGCCAGGGGCCAAGAACTATCCTGACCAGGGGCTAACCAAAGAAATCCAGTCAGGGTAAGTAGAGACCTCTCAAAAGACCATATCAAGGATAGGTGACATATATACTTTGTACCCTGGTATTATTGTGTCCTATTGATCAGCATCATTGCACCAAGTTTCTGTCATGCCTATTATATCAATACCCTAATTTAATATCAGGCATTCCAGTTCACCCATCTTAGTATTTAGCCTTCTAACGTTTGTACATAAGCACTTGTACATTTTGTTAATATTCAGTTGCTTGCCTTCATGTGTTTTATTTAAATAGGACTCTCTTACATGTGACACACTAACTCCTACTTGTACTTTACCAACTTCTTTCCTATCCTCTCTACTGGGATAAAGAATCCCTACTTTAATAAGTTCATCCTGAAGGGATGTTTCCACCTGAACAGTGTGCTCCTCTGTACCTGTTAGCTTTTTCCCAGCCCTTAACTTAAAAAATCCTCTACAAACTTTTTTATTTTACGTGCTAGCAGTCTGGTTCTGTTTTGGTGTAGGTGGAACTCATCCTTCCTGTATAGCCTCCTCCTTTCCCAAAAGGTTTCCTAGTTCCTAAAAACCCAAAACCCTTCATCCTACACCATTGTCTCATCCATGCTTTGAGACCCTGCAGTTCTGCCTGTCTTTCTGGCCTTGAGCGTGGAACTGGAAGCATTTCAGAGAATGCTACTATGGAGGTCTTGGACTTTAATCTCATATCTAGCAGCCTAAATTTGGCCTGCAGGACATCTCTCCTACCTTTTCCTATGTCACTGGTACCTACCTGTACCATGGCCACCAGCGCCTCCCCAGCACTGCACATAAGTCTGTCCAGATGTCTCATGAGATCTGCAACCTTCACACCCAGCAGGCAATTTACCATGTGATTCTCAGGTCATCACAAACCCAACTATCTATATTTCTAATAATCGAATCCCCCATTACTATTACCTGGTTCTTACTAGTAACTTCCCAGGAGGTATATCCTCAGTGCGAGAGGATACCATGACATCATCTTGAAGGAGGGTCCCAACTATGGAATTGTTTCCCTCTCCTCCATCTTGATGTTCTCCTTCTCTAAGACTTTCATCCTCTTCAACAGCAGAGAGCCTATCAGACTGGGACTGCACTATTGTGTTCCTGAAAGTCTCATGTATATACCTCTCTGCATCTCTTAGCTCCTCCAGTTCAGCCATTCTGGCCTCAACAGTCCATACTGTGTCTCTGAGGGCTATTAGCTGCTTTCAGTATAAGAACACATATGCTACCTGCCTAAAAAGCAGGTCATTGTACATTCTGCATTCAGTGCAATAAATCCCCCTATGACAGAATACACCCCTGTGTTCACACCCTATACACTATTGTAATAATATTTGTACAAGATATGCCTGTTAAGATATGATATGAAAATTCATGATTTGCTGGTCAGTATTGTCCTGATAAAACACGTGTGGGAACACTGTATGTGAAGTTATGAGAGTCCCCTGTACGATGTTAAGAGTGCACATTCAAACCTCACATAGCACCAAACTGGTCAAACAGGCCTGTGTTGAACAAAGGAGTGTATGTGTGATGTTGCACTCTATGTGATTTTATGAAAATATACTAATAAGTGTGAATATAATGTAACTGGAATATGCTTCATGCCAAAGGTCTCTTGTAAAGTATCATTACAAAGCTTATAATCTACTGAGTGTGGTCCTCCTATTTGTATAAATGTATCACTCTTGTATCTGAAACTAGAAATATGAAATATAACTCTGAGGTCCTATTGTAATTATGCAAAGTGTGGGCCATTAATGGTGGTTTGGAATCTTGATGGCTCCCATCAACTAGGACAATTGACTTTAGATGGCTCTGTTTACTTGTAAGTCTTCCTGTATATGTGTGTGCTGGCAAGTGGGTAATGAAGTCTTACAGTGACATGTGATCATGTCACCTGAACTGGAATCCATCTTTAACCTTGTGCTTTTCCATTTAGAAGGAGGGGTGGGAACCCAGAAAGGGACAAAGGATTCCCACCTTGTGCAAAAGATATATATAAGGGGGTGGAACAGAACAAAGGTGGCTGCAGTCATGAGAAATCCCCTAGCTACCACCTGAGCTGGAACAAGAGCTGTACCAAGGGAAAGGATTGTGCCCAGACTAGGAAGGCATCCAATCTGTGAAAGAAACTTATTGAAACATCTCTGAGGGTGAGATTTTATCTGTATTCAGTTTTCTTACTGTATTAGGCTTAGATTTGCGTGTTTTATTTTATTTTGCTTGGTAATTCACTTTGTTCTGTCTGTTATTACTTGGAACCACTTAAAGCCTACTTTTTGTATTTAATAAAATCACTCTTTACTTATTAATTAACCCAGAGTATGCATTAATACCTGGGAGGGGGAGGCAAACAGCTGTGCACATCTGTCTATCAGTGTTATAGAGAGGGAACAATTTATGAGTTTACCCTGTATAAGCTTTATACAGGGTAAAACAGATTTATTTGGGATTTGGACCTTATTGGGAGTTGGGTATCTGAGTACTGGAGACAGGAGCACTTCTTAAGCTGTTTTCAGGTAAGCCTGCAGCTTTTGGGGGACATGGTTCAGACCTGGGTCTGTGTTTGTAGCAGGCTAGTGTCTGGTTCAACTCAGGCAAGGTTCTGAAGTCCCAAGCTGGCAGGGAAAACAGGCTCAGAGGTAGTCTATCAGGTGGCAGTCCCAAGGGGGTTTCTGTGATCGAACCCGTCAGAGTATGTTTGCCCTAATTTGCATATAAGCAGTAAACCGTCATCAAGCAGGGAGGAAAAACAAAAAGGAAGCTCAAACAGGTGAGAAAAAACAGCAGGAAACATCCTTACATATGGACTCAGTCTCCTAATTCCTAGCTGGAAATGGTTTTCAAGGGGTGGGGGGACCGAAACTATAAAAAGAAGGGGCAAGAGACCCACCTCTCTCTCCCTGCCCAGTACATTCTTTGCATCTGATAAGACAAAAGGAAACAGCTGTTGGATTTGGATGGGGCGGGGAAGAGGAGGACCTGACCTGAAGAGTTTGGTCACCTTGCTGGAAGCATGTATTAAGAAATTTTGCTTGGATCTAATATAGTTTAAGTTAGGCACCACTAAGTATTTTACTTGTAACCATTTCTGTTTTTTTGTGCCTCATTATTTGTACTCCCTTAAAAACTTTTTGTAGTTAATCTTTTTTTACTGTATTATCTAATCCAGGGTGTTTAAATTGAAGTGTCTGGGTAACTATTTACGATAATAAGATGGCACATTATTCCCCTAAAGGAATAATGGACTTAAAATACTTGTACAACCAGGAGAGGATTGGGCAATATGTTTCTGGGGTGGGGTGGGGGAATCTGGGATTGGGGGGGGGGGGGGTGTTGGATTCACCCTGCAGTATAACCAAAGCTGGTGAAAGACAGGGTGTAGCTCGCAGGCTGCAGTTACACACAGACACTCAGGGTGTGACTTGCATGCTGGAAGGCTGTTTGTGAGCAGCCCAGGTGGAGCTGCTTCAGCAAGACATTGTAAGGCACACAAGGTTGCAGTACATGGGTGACAAGGCCCGCCACTGGTCTGAATTGTACCCTAATATGTCACACCCCCACTCTGCTGCTAGACTTCTGCATGCATTATTTTTACTCTTGCTGGGGGGGGAGGTGTTTGTTATTGGCCTAAGTTCAGAGTATGTTTGTTGGGTGTAACTGCCTCTAATGTACCCTATGTAAACTCCCTTGCAAAACTCCCATTTGCTACTCCTGTTCACTAGCTTTTGTTTGTCAGTTTGTGGTTGTATGCTTGCGTATCCCTTCTGCCAAGTGAAGCCAGCAGCAACAAGGGTTGGGTTCTGTATCTAGGGGTTCCTTTTCATCAATGCAACACACAACTGGATCGAGCCCCCACCCAGTGACCTGGGACAATTACACACCACCCCCCGGGCACCGCTAAGAGGCAATACTTCCCCTCTCACAAGCGCAGAGTCTGGGTGTGGCAAAAAAAATAAATAAAAGGGGGAAATTAACTCAGCATTAATTTGGGAAAACTCCGCAACTAGGGTTCAGAAACACAAACCATGAGCAAAAGATCCACCCCAAGTAAGTTGGGCAGTGTCCTTTTCTCCTCAGGGTCTTAAGTCCAGCAAGTCAAAAGTCCCTTTAATGTGCCCGTCTGTACCCCACCCACAGTTGATGTCCTTCGCCAGTGCAGCCCCAGAGTTCAGAGGTTGATTTGCAGAGTTCACCTCCTACCCTGGGCAGAAGGCAGGGTGTGGGGGTAAGGAGGCACCTTACACGCTGCACTGCTCGGGCACTCACTTGTCGCCCCAATGGCCAATTGCCACGCTTCTGCAGGGCTCTGCTCTGACCGTCTCCACCAGCTTCTCTGCCAACTGTCCTGCTGGCCGCTTCTCTCTGCCAGCCACCCTGCTGGCACTACCTTAATGATTTCAGCTGTTAGTGGGAGAGCTGCACTGCTGGTACACACTGTCCCATAGTAGGTCTAATACTTAGACCTAGATATAAGTGATTTCAGCTCTGCAGCATATAACAAGACTCTCAATTGAGTCTAAATTAGCTTTTTTATTATTCCATGGAGAAAGGAAGGGTCTAATCATGTCTGGCACCCTTAAACAGAGCCCAAACCACCCAGGTACCTGTTCTCACCCTCTCTCAACTCACTGGGCTTTGGAACCCATGTCCCCTGCCCAGTGAGTGCTATTCATTTGAGGGTATGCCATTGGGTATGCCAGGTACAATTCTGCGGCCCTCAGTTCACACAACAAGGATAACAACCCTTTATTACTCCTGCCCCAATAACAAGGAGACTGGGGATCCAACACCAGCCACAAGTGATCATTTAGACAAGCAATCCCATCATGCTGAGCTCCTAGGCAGGGTGGGTGTGTCCATGCAAACGAGATCAGCTTCTGAAGTCTTTTTCCACAGCTCACCACTAGATGTCAGGGGAGAGCTCATTCAGCCTCTGCTTACGCTTGCTTGAAGATTATAGCATGGTCTGTTCTGGGGTCCAGGGTGCTAGGCTAGGCTGAGAGCTGACCTGAGAGCTGAGGTGAGGCTCTTCATGGGAAAGGAAAGATTATGTCAATATAGATCAACAACAAAAGATTTGGCACATATGGTGTTGGACTAGTTGATTTTTAATATCCAGTGCAGATAATATGGTACTTTCAAATAACAAACAGGAGAAAATGGGGGTGGGGTGTTATAATAAAAAAAATTGTGTGTTAATTGCTATGTGTTAACTTTTAGGTGTCTACCCATGCAGTGGAATCCACAAACCCTGAGTTAGGTGCCCAAGCTTCCTATATAATGCATGGGAAGAATGCCTGCAACTGTGTGATGCTTCCTGGGAGTACCCAGAATTGGGATGCACCTCACTACCATCTGCCCGTTGAGTGAGGAAGCCGTGTCTGTGCCTGCCATGGGTCAGCTCCTGACACCACCAGCCACAGGCAGCACAAGCACTTCCCTCTCAACCTAGGTAGGCTTCACTATCCCTCTGCAGATTAGGGATAGGCACACTCCAACCTCCGAGCATCCACCTGCAGTGCCCAACCCCATAGCCCTAACTCTGACTTGTGCTTCAACAAACAGTTAAGCTGAGGCTCAAGAAGAAGAGGAGCATAATAGTTATGCAGAATATTGCCTGATCATCCCCTCCTTTCCCTTCATTACACAAATAAAATCAATGAGACTACATGCATGCATAAAATTAGGCACATGCTTAAGTCTTTGCAACATCAGAGTCTGCAATTGTCTGGATGTCCGTGGCAGGGCAGCAGCAGGAGAGTGCTTGGAAATCCCTAGCAGTTGAGGAGATAGTCCAGCCCTGCCCTGCCTACAGCTTGCTGCTCTTCCCCCTCTACCCCTCCCTGATCTCTGGGGGCTCCCTGCGTGCTCTCCCCACTGCTGTCCAAAGCCAGGCACCTGGCCAGCCACAGCCTCACTTATTTTGAACCCTCCCAAGCCTGCAGGAGTGAAAGTCTCTGAGCAGGGGAAGGGGGGCAGAAGCTTTGGTTCACTCCATGACATGTTACCATGCCATGTGTTCTTCCAGGGATGGAGCCAGTCAGTCCTGCCACTGTCCCTCAGTGAGTCACTTTCTACTGCAACAGGTGGGACCTGAGGATAGGGTACAAAGACTGTTATGTGACTTCATGGAGAAGGGAATGCAGCAACACAAGTTTGGGAACCTCTGTTCTAGAATATCACTTCTGCTCTGGAGTTATTTACTTGGACAAATGGGCACGTCTGAGACTTACCTGCCTTCCGCTTCCTTCAATCTACTGTAGCTTTTTGTTTTCTACACACTGCCTCAGAGTAGTGAGGAACCCATCCCTTTTAGTGTTAGGATGGTGGTTTCTTGTGGTGATGGTTTTTGTTTGTCATAGTTGCTATTATTTTCCACTCATGCACTGTGCTCTAGAAGCAGAACTCCAGAGTTAGTGGAGATGCAGTCTGCATGACCTGGAGCTTTGAGAGCTTCCCTAATGAAAAGGGAATCGCTTGACTTGGCTTTTAGGAGTTCTGCTGCTCAGGAAATTCAGAGAATCCTCACTGGTACAGCAGTCACTTCCTGATGATCACTGTGATTAGGAAGAGAAAACCAGCTGGGGCTAACTGATAGGTGCATAGGTGGATAATAAGCTGAAGTCACTCTAAAATTGCCTGTATAAGTCCGGAACAACAGATAAAAATTGGTTTTGCTGCATTCCCCAGCAAACTGGCCAGGTACTGGCCCTCCGGTTAAGGAACATAGTAAAGTGTTCTCAGGCTTTAGGGACTGCAAAAGCTTACTTGAGAGCCTGTCAAGTTCTTTGCCTTTTATTGGTTAATAAAAGACCTGTCTGTGTGCGTCTTACTGCCAGCTTGCCCAAGTCAGCAACCTTCGTAATATTCCTGTGGAAGTAAGAGGCTGCTCCACTGCTGGCTAGCAGCCAGAAGGCTTAGAGCCATCAGTGATGGACTGGGCAACCTCTATAGCCACCCGGGAGCCTGGTCCACTTCAAAACCTGGAGAGCTGTGGCTAACGGGATTTAAAGGGCAGGTGTGGGAGAAGGTCAGAATGAATGTGAATATCATGTACAGCTGGTGCAAAGTCCAATCCCTCCCCTTCACACATGCACATTTTTAAAAGATTGAAAAACGCACAGGAAAGATTGGCTACATTTTAACAATATTCCACCACCCTCTTCTCCATCCAGCTCCTCATCTCCAGTTTTTTTTAATTACCTATAGAGCTGATGGACATGTTTTGACTTTCGAAATTTTGTATTATTTTTAAGGGGAAAAACATCAATTGCTCTGCTTGCAGAAATGGCCTCACTTTTTGACTTGCTGTATTATCGTGGGGACCTCAGGAAACACCAGCCTGACAGACTTTCAATAGTTGGGGCCAATCTATATTTTCAAAGCTAGCGTTGCAAACAAACAACTAAAACTTGATTTTAAATAAAAGCTTAGATTGACTTGGATATCTGTAAAGTCCCCAAATGAGAAGGGTGAGAGGCTGCAAACATGGGCTTCACAGACCCCAAATGCCATCTGACTGGATGGTTATTGCCTTTGGTCACAATTGGCTTGGGAGAGATTAGAACTGGTTACTTAGAAATGGAAGGCTGTTTTGTTACCAGTCACTTGACCCAGGATGTTATTTCATGCTTTCATATTTTTGGAAGAACAATTTCACCCTTTTCATATTTTGGAGTTGGAAAAGAGTTGGTTAACTTTTTATTTTTGCCTGACTCTTCTCTTCCTGATTTCTGCTGCAGCAGACAATGGAAGAAACAGAAATTTCACAATAACAATACTAATATGTAGAGCATGTTTGCTGGACTGGAGGTCAAGTCATGACAGAGCTGGGGATAGAATTCAGTCCCATCCATTACCCTCACTGCCTTCAGCTTGTAAGATTTCCTGCCATTTTACTAAACCAAAGAGGTCTGAATGAATTCAGAAGCAATGAAACTTGTTCTGCTTAGTTGAACCTCCAAACCTTTTCAGATGCCCCCCCTTCACTACTAAAGACTGCTTTACACACCAAGATAACATCACCATATTTTGAAAAATAAAAATAAATCAAAATGTGAGAAGTAGTTATGGCACTAAAAGACACACCTGCCGTTGGTCATATTCTGCTCTCCGGATCCAGACATTAGGAGAATTTTCTCCTTGTTAATTAGTTGGAGAAAACAGAAAACATATTCTTTTATTCCCCAGATGGAATCTCTCCAGTTCTGTAATATGCCTCAATTATTGGCAGTCTATCTATTTTCCATTTCAGAACAATCTCATATCTGCCCACTAACAGCTAAGAACTGATCATACTTTGGCACAAATTATCAAAGACATAGTTGGTGAAATCCAACCGATTTGAAGTCATTGGGAATTTTGCCATTCACATCAGTGGAGCCAGGATTTCACCCTGTCTATCTAGAATTTCAGTAGTAATTAAAGAGATTCATTTCTCTCAGTAAAAGGAAATCTGTTACCTCATTTGGAAAATTAAATGTTTGGATAAGGCAGTAACATTTGAGGCAAAGTTCCCTATAATGGGTATAGAGGTTTTTTAGAGATGTACAGGACTTTTGGGGAATCACACAATGTTTGTGGAACTCATTGCCACAAGACTTCATTGTGTCCAAGAGCTTAGCTGGATTAAAAGACGGACTGGACATTTATATGGATAACATGATTAAAAAGAGAAAGCATTTTGGAAGGTTATAAACCTTCAGGGGTCAGAGCATAAACCCGTCTCTAACTAATAGTGATTAAAAAGGAACTGTCCTTGGGTAGGCTATCCCATAATGGCCTATTGCTGGTTTTCATTGCACCTTCCTCTAAAACCAGTGTTTCTCAACTGGTGGGTCATGACCCCTGGGGGACTCATGAAGGGCAATCAGAGGGATCACAAGACATTGAAAAATTGATTACAATCTGAAGCAAACAAAATCTCCCTACCCCACACGCCCTTACCCTTCAAGGTCAATTATTCTCAGTTTACCTCTCAAAACACAAAAACAAATAAATGACATAGGCTTATCACTGTTATTGCTGAGACACTTTTTGCTCTTTTATAGAAACAAGGTTGAACATTTTTCCCCTCAAACCTGAAAAGATTGAGAACATAAGAAAGGCCATACTGGGTTAGACCAAAGGTCCATCCAGCCCAGTATCCTATCTGCCAACAGTGGTCAATGCCAGGTTCCCAGAGGGAGTGAACCTAACAGGTAATGATCAAGTGATCTCTCTCCTGCCATCCATCTCCATCCTCGGACAAACAGAGGCTAGGGACACCATTCCTTACCCATCCTGGCTAATAGCCATTAATGGACTTAACCTCCATGAATTTATCTAGTTCTCTTTTAAACCCTGTTATAGTCCTAACCTTCACAACCTTCTCAGGCAAAGAGTTCCACAGATTAACTGTGCGCTGTGTGAAGAACGTCCTTTTATTTGTTTTAAACCTGCTGCCCATTAATTTCATTTGGTGGCCCCTAGTTCTTATATTATGGGAACAAGTAAATAACTTTTCCTTATTCACTTTCTCCACACCACTCAGGATTTTATATACCTCTATCATATCCCGCCTTAGTCTTCTCTTTTCCAAGCTGAAAAGTCTTAGCCTCTTTAATCTCTCGTTATATGGCACCCGTTCCAAACTCCTAATCATTTTAGTTGCCCTTTTCTGAACCTTTTCTAATGCCAGTATATCTTTTTTGAGATGAGGAGACCACATCTGTACGCAGTACTCACGATGTGGGTGTACCATGGATTTATATAAGGGCAATAAGATATTATCCATCTTATTCTCTATCCCTTTTTTAATGATTCCTAACATCCTGTTTGCTTTTTTTGACTGCCGCTGCACACTGCATGGACGTCTTCAGAGAACTATCCACGATGACTCCAAGATCTCTTTTCTGATTAGTTGTAGCTAAATTAGCCCTCATCATATTGTATGTATAGTTGGGGTTATATTTTCCAGTGTGCATTACTTCAGTGGTTCTCAAACTTGGGCTGCCACTTGTTCAGGGAAAGCCCCTGGTGGGCCGGGCCGGTTTGTTTACCTTCCATGTCCGCAGGTTCGGCTGATCGCGGCTCCCACTGGCCGCGGTTCGCTGCTCCAGGCCAATAGGGGCTGCGGGAAGCGGCGCGGGCCGAGGGAAAAAGTGGCCACCCTAGTTTGAGAACCACTGCATTACTTTACAATTATCCACATTACATTTCATTTGCCATTTTGTTGCCCAGTCACTTAGTTTTGGGAGATCTTTTTGAAGTTCGTCACAGTCTGCTTTGGTCTTAACTATCTTGAGCAGTTTAGTATCGTCTGCAAACTTTGCCACCTCACTTTTTACCCCTTTTTAACCAGTTCTCAGTCCATGAAAGGATCTTCCCTCTTATCCCATGAAAACTTAATTTACGTAAGAGCCTTTGGTGAGGGACCTTGTCAAGGGGTTTTTGGAAAACTAAGTACACTATGTCCATTGGATCCCCCTTGCCCACATGTTTGTTGACCCCTTCAAAGAACTCTAATAGATTAGTAAGACATGATTTCCCTTTACAGAAACCATGTTGACTTTTGCCCAACAATTTATGTTCTTCTATGTGTCTGACAATTTTATTCTTTACTATTGTTTCAACTAATTTGCCCGGTACTGACGTTAGACTTACCGGTCTGTAATTGCCGGGATCACCTCTAAAAGCCCTTTTTAAATATTGGCGTTATATTAGCTATCTTACAATTACTGGGTACAGAAGCTGATTTAAAGGATAGGTTGCAAACCATAGTTAATAGTTCCACAATTTCACATTTGATTTCTTTCAGAACTCATGGGTGAATGCCATCTGGTCCCAGTGACTTGTTACTAGGGCCGGCTCCAGACACCAGCGTAGCAAGCGGGTGCTTGGAGCGGCCAACGGAAAGGGGCGGCATGTACAGCTCTTTGGCGGCTATTCGGCGGCGGGTTCCTCAGTCCCTCTCGGAGGGAAGGACCTGCCACCGAATTGCTGCCAAAGAAGCGGCGGCGGTAGAGCTGCCACTGAAGTGCCGCCGATCGCCATTTGTTTGTTTTTTCCCACCACTTGGGGCGGCAAAAACGCTGGAGCCAGCCCTGCTTGTTACTGTTAAATTTATTAATTCCAAAACCTCCTCTAACGACACTTCAATCTGTTCTAACATTGCTCTAACACATCTGGTACTGGTCATTGTGAATTGCAAACAACAGGATAAGCTGAGTCATGGTTCTGCTCCAGTATGGCAATTCCTATGTATCTGAGATAACACTTTGTCTCTCTTTCAGAATAACTACACTTAACATGGGGGGAGGGGGAGGTGTGGAATAGGGGCCACTAGCATAGCTCCCTGTCCTCTGTTTCTCTAATAAAAGGGCCTCTCCTCAGGAGAGGAATTTTAAAGGGAGAGGCAAGGGTAAGGCTCCTGTGACTGGATGACTTTCAAATAGCTGGCTGAGTAGAAATTATCTGTATTATTTTTATTTGTTATTTGTATTACAGTAGCATCTATGTATTCCAGCCAGGGTCTGACCTCACTATGCCAGGTCCTGGACAGCCAAATAACAAAGACAGTCTCTGCCCTAGTGGGCTTACAGTCTTAGTGCCAGACGGAACACTACAGGTGGTCAAAACAGACAAATGGGGAGGTGAGTGGGAGTCTGAGATGAGAAAATTAACAGTTTAGCAGAAAAATGAAGCCTTTTCTCAGTTCTTGCCTAACCAACATCAGACAAACGCTTGTTAATTGTAGTGGTTTTTTAGCTGGGCATAATTGTCACTAGTATCTGGTGAGAGGGAAGATACCCAGGACCCTTTATTTGTGTTTAGCTGAAATGTGCTATAGACTTTTTCAATAAAAGACCATTCCAGACAGGGATTTCTTCTGGTCTGAACCTCTGTGATGTATTGATCCGTCAAAAACCTCTGGCCTCTTGCATTCTCTTATGGCTGAAGCATCTGCATCATCTGTCTGATATCCATTCTGTGAAGTCTACCTGGGCACTGATAAAAACCTAAACCAAATGTTAGTGCATCACCATCACACTACAAACAAAGTCAATTGTTCTTAGAGCAACTGAATCTCTCTCTCCAAACTACAGCACTATCGCCTCCCACTGTTCGAGAAAAGGCTGTTACTTTACAGACAGCACTCAAAAGATTTCCACTAAGATTTGTTAAATTCAATGAGGGAGAAATAATCCTTTCAATTTTATTTGGGAGCTGAATGATGTGATGTTAAATGTGCCTACTAAGGATAAAGAATTTGCAAGGAATTCAGTTAGTTACATTTAATTTCAATAGGAGTTAGAAGCCTAAATGCCTTTGAGGATCTGGGCCTAAATTCTAACTTTAATTATGAAAACTAATCTACAGCCCCCAAAAGAATTGTGAGTAGATAATAAGGCCTTTTACCTTCATTATATTGATCACATCATTATTAAGTGGGGAACAGGACTGCCACTAGCTGAACACAGGGAATTCACCTGGTCCTTAGTGTCTCTCAAATTATAATCACAGAAGAATTTAAGGGGTGGTGGTTTCTGACACTTACATCTGAGTGGGAGCATTCTGAGGAAGTTTAATGGCAGAAGTTGGTCTGTGCTATATCTATCGAATGACAATGGACTAAGTTTAACTTCCAATAAATTACCAAACAGCGTAATATAAAGTTCAGCAAGTCCTACAAATGTAAGGAACCCGAGTGCTTATCTAAGATGTATGTTGTTTTAAATAGATTTATCTTGTTGCAATATCTTAAATTTGACTCAGGGTCTTTCATAAACACAAAGGCAATGGCAAATCCCACTATTAATCACAAGGAGGAGAAAGATGAAGGTAAATCAGTTGGTGGCACATAGAACAAGTGAATGATGCTGGCCAACCAGTTCATCTCTATTGCACTCAGTCTTTCTATCCTGGAAATATATAGATATAGCATCTGTCCTCAGCTCTGATTTTGCAATCAAGAGCAGGCTGAAGTTTGTTTTACATAACTACTAAATTTTGGCAGCAAAGTATAATCTAAATATCTGAGTTTATCTTTCTCCCTCTAAGGATCATAAGGCACATACCACATCACTCACCAGAGCTGTTACAGTATGTTTAACAGGAGGACCATTGATTTCCTCACAATAAATCATTTCTTTAAAAAAATCCAATTTCTGCTACAAATTAGAAATAAAAGTAACAGAGAGGCAAGAAAACTAGCAGCCTATTTGCTTACAAAACAAAATTTCATTTAATTAGAGCAAGAGAATTTCCTTTGATGCTCTTTGGCTGGCTGTAAATGAGCTGAAAGCTAGAGCAAATGAGGACACCTTCCCCTTTGTAGCCCAAAGCTATTTAGAAGGTTCTGACTCAGCAATCACCAGTTTAATAAACATTGCAGGGTCCAAACCTCTCCAATTGCCAGCAAAACCCAGTGTATGCAATTGAGCCAAGCAGAGCTCTCTTGTCTATCAGTTGCAATGTTTACATACATCAAAAGGAGCATTGTTTGTTGACAAGTGGATAATATCAAGTATATGAAATTGCTTGATGGGAACCAAACATTTATAAAAATGGTTTGATATTAGTTGATGAAACCTATCTAAAAATCCTTTCAATAACAAATAACATGGTTATACTAGATGGCAAAAAAGACACGTGCAATACAGACTCATGTTTTGGTTTTCTATTGTAGAGCTATGTCTTGGAAACTTTAATGGGACTGCTTACGAGTAAGGTCTACAGAATCAAGCCCTTTTAAAAAAATCATCTCCCCATGCAAATAATAATTAATAATACATAGCACTTGTATAGCACTTTTTATCTATAGATCTCAAAGCACTTTACAAAGGAGGTCAATATCATGTACCCCTATTTTACAGATGGAGAAACTGAGGCACAGAGAAGTGCAGTGATGTTCCCCAGGTCTTTCAGCCGCAGCGAATTGAACCCATGTATCCTGAGTCCCACTCTAATGCCCTACCCATTAGGCATTAGTGCTTCCCTGATGGATATTATTTCCATTCTTAGGGAAAATCATACAGCAGGCTTGGATAGTCAGCTGCTTAAGGCCTCTTGGCTGTGGATCACTAGGCATTTTCAGGCCTGCTCAGCTTTTATCAAAGCAATGTGTATACTGGGCTGTGGAATGGCTTGAAGGTTCTTATCCTAGACTGGACAAAACATTCATATTGAACCTACTCAAACTGAACTTCAATACCCACTTGAGCAGTGGGATGAAAGTTTGCACAGTGGAGGATTTCACAAACCCTGTTGAACATTCTTCCTTCATCTGATTGGATAGCCTCTTGTATTTTCCTCAGTTAGGGTCCCTCTTTCCCCCCCACCATCACGCTTTGTGCACAAACAAACCTTGGAGCCCCTACTTACTATTGCTTTCTTCAAAGATGCCTGGTTTCCCCCTCTCACTTCCCTATGGGTCTTTGGAGTGGGGTGCCAGTTGCTGATGGCCCATTATGCTCAGGAAGCACCAGATACTGTTCAATTGTTGCCAAATCTTGTAGTATTAATTTCAGGTCTTGTGATATTGGTGGGGTTTTTTTTTAAGCCTCAGCTTCCACAGTCAAAGGATTGTGTGATAATCTCAGTTTTCTTTCTTTTCTTTTTTAATGTAAGCTTCTAGCTCTCTTGGTTGAAGAGAGAGCCTTAAAAATGTGGCTCCCAAAGGTTCAAATGAAAAGAATCCCGAAGGTACTACTTTTAAAGTTCCCCTGATTTTTAAGCCAGTCTCCAGATCTTTGGTGGTAGTGGGAGATGACTCATGATGTTTGAATGCTTGGGTTGGCAATACTATGTTTCCCTCAATACCAATGGTCTTGGGGCGAACTGTCGAGAAGGAAGTGACCTGATCCCAGCCCTCTCAGGGCAGCAGGACAGAGAAGCACTGCACTGCGCTGCACTGTATGTTGCTTCTGGTCCCTGACTGGATGACTCTAAAAGCCACATAGTTTTCAGAAACAAGTATGTGTGACATGTCCTGTAGGAGTATAGGCCCACATTAGACCTGGGTGAACTATAGTTTTAAATTGAGTTTGGATCTTAGCATGAGTGATAGGCCCAAAGCATTTGATGAAAAAGAATGAACTCACGAGAAAGAAGGATTGTTTGTACTAAAACTTGTAGTGAGCCTGGAAACACCAGTGTTATCTTATTTAAGGTTTGGACTGAGCAATAGAAATAAAGAAAACATGGCTAACTGGGCAGCAGGTGCAGTAAATAATTTGGTTAGAAATGCTTAGTCCAGTAGTGAGGCAAAAATATGGCAAAGTGAGATAAGGAGAAAAAACCTGAAGAGAGCAGAGTGCAGCCCTAAACTTCTTCAGCTGACTTTAGCTAAGGTCCAATAACCAGCAATGTCATTGTTTGTATGTTATTGTGTATAAAAAACAAAAGGCTTTCTAGGGATTCTTTGTCAGAGCTTTTCCTTGCCCCTCTAGACTCATGCCATGATGGGAAGGTGTCTCCAAGGCCTGAGCCAGCTGTGAGTATTTGGCCAATGCTTCTAGCCATAGTGTTGCTAGGATATAGAATATTGGGGTGTATATGCATATGTTGATATTTTGGATGTAATCAATACCAAGTGGCCTTTGAACTAATAAAGGAATGCTTGTTTGGAAACTAAGTCATAGTAAACCTTAATAAACTCATTAAGAAAATTGTTTCCAATATGTCCTCTTTCCTTAGTTATACTTTTGTACTTGCTGTCACAAATGTTAGTAAAAGCCAATAAAAGGGGTCACAAAAACCTGCTGAAACAAAGTCTCAGCATCTGTTTCAATAACATTTTGCAAATCCTTTCCCAGTATTTCCCCAAGTCTCCTCTGCATAGTTTTCTGTAGGATGCATACTGATGCCATAAAGCCTTCCGTGAATATGTCAATGGAGACAAAAAGATTTTTATCAGGAATAGTTATTCTAAAATTAAAAGCAGAAACCCATATCTGCTGGATGCCATTTATTACTTCTCAGCATCCAAACAAATGCTAAAGCTTTATGCAACAAATAAGAAGACAGGGGCCCTTGTTCCAAAGAACTTACAATCTTATTTCAGACATGCTAGAATGAAGAAAGTATCAAGATAGCAGGGAGGGATTGTGGGAGGATGGACAGAAGATATTGCAAAGAGATCACATGGTTACTCAACGAAGCTTGGAGCGTAATATGGTAGAACAGAAATTTTTGTTTTTCTTTGCTTTTGTTTAAATAAATGTCTTTACTGAGTTATTTCTTAAAGCATCGATGTAGAAGTGGGTCTTTAAAGAGAGTTTAAAGGCCTGCTCCAATTTTCATTACAGTTAATGTGAATCTTGCCACTGACTTCAATGGGGCTTTGGATCAAGCCCTAACTGAGAGATTAGGACCACTGTAGACTAGCCCCTGGGTAGTGAATGACATGGCAGGAAATGCAGACAGCTGCAGGAGAAGCAGACAAATGTGGCATTGAGGCTGGCATCGTTGGTAGAACAGCTAATGTGGAGGTCAGGTAGGAAAGGAGCAGTCACCTAAATCTTCATTTAACTCGTTTCTGTTTTTTTTTTTTTTTATTTAATCTGCATAGTTATTTTTACACAAAGACTTTCCAAGGAGTGTTCAGTCACTCTTCATTTGCCATTTGAGTGGTAAATCTGAGCCATCATAGTTGACCTTTAACTCACCTCCCTCCAAGACTGCCATTCAGATGTTTTAGGATTTGTGTAGTACTGTATACTCCTATTTTTACATTATCAAAAAGATAATACTGGACACTCTTGATACAAAACATGGGGCCTGATCTAGCCCCAAATCTTTTTTGCATTATGTATGGCAATTCTTTAAATCACCTCAAGAAAAGTCTTCTGCTGTAATACTCTAAGTACAACTCCTAAATATAATTAAAACGAAGCAAAATAAATATCAATACACTGCTTTGTGCAGTGAGAAAATTACTCCTGCTGAGCACTAATCTTTAATCCATTGTATAAAGAAATTGATTTGTTAATTTACAGTTTCAGTGAAACTGATATTCCAGGAAAAGCCCTATGCTCAGTCTTTCATTAGATCTGGTTTCTGACTCTTTGTTTCTTAACAAAATGTACTTTGAGTCTTTCTTTTACAGTAGCATTAATTGGAAATCCTTTTCTAAAAGTTCCAGTATTATTTTATTAGTGCTGCCCTCTTTTATATTAAATTTAAGATGAAGTGAACTGCAGCTTTTAAACTTTATTTTTGATCCAGTTAGGCCAGTGTAACAATTCCATATTTGGCCATCTATGAAAACCTAATAATATATATCAGTAAGAAAAGCCTTAGGCAAACACAGCTCTTTTGAATTATAATTCCCCAGGAAGAAAGGACTCCTAATTCTCAGAATTCTTCATCTTTTCCCTGAATTTTCAGAGATGTGTGACCCTACTTGGCATACATTTTCTGATGATTTTATATATACACACACACACACAGGTGTTATGATCCTTCTGCATTTTTTACTGGAAAAAGTTATTACAAGGAGCAGTGTAACGGCAAATAAAGGGTAAATGGGGGTTAGATTAACTCTTGGATTTCTTTAGAGACGTCTAGATGGTGCAGTAAAAGGCACAAGCATGTTGCAACTTATTTTGCCATTAGTGTGCCAACAGATCCTCAAAAGAATGGATTTGGTTCCAGTACCAGATACTCTGCTGTCTACTGTTGGTTTAGCGCTGCTTTCTTGCAACATTAAGAATACTATTCTGCCTGCATTTATGAGCCACTCATCTCTCATTTTTTGCATAATTGATACAAATGAGGCATGCAATGTGGCTTTATCAAGTGTGTGAAAAATGGCTGTATATTACATGTGACTTGGAGACCTTTCCAATTACATGGGAAAGGGGAGCAGGAGGGACAGAGCACATCATGGAAAGTTTGAGGAACTGGTTAAAAGAATTGGAACAGGTCACATAGTTTCACTCTTCCATAATGTGAACACACTGAAGATGAGCATATTAACTTTCATCTATTTGATCATAGGGTCATTTTATAAACAGTAGATAGACTTCAACTACTAGCAACTGCACAGGTGTTATAGAAGGTGACATTTATACACTGGTATTTGCTTGTAGGAAACACAATGAAGACTCCCGAATTGTAGCTTAAAAATTCCACCTTCTCCATATTAACTGAAAAGTATCAGTCCATGCCCAAATTTGGATGTTTGCATAAATGGAGGCTCCATTTATTCTTTCCTGCATTCGGAGTACACCCCAGAACTAAACCCCACAGCCCAAGCTCGTGATTTCTGAGCTTCAGAAACCCAAATGCTCTGGGCCATAAACACTAAGGAAGCCTTGGCATACAGGGAAAATCAAATGTTTTCTTATTATTTGTATTCTCATAGAACCCTGTATATGGGCAAGGACCCCATTGAGCTTGACACTATACAAACACAGAATAAAAAGACACTACCTGCCCCCAAACAGCTTACAAGCTACCACAGATGGATACATAAAGATAGAAGAGTACAAAGAAACAATGAGATAATACTGGTCAGCATGATAGGCTGTGGTCTTAGCATACATTGTCAAGTGTGCTAACATTGTCTAGCCACTGTCGAGTTTTCTGTAGGTATCACAGCAAAGGAAAATTTTAAGGATGGATTTGAAGTAGGATAATGAGTTAGTTTTGCATGTGTTTACAGGGAGCTTTTCCCCAAGTGTGAGGGGCGGCATGTGAGAAAGCTTGAAAATTTAACAAGAGGACAGTGGAGGCTGACATCCTGGGCAGATCAGATCGGCGGCATGGCTGCGGGAGGTCTGCCGGTCCCGCACCTTCGGCGTACCCGCCACCGAATTGCCACCGAAGCCACGGGACCGGCAGACCTCCTGCAGGCATGCCGCCGAAGGCAGCCTGACTGCCGCCCTCACGGCGATCGGCATGCCGTCCCACACGGCTTGCCGCCCCAGGCACGCACTTGGTGCACTGGTACCTGGAGCCGCCCCTGCTTGGTTGTAATAGCTTGTTGTATGGCACAGCCTAGGAAACACCTCACAGCTGAAGAGCAGGTGTAGGCTATTCCTCTCTTTTGCCTGACATACTGCTGGATCTGAGATATGTAAAGAACCACCAGCATGGTATTGTCTGAATGCTCCTTGGCTTTGGAACTCATTCCCATCTATGAGGTGGCAGAGTCTGGATTTGTTAGCCTTCCTCACATGCAGCATGCCACCACCTTTGTTCACAGGCATTTGGGAGGGGACAGAGGAGTGGTTTTTGTGGTGGCGTTTGAAGGTTAAAAAAGAGGGATTTGTGCTGAGATGGAGTATGGTGAAGGCAATAAAATGTCAATAGGGTAGGGGCAATTTAGTTGATCTGACTATTGGATTTTATGGCCTTGTGCATACTATGGTAAATGCACCCAGAGAATTTGGATGTGCTTATTTTCATGGATTGATTATAAATTTAAAAATGAATATTTGTAGTAGCAAATAGTTTATGTAGCATTGTAAATCTACATTAATTTTTACAGAGAAGATATGCTGGGTTCTTCTGCACATGGGACCGTATTTCCAAAAAGGTAGCCTCAGGCCTACACTTAAATAGCTTAAATAGGTTTTTAATGCCCATCCTATTTAAATAGCTAGTCAGGTGCCCAACTATCTATTCACATTTGTTATTACCGATTTGTACCCTCAGTCACAGTAACCACACATGCAATTAAGGGTGCACTTTTGTATGTGGATCCAAGCCTCTAACTCTGGCCCATAGTATTGAAAATAAATGTAAAGGATAAATTATCAAAACCCTGCTTGCTTGTCCCAGATGGATGGAATTGCACACTATGCCAGCTGAACATTAATCTGTATCTCTGTTTATTCATGACCTTAAGAACAAATTAACAAACTCGTCTCTCATATCTTATTCATGCTAAGAGGTGTTTAGTTTATCAGTTTGTTCTTAAGAGTTAAGTCTTAGTGTAACCCACACACCACCTGGGTGTGGTGTTCTGTCCCATCTAGTGGCACCAAGACCACTAAAAGAGATTAATGAATCTGCTACAGCCTTAGCTAAAGGCTGTGTGGCGTTTAGCTCATGCAGTAGAGGCTTATGCACTACGCTTCAAAGATTCCAGATTTGATCCCACCTGCTGATGACCAGAGTCTGTCGTGTTACAAGTATCATTAATCTCTCTCTAAGTGGTCTTAGTGCCACTAGATGGGATAGAGCACCACACCCAAGAGGTGTGTGGGTTACATTAGTATTGCAAGCCAATACGTTAACAGGTATACATTTGACATATACCCATTCACTTCCCTAGTCGCTCCATGACTGAGGAGGCAATTGAGCATCAAAGGGGCAAATTACTTCCCTTTTATCCTTCCACAAAGAAGTCCTCCATACACCAAAGAAGAATTCCATCATAATACAGCACCATCTCCCCCAATTTCTGTGTGTCCAGGGTCCACGTGGGGTAGGGAGTGGAAGGAGAGTAGGTGCATCGAGGGGATGTATGTCACTCCCCATCCAAGTCCAACTCTAGAGATGTTACCCAGAATGAAAGTACAGGCCCAGAGGGCAGTTGCTGCTGCTGTCAGAATGAGTCCCTTTTAGAATGACTCCACTGAGTGGCACTATCAGGAAGCTAAGGGAGGAGGAAAGGCAGGGGGCAGAGGAACAGGACCTGCATCCCTGGTCCTACTTCCTTGGGATTGGCACTAGCCCTTTTTCCAGTGGGGGACAAACCTCTCCTCTCAACTGTACAAGGAGGAAGACGCTCAATTAGGGATTGAGGCTCCCGCCTTTTAACATGGGAGGGAGCGACCTGACCCAATGGATGGAATATCGTTTGTGCTTGGACTACCGTGCATAGCCAGTGCCTTGGCCCAACACAGCTCTGATATGCAGTCAGCACAAATCCAGTGATGTGCTGCCAATATTGGCAAAAGGAGGTTCCCACAATTCCCGTCCTTTAACCAATGACTGAACCCTGCATACCAGAATTGCATATGTCTGCACGTGATGTTTATTAACATGTTTTCCACTTAAACAAAAACACTCTCCACTTCATCTGCATGTAACAATAACCAAGGAGTGAGACGAAACGGCTTGGCCAACACACTTATAAATGCACTTCACTGTAAATGTTTATATTATGCTCCTGAAAAGTATACTGAGTGTATTGCTAGCATCGCATAGTGCTCACTGTTTACAACTGAAAGGGAAATGAGTTATGTTCTTCTGGGGCCATATTTGGAAGTTACTAACATTTGGTGCAATATGGTCCATTCCAGTGGACAACAAAAGTGTTCCAAATGTGTTTGTACGAGCCCCAGGGATCAACTCTCTCTGCTAGGGCTGATTAAGCAGTATTGAGAGAAACGGTGAACTCCCATCAGAGACAGGGAAATCACTTCACTCTCGTCAGTTCACTGGTGGACTCTCACCAGCTCACTCCAGCACATCATGGCAAAAGCCTCATTGGGAACATGGAATCGTCTACAGCAGAAGTTCTCAAACTGTGGTCTGAGAGACTCTGGTGTCCACAGAAATATGGCTGGTCACACAGACTTGGCTCTCTTTCTCATTACTGCATTCATGCACCTCATCAATGCATTTCTCATTGCATTAAAAGACATACCTGTATGCTGAAAACTCTCCTAATATTACTGTACAATATAAGAAATTGCTGTAATTATCACAGGCATGCTATGTGATTGCAAAGGAGAGAAGAGGTGAAAAAGTTTGAAAACCTATGAACCAGGGGAACAGCATTTCCACATTGCAGCTAAAATAAGCCTTATTTGCTGCTGTTTATTGGATAGCTGCCCCTTGGCATCACTGGAAAGACTTATTCCTTATTATATTGTTTTGGGAGTTAGTTAATTTATTTGGCCACTTACACATGAACCCAGTACTTGTCCTACAGACTTCTGTGAAGGCCACTAAGACACACTGTACTAGAGTATACAACAAAGCTATTCAGTTTACTATTCTGCCTAGGTGACTGAAGTACCAGCATTTTACAAAATGACTAGTTCAGAAACAAATTATTTATGAGTCACTGCTCTCTGCTGCAATTGTTCAGGGTTTTTTTGTGTGCCTGGTAACTTGACTTTCCTTTGATTCCCCCCTCCCTCCCCATGCCATTTAACTACAATTTTATATTCTAAAGTTTACAGAGTTGTTTCATACAATATATACAAACAATATGGAAAAGAAATATAGAGGATACTTTTCAATAAGCAAAAACTAGGTACTAAATGAAAAACAGATGTTGACAACTAGCAGCTCTGCTTGGGCCCCAGTTCTCACTCACTCCGTTTCAAAACTTGGGGCAGAGATGGAGGTGGGGCAAATGTGCCTAAGTCATTTTTGTGTGCCCTGCATGCTGGGCTGTTCAGGGCCCTGCCCAGCCCCTGGTATAAGTTAGAGCAGCTCAGAAGTTACTCTAAGGCTAGGTCTATACTACCCGCCTGAATCGGCGGGTAGAAATCGACCTCTCGGGGATCGATTTATCGCGTCCCGTCGGGACGCGACAATCGATCCCCGAATCGGCGCTCTTACTCCACCAGAGGAGGTGGTAGTAAGCGCCGCCGACAGAAAGCCGCAGAAGTTGATTTTGCCGCCGTCCTCACAACGGGGTAAGTTGGCTGCGATACGTCGAATTCAGCTACGCTATTCACGTAGCTGAATTTGCGTATCTTAAATCGACTCCCCCCTGTAGTGTAGATGTACCCCAAGTCAGTAAGCTTCTCATTGTGAGTCTCTTGTGAGCTCAAGGAAGCAGTGAGTAGCCATAGAGCTCTGCATTGCAGGCTGTCCCTGAAAGACACTAATATGGCTCTCACACCAGGGGCTGGGGCTGCAGGTTTGTATAGCACTAACACAAGTTTGGTTCTAGTTGGGGTGGTCCCCTGCACAGAGGGTACTCTCAGGAAGCTGTTTGAAACCCCCTTTAAGTCTTTTATTCTGCACCCGTATGTCTTATTATCTAGTCTCTGTGATCCTATGTTTGTGTATAGCCTCAGAAACAGGATGATGCCAATCTCTACAGTCAGATGTGCTCTATCTCCCTAGCCCTGCTATTGTGTGACAACAAAAGCCCATCTACAGTTAAAGGTAACTTTTCAAAGTGGGCTTAAGAAAAATGGACAGGATATTTTGAAGGAGGACAGCAAGGCCAGTGTCTGCACTGTGCTGGCTGGGGCTCAGAAACTGGTTCACGCAGTAGGGGGGAAGGGAAGGAATTCAGTATATGCTGTATAATGAGACATTCTTAACAATCAAATCCCTCATTCACACCGCTTGCTCTCTGGGATTCATTCAGCTGGCTCCAAACACGAGCCTGTTCCCTCTAAAGGGCCTTGACTCCAGCTTGCGAAGGGGGATGTGTGCGCCACATAATAAACATGCTACTTAGTTTCTCTGAGTAAAGAAACAAGAACCAACCACAAGTAGGGGGAAGGTGGAAAGTAAGTGCTGCCTCTCCTTACCCCTGTTACCTAAATTGGGCTGCAGCTGCTGCTGCCATCAGGTGTCAAGAAATCAAAGAATCCAGTGGGGCAACCACACCCAAGCCTCCTGCAGTGAAGTGGTTGAAATGTCCCAAAGCTATGAGTGGAACAGCAGGGATTGATAGACACCCCTGGAACTCCCCATGCAGAAGCAGTAGCATAGTGCGTTCTCAGGGAGCTATCCCCTAGTGACAAGCAGCATAGTCCTGGTAGTGATGGAGACCTTTGGTGTGGATGCGGCTTGCTTTGTGGTATGTACAACCTGGCTCTGGGATGTGCTGAGGTTCTGCCTCCAGGGCTGGCAGCAGCCCCACCCCTTAAAAAGACAAAAACTGAGCATGGCTGGTAATCACTGTTCAAGATTTATTAATTTGGCCATTAGTGCTCGTTTTCAAAATACCACAGGCAATTAGACTACTAGACTATGGTTACTTGTTCAAGTTTGGAATCAAGGTTGTTTATAAGAAAACAAAAACACCCCAGACCAAGACACTTGCATTTATTTTTTGTTTTTCCTATTCAAAGTTGTAAGGTGGCCACATTATTTTTTAACTGCTAGACAAAATGGTTTCCAGGCTGTGACTTTGCATGCAAATACCAGCATGCTGCAAACATTTACAAACAAGCTATATGCCCCTGAAAATAGGAGGTTTGACAGAAGTGCCAATCTTGATTGCAGTGGCACTGGTATGACACTAAAATAAGATTCCATCAGCTTTGTTTACCATGGCACTGGGAGTGACTCACTAAAGCTACATCCAAAAAGCATCTTCAAACTGAAGCTGCATTAAAATTATTACCATTTGTATCCTTTATACATATAATGTTTAAGTAGTGCTTAAACATATAACAACTTTATGTTGACTGCTGTAGCCATCTGTCCACATGCCATCTTTAGACCAGTAAACCCAATAGCTTTTCTCCATGCTGCACCTGCAAACATCTAAAGGAAAGATTTAGCCCTTGGTCAGCTTTCTTGGTTACCTCTGAAGGTCTACTCACTATTTGCGCCTTAAAGTTCCATTAATAGAATCATACTGATGTGTGTATATAGGGAACAGGTTCCAGAAGAATGCATTTCAGGGCAGGGGGATGTCACTAATGTATGGGATTGAAGAATAATAAGGAACATACAGTAATATAAAAAGAATTAACTGCTTCTTTATCCTGTTGGCAATGGAGCAAATCCTAATTCCAGGTCAGAGAACAAGTAACGAGGCTGTGTGCTGGGGAGTTCTGCAGGGGCCAGGGAGGGAAAGAATATTCCACTTTTAGGCCACACAGCAGCACTGGAACCACTTGGAGTGCTACTTCAACCTCAGGAAGGAAATGGCCAATAGATCCCAGGGTGTTGAGGGTAGAATGGCTAATCAATCTGTGCAGTCAAGATTAATGCGCTCTAGCCTACTCCTCTACATGCTGGTGCTGAGGGGCAGCTGTTGTAGGGATTTAATACATCTACCTCCCTGCATGAAGCCCTGGCATTCTGTTCCACCCATGAGGTGGGATGACATCACTTTCACTGCAGTCACACTCTCAATGTCTGCTACTAGGGTGTGGAGTGGGATTTGCCACAACGTGGAGAAAGTGATTTTTTTTTTTTTAATAAAAGAGACAAATGAATATGAGTCATTTATACTTGTGATGAGACTATGGTACCAGATTATAAATGTTCAAATTCTTAAACCACTCTTTCCCACATCTGGCCATTTAAACAACATTTTGACTGATGCATTCTTTTTTTTAAAAAAAAGAAAGATTTGAATATTCAAGAATAAGTAACTCAGTGTTGGCAATTGAAAATAGAAATTAATAGCAACATAACCATAAATACTGTGCGCATATGATTATACATCATCACTGCAATACGCCTTACAATAAGAGACACCAGGTTCTATTGTGCAGTTTATTCAGCTTCATATTTAAAAAAATTACTAAACAGTTGATAATTCACATGCATAAACTCAAAACATTCCAGCTCAGAAAAAGTATTGATTTTTTTCAGTTTTATATTAAGATTTTTAAGACAGACAGACAGACATTCTGGATGTATGTATGTTTGTTTTCTAAAGGCCATAATTGACTGAAATTTTCCATTTGTTAACAAATCTAGTGAAAGTGAGTCCTGGTAGTATTTAGTTTCATTCCTTATCTTTTCAGTAGTGTATAGCAGATGGGGGCCAGTGTGATTTGGAAGGAAAAGTTATCTTCAGCAAAAGTTTTCTTCAACAATGCCTTGATTTGGAGTGCTGAATAAGCCACTGTAATGTTATGTCTGCAAGGATAGATAAAAAACAAATAATCTATGAAGGGACATAAGAATGCTAGCAGGTCGTTACAATAAAAAAAACAGAAGCCTCACATTTGACTTTATATCCATTTCAAAAGTGGCAGGATGGAAAAACATCCGATATTTAAATAACTAATCTAGAGAAGTAGTCTGGGAAATAGTGAACTACTTAGGGCTTAGTTGGGATGTATTTGAACTCAAGGACATTCCAGTACAGAGGACTTAAAGCTTAAAAGTCTGCAACAGCCCCTAGGGGTAACATCTATTTGACAGCTGCCTACAAGACCAGTAACCATCAGAAGTTTATTAGATTAGATAACATACTAGTATCTTTCTATCCCGGAAATAACATTCTGAAAGTATCACAAGTTGTATAATATATTTAGTTTATGTTTAAAATGCATCTTAAAGGGTTCAGTTAAACTAATTTAATGATTTTCTGCAGAACTAAATGTCTTTCTAACTGACTAGTCTATTTGCTTTCTAAAATTTCCAAACTGTTTTGAAGGGTTGCTTTAATAGCAAGCTTGGGTCAAAATGTCTCCAACTAAAAAGGTAAACAGATTTACAAAGCTGCCTAAGGGAGTTGGATGCTCACTCCCCATTAAAATCTCAATCATAATGTACGTAGTGTACAGAAAGCATTGTCAAAATAACATGCTTACCTATGTTATCCTTTTCTTTACAGGAAATAGAATAGCAGCAGATTTCTCGGTCTTGAATAGCTGAAAGGTTTCTATAGAAAGTAAATTCCATTAAGTAGTTTTATTACTCCACAAAACCAGACCCAAGCATTTTCCACACAATCCACTAAATTACATATTTGTAAATTTGTATTCAAAGGGCCAAACTCTAACCTCTGACATGCAACTTTAAAACTCCACTATTGCTTACAACAAATGCATTTTTTTTAAAGTGTTAAATGTTTTAAGGGCTTCAAGTCCTTTCTGATTAAGCCAGGTTTAATCGAGAAAGATAGAAAAGAGTAGGCATCCATATGTCTGAGACAATATTGCTTAGTAGTAACTAGGAAACAGTGCCTTGTCTTAAAAGCTTAACTTTCACCCTTTTGTATCAGAAACCAAAGATTTTACGAGTTTACTACATTTTGTATGTAGTATCGAGAGAAGCTCAACAATAATCTTTGGGAGGTTCACACCATCATACGAAGTTTATTAGGTTAAGAACTAAGGCAGGGATCCACAACCTTTGGCATGCGGCACGCCAGGCCGGGCTGGTTTGTTTACCTGTCACATTCGCAGGTTTGGCCGATCGCAGCTCCCACTGGCCTCGGTTCGCTGTTCCAGGCCAATTGGGACAGTGGAAAGCGGCGGCCAGTGGGATCCGTGATCGGCCGAACCTGCGGACGTGGCAGGTAAACAAACCGGCCCGGCCCGCCAGGGTGCTTACCATGGTGGGCCGCGTGCCAAAGGTTGCCGATCCCTGAACTAAGGTATCCAAGATTCCTGTATAAACGTGGATGCTGCCTGTGGTGGAAAAAAATCTGTATTTTAAATAATATTTTTAGTCTCTTTTAGGTACTTATATGGCCCCCACTATCAGGGCCGGCTCTGGCTTTTTTGCCGCCCCAGGCAAAAAAGCCTCCGGCCGCGCCCCCCCCCCGCGCGGCAGGGGAGGGCGGCCGGAGCCCCGAGGGGAGGGCAGCGAGCCCCGGCCGGGGCTCCGCTCTCCCCGGCGGCCAGAGCGCCGGGGGGAGGGCGGCGAGCCTGCCGCGGCTCCGCTCTCCCCAGCGGCCAGAGCACCGGGGGGAAGGCGGCGAGCCCGCCGCGGCTCTGCTGTCCCCGGCGGCCAGAGCGCCGGCGGGAGGGCGGCGAGCCCCGGCCATGGCCCTGCTCTCCCTGGCGGCCGGAGCCGGAGCACCGCACCGCCCCCCTCCAGGTGCCGCCCCAAGCACAAGCTTGGTGGGCTGGTGCCTGGAGCCGGCCCTGCCCACTATTTAGTGTCTGAGTGTCTCACAGTCTATAATATATTTATCCTCACCACACCCCTGTGAGGTGAGGATCTGCCATTATCCCCATTTTACAGATGTGGAACTAAGGCACAGAGAGGTTAAGTGACTTGCCTAAGTTCACACAGGAAGTCTTTGATAGAGCAGTGAATTGAATTCTGGGCTCCCAAGTCCCATCTTAGTGCCCTAACCACTGGACCATCCTTCCTCTCTGAATTCTTTTTCAAAAGGATTGCATCCCACAAATAAAAAATGTAGTTTGATTCACAGCAACTTATTTAAGCAAAATTACTGCTGTATTGGCAGGGCCCTACCAAATTCAGGGTCCATTTTGGTAAATGTCATGGTCATTGGATTTTAAAATTTGTCAGTTTCACAGTTTCAGATGTTTACATCTGAAATTTCATAGTGTTGTAATCATGGGGATCCTGACCCAAAAGGGGCTTGCAGGATTGCCACCCTCATTTCTCTGCTGCCAGTTGGGCTCAGAAGGTAGGTTTCTGGAGGTGGGTCTGATCTCCCCCATGTTGCTGGGAGCGTCCCAGTCAGGGGCTGCTAGCTGCTAGTCCTGGTGGGGCTGGGCTCTCGGGGGGAGATCAGACCCACCTTGCTGTGGAGTTTGCTGCAGCAGGGGGAGGTACCCAGAGATGGGTCTGATCTCCCCCTGGAAGTGACCTCTGCAGGGGAAAAAGGAAGTCCTGTCCCTCCCGAGCCCCGTCGGGACTAGCAGCTGGAGCCTGGTGCATGCAATGTGCCCCTCCCCCTTCCTTCCAACAGCTAGATTTCACTGGGGAGATCTGATTTCATGGTCCGTGACACGTTTTTCATAGCCATGAATTTGTTTAGACCCCTATGTATTGGACTTCTTTGTATAAAAGTAGATTTCCCTTTCCCACTGTATTAATTTAAGCAAGTTTCAGTAATCAAAATCTTCGTGCTTTGGTTGCATGCCAAAAACATTGAGTTGCTTAAATTTACAGACAATAGTTTCAAATGAATGACAGTCAAGCATAAAACTGCCATTACAATGCACCCTGGATAGCGTAAGAAAGAACATTACTTAGACTCATAGACTCATAGACTTTAAGGTCAGAAGGGACCATTATGATCATCTGGTCTGACCCCCTGCACGCTGCAGGCCATAAAACCGTCCCCGCCCCTTCCCTGGACTCTGCTGCTGAAGTCCCCAATCCTGTTATTAGTGACCTCAATCGGCAGAGACCCTCCTGCTAGAGATCCCTGCCCCAAAGGGATGACAAAAAAAGTGATGACAAAAAAAGATATCTGAAACAACTTTATACAACTGAAACTATCAGAAGGAAAGATTCAATATTGGTTTCCTCAGTCAACAACCATTGCTATTTTAGATGCCAGTGCAGCTAAAAGTGGAACATCTGAAAATGTAAACTAGAATCTGTAACTGCTGGTCACTGCAGCACACTTCCAATGATTTTGCCTTTACACACCAGCTTTTCAGAATGCCACAACTATTTAGATAGGCCAGCTACTTACAATTTCTCAATTAGCTGTTTTTCATCCAGTGCACCAGGAAGGTCTCTTTTATTTCCAAGGACTAACACCTGTGAAATAATTCACATTCAAATTCACGTAAATAATTTCATGTAAAATTTGTTTTATTTTATTTACTATTTACTATCACAATTTCATTCCATTAGCTTTAACACCTAAATATTTAAGACACGATGAGCTACATTCTCAAAAGTGACTAGTGATTTTTGGGTGCCAGACTGAAACACACCTTAAAAGGGCCTGATTTTCACAAAGGATTGAGCACTCACATGCTGAAAATTACATCCCTTTAAGGTGCTTCAAGTTAGGCACACAAAAAGCAGCCAGTGCCACATTTCGCCCCCCTTCCCCCCCCCCAATATTCCTTCCATGCAGAAGCAATCATAGGAGCCTCCATTTAGAACTAGGTATGAGAAGTAAGAAAAAAAATAGATGCTTGTGCTCATAGAACTACATAAAGAATACAAAGTGCACCATGTATAACTTAACTGTGGATAAACATGCTGTATATTTTGTGGAAGACAAAATAAGAGACCGAGGGGTTTTAAAATCATGGTCATATTACTGTTTTAATGTATGTCACAACTGCAAGTAAAAGTCCAGATTAAAATTAAACAACGCATTAAAATTCATTCATTGTCATCTTTGGGTAAATAACACTATCTTACTAATATGCCAAGGAATAACTACAGTAAATAAAGAATAGTTCAATACTAGTTACTTACAACAAACTAATAAGTAAAACCAACATACTACTGCAACCTGAACATTTGGGTGTACCCACAGACTGTGATATAACAGCGCACAAAAGGAAAGGAACTTCATTATGCATGGCTAAAAATCTCAGATCCATTTCAACCTCTTCATGCTCAGGAAGGAAGGGGCAACAGTATGGGGAAATCTGATGAAAAACTGAAATAGGCGCTCCGTACTTTCTTGTCCCTGTCCTTATCAATCTGCAGTTCTTTTTTGTCCCTGTCCTTATAAGGCTGCAGTTCTACTTTCTCTTCCCCATTTGACTGGTCCAATAATATGCAGTGAGGTTACAGAGGGGGTCTCAAATCTTTCTGCTACAATAGTGGGTGGGATCAGAAATTCTGCCTGAATTCATTCTACAAATCTCAGTTTACTGCAATGATTTGGATGTCGGTCACCTGTCTACTCCTCCTCACCCAGCTCTCTTTTAGCTAGCATTTTCCTAGGTCAATGACTGGACAGAACTGAAAGTAGCTGCCCACAGAAAACATGCAGGGGCCAAGCAAAAGCCCTAAATTCCTAATACTCTTTGTCCTGGGTCAGAGAACAATCTATTTTCCTTCCCAAAACAGCATCTCTGTGGATAGGCCCCATGTCCTCTTTTGCTGATATCTGTATCCAGGCAGAAAAATGATAGAAGGCTGAGGATAACCTATTCTAAAATTGCAAATTATCTTTAACAAAACATTCAGTTCCACCTCCTCAATTACTTAATGGTGCTTCAAGCTCACATTATTTTTTGCCAAAAGTCAAGATCCTGCTTGAGGAGAGATTAATTTTTGCATTCCTTTTTCTATTTACATTTTTACTTTGCAGCCAAGGTCTTCCTTAACCTGTAGAAGCAGAGGACTATTTCATGCTTGAGTTCTGCTAATCAACCTCTACACAGACAAGTCTCTTACATCTTAAGATATTGCTACTAATACCTCTGGGTCACCAGTTCAAATCTGGCCCATACTGGTACTGACTGAAAACTATTACCAACTGATAATGCCCTATGTGCAATTAATTTGATAGGCTCAATCCACCCCCAAATTTTTATTGACCTTTACACTGGAAGATGTACAAACACACTGTAGCAGCGATACCATGTGATAATAACCAGAGCTCTGTGAAAAACTGTCACAAATTCTCACAAAAGCAAAACTGGGTGAGAACTGGATTTTGTGTTTTGTGGGAAATTCTGTGATTTTGAATTTTTTTCCATTCAGAAAAGGAATAAAGCCAAAACATTTAGAAATGTATTGGAAAACAAAATTCTCACAAAAAATAGTTCAGGTCAATCAAAGCATTTCATTCAGATTTTGACCTTTTAAAAAAATTAATATAAAAAAACTATTTTGTTTCAAAAAGTAGTTCATTCTGAAAATGTCAAAACACTACATTTCAACATTATTGAAAAGCTTCATTTCTGTTTTTTCTAAACAAAATTCTATTGAAATGGATGTGTTTTATGCAATGTTTCAATTTTTGCAAAAATGGCATTTTTCATCAAAAAAACACTTCCATGAAAAAATGTCCAACCAGTTCTAGTGTTGTGTAGCCAACCTGCATCACATTTGGGCTGGGATTTTCAAAGGCTTCAGAGAATGGGAGTTCAATGGGAGTTGGGTGCCCTTAGTTTTCTTTGAAAATAGCAGCCTAAGGCTATACAGTCTAAATTCACATGTGAACAATTAAAGTAAGTAAATAAATCCATTTATTCATGTCTGAATATCAGTGACACCATAGCAGAACAGTTACGTAAATACAAAAACTCAAAAACACTTACTGGAATTCCATGCAACTGTGGCTTGTCTATTAAGCTGTGTAGTTCATTTTTCGAAGCTTCTACTTTTTCTAAATCTGCTGCATCCACCATGTAACTAAAATGGGGAAATTGTCACTTGTACTTTTATCCAATACACACAGAAAACATCATTAAAAATATCTGAAATGTGTCAAATGTACCCACTCCTCCCCCACTGAGCAGATGATTTTAAAAATATAAATTTTTCCTATTTCATTGGGAAGAAAAAAAGAAGAATGAAATACAGGCTGTGGGAAGACAGAAATTTCTGGAAAATGTAATTGATTGCATACAAAGGATGCTGGATGTGCAAAATATACCATATACATGTGCCAGGTCTTTTTACTGAATGACTTGTCAGATCCAAATATAGTTTTAAAAAAAGATTTTTTGGAGTAACCTTCTCAGTTGGCAGGAGATGGGCAGTATTACACTGCAAGCATAAGGAAACACCACCTATTACACAATATTGGGCAAACGGGCGTGAAGCATGTGTACCAGGCAAATACATATGTGAGAGTCAAAATCTCCAAGAATAATCTTGCACAAACTAGGGGACTGACTAGATAATATAATAGATCATCTTCATCTAGGGCCTGATTTTGGGGCCTGGCCTTTTCACTAACATCAGTGGGATTTGGATCAGGTTCTTAAATTCTACACGTGTATTTCCTTGTAATGCTCCAATGTTATTTCCAATAGACCCTTTGAGAGAAATTTCCTCCCAACCTCCAAAATCTGGCCATCAGTTTAACTTACTGCATATGACCAAGAATAATTGGGTTAAGAAAATGATCCCACTTTTACACAAAAGATATGGTTAGTGACCAAGTAATTTTTTCTTGTTGAATTTTAGAATGATTATGGATACGATTATGTCACAGTAAAATTAGGCAAAATTCACAGAGCTGTTATGGTAAAAATGTATAAAATCAGGGTATGGTCACGGCAACAAAAATTGCGTAACAATTTAACAAAGTATTTACACAAAACAAACAAGGTTAATGCAATAGTTTTCATTTCCTTGTCAAAGTAAACTATTTTGAAATTATATATGCATATTGTGCAATCATTTTTCAAACAAAAATAATGAAAAAGCTATATAACAAAAATAACATTCTTTTTAGTAAAGTCCCTTGTACAAACTGTTGCAATTTTGGTATAAGAAGTTATTTTTTATGTGGTCTCTATTGACGCCAAGCACATTTTTAATAAGATAGGGAGCATTTGGCATCAACATTGTTGACTGGTACTGCTAAGTATCACAGGGCAACTACTGACAGAGCTGGGAATCTGGCCATCATGCTTCTTTAGAACTGGAAAACATCCTCTTTCCTCAATTCTTGAACTGCTCCACAGTAAGCCCAGTACTCTAAGTGCTGCAATTTTGTCTTCAAACAATGGTATATTTTCAAATACTGTGCTTTCACAAATATCAAGGTGTTTTGCTTGATTTGGCTCAAATACACGGCATGCACAAAGAAAGTGGCAGCAGATTGGCAAAAGTGGGAGGCTGAGTCAGTGTCCATGGATGACCATTTTTTTTGAGCTTTCCTGTTTTTGCTGTTGGGTGTTGGCAAGATTCAGAGCAGCTCTCTGCCCACAATGCAGGGTCACACAATTTTTGACTTCATGAGCATGAACTGTGAGCTCTTCATAAGCTGTAAGTATGTTCATGATTTGGGGTGTAAACTCTTTTAGAGCCTGGAGTTCTTCAATAAATGCTGTGGATTGGCAAAGAATCTCTTGAAAACTTGAACTACTGCTACAACCATTCTCTTCTGTAAAAAATATGAAACATAATTCTCAGTGTGCTCAATGTGATAAAGAGATGCATTGAACCAGCTGTTCCATGTGGTTATTATGGGGATTGGTAAAATGGAAGGCCTTTTAGCTATTTCCATTAGAAACATGTTGAACCGGGTTTTTTGGGCAGGGCAGGCAGTGAAAGCATGTTTCAAAGCCACAACTACACTGTAATTCATTTACTTGCAACAGTATCTTCCTCCTCAGATTGCCCACAAGGTTAAACAAATGTGCCATGCATGTAAGATATACAGCATTTAAAAACATAGGTTTCAAACCTCAATCCCAAGCTTTCCCCATGTAGGTGGCATTATCAGTCACAAACTCAGTGATGGAATCAAACGGTATTGTAGATTTTTCAACAATTTCCTGTATTGCTTTGCTGACTGTTTTTAAATCAACTGCTTCCAAAACTTCACAGTGTAACAAAAAAACATCCAGCTTGTGTTCACCTGCTTGTGAAGTGCCTGCATTATCACTGCTTGTGTGAATGGGATGGCAAGAATGTTAAGCACATACCTGTCTTCAGCATTGGTAGTTTCATCTGCCACAATGCTAATTCCTTCACAGTACTGCAACTTTTCCTTTAAATTCTTCAATATGTCAGTCAAACATTTTGGGGAGGTAAAACTTTCTAAGTTGATCTGCACTTGGTATAACACCTACCTTGGTCTCTAAAAACCTTCTCACAGTTTTGGATTATCGAGGGTATTCAGGGGTATATTTGCTGCAGAGAAGGCTTCTGTTAATTTGAATACTACATTTCTCCTGTAAAGCTGCTCTTCCGTCTTGGTATTAAACAGCTTCCTGCTTTTTTAAAAATTCTATCTTCATCCATTTTTAATGCCTCTCATTTGCACGTATGAGTTGCACTTCCAATATACTTATCACAGCCAGCCTTTCTCATAAAATCAACAGGTGCATTGCATGACGTACAAAGCAACTTTCCTCCACTTTCATGGAATGTTTTAGAGTACTGCTCTGGTTGCTGCTTAGAGCTTAATTTTGCTACTTTGCTAATTGTTTTGTTTGCTGTTGTTCTCCTAGTCTAATTTCAAATTAATCGCTGTAACTCCTCCTTTTACAAGATGCATGACTCTTACTTGTGAAATTCAATGAAGTCCACACGATGTTACATTCTTAGTTACTGTTGCTGGAAGACTGCATTCACCACCGCTCACTTTGTTTACAGTCAAACAAATGTTGGTGAGTTTATTTTGTTTCTTTTTTTTTTACATATACTTCTAGTTCTTACAAATAAACAAATTAAAAAACGGTTTTACAGGGATGGAATGGTGCATTTTAAGGCATTCTCACGACGTCAAACTGAAACAAATGGCAAAATTCACGGATTCTATTCATTGTAACATAATCGTATCCACAAGTATGGTTAATTCTTCTATTTTTGGGGCCAGAGACTAAATGTTGAATCAAGCTACTCCATGTTTTAAAGCTTTTTTTGTTTTAAGGTTTAAAGCACTGTCTACCAAGTTAAATTAAACATATAACCATGATGGAAAGCAGGCAGTCGCACAGAAGAGGTAAATGATTGAGAAATATCTGTAGGTGGAGGGGACTGAAAGTGGAAGTTGGCAATATTACAAAAGATATTTAAATCATTGATTTGTAAAGAGATACATAAAGAAGCTTACACAACTGCATTGACTCCTCTGCAATAGCGCTCCCACATGCTTCGAAACCTTGGCTGTCCCCCAATGTCCCATACCTGGAGGAAAAAAAGGCTTCCTATGTTATTCTGAATATACCGTTAGTATGAACAGAGATTTAGAAATTAAAACATAAGTCTCAAGTTAAATTGTAATGCCTATAAAGATGAAGTCATTCAATCACATTAACAATGTTAAGTTATGTGTGGGGGTAAGGAGACCAGAAGAAAGAATGCATTAGTCCTCCAATGACATGAAGGACAGATAGTAAAAAGTTGGGGGGAAGAGAATGAGTGAGTGTAATGATGGACTAATCTGGCTAACTCTATTATCTCAATAGCTTTCACATTTGATCATTGAAGATGCTTTTAAAGATATGAGATCAAGATAATCAGAACAAGAAAGAAAACAGTAGTCAATTGCAAAATTGGAGAACCACTCAGTGATGAGACATGACTAATTAGTTCACCACATGAAAAGATGAAATATAGATACATTTTACTTAAAGAGTTTAATAGGTTGAAAATAATCACTCAGGCCCCATCCTGCAAACACTTATGCACATGCTTAACCGTAAGAATGTGAGTAGCCCCACTGACTTCAATGGAAGCAGAGGCTACTGGAGTTCTTTGAGATGTTCTTTCAGATGGTGTCACCTCTTCCTCAACTGTCAGTACTTGCTCCTCAAAGGAGTACCCTTGAGGAGGGGAGAATAGGGCATGGTCTTGGACAATGGCTGTCCCTCCTGATGGATCCTCTTGCATGTGTGTGCCCTGTAGTACTGATCTCCAAACAAGGCAAGGATTCCAAAAGGCCCACTGAGGTGAGGCAAAGGCAAAAGGTGGAGGAACATAAGGGTGTTCCTGCCAAGGATGTTGTAGAGTGATTCGTTGACTAGTTTCTGGGAGCTCTTCCTCAAGATACATCTCAGGTGAGTGGGTCTCAATGAGAATCTAGTGGTACTTCTGAGTCCAAAGAAGTAACCTTCTCTGTTTCTAGTTGGGGGAGGGAGGCCAATCGTGTTGGTACCAGCACACATGCTGGCATCAGAACGTGCAACAGCACCAGCAGAAGATTCCTTTTGGTATCTGTCAGGAGAGGGGAGTCAGAGGTCTATAGCTGTGGAGAAAAGACCTATTACAGGTCTGCTAAAGTTTGAAACCTGGGGTTTGGGGCACATGCTGTTTTAAAAAAAGGAAGAGAAGGCCTCAGACAAAGGGAGAGAGGTTGAGGGTGGGGCAAATAAGATGTGTGTGGGGGGGAGGGAGAATGTCCTGACTGCAGGAAGAAATAAGGGGAGGGGGCAAAATGCACACCGGGTGTCATGGGGAAATAAAATAAACACAATAAGAAATAATGAATAAAAGATAAAGCAGATTAGCTAAACTTGAAAGGCTAACTAATGGACACCACAGAGATCCAGCTCAGGCCACGGGCGGCTGAGAAGGAACTGGAGTGGTGGTGGGTCTGCTCTCCCCTATATGCCCTCAGATAAGGGCACGTGGATATGCAAGGTGCAGGTGTGGACCATGTGGACACTGCTACAAAAAAAATGTCTGACCAGACACACAGGCATGCACCTGAAGTGCAGAACCCACAGGGACAACTACTCAAAAAACAATTATTCATGCATTTGTAGAACTGAGATTTTAATTTCCTGCCTAAAACCCATTTATTCTGGTTTTGTTTATATAGTGGTGAATTTCACCCATGAGAATAGACCCAAACGTTCATAATCATTAGCTAAAATTGCATCTAAGATAAAGTATCACTATAAGGATCTAAAATGTATGGTTACATATAGGGAAGTTGTAGCTACGTTGAAGTAGATGTTATGTTACAAGTCACCCAACTATTAAAATACTGATGACTTCTGAAAAATAAAACCAAAGGAATGTATTTGTTCTCAAGCCAGGCACAGAGAGAGGTGATTATTTCTTAAACCTATTTAGTTACCAAAATGATAAGATCTGAACCAGAACTAGGAGGGATATGTATTACGACTCAGTTTGGATTTATAAAGAACATATAGAGCAGAAAAGGTTTACACCTTTTACATTTTCTCAATAATTTTTTTCAAGTTTATTCTCTTTCCCAAATCCACCTACGTTGGAGGCTGCTAAGGACTGCAGACTCACATGGAAGAGTTAGACTTAAATAGATCCCTGGAACTAAATCTTTTCCAACTGGCATGAACCTTACTTTTTATTCCATAGTCCATAAATCATATTCATGTATTGATCTCTGTATCATTTCCAACACTTTAGGCTCATATTTTGGATAAAAATACTTCCCAATTCACAATTAAATAATTCCTGGATTGATATCTTACTCCCTCTGGCAACACATTAATATATCACATGAAGTAGACTGCTTTTGATCCCCAACTAAGAATGTACACTTTAAGGACAGCAAAATGACCATTTGTATGCCACCTGCGTATCAATTATGACTCTCCCTGACCTTTTTGGGGATGTTTCAGAAAGACTTAATAAAAATCAACCATTTATTTATAAAGCATAAAAAGGGATGACTACATAGTGCAATACTGCAAACCTCACACCAATGCCAATATCACACTAGGTAACGAGGACCCTGAAAAAACAGTTACCATATGGTGCACATCTGTTTGAGTGGGAAGAAAAAACAAGTTATTTTCCTGATGGATCAGAAGAAAAAGGAGGAAGGGGGAGACAGAGTGTTAAGAAAAGACTTCAGAAAACTACGATTCATTACTCTTGGAAACAGAAAGGTCTACAGGATGGTGTAGCTTGGAGTAAAAATGAGAATCTGAGATACAAAGATATCAGTTCCACCCTGTCCAGTGATATAGTATACCTAATCTATGCGATATTTCTTCAGCTATATGAGCATTAGTCTAATCAGCAGAATCATCCTGAAACACTGGAAAGACAAGTTATCTCCAACTGAATATGAATCAGTTCTCTCAATAAACCTGTTGGCAATCCATTACAGAATGGGATACAGGATGCAAAATGGTATGAATGTATTTGATAGGATTTGGAAGCCATTTACTCTATAACTGGAGACATTGAAATGATCTCTAATAGGGAAATAAAACAGACAAAACTGATTAACTAGAAAAATGTGTAGTGTATGAACTGCCATCTGTACCTCTTTACCTTTATTTATCCAAATAAAAATGATTAGGTAACTACTGTTCATACTAGTACCATCCTTCTTATGCTTATTTGTTGTTTTACAGAGCCCACAACTGTGGTAGGTACTCCGTAGAAAACACAGTCCTCTGCCGCAAACAGCTCACAATCCAAATGACAGAAGTGACAGACAAATGAGGATATAACATACACCAGGAAGAGGAAAGACATGGGTTAAAGATACATGCTTAGATGGTGACTCATTTAAGACATACATTTGACTTGGTCATAGAAATGTATTCTTGTGCATGCCCTTTATGCTGAGTACATAACTCATTTTTGCATCACAGTATTTCGTGTATAGGGCAGTGGTCCCTAATATTTTTCTGTCACGCCTCCCCTTACCTATAATGGAATCTGTCCGCGTCTCTCTCCCTCCGCACCACCATAGCTGCAGTTGGGAGTGGGGCTGGAGTTGTGGTCAGGAGCTGGGGCCATGGTTGGGAGCGGGGCCGCGGTTGGAGGCTAGGGCCCAGGAGCCAAGGCTGGGGCCGGGGCCTGAGCTGCAGCTAGAGCAGATCTGGTGACAATGTGGGGCTGGGTGGCGCTCCTGCAAGCCCTCCTCCCCGAACGTTCCTCCGTGCCTCCCTAGGAGGATGTACCCCACAGTTCGGGGACCACTGATATAGGGAAAAACATGTATATTGGGTATATACTGGTAAAGGAGGGAAGCTATGACTGAATAGCACAAGATACAACTCGCTATAAAAATCAAGATTTATATCAGGGGTTCTCAAACTTTTTTTTTTCTGCGCCCCCTCCCCCCTCCATGCCATAAAAACTCCATGGCCCACCTATGCCACAATAACTGGTTTTCTGCATATAAAAGCCAGGGCCGGTGTTAGGGGTAGCAAGCAGGGAAATTGCCTGGGGCCCATGCCACAGGGGCCCCCGCGAAGTTACATTGCTCAGGTTTCAGCCCCAGGTGGTGGGGCTTCGGCTTTCTGCCCTGGGCCCCAGTGAGTCTAATGCTGGTCCTGCTCAGATGCCCCCCTGAAGCCTGCTTGAGGCCCCCTAGGGGGCCACGGACCCCTGGTTGAGAACCACTGGTCTAGGTGATATTAAATGTAGATTAGACTTTAAATTGTTACTGCAGTCTTCTTTGATCCCTCGTGATTAGAATGGCCACATTTTATAGGCAATTTTATCCCAAGTTGACCAGCACATCTGAAGAACTGGAAAATGCCCTGCATATGCCCAAAATGAATAATACTCCTCGGGGAATTCTGCACCAAAAAATTAAAACGTCTGGGCACAATATTTTCAAATTCTGCATATTTTATTTGTCAAAATAACACAATATAATCGCACCAATTTCAATGATTTTTGGTCATTTGTTTCAAAATACCTGTCAGCAAGTACGTCTGTAACAATGCAGATATCAAAAAAGATTCAGAAAATGATTTTTGAAAAATAGATTCCTTACTAGGCATATTAATACAGAACTCTGAGTAATGATTCATTTAAACTACAATAGAGAACCATATTTCCCACATCCCCCAGAAGCAGTGCAATGGCTGGGGAGAGTTGGGGCAACAGAAGCGCTGAGGAAGAGGGAAATAATTGCTGGGAAGGAGCCTAGGTGTGAACTTGGGAGGGTTGTTGAGTATGGATGGGAAAAGTATAGAACAGGTTTTTTGGGGGGCTGGGGAGGGATTGTTAGGGAGCTTCCCCCATGCAGACCCTGACTGACCCCTAGTCTCTCCCATTCAGTCAAGCACATGCGTCTCTTCACCCCCATTCAGACACTCCCTCCCCATGTGGCCCTTCAGCCCCTGCCCCAGTCTGTCCTCCCCCACTAGCCCTTATGAGCCCGTCTGACCTCCCAGCAGCCCAACACTGCCTACAGGCGCTGTGAAGAAGGTTCTGCAGGCTCTCTCTTCCCTAGCTGGCTGGGAACAGCTGTTGTGTTCTATTGCCACTGTGCCCTCTGGTGGGCAAAATGTGGAACTGCAGCAACTTTTCAGCAGAAGCTTTTTTCTGCGCAAAAATTAAAAATATGCATGGCTCATTAATTATGCACAGGTGCAGTGGTGCAGAATGCCCCCAGGAGTAGAATAAGGAAGAAGATTCTTTGCTAGGTGGATGCATTGCTAAAGAGGATATTTAAATCATATTAAGCAGATGTTGTTCAGACTAAATCTCAGATCATATTCCCATAGAATTTTATAAATAAAATGTTTTATTCATTCCTGTCAGTTTCTGTGGAGTAATAATTCTTAGCATATAAGAAGTGTTTCATATTCTCAGCAGGCTGTCCAGTACAAACACTAGTTAATGTTTTAATTAGCAAGTTAGGGTAATCAGTATGCTTTAGATTCACCATTCCTTTTAGTGTCCTTACACTGATCGGTTAAATCAAATTCTTCAAAAACAGGAATCCCTCTTGTCCAATTTCCATACTTTATCTGGGCATAAAACTCTCTCAAAATTGCAGCTATCAGACTGCGTAACAGGTTTAAGGGGCAAATCTTTCCCTTTTGTGCACAGGAAAGTTTTAGCAAGGGAGCAGGGATGCAGTTGGAGGCATGCTTAAGAATTTGGAAAGCTGTAGGTGGATTAGGGACTCAATGCACTGGTTGGTTTTTGATAAGTATTTATTGTGGAAAGATTTGACAGGTAATGGAAAGTTGCAGGAGGAGAAAGGATAGTTTTGTCTTATGCTGTTCTTTCAATGTCTGCCTCCATGCAATCACCACATTTATTTCTACTCAGAAGGTTATCTTTGCAACCAGACAGGATTTTTTTTTAAACTGTTTTCAGAAGAAAAAACTTTAAATCTTGTAGAAATAGAGATGGGAACCAAACTCACAGGGAGAGACTAAATCCTTGGACAATGCAGAGATTAAACAGATTTCTAGGGTGCTGCTCAGAGGGCAACATACACCAGCAATTTCTGACAACATTATACTGTACACTGACAAGTAGGGAGGAATAAGGCGCTTCCACAGAGGTCCTAGGCACACCTATAATATTTAATGCCAATTCCCAAAGTCACAATATAGAGGCAGTAATTATCAGTAACTGTTCATCTAGCACAGTGAGGAAATAGCACATCAGGAAATACTCAATTTCACTGACAAGGAAATGGGAAAAAACACTTCAATTAAAGTAGCAAAGTAGGGTATCTAACAAAAGATGCCTTCTTTTAGTACTAGCCAAATTAGCTGCTGTGGAAGATACACTCCCCTGCTCGATGCAAATGATGAGCTTAGATGTACTTCTTAATGGTCTATCATCTCACCTTTTGCAGTGTAGATTCTTTTTATGACTCGCTCTGTATACACTGAAAAAAAAATTCACATGACTACATTTCCACCAGGCAATACATCAGAGAACACTACGTTCTTTGAAATAATTCCTGGCCCTTTGAAGAACCCTGCTGTCAGTTTCTGTAGGTGGATGAAGCCCTACTTGTATGACATTTTTCCAGTTAGGTAACAAGATAAGCAATATTGTGTTACCTCTGAGAGAAACAAGAGTAATTTTCCCAGACACACACTTTATGCAGTATATTTTTAAATTTAATCATGATACTCTTCTCTAGTGATCAAATGGAAACATATTTAGGGCCTGAGCCTCAAAACTGCTAAACATACAAAGCTCCTGAAAGAAAGGCCAGGAGTACAATAACAGAAAGGGGTATTACTCAGTGGCAATGCAGATCTAAGTGCATTATCTTTGACATGTATGGTAGCCAGAAAAAGGGCATGATGCCAGAATTTTCAAAAACTGGACTTCTCAGAAGGGACAAAAGGAAACTCTATTCCCATTGAACAAAATTGACATTAATGGTGCCTCAACCCACACTGATTTTGGGTGACAACGCATACCCACTTTTGCCATGGCTCATGAAACTGCTCCTAGATTATACAAACCCAGTGAGAGGCTGATTCAGTTAATAAAATAAAAATGTCAGAAGTGCCAAAAGTTCGTTTAAAAAAAAAGAAAAATCTGAAGAACCATTTCAAAATGTAATTTTGAATTAACATTTTATTTAGAAGTGTTGATTTGGACATTTAAAACATTTCATTTTAACCCGAACAAAAATCTGCTGCATTTTCATTTAAAAAAAAAAATGTTCAGTTTAAAAGGAATCTATCCATCCTCCCCCCTTCTCCTGTCCCCCCGCCCCCCAAGTTTGGCCACCAAACCAAAAAATCTGTTATTCGCTCAGCTTTATTTGGGAGACTGAAAGCAGGAAAGAAAGGGCTGTTGGCTTAGAGAGATGGGTCAGTAATTAATGTAGTGATTATTAATTTGTCTGATGATCTTTGAATAACGTCTATTAAAGCAAAGATGAGGTTTTTATTATTAAACAACAGTGAAAAGGCAGCAGGACTCACAGCACTCTATACTCCATGGGAACAAGAAATGTTGCAGCAGTAGTTAAGAGTCAGAGAAGGAGGGCTGGCAATGCCAGCTTGAGCTCTCCTGGGCAGTTCACACCTAGAGCCCTGCACGGATACAAATTTATATCCGTGGATGTGGATATAAATTGGTATCCACGGAGCTGCGGGGCTCTCCCAGGAACCGCAGCGGCGAAAGGAGCAGAACATGGGGCTGCTGCTCCCAGGAGCCAGCGCCCCATGCCAGCAGCTCCTCTGGCACAGCTGTACTGCTTCTAGCCCCATCCCTGCCCCTTCCATGCAGCTGTCTGCATCTCCCATCTGAGGGCATGGACTCCGCTTGAACACAAGAACATGACCAGGGACAGCTGCCAGTGAGTCTGGTGCCCACCCCAGTGGGCAGTGCTGGAGGCGGTTCAGCCGCACTGGAGGAGCTGCCAACATGGGTTGCTGGCTCCTGGGAGCAGCAGCCCCACATTCGGTTCCTTTCACTGCTGCAGTTCCCAGAGAAGCCCTGCGGTTCCGTGGACACCGATTTATATCTGAGGATATCCGCATCCACGGGTATAAATTTCTATCCACGCAGGGCTTTCTTCACAACTTTTTCAACATGCCCATAGTTGCTCCCCCCATTCAGGTCTGGGGTCTACAGAGTAGTTCTCCTGCTCCTGCCTCTGGGGCGGAAGCCAGGATTCACTTACTTTCTGTCACCCCCATCCATACCCTAGTTCAGCAGGGCAAAGAGGCTTGAGACAGTTGAAACTGAACCTCCACCCAATTCATCTCTGAAATTCATCCCCTCCAATAGTTCAATTCTCAGTCTTTAGTCCAGTGGTTCTCAACCAGGTGTACATGTACCTCTGGGGGTACACAGAGGTCTTTCGGGGGTACATCAACTCATCTAGATATTTGCCTAGTTTTGCAACAAGCTATATAAAAAGCACTAGCAAAGTCAGTACAAACTAAAATGTTATGCAATGACTTGTTTATACGGCTCTATATACTATACGCTCAAATGTAAATACAATATTCATATTCTAATTTATTTATTTTATAATTATATAGTAAAACTCAGAAAGTAAGCAATTTTTCAGTAATAGTGTGCTGTGGCACTTTGTATTTTTATGTCTGATTTTGTAAGCAAGTAGTTTTTAAGTGAGGTACGCAAGACACTTGGGGGTAAGCAAGACAAATCAGACTCCTGAAAGGGGTATAGTAGTCTCAAAAGGTTGAGAGCCACTGCTTTAGTCTATTCTGTGCCCCCAGCTTCATCAATTACATTCTCTCCCTGAATCCCATATTTCTCTGTCCCATCCCCCCCAAGACCAAACACTACATTCTGATGGCCCAAGTCCTAGCTGTTCATCCACAAAATTCCTCATTACCTACGATAGGAATCAGGAAGAGGCGGGGGGCTTCTGGTCACCCTGTCTCTCCTTCTCGAATTCCTCCTTTTCTTTGTCTCCCTCTATTCCATCCACCCACCTCTATCTAGTCCAGTACTGACTACCCCAAGCTGAAAAATCATGAGATTACAAAACAAATAATTTTTGAGCTACACTCCCATTGCCTTTTGGTCGGTTTTCTGAACTCTTGGAGGAAGGGGGGAGAGATATGTACGCACATTTCACATTTGGGAGGACCTACTCACTTTTACTCCTAATTGATAGGTGGGACACTTCAACACCTTTCCCTGATTCCCTCCCCATGCACTGTTCTGTGGGTTCTTCATCCATGCCCTGCTCCCTATAGGCCCCTCCATCCAGTGGGCATTATTCAGTCTCATGCTCTCCACTTCTGCTGGACACAGCCCCAGCCTTGCGCCTCCCCCATCACCAGATGTTGGCCTTGTCCGAGCACCTTCTCTCCCCTCAATCCCTGGCACACACTGCTCAGTTCCTCCTCCCAAAACACTGTCCCTGCCCAGCTCCCTCTCCACTCCCAATTGCTGCCGCTGCCCGGCCCATTCCATGCTGAAGCTCCGTTGCATCAAAGGAACTGGCTCCCCACAGGATGTAAAGGTGGGAAGCACACATACCTAGGATCACTTCCTTCTCCCACCCTTCTGTTCCAGTCAGGGCTGGATTATGACATGCTGAGGCCCTAAACTATGTCAAGTGTAAGAGGCCCCACACCATGAAAAAAATGGAATTTATTATTTTCACAGAAAGGACATTGGATATATAAACATGAAAACTTTATATTTGCATATATACAAAGGCTAAGTTGTAAAAATAGAATAATAATCTTCATTTTCAGCAGCCCTCTGTAACGATGACATCATAACAAATAAATTTTAGACAAATTCTTTGAACTAATTGCATATGTAAGTAAAGTTAGAAGTAAATAATACAATATACAAAAATACAAAATAAAATAATACAATTTACTAGATGAGTTCTCAGGAAATTTTTCTTCTCTGTTGGGGCATTTAAATTGTGGAATTCCTTGTCTGAATACTCAATGAGACTCAGAGGATATAAGATGGCAAAATTAATCAAACATTTTTTCATTTATTCATATGAAAAGAAGGATAACCCACTAGCTTAAAGCTCAACTATTAGTTATACTGATATGAATTACACCCAGGTAATAAGCAAACCATCAGAAAATTGCATGTGGGTTGTATTTTTCCAATACATTGATTTGTTTTGTTTTTTATAGAAGGTTATGCTGAATTACCTAAGATTGGTACTACAATTAGTAGTAGAAAGTTTTTATTGAAACAAGTAACAACTTTAATTTTATATTATAAATATTGAGATTTATATATCTATCTCAACAACAAGTAATATTTTTATTAATATATATATTATATATGCCAAAAACCTGTGTTATTTTACCAGGATATTTCTGTGAAAATTAGTGCTATTTTGTCTATGTTCTCACAGGAAAACAAGAGAGGATTTTTATTTTTTTTACACCATGAATAAGGAAAATTATCCTTCTTTTCATATGAATAAATGAAAAAATGTTTGATTAATTTTGTTAGGGAAATACAAAGTTTATCCAGACTATATATAAAACAGTTACAAATGTTTATTCTGATTTAATTTTCGCTACGAAACAATGAATTGTTGGGATTTTTCTTTTGCCATACTATAAAAATACAATCAATTATGCATATGATATGTGATTTGTAGACTCATAGGACTGGAAGGGACCTTGAGAGGTCATCTAGTCCAGTCCCCTGCCTCATGGCAGGACTAAGTAAAAATCTCCAATGAAGGAGATTCCACAACTTCCCTAGGCTATTTATTCCACTGCTTAACCATCCTAAAAGTTAGGAAGTTTTTCCTAACGTCCAACCTAAACTTCTAAGGATAGGACAAGAAGCAGTGGGCTTAAATTGCAGAAAGGGAGGTTAAGAAAAACAATTCTTCTCCCTCCTCCTTGTAACAACCTTTTACATAATTGAAAACTTATGTCCCCCTTCGGTCTTCTCTTTTCCAGACTAAACAAACCCAATGTTTTCAATCTTCCCTCATAGGTCATGTTTTCTAGACCTTTAATCATTTTTGTTGCTCTTCTCTGGACTTTCTCCAATTTGTCCACATCCTTCCTGAAATGTGGCCCCCAGGACTGGACACAGTACTCCAGTCTATATAAGTATCTTATATAAGTCTATATAAGAATTTTTTACATCGCATACTACCTATAATAAAATATTATCTTGTGCCCTCCAAACCCAGCGAGCAGAAAATCCCAGTCTTTTTTTGAGGCAGACATCTCTTTTCGCATTCGCTTCTCTATCCTCTGTCTCCCCAGGACCACTAATTAATCTCGAGTAAACACCTCGGAGACACAGAGTGACAACAAGCTATACGCGTGAAAGAGAAAGAATTTACCAGAAAAATGACTGGTAATCTCTAGACAGGCATTGAGAAAATGAAAAAAACTAGCCTATATTCAAGCAAATATAATGACTATTATAGGCTTTAATAGCCTATAAATCATATATGCACATAGTTTGAAATAACTTGCTCACCAAGTACTCAGAATATTTTGATATATATGTACATCTTCCTTCACTTCTCTCAAAACCCTCTATTTATCCTTTCGTCAGCACTCTCCGATATTTACTGTGAAGTTCCTGAAACTGACGGAGGGAAGCCAACACAAATTTATCCTCCTCAAGATCCACTTGACCCAAGTCCACAAGACAATCATCTGCAAACTCAATCATGTGAAGCACAGATAGCGCATGAAGCAGAAAGTGGCGTGTGCACTAAATACACAATTGTACGTATGTACAGATCAAAAGAAGAAAGAACACGCTAACATACGAGCATGAGTTTGGCAGGATTGCTTCACGACACTGCCATCTCTGACCTCACATTTTTCCCGATTTTATCAGCAGTGAGATTTATTTATTTAAATAAGTTATGAAGGCACGGTCAGAATTTTACCAGTAGCAGCTGGCCAACAAAACACTGCCTTAGGAGATCGATAGCAGACTTACTCATAGAAACACTAATTTTACAAGTGCAATTATCGTTTTTTTCTCAGCCCCAGCCTCCCACCTGTCAGTAATGAACAATTAGGGAAGGAAGGATAGGGTAAGAGTATTTGTGTAGCCAGATGTGTATATTTGTCATTTGAATGAAAATGTCTATATTTAGAGAGAATCTTCTTTTTCCCAAATCGCCTTTATTTATCAACCGATTTTGATAAAATTTGAAATTGAGTCATTTTTTTCTTTTTTAGAGGACCCTCATATTGCGAGGCCCTAAACTGTAGCTTAATTAGCTTATACCTTAATCCGGCCCTGGTTCCAGCACAGCACTAAATGGGAGTGAGAAGGGCTGCTATCCCTGAGTTGCCTTCCCATGGGCTTCCACGCCCTGCATAGGCAGCAGTTCAACTGAGGGAGCAGATTCCACAGCAAGTGGAGGGGCGGCCTCTGCTGGCAACAGCTAGAACTGCAGCTCAACCTGCCAGTGCCTGCCTCTGGTGGTTCCAGCCAGAACTGCAGCATCAATTATAGCTCAGGCAAAAATGTTGAGTTGCCAGGATCTTCCCATGAGATTGAAATAGACCAGTATTCATGCTGCAAAGTTGCTGGACTCACCAAAATACCGAAAGAGCTGGCAACACAGCTGCCACCCCACCATCCTAGCTACACATCTCCTCTCCAATTCCCTCTAATCCACTTCTGTGGGTCTCCCTCAATTTCCCGCTACCCCGCCCCCAACAAACATCTCCCCACTCTGGGCCCCCTCACCCCAATACCTCTGCCTGCCACCCCCAGGCTCCTCTATTCCTCCACATCTTTGCATGTTCCCACCAACCTCGGGGTTCACTCACTTGCTACAGTACCCTTCCCTGTGACTACTTTCCACTTAAGCACTCAAGTTTTCTTGACTAACTCAACAGAATCAATTTCCCTCTCAGTCCTCAACAGTCCTGCATCAATTCCCTGTCCTCTTGCCTAAATGTGCCCTATCTTTCCAGAGTCGTCATCTTTTTGAGTTCCTTGAACCAGTACATTCAGAGTCCCAGTACATGTCACTGTGCGTGTCCAGAAGTAGGTCTTCCCTACTTGATTTGCTCCCTGGCCCTTTGTTTCATAAGGGTTTCATCACTGGGACTCATCTGCCTTTCCACCACTGTTCAGAGATGTCCATAGCACTGACATGGTGATTACAGTGAAAAAGATGAAATTACCACAATTAACCACAGAAATACTGTAAGATAATAATTTCAGTTCACTTTTCAATTCCAATGCCCTCTCTCCATGGCCTAGAACTTTTAAGGACCTCTAATCAAAATTCGCACATAATTATAGGGGTAATTGGGAGTGCTAGATTGTTATTAGAAAGTGATCCTTGAAGGTGGGAAAAAACAAAGGGGACAGTTGGTGGTGAGTGTAACAGGACTAAAAGATTAATGCAAGCCTCAGGGGAAAAAAAAAACCCTAGCCAGTTTGCAGAACATACCTGCAAGGGAGAGAGGGGGAAAAGATTGATAAATTCGTACTAGAGAACCCATTGTACTAGGTGCTGTACAAACACAGAGCTTGTCTACATGGGAAAGTTTTGACAGTTATACTGATACAGCTATACCAGTATAGCCCACTCATGTGGATACTCCTATTCCAGTAGAAGAGTGGCTTTTTTGGTTTAGATTAAACCCACCAAGAGAGAAAAACTAAACCAAAAAAAAGTACTCATACCAGAATAAGAGTGTCCAGAAAGCTTTGGGCAGGTTAACAACAGTTTAAATTAATATCTTAGACGATAAAAAACAAACAAAAAAAACCCTCAAACTTTCCTGAGTAGGCAAGGCCTTCAACCAGGTGCAGGAAGCCCACAAATCCAGAGGGAAGAGAGACAATTTCCAAGAAATGGAGGAGAAAGAAGCGACGAGAACAGAAAAGACAGATCCAGGAAAAAAGGAGAAGTAGCAGATAACTGTTTATATACGAGATAGCACAGTAATTTGAATATATGCAATATTGCTCTAATTTAGATCAGTTGGAGCCAAAAGAAATTCTCTCAACCCATCCTATAATTTTTGAACTTCTTCCATTTGAAGAAGTGTGGAGGGAAGGCTTTGGCCTGGCAGGGACTTTCCAGTGACAAATTAAATGAAAGCAATAATACAAATAAAATAAGAATGTATTTACTGGAAAAAAGATGACATGTTTTGACCAGAAACATCTAAAAAATAACATTGTCAGCTTAGACGCTTGTCTGCTTTTCCCCTATACTGATGTTTTAACTGTAAGATTATTATACTTGAAAAAGATTAGAGGGAAAAAAATCATTGTCAGTTTAATTTGTGCATTGGACAGCACTTCATATAGTCAGATTCACTACTTCCTGGCATTGTTAAGTAAATTTTTCCTGTTTTTCACACAGCAGTAGAGCACAGAGAAGATGATTAGTTCAAACATACAAGAGTTATTGAAAAGTCACAAGAATTGGCAAAGAGATACATTGGCAGGTGTAGAAAATAGTTTTAACTTTCTTTTTTAAATAGACTACGTTTCACATTTGCTGGATTACTTTAATAATGTGTTCTTCACTATGTAGGTCTGTTTTCATAAAAGTGAACATACTTCTGTTGGTTTCTTGAAATAACTGACCACAGTGCATATTCAAAAGAAGTCTCAATAAAGTTTATTAAAAAGAATAGTCCATCCTATTATTTTACATGACAAAAATGACAGCTGTCATCAATTATGCTAAGTGCAGCCATTTTCACCACGCTCACATTCCATGCTAAAAAATTTGGTTTTAATAGTTATTTCCTCTTTTGTATGATTCAGACAAGAACACTTACCTTTATGGTAACATTTCCTTTTGTTATTTTTCTCATATTGAAGCCTACTGTAGGAATCATATCTTCTGTGAACTGCCCTGACTAAAAAAAAAAAAAAAAGTTATAATTAATATAACTAATTAAGAACTGATACATTCAGCATTTGTAGTCTAAATAATCTTTAATTTTCACAACATAAATTGAGAATTATGTAAATTATTTAAAATAACATGAACCAATGCTTTGATTAACACACTGTCCTGCCATTGGGAGAAAACTGACTTATGTCTGGCCTCTTGTTCCTAGACTGATTATCCTGAGTTGTCAAAGAAACTCTCAATACGCTTCATCTGGTTCCTTTAGCTAATCTCGGGGCAGCATTGTTGGATTACTATGAGGCCTTGACAACACTAGGATGTTTCTCCTAAAGTTCCTCACCATTGCTACCATGGGTTCAGCTCCACCAAAGGTAACAATGGTGAAAATGGGTGGTGCTGCAGGGAATAACTGGTATTTTGAGTAGCTTGATGTTGGAAGCACCATCTACCCTCAAGTTCTTACTATTACTGCAATAAATGGAGCTGAATGAGTGATAATTTGGGAAATTTTAGGAAAATACTCTTTCATACAAAAGGTTAAGGCAGGGGTTCTCAAACTGCGGGTCGGGACCCCTCAGGGGGTCACGAGGTTATTACATGGGGGGTCACAAGCTGTTAGCCTCCACTCCAAACCCTGCTTTGCCTCCAGCATTTATAATGGTGTTAAATATATAAAAAAGTATTTTTAATTTATATGGGGGGGTCGCACTCAGAGGCTTGCTATGTGAAAAGGGTCACCAGTACAAAAGTTTGAGAACCACTGGGTTAAGGGGAGTCCTGTCCAGTGCCTTTCAATTGAAATGAACATTGCTACAATAAAGGAACTTAGTTTTTGGTAAAGTGCGCTTTACCATAATACCATGAGAGAGGAGGAGGTGAAAAATGAGAACCTAAGTAGAGGACTCACTATGCCCTCGCCATCCATCACCTCCAAAAATGTAACTTTAATAAATATAGTAGGCATTTTGTCCCACGAACAACATTACATTGGAGCTATTTTCTATGCTACTTGACAACTGACTGATTCTTAATGTTATCACTGGTCACACCAGATATGCTGCATCTTTCCCCTTCATTAACTGGGGTTAAGAGGATAAGATTCCATCACTCTATCCTTTATCTACCAACTATGGTAAACCACTTCTAGTCTAGGGCTTAAAAAGTCACATAACTTTCAATAAAGATCTGTTGCTCCCACTTGATTTTTTTTTAATGTTCTCTATCTTTCAGATTAAAACAACTTCTATTAGTTAGTTCCTTGGTTTGTTCAGGGTATATTGTTCCCAGGATACCAAACTTCTCTATAGGCCGTCTTATAGATATATTTTCTCCCATGCTTTGCCCCCATCCTTTGTTTCTGTGTCTCTCTCCCTCGTTCTTTGTTTCAGTCACTGTCATAAACATACAGCTAAGGGTAGCATTTAATTCCTTTTTTACCTGTAAAGGGTTAAGAAGCTCAGATAACCTGGATGGCACCTGACCAAAAGGACCAATACGGGGAGGAGACGCTTTCAAATCTGTGCGGGAAGGTTTTTTTGTCGGTCTCTCCCAGAGTCAACAAGGAAACAGGGCAGGGAAAATACATCTCCCTAAGCCATATTTGAACTAAGCATCTAGTCTTGCAAAAATAGTAAGTAATAGCAAAGAAATGCATTAGATTACCTTTTGTTTTAGCTTGTGAGTTTTCCCTGTGCTAAGAGGGAGGTTCATCCCTGTTTTTGTAACTTTAAAGTTTTGCCTAGAGGGGAAATCCTCTGTGTTTTTGAGTCTTCTTTTATTCTGTAAAGTACTTACTATCCTGATTTTAGAGGGGTGATTCTTTTACCTTTTTTTTTTTTTTAATTAAAAAGTCTTCTTTTAAGAACCCGATTGATTTTTCATTGTTTGTTTCAATTAGGTTTGTGTTCACCTGTACCAATTGGTGAGGATATTATTCTCAAGCCTTCCCCAGGAAATGGGGGGGCAGGGTTTGGGGGAATATTTTGGGGGGAATAGGACTCCAAGTAGTCCTTTCCCTGATTCTTTGTCTAAATCACTTGGTGGTGGCAGCATACTGTTCAAGGCAAGGTGGAATTTGTGCCTTGGGAAAGTTTTTAACCTAAGCTGGTAAAAATAAGCTTAGGGGGTCTTTCATGTGGGTCCCCACATCTGTACCCCAGAGTTCAGAGTGGGGAAGGAACCCTTGACAGTCACATTCTATAAATGCCTCCACGTGCAAAAATCATCACTAAACACAATTGTACCTGTACTCCTATATAAAACCACATGCCTAGCAGCAACAGAAGCAGAAATTTGGAATTGAATAAAATCAGACAAAGTCTAGTTAGTTTCAATCTTCTGGTAAAGACATTGGTCTAATTTGTTCAATATTTTATGCTGAATATTTATTTTATGCTGAACTGACTTTCAAAGGGAGAAACCAGAAGAAATGTGATTATTCTTTAAATACTGAATCTTGGGGGGGCGGAGAGGAGGGAATTAGATAGTTACGCCAGGAATCCATTAAAAGTCATGATTTTGGTAAATCCTAAGAAAGTAAATCTTCCATTTTTATTAGTAAAGTATACATCAGACATGTTAAATAGGAAGACATACGTAATAAAATAAAAGGCATAACTGCCCTGGTATTGGAGAGACAATGTATATATTGGGGTCCTCAAACAATTAACGTCTCCTGTTTAGATATTTGGTCTTATCTTTCTGAGATGTTTCTATTATGGTAGAAAGGAAATAGTTACAAGCTAGACAACATTATTTTTATAGTTCTTTTCTCCATATACAATCTTGGACTTTCTAGCTGAAAGACAAGGATTGGGGGGGGGCAGGGAGAGAGATTACTAATCATTGCCCAATTAACATATAGTTTCTTATCAAGGGGAATCTGTTGTGATAAGATTATTTGGTTCAAGCACTATAAGGAGCCTTGAAGTGAAAAGAATAACTCCAATAAAACAGGACTTTATTTCCTGGGAAGGTCCCACAAGATACGTATCTTGTTTTTGCAATATTTCGGGGTGTGCAGTCAGACATCCTTATTCTATCATATTTCAATAAAACAAACGACAATCTAAAGGAAACAATAGATTTGATGCTTGAGGGGTTTGAAATGAATTTTTCATAGCTTCCAAAGCCAGAAGTGACCATTGTAATCATCTAGTCTGAGTGCCTGTGTTACACATGCTTACAAATATGGATTTATAAATGCTTTGGGATACTGAATTAAATGCCTCCAAATACTGAGTTACCATAACTATATGGACTATTTTCATTAACAGTCACTCTTACCATTAACAATGGCTCAGATTCTGCTCTGTTACACAGGCTAAAATTCAAAATAACTCCTTTACAGACAATAGAATTTGTCTGGATTTACACTGGTAGAACAGGGCAAAATCTTGCCCAAGCTCTTCAGGGCAGGGACTGTCTCACAATGTGTTTGTACATGGCTTAGCACAGTGGAACCCTGACAAGGATCTCTGAAGCTACTGCAATACAAACGACATCCTACCACTGTGTTTTATGGTACACCACAGTCCCTTGTCATGATGGTTTCTCTTTTCCCATTCAACCTTTCCCTCTTCCCCCCACACACTTCCAATCCCCTCCCCTCAGGTCTATTGTAGTCAAAAATAATCCACTGTGAACCACTTATTCTGGACTGTTTACTTCAGAATTGGTTCCCAACCAACCCTTCTCTATCATGACACCTTATCTCCAACCTGAAGGACACAATACATGTGCTTTTCCATAGCTGCAATCTGTGCCCTTCCCCAAATCAGAAACCATGGTCAAAAGTGATTCATTTCATAGCATTCTTCTTAGACTCCATCTGTGCTGGCAGAAATTAGACATGTAATTTTTCACTAGTGCATCTCCGCTGATTATAGCAATGACAGAAACTGTAGTGTGCACAGTGCAGATTTTTTTTTGTACCGCCATATTGTCTAGCCCATTCTGAGTAGAATTACGTAACATGACAACAAGAAGTTGAGTCCTGTCCAACATTGCTACCACTGATTGAGTTGTGATGTGGTGACTTATAGCCACAAAGTTTGCTAATGTAAATGCAACCCAAAACCAAAAGGTGTTATTTCTTAGTTACTTTTTCTCCTCTAACCTACAGCAGAAGGTTGAGAGTTTGTGCCAGTCCCAGTATACCTGCAGAGAGCACCATAAACACACTGCTAGTGGGAAGCCAACTCCTTGCAATGTAAATCATTAAGCACTAACACCCGCACATCTTATTACACTGGTGCTGTCGTCTTATTGTAAGACTATTTCTATTTTTGCAATGGTTGCAAGTGGCAAGATGATTTATTGTTTGCCAAGCAAGAACTCCCAAGGGCAGAGCAAGCCCTTGTGAGCTGAATGCTCCTCGGCTGGAGACTAGATTAACAGCAACACTGCTGAGGCCCATATCATCAGATCACCCGCATGCCAGATATGTCAGCAAACTGCCTTTTACAATCTGAACTGCAGACATCCTTTTCCGTTTGCTGATTGATGGTCTTCCTCACAACATACCCTCCCAGTGGCCCCGCTGCTAGCCTCATTCTCCAATACCTGCACGCTTCTCTTCTTTTTTCCCTTCTATCTTGCTTCCTTCCTCTTCTGATCTCACTCCCCACCCCCTCGCCGCCATTTCCCTTCATCGCACCTTGGTCCCCATATTATAAAGTAAAACAAATGTGGGACTAAAGTTGTGTGCTTACCACTACCCCAATCACTTGCTTATATGTTGTATCCCTTCCTCCCATGCTTCCTGTTTTTTCTCTTCTGAAACTGCCATCTTTTCAGGGTAGGGACTGACTCTTCAAGTGTCTATATGGGTGATACCGCAACATAAGTTAGTAGTAACTGTCAAGGCTGATTCCCCACTCTGGCACTTTGAGTGCAGAAGGTGGGGACCCACAAGGATTCTAAAAATTAATACTGGCCACTCCAGGCTGGTATTAAACTCCCAAGATTACAGCTTTTCTTTGACCTTGAATGGGTAGATGCTGCCACCACCCAGGTGCAGAACCCCTTTGAGAGCCCAGGAAGGCACACTTGGGAATTCTTTCCTGTGGGGGTACTCTCAAGCCCTTTCACTCCCCCTCCGGGGAAGAGCTGAGAAAAAAAACAAAGGAAATCAGCTGTTGCCAACAGCTAATTAAACAACATTTGCACAAACCTCTTAGGACACAAAAAAGCCAATCCCGTTCTTAAAAAAAGGTAAATTTTATTAAAAACAAAAAGAAAGAAAATACATCGGGAAACTCAGGATATTGCTAGATTTAAAAGAGCAAATATAATAATTAAGCATCAAGAATGGTTTTCTTGAGGTCCAGCTTAAAGGTTACAAGCAAAACAAAAGCTTTTGGGGGTTAGCACAGAGGAGTTCACGAGCCAATAAGAAATAAAAGAAATAATCCTAATCGCATTTTCCTAGACATTCCCTGATTTACTTACATATCTGGAGTTCAAATAAGTAGTTCTAGGTATGATCTGATGATTTCCCATACCGGTCTTAAAGCTTCTTATAGCATTGCTGCTATGTGTCTCCTCTCTCCGGAGAACAACGGACAGACCGACCAAGGGAAAGGTTTTTCCCCAATTTTAAAAAGTTCTAGCCCTCCCATTGGCTCTTTTGATCAGGTGCCCACTCACTTCGCCTTACCTATGCATGCAGTCAGACTTTTTAACCCTTTACAGATAAAGCAAGTGGAGAAGAGCTACCAAGAGAGATTCTATGCTAACTGGCTGGCTGTCCACAAAAGAGAACTACCCCCCTCTCATTTATCACAGTAACAATGACAGGCTAAATGGAGACAATGGAATGCATTGGGAAGCCCAAAGGAAAGATAAACTTTGAGTAACAATAGATAAACAGATAGATAAGATAGCTTAGCTGATCAGTACATACTGACAAGTAGGGCTGGTCGAAAGTTTTCTGACAGAACAATTTTCCATCAGAAAACGCTGATTTGATGGAATCAAAATGTTCCATGGGAATGTGTCTATTCCATTGAAACTTTCGGAAGAAGTCAGGCAGAATGGCAGACCAGCTGGTCAGTTCCTAAGTTCCCTCAAAGCTGCGCAGCAGCCTATTAAGCGCCGCGCAGGCACTCAGGGCTGCCGTGGCCTGGTCCCAGCCCTGCCGCGGCCTGGGGGAGAGGTGCCCCTCCCCTAGCCCCAGCCTGGACATACCATGGCCAGGGGAGAGGTGCCTATCCTGCAGCCCCAGCCCAAGTGCTGCTGCAGGGAGAGAGAACTGGGGGAAATCCTCTCTCCCCGCTGTAGCCCCGAGGCAGCCTGCACCCCAAACTCCTCATTCCTGGCCCCGCCCCAGAGCTCACACCCCCAGCTGGAGTCCTCACCCCCCGCACCTCAGCCCTCTGCCCCAGCCCTAAGCCCCCTACCACACACCGAACCCTTGGCCCCATCCCCGCCATATGAATTTTGTTATGTGCACCAATATGGAGGTGATGTGTCACACATTGCCTTTGTATTGGTGCACATAACAAAATTTATTCCGCACACGTGTGGGGCAAATTAGAGGGAACACTGGTCAGCTCCTCAGATCGCTACCTGCTGGCCAGCTTGCCTATTATCTAGCTGCTTGGCTGCCATGACATCATAGTAAAAATCTTTCAACCTTTATATGACATTACATAAGTCTTGTTGATTATAATGTTATAAAGTCAAAACTAAATGTTTCGACCTTATCAAACCAAAAGGTTTTGACACAAAATAAAATGTCATTTGGATTCTTCCAAAATGAATTTACAGAATTTTGCTCCAATGGACATTTTGAAAAATTATTGTTACATTCCTATTCTAACTAAATTTTGGAATTTCCTACAGAAAAGGTATTCCATGTTCCAAACAGCTCTAATATTCAGTCTGCATCTTTTTGGTATCAGGGAAGCAAATCTTTTGAAGGGACTTGGATGTGAGGAGTGGTGGTTTGACAAACTGATATGGAGTGGGCATTCTAAGCATAGGGACAGAATGGAAAGGGGCATGTAAATGGAAATGGGAGGAGGAGATGAACAAGACATTGAGGCCACCATCATGTGAGGAGGACACAATACTACAGTAGATCAGACACATAAGCTGATGTAAACCTATTGAAAGTAAGGTGAAAAAAGTTTAAAACTTGATGTGATGGAGGAGTGGGAGTCACTGAAGGGATTCAGTGAAGGTGGTGATAAAGTCTCAGTGACAGACTAGAACATTATTTTATCAGGTGCATTTTAGCTAGATAGAAGGTGTTGATGTGAGGATTTATATAAACAAAACACTATTTTATTGTAGAAAGAGTGACTGTATAATGTACAAATATCCTTTGCCTGGGGGATTCGCAGTGAGATGGATGAACCTGATAATCAAAAAGCTATTTTCTCATCTCTAACTTACTTTAAACTCACATCTGTTGTTGGAGTGATATTAAAGCGATTGTGAAATGGTCACTGTCCCAGGGTTCTTCCCATCCCCCACTCCTACAGAGATCTTATGACAGGATGAGGACTTCACCACAGGCAATAAACCTCTCTTGTGAGGGGATGAGGAGGTGAGCAGGAGGGAAGAGAGGTGCCGGGCATTCAGCTACAAGGTACTAGAAATCCTAACAAAGTTTCTAGCAACCATCTGCTTCCCAGCCTCAAATACAAATCATGTTCCCCCCATGTACTACTACAAGGGTTCTCAATCTTTTTCTTTCTGGGGCCCCCTCCCCCAACATGCCATAAAAACTCAATGGCCCAGCTATGCCACAACTGTTTTCCTGCATATAAATGCCAGGGCCTGCAGTAGGGGGTAGCAGGGAGAGCAATTGCCTTAGGCCCCCCCACTACAGGGGGAACCGCAAATCTAAGTTGCTCAGACTTCAGCTTCAGCCTGGGGTAGCGGGACTTAGGGCCCCAGGGCTGCAATCCCATGTGGCAAGTCTTCAGTTTTCTGTCCTGGGCCTTGCGAGTCTAATGCCAGCCATGCTTGGACCACCTGAAACCTGCTCGCAGACCCCCGGGTGCCCCAGACTCTGAACCGCTGTATTACTACACATCGCCCCAAGGGCTCACTCCCAGGAGGGAAACCAACCACAGACAAGGTTCATCCAGCAGGCAGGGCTGGGGGCCTACTGCATCCAAACCCAGGGACAGACCACCTCCATTTCCCCAAAAGAGAGACAGTCCCAGACACGGCCCTCTCGCAGCAGAGAGGGTCCCCTTGTCCCCTTAAAAGAGACACACACACCCCTACGCCAGTGTCAGGGTCCCAGACACAGCCCTCCCCCCCCCCGCCCATCCAGACACAGAGCTCCCCCGCCTGCCCTAGAGACACCCTCCGATCTCATTAAAGGCACAGCCCCAAGAAAGAGTCCCCCGCCTCATTAGAGACAGCTCCCGCCCGCCCCAGAGACAGAACCCCCCCGCCTCATTAGAGACACAGCCTCCTCCCCCCCCCCGCACCAGAAGGGCCAGGACCATGGCCCCCTTCTCCCGGGGACCGACAACCACGCCGCGGGGAGGCCGTGGCCGGGCGCCGTACCGCCAGCACGGTGAGCAGGGTGGTCTTGCCCGAGTACTGCAGCCCCACCAGGGTGAGCTCCATCTCCTCCTTCCAGAACAGCGAGCGCAGCCACTCCAGCAGCCGGGCCACCAGCGTCAGCATCCCGGCCAGCGCCCCCGACCCGCCTCCCAGCTCTGGCGGCACCGCGGGCTCAGCGGCGCTCAGGCGGCCGGCGCGGAGCAGCGGCTCCGGGTCTCGGCGGCGGTGGCGGCTGCGCTGGGGACAGCACCGGGGTCGGAGCAGCTGAGCGAGGAGACACACGTGATCCCAGCCACCGCCCTTCTCCCAAGGCTGCCGCTGGCTGAGTCGCCGCAGACTGGGAGGGGCTCGGGACGGAGCGGCCGGGCGGGTCTCAGCGGCACGTGGGCTGCGGGAAAGGGGGGATGAGCCTGGGGGTGATAGGCTGGGCCCCGGCGGGGGTGTCACTGAGGGGCGGAGAGTCACGTGGTGGTGATAGGCTGGGCCTCCGCGGGGGTGTCAGTGGGGTCACGTGGGAGGCGGGGGATCACATGAGGGCTGACAGGGTGGGTCCTAGGGGGAGGAGGGTCATTGAGCGGTGGAGATTACGTGAGGGGTCATAGGGTGGATGTCACTGAGGGGCTGGGTGGAGGGGGTCACATGAGGGGTGATAGGCTGTGTCCCTTCAAGGTAGGGTTGCCAAGTTTGGTTTGATGTATTCCTGGAGGTTTCATCACATGACATAATCATTAATTTTTAATTCCTGGAGACTCCAGGACAGCCCTGAAGGGTTGGTAACCCTACTTCAGGGGGTTTATTACTGAAGGGTGGGAGGGTCACATAAGGAGCAAAAGAGTGGATCCTTATAGGGAGGGGCCCTGACTGAGTGATAGGGATCACAGCGGAGCCTGAGGGGTGGAGGAATCATGAGGGTTGACAAGGTGGGTCTTCATGGAGGGTTACTGAGGGGCAAGGCATTGGCCCTGTATAGGGTGTTTTGCAGGGGAAGCAAAGCTTAGTGCTTAGCTTGTGGCACTAGCCGGGTTCTTGGGAGAATCAAGGTTCAGGTCCCCATTCTGCCATTGATTTCCTGTGTGACCTTAGCAAGTCACTTAGCCCCTCTGTGCCTCACTTTCCCATCTGTACAATGGGGATTGCAGACCTGCCCTGCCTCACAAAATAGTGGGCGAATCAATACATTAACACTGTAAAGCACTCAGCTATTACAGTGATAGGGCCAGAGAAGTACCTAAGATTCATAGATTCTAGGACTGGAAAGGACCTCGAGAGGTCATCGAGTCCAGTCCCCTGCCCGCATGGCAGGACCAAATACTGTCTAGACCATCCCTGATAGACATTTATCTAACCTACTTTTAAATATCTCCAGAGATGGAGATTCCACAACCTCCCTAGGCAATTTATTCCAGTGTTTAACCACCCTGACAGTTAAGAACTTTTTCCTAATGTCCAACCTAGACCTCCCTTGCTGCAGTTTAAACCCGTTGCTTCTTGTTCTATCGTTAGAGGCTAAGGTGAACAAGTTTTCTCCCTCTTCCTTATGACACCCTTTTAAATACCTGAAAACTGATATCATGTCCCACCTCAGTCTTCTCATTTCCAAACTAAACAAACCCAATTCTTTCAGCCTTCCTTCATAGGTCATGTTCTCAAGACCTTTAATCATTCTTGTTGCTCTTCTCTGGACCCTTTCCAATTTCTTCACATCTTTTTGGAAATGCGGTGCCCAGAACTGGACACAATACTCCAGCTGAGGCCTAACCAGAGCAGAGTAGAGCGGAAGAATGACTTCTCGTGTCTTGCTCACAACACACCTGTTAATACATCCCAGAATCATGTTTGCTTTTTTTGCAACAGCATCACACTGTTGACTCATATTCAGCTTGTGGTCCACTATAACCCCTAGATCCCTTTCTGCCGTACTCCTTCCTAGACAGTCTCTTCCCATTCTGTATGTGTGAAACTGATTTTTTCTTCCTAAGTGGAGCACTTTGCATTTGTCTTTGTTAAACTTCATCCTGTTTAACTCAGACCATTTCTCCAATTTGTCCAGATCATTTTGAATTATGACCCTGTCCTCCAAAGCAGTTGCAATTCCTCCCAGTTTGGTATCATCCGCAAACTTAATAAGCGTACTTTCTATGCCAATATCTAAGTCGTTGATGAAGATATTGAACAGCGCCGGTCCCAAAACAGACCCCTGCGGTACCCCACTCGTTACGCCTTTCCAGCAGGATTGGGAACCATTAATAACAACTCTCTGAGTACTGTTATCCAGCTAGTTATGCACCCACCTTACAGTAGCCCCACCAGATAGACAAGGCTGGTGCAGTGCGGGAAAGGGAGATGTGATGTGACAGGTGATGGCCTGGGGTCCATGCAGAGGGCATCATCTTTAGGTGTTGGGATCAGTTTACAGTTTGAAAAACCTCACCCCTCTGTCAGTAATGCCAGCCTCCATGCACCCTTCATCCACATCTCCTATAGCCAGCGGAATGCCTTTTCCCATACTACCCTTTACCTAGAGAACAGTTGTTCAATTCTGGTCACTAGGCCCTAACCTCTCATTCAAATTCTTTGTTGAGACTCATGTTTTCATGATACCCATTTGAAATGACATGCTAACCTGTGGTTAACCAGATGTTAATGCCTATAGAGTGGATTTTCACTATCACAAGGAACTTCCTTTTGTTTGCAACTGATAAGGAAGCACACTAATACCATGTTATTTTGACTCAGTATTGCACAAAACCTTATATTTCCCCTATATATACACAAGACATATCACACACTGAATCTGAGTGCATAGGTCAACCTGAAATTATTTGTTAACGTCGCTGAAGTTATAATTAAAGTTCTGCATTATACAGAGGGAGATTACTGGGTTGTGTGTCATTTCCTCGCTTGTTAGAAGCAGAAGAAAATTCCTTTTGACAATGCATCTGTCATTGACAGTAGAAACATTGTGTGGCATTATGATATGGTTGAAATGTCCCATAATTTGGAATTTCCTTGCTTTCTAGGGTTTGGGGACATGTCACACAGTCTTAATTATGTTTATTACCATAATGCATAGGGGACAACAATAAAAAAACAAGGTGGACAGTGCCTGGCACAATGGGTAACAGAATAGTAGACAGTCTTTACCCTGCAGAGCTCAATATCTAAACAGACAAAATAGGGAAAGAGGATATAGCATGCAAGCAGAGAGAACAGCATAATGGCTTGCAAATGTCATGTTTTAGTTGTTCCATGAGTTTTCTTTAAAAAAAATAATGTTAAAGATGGAATTTAGTTGGGGGTAACTAAGCTGAATGGAAAGAGGACATTGAAGGGAGGTGGATGAGGGTATGAAGGGCAAGTATGATGTGAAGCTGTGGTGAAGAGATGGAGAGCAGTGGCACAAGGCAGGGGGAAGGAAACAAACAGCCAGTCACATATGGCAGAAAATGCCCTGTCAAAATTGGATAAAAACTCTGATGGGATCAGTTTCAAATGATTGCTGCTAATCCCTTTTCAACAAAGTTTTTTTTTAATGGAATTTCTATTTATAAAATGTAATTGCCTCACCAAGATGTGCACATGGTCAAATTGACTATCTGTGTGATCTGTGACAAAGTTCCTCCTCTATCTTGGTGGGTCCTGTGCTTATTGGCAGATTTTCTTGCCTCAGAGATTCATCCTGTGGGTTGGGGAACTGCCCAGAGACCTTCCCCTCTGGAAGAACCCACAGTCCAGGTCAATTGGGAGGTTTGGGGGGAACCCGGGCCTGCCCTCTACTCTGGCTTCCAGCCCAGGGCCCTGTGGACTGCAGCTGTCTATAGTGCCTCCTGTAACAGCTGCATGACAGCTACAACTCCCTGGGCTACTTCCCCATGGTCTCCTCCAAACACCTTCCTTATTCTCACCACAGGATCTTCCTCCTGGTGTCTAATAACACTTGTGCTCCTCAGTCCTCCAGTAGCTCTCAGTTCCTTGCACCAAAAACTGAAGTGAGCTCCTTTTAAAACCCAGGTGCCCTGATTAGCCTGCCTTAATTGATTCTAGCAGCTTCTTCTTAATTGGCTCCAGGTGTCCTAATTAGCCTGCCTGCCTTAACTGGTTCTAGCAGGTTCCTGATTACTCTAGTACAGCCCCTACCCTGGTCACTCAGGGAACAGAAAACTACTCATCCAGTGACCAGTATATTTGTCCTCTACCAGACTCCTGTACCCCACTGGTCTGGGTCTGTCACAGATTTTATTGCTGAATCTCTGACCCCCACCACCTCCCTACTCATTGAGACTATCACCCATCATGTCGTGTCTACATTTACATTGTACACCCCCAGGGGCGGAGACCTTTGTAGTGTATATCACCTAGCAGGCTTTACATACTGCAACAATAATAAATACTACCACTACTACATCTTTTTCTTTTCATAGCAGAGACAGGTCATATGAAATACCACCAATCCAGTTTACAGGAATGGTTTGTGTGGAATGCAGGGGTTATGATTCATGGATATATAACCTGCAAAGTGCAGTAGTTTCAGTTTGCAGGTGGGCTCATTTGAAAAACTACCATTTTTGTTCAAAGAGGTCATATAAAATTCTACAGGCTACTTTCGTCAGATCCCAATGAGGATTCATAGATTCATAGATTCTAGGACTGGAAGGGACCTCGAGAGGTCATCGAGTCCAGTCCCCTGCCCGCATGGCAGGACCAAATACCGTCTAGACCATCCCTGATAGACATTTATCTAACCTACTCTTAAATATCTCCAGAGATGGAGATTCCACAACCTCCCTAGGCAATTTATACACTAAGAAACTGCACCATCAACTCAGGACACTCCCTACACTAACAGAGGAACAAATCAACATACCCTTAGAGCCCCGACTGGGATTATTCTATCTACTACCCAAGATCCACAAACCTGGAAATCCTGGATGCCCCATCATCTCAGGCATTGGCACTCTCACTGAAGGACTGTCTGGATATGTGGTCTCCCTACTCAGACCCTATGCCACCAGCACTCCCAGCTATCTCCGTGACACCACTGATTTCCTGAGAAAACTACAATGCATTGGTGACCTCCCAGAAAACATCATCCTAGCCACCATGGATGTAGAGGCTCTCTACACAAACATCCCACACACAGATGGAATACAAGCTGTCAGGAACAGTATCCCTGATGATGACACAGCACAACTTGTTGCTGAGCTCTGTGACTTTATCCTCACGCACAATTATTTCAAATTTGGTGACAATATATACCTCCAGACCAGTGGCACCACCATGGGCAGCCGCATGGCCCCACAATATGCCAACATTTTTATGGCTGACTTGGAACAGCGTTTCCTCAGCTCTCGTCCATTCACGCCCCTTCTCTACCTACACTACATTGATGACATCTTCATCATCTGGACCCATGGGAAGGAGACCCTGGAAGAATTCCACCATGATTTTAACAGCTTCCACCCCACCATCAACCTCAGCCTGGACCAATCTACACGGGAGGTCCACTTCCTAGACACCACAGTACAAATAAACAATGAGAGGCAAATCAACAGAGGCAGACGTGTACCCAGAAGCCTCCTGCTACAAGACAGGCCCAAAAAAGAAACCAACAGAACTCCACTGGCCATCACCTACAGTCCTCAGCTTAAACCTCTCCAACGCATCATCAGTGATCTACAACCCATCCTGGACAATGATCCCTCACTTTCACAGACCTTGGGAGGCAGGCCAGTCCTCGCCCACAGACAACCCGCCAACCTTAAGCATATTCTCACCAGCAACCACGCACTGCACCATAACAACTCTAACTCAGGAACCAACCCATGCAACAAACCTCGATGCCAACTCTGCCCACATATCTACACCAGCAACACCATCACAGGACCTAACCAGATCAGCTACAACATCACCGGCTCATTCACCTGCATGTCCACCAATGTTATATATGCCATCGTGTATCAGCAATGCCCCTCTGCTATGTACATTGGCCAGATTGGACAGTCACTACGCAAGAGGATAAATGGACACAAGTCAGATATCAAGAATGGCAATATACAAAAACCTGTAGGAGAACACTTCAACCTCCCTGGCTACACAATAGCAGATGTAAAGGTAGCCATCTTACAGCAAAAAAACTTCAGGACCAGACTTCAAAGAGAAACTGCTAAGCTCCAGTTCTTTTGCAAATTTGACACCATCAGATCAGGATTAAACAAAGACTGTGAATGGCTATCCAACTACAGAAGCAGTTTCTCCTCCCTTGGTGTTCACACCTCAACTGCTAGCAGAGCACCTCACCCTCCCTGATTGAACTAAGCTCGTTATCTCCATACTGATTTATACCTGCCTCTGGAAATTTCCATTACTTGCGTCTGATGAAGTGGGCATTCACCCATGAAAGCTGATGCTCCCAATACTTCTGTTAGTCTTAAAGGTGCCACAGGACCCTCTGTTGCTTTTTACAGATTCAGACTAACACGGCTACCTCTCTGATACTTGATATAAAATGAAGCCGTTTGAATTCACATCAAGTAGGAAAGTGTTGTGAAAAAATTCTGTTTGTGCAAGGCTTTTTAAATACTTAGGTGACTAAGCCCTGGTCTATACTGGGGTGGGGATTGATCTAAGTGGGGTGGGGATTGATCTAAGTTATGTAACTTCAGCTATGTGAGTAATGATGTACTTAGATCAACTTACCATGGTGAGTTGACTGCTGCTCCCCCGTTGACTCTGCTTGTGCCTCTTGTGATGCTGGAGTACAGGAGTTGACTAGACTAGATGCGATAAATCGATCCCCGCTGGATCGATCGCTGCCCACCAATCCAGCGGGTATCATAGAATCATAGACTATCAGGGTTGGAAGGGACCTCAGGAGGTCATCTAGTCCAACCCCCTCCTCAAAGCAGGACCAATCCCCAGATAGATTTTTGCCCCAAATCCCTAAATGGCCCCCTCAAGGATTGAACTCACAACCCCGGGTTTAGCAGGCCAATGCTCAAACCACTGAGCTATCCCTCCCCTCATGTAGTGTAGCCATATCCTGAGATACTATGGTGATGGGGGCTTAAAACAATTTGAAGAGATACACAGATACAGTATACCTTAGCAATGAGTACTGGAGGGACTATGTTTCTGTCATACAAATAATAAATATTAACAATGGAATATCAGACTTCCAGAAAGTGGCTGAAGTATGTATGTCTTTTGTTATGGAGCCCAAGGGAATCATAGTGTAATGTGTGACTAATGAAAACTTTTCTTATGAAAAGCCCGTGCATGATTTGTCCACTTTCTTAAGTTTGTTATAAAGTCCTAATTTTGAGACAACCTTTCTTGCTATAAAATTCTTTAGCTTTTAGTTTGCAGGCAGTCTAACAAAGTATTGCATGTAATACTGGGAGAATACACCTCTTTATAGCTGCAGCTCAGAAGAACATTGTTCTTGTGGTTTGAGGTACTGGACTGGGAATCAGAAGATCTGCATTTAGTATCTGGTATGACTTTGGGAAGGTCAATCTCTCTGCGACTTAGTTGCCTATCAGTAAAAGTATACTTCCTTTCTCCTACCCTTTGCCTGTCTTGTCTATTTAGATTGTAAGCTGTCCTGGGCTGGGATTTATGTGTCTGTACAGCATCTAGCACAGTTGGGTCCTCTAAGCACTCTTAGGATTTAGCTGGTTTATTATTTTTATTGTGCTCTGTTGTAATAATTGGCCCTACAAATTTAACCTAATTGTGAGTTCAGCTGTTAAGATCATGCTTGGTAAACAAGAAGAGTATGGAACCAGAGATCAGTGAACCAAAATTGGTGTGTTGGAAACCAGACCTAATTGGTGGACAAGATAATGAGAGAACAGACTAGTCTATCCATCATTGCACTTTTGGGGTCCTCAAAAAGAGATTTGGGGAAGTGGGGAAGCTGGCTATTGTGATGCCAACTGCATGATGAGAGAAGGGGAAGGAGCAAGTTTCATCATTATGGCTGCCACCTTCACCATCTTCTGGGACCTAGGGCCTTCTTTATCCTAATGCTGATAGATGACCGGGCTAGAGAAAGAGGGACCCAGACACCACCAGCTCTGGCTAAATCCGAAACACCACCTACACTTCATCTCCTTTCCCATCATGTGTTCTTTCCTTCCCCACCTTTATTTCTTTTCTTTCCTACCTGTCTCCTTTTTCCATCTGTTTAGTAAGTCTGGTTTAGCCAGGCAAAACTGCATATTTTGCAACACTACTGTGAGCCTATGACCAGAAAGAGGAAGCTAAAAGCAGTGCCCAAGCAGTCCAATCCTCATGTCAAGTTTGCCAGGTCTCAGAGTGGCTGATAAGACTATGGGCTTGTCTTCACTACTGGGGAGATCAACGCTGCTGTAATCGATGCTGCGAGTGTCGATTTAGTGGGTCTAGTGAAGACCCACTAAATTGATGAAAGAATGCTCTCTAGTCGACTGCGGTACTCCAGCTCCACAAGAAGAGTAAGGCAAGTTGACCGGAGAGTGTCTCCCATCGACACAGCGCAGTGAAGACACTAGGGTAAGTCGACCTAAGCTATGTCAACTCCAGCTATGTTATTCATCTAGCTGGAGTAGTGTATGTCTACACTACAAAGTTAAGTCGATCATAGGTGTGCGCACAGGGTGTGCCAGGTGTGCCGCGTGTGCCTAGGCACACCCTAATGCAGGGGTGGGCAAATGGCTCCACTCTCTCGGCGCGGCAAGCTGCCGGCCCCTCCCCTGCCTTCCTGGGCCAGCCCCGCCTGCCACCCCCCACCCCCCGCGGATCTCCCTCCCCTCCCTGCCACCCCCCCACCCCCCACGGGTCTCCTCCTCTCCCCGGAGCATCCCTGCCTGAAAGAAAGCAGCGCGGGCCTCTCCCGTGCCTGCTTGTGCTGCTGCTGTAGCACATTCCTGCACAACTGCTATCTGCTGCCCCAGGGTCCTAGTGGCCCCCGACCAAAATGGCAGGGCAGGCTGCCCTTACCCTGCCCTTCCACCCTAGCCCTGAGTCTCTCCAACACCTGAAACCCCTCATCCCCAGCCCTCATCCCCAGCACCCTAATCCTCTGCCCCAGCCCTGAGCCCCCTCCTGCATCGTGAACCCCTCATCCTCAGCCCCACAGCCCTCACCCCTGCACCCCCTCCTATACCCAAACTCCCTCCCAGAGCCTGCACCCCTCACCGCCTCCTGCACACCCACCCCCTGTCCCAGCCCAGAGCCTGAACCCAGCACCCAAAATCCATCCCAGAGCCTTAGGCAGGTAGGGGGCGGGGTTGGGGGGGCGGGTTCTGGGCACCACCAAAATTTCTACAAACCTGCCACCCATGCGTGGGGCAGCGTGTCTGGCTCTGCACGGAGCAAAACATGCTGCTAGGAGCCTCATGGTAAGGTGTCCGGGGGGTTGGATAAGGGGTGGGGGCAGTCAGGGGACAGGGAGCAGGGTGGGTTGGATAGGGGAGTGGGATCCTGGGGAGGTGGTTAGGGTTGGGGGGTCTCTGGAGGGGGCAGTCAGGGAGCAGGGGGGGTTGGATGGGGCATGGGAGTCCTGGGGTCTGTCAGGGGCGGGAGATGGATAGGGGTCAGGGAGCAAGGAGGGTCCCAGGGGTCCAGTTAGGGTGGGGGGTCCTCTGGAGGGGGTGGTCAGGGGACAAGGAGATGGGGGGGGTTGGGTGAGTTGGAAGTTTGGGGGGGGCTGTCAGGAGGCAGGAATGTGGAGAGGGGTTGGGGCAGGCAGGGAGCAGGGGGATTGTATGGGTCAGGAGTTCTGGGGGTCCTGTCAGGGGGCAGGGAGCAGTTGGATAGGTGTGGGAGTCCCAGGGGCCTGTCTGGGGCGGTGCTGTGGATAAGGGTTGGGGCAGTCAGGGGACAGGTAGGGGGTAGGGTCCTAGGGGGGGCAGTCAGGGGACAAGGAGCAGGGAGGCTTAGATAGGGGTGGGGTCCTGGGGAGCAGTTAGGGGCAGGGGTCCCAGGAGGTGGTAGTCAGGGGACAAGGAGCAATGGGGGTTGGGGGTTCTGAGGGGGGCAGTCAGGGGGCAGGAAGTAGGAGGGATTGGATGGGGGCAGGGTGGGGGCCGAGCTAGGGCAGGGCAGGGGCGGGGCTAGGGTGGCGCTCCCTGGGTGCACACCCTAATGAAATGGGCTGCGCACGCCTATGAAGTCGATTTTATGTATGTCAACATTGAACCTCTGATTTAAGCAAGTCGATCTTGCGTGTCTCCACTATGCTTATTGTGTCGGCAGAGTGCATCCTCACTAGCAGGGCTTGCGTCAATGCACAGAGTACTGCATTGTGTGTAGCTATCCCATACTGCTTGTAGCCAAGTGGAATTTTGGGTTGGGCTTGCAATGCCTCAAGGGACCAAAACATTTGCGTGGGTGGTTATGGGAACATGGCGTTAGCCTCCCATGATGCACTTACCTCCCTCCCTCCATGAAATGAACGGCAAAGAAACCAAGCCTTTTTCGCACCTTTTTTCGTAAGCCTGGGTTACCCAAACAGATGCCATAGCATGGCAAGCATGGACCCCGCTCAGCTGTACACTGTTGTTGTGTGCATTATAAACACCTCACACCTTATCCTGTAGTATTTACTCAGACAAAGGAGGAGCCGCCATGCGGAACAATGTGATGCCACACAAACAGCCCTGCTGGAAGCCATGGACTGGAGCAATTTGCAGATGCTGGAGACAGACGTGCATCACCTTGACATGGTGGAGAGCTGCTTCTGGGGCTGGGAAACAAGCAGTGACTGGTGGGACCACATAGTTATGTAGCTATGGGATGACGAGCAGTGGCTGCAGAACTTTTGAATGCATAAGACCACTTTCATGGAACTGTGTGAGGAGCTTTCCCCAGTCCTGAAGTGCAGCAATAGTAAAATGAGAGCTGCTCTGACAGTTGAGAAGTGAGTGGCGATAGCTCTGTGGAAGCTTGCAATGCCAGACTGCTACTGATCAGTGGGGAATCTATTCAGAGTGGGTAAATTTACCAGGAGATCTGTTGTGATCCAAGTTGCCAGAGCAATCAATAGACTTATGCTAAGAAGAGTATTGACTTTGGGGAACATGCAGGACATAGTGGATGTTTTTGCTGCAATGGGGTTCCCTAACTGCAGTGGGGCTATAGACGGATATCTTGGCACCAGACCACCTTGCCAAAGATTACATAAACTGAAAGGGGTACTTCTCAATCACGTTGCAAGTGCTGGTGAATCACAGGGACCATTTCATGGACATCAACGTGGTATGGTCAGGAAAGGTGCATGACACGTGCATCTTTAGGAACTCCAGTCTGTTCAGAAAGCTGCAAGCAGGTACTTTCTTTCCAGACTGCAAAAAAACCATTGGTGATGTTGAAATGCCAATCATGATCCTGGGAGACCCAGCCTACACCTTGCTCCCATGGCTCATGAAGCCGTACACAGGCAACCTGGACACCAGTAAGGAGCGGTTCAAACATAGACTGAGCAAGTACAGAATGGTGGTGGAACATGCCTATGGATATTTAAAAGGGCGCTGGTGTTATTTGCTTACTAGGTTTGACCTCAGTGAATGCAATATCCCTATTGTTGTTGCTACCTACTGTGTGCTCCATAATATCTGTGAAACAAAGGGAGAAAAGTTTCCTTCAGGGTTGGGGGTTGAGGCAGACCTCTGGCAGCCAATTTTCAGCAGCCAGCCACCAGAGCAATCAGAAGAGCACATTGAGGGGCTCTGTGTCTCTGTGAGGCTTTGAAAACTAGTTTCAGCAATGACCCACAGTAATGTTACACTTATGTGTGTTGATCAGACTTTAAAAACAACAGTTCTAACTCATTTCAACTAACTTCCTCTCTATTTCATCACCCCCCTTAAAAAGGGACAGCTATTACCATAGATAATATGATTTAAGAGACAGTCAGATGTGGCGAAGGGGGACCTTCCTTTTAAAAACTCTCTACAGCTAAAGGAGAAAAGAACAAGTAATGTTAAAATGAAAGCCTTACTTAATACTTTACATTTCAAATGCTTTTTGTTCTTTTTTGTATCTTTAATAAAGAGTTAAAGAGATGTTTAATGGTGTGCTTGCCATGGTACTAAGCAGGCTGAGGTCTCCGTACACCAAACCCCAAACCTTGTTTAAAACCATTTAATGTTGGACAGTTTCAAGGTCATGTTAACACCTTTAACTCTTTGGGCCCTTTATGCCATCTATAAAAATACAACATGCCGTTCCAGAGACATAGTTGGAAATGTAAAAGTGTTTAAGAGGATGTATGTGTACCCTTTGAATAACATAATTTTTGAACAATAATGATGATGACATAAAATGTATATGCAGTAAGTAAGGTTGGACCTGCACCAAAACCCCATATCCAAGCGTTCCTAAACTTCAAGGATGGCAGGGAGTTCAGAATCCCCATTTTTATAACACCCTCACTTCGGGGGAGGGGAGGTTGTAATCTAAATCCAAATGTTGTGGCTCAGGCTCATTTCTAGTGCTGGCTGTAGAGCTGAATAAAAATAAACCTGCAACTTAATGAAATCTTTCGGGAGGCCAACGTGAACAGAAATGATTTATCTGGATCGTGTGTATGGGTGTATATTGTGTTTTAAAGTTTATTCTGACATAGTAATACCACATGTTTGGGGCGGGGAGGGGAAAATCTGCAATGTAAGCCACATGCTTTTCTATTAATGAGATAATGCACTAGCATGTGACTAGTTGCCACTTCTCTTTTTTACAGCAGGGTCAAGCATTTGCTTATGCTAAAGGAAATTCAGAGGCTTTAATGAATTTATCATTGGAAGCATTCGTTATGCTGGCGATATATATTCACTTTTGCAAGTATCCCATAACATCTTGGATTAGCTGAAGTATGCTTTGGCTTAAGTAGATAACAAAGCTGTCAGGACCAGAACAAAGAGATAAGTGGTACACCATGGTACCAGAAAAACAAGGGATAAAACTAGTTAGTTAAATCTGGTTTCAGATTATGTACACAGTACCTTCTACTTGTAAACAGGCAGGGTATAAAAAGATGGTTTTAGGGGTGTAATTTTGGGAGCACAGCTTCTGTGTTAGGTGAATGTAACAATGCTGCATGAGATGGCTTCCTGGAGACTGGTATTGCATAGAATTTTTTCCTGTACTATATTATTATTGGCTCATAGCAATAAACCTGACTGACATTGGTTATTTGGTCTCTTGAGTATATTTCATAATGAACCAAAGTGTGGTCAAGCAGTTGACTGTACAATTTATCAACACTCTGTAACATACTATTAGTGTTTATGTGCGTCATTGGTGCCCTCTACTGGATGGAACGTCAGAAACTCTTTAGTGTTTCTCTTCTTTATAAATTTGTCTCCTGCTCTAGTGGCTAGAGGACTGAAAAGGATATAAGAGCAGATATGACATGCTAAAGCAGATTATCTTTCAACTCAAGAAATCTGTTTTGGAAGCTGAAGTTTTATGGATTCTGTGCATTATGAATGCAGCTTCACCCACTGAGACTATGCTTGGGATAGATGGTGCTTCAACCTAATTAGGCCTGTGCCCCTCCTAACTGGTCAAGCCTTGCAGTGAGATACTGGATCCATTGTTGGTGATATTAACCATGTCCTCCTTATAAAACTACAGGACACCACCAGCTTTCCATTAAGTGAGAGATTATTAGTTCCCTGTTCAAGAAACCATCTCTTGACACTTAATAGCCTTCCCAACTACCTGTCCTTAGCCTGAGGGAACACTAAATGTAGTGAGGCTATTAATATTGTTAATGAGTTGTATTTTGTTGGTCACTGCTGTACTTAGGGCACTGTCAAACAAACGTATTATCATAGCACTAGGACCCCTGGTCATGGACCAGGGTACCACTGTGCTAGGTAGTGTACAAACACAGAACAAAAAGCCAATTCTTGTCCCGAAGAACTTACAATTTAAGATGAGTCAACAGATGGATACAGATAGACAGAGGAGTACAAGAGAATGATGACATTCTTGGTCAGCGTGATAGGCAGTAATCTCAGCACACTAGCAGCCTAACTGTTGTGAAGTTTTTTTGTAGGCATCTTGGCAAAGAAGAGTTTTATGGAGGGATTGAAAGGAGAATAATGCATTTGTTTTGAAGAGGCTTATGGGGAGTTTCTACCAGCTGTGAGGAACCCCATGGGAGAAAGCATGAAGGTGCTTGTATGGAAACTTAAACAAGTGAACAATGGAGGCTAGTATCATGGGTCAGTTGAGGTAGTCACTGACCTCTCAATAGTGTGAGATAACGTGTGGGGTGGGTTTAGGCAGTGAAAGACCTTGAAAGTGAAAAATGTAGGTTATGTTTAATGTGATAGAGAAGGGGGAACTAATGGAAAGATGCAAAGAGAGCAGTGACAGGCTAGGAAAATGATCTTTGCAATTGGAATGGATATGAATGGGACAAGATTGCATTTGCAAGGCTAGAGAAAAGAATGTTGCAGTAATCAAGATGTGAGATGAGAACCTGGCTAAGAGCTTTAGGTGTGTAGATGGATAGAACAAAGCTGTATCTTAGGCCTGGTCTACACTACGGGTTTAGGTCGACTTTAGCAGCATTAAACCGAATTAAGCCTGGACACGTCCACACAACGAAGCCCTTTCTTTCGACTTAAAGGGTCCTTTAAACCGGTTTCTTTACACCACCTCTGACGAGGGGATTAGCGATAAAACCGGTCTTTGCGGGTTGGAATTGGGGTAGTGTGGACGGAATTCGACGTTATTGGCCTCCGGGAGCTATCCCACAGTGCTTCATTGTGACCGCTCTGGACAGCACTCTCAACTCAGATGCACTGACCAGGTAGACAGGAAAAGACCCGCGAAGGTTTGAATTTCATTTCCTGTTTGCCCAGCGTGGAGAGCACAGGTGACCCCGCAGAGCTCATCAGCACAGGTAACCGTGATGGAGTCCTCCCAGGATCGCAAAAGAGCTCCAGCATGGACCGAACGGGAGGTACGAGATCTGCTCGCCATATGGGGAGATGAAGCAGTGATAGCTGAACTCCGTAGCAGTAAAAGAAATGGAAAAGTATTAGAAAAGATCTCCAAGGCCATGAAGGACCGAGGCCATAACAGGGACACACAGCAGTGCCGCGTGAAAATTAAGGAGCTACGGCAAGCTTACCACAAAGCCAGAGAAGCAAACGGAAGGTCCGGGGCAGAGCCGCAAACTTGCCGCTACTACGCGGAGCTGCATGCGATCCTAGGGGGTGCAGCCACCACTACCCCAACCGTGTGCTATGACTCTCTCACTGGAGAAACACGCAGGGAAGACAGTTCGGGGAACGAGGAAGATGACGATGGAGGTACTGTAGGTAGCTCACAGCAGCAAGGAAGCGGAGAAACCAGTTTCCCCAACAGCCAGGATATGTTTGTGACCCTGGACCTGGAACCAGTAACCCCCGAACACACCCAAGACCCTCAGGGCACACAGGAGACCTCTGGTGAGTGTAACTTTGTAACTATTTGTAAACATTACAAAAAAAAAGCAAGCGTGTTTAATGATTACTTTGCCCTGGCAATCGCGGCCAGTACATCTACTGGAAAAGTCTGTTAACGTGTATGGGGATGGAGCGGAAATCCTCCAGGGACATCTCCAGAAAGCTCTCCTGGTTGAAATGGGGTGATTTTATTAAGGGGACATTCAGAGGCGCCCGTTCCTGCTCTTCTGACCAGAAATGTTCCCCGCTGTTAACCACGCGGTGGGGGGAGGGGTGAAGTGATCATCCCAGAGAATCGTGTGTGTGTGTGTGGGGGGGGGGGGTTACTTGTGTTTGTGCCGCATGTTAACCGGGAAACCGCAGCCCCCTCCTTTTACATTGAAACCCCATTTTAAATGGACAACCCAATTCATCCTTGATATGGGAAATGCGCTGCTGTTTGCAACCTTTCCCGCATGTTAAGAAGGTTAAAAAAGCCAAAACACTGTGGCCTACAATGGCTGCCTGCAAGCCGAAATATGCGACCTTGTAATGAAAGAGTGTACCCATTGTTCTCTAAAATGTGTCTTTTTTAACCACCTCTCCCTCTCCCTTCTCCTCCGCCAGCTGCAAATGTTTCTCCTTCGCAGAGGCTCGTGAACATTAGAAAGAGAAAACGTAGGACGAGGGACGAGATGTTCACGGAGCTGCAGATGTCCGCCCAGGCTGATAGAGCACAGCAGAATGCGTGGAGGCAGTCAATGACGGAGATGAGAAAAGCCCAATATGAACGAGAGGAGAGGTGGCAGGCTGAATCGTGGGAAGAACAGAGCAAGTGGCGGGCTGAAGACGATAGGTGGCGTCAGCTTGCAGACAGACGGCAAGAGGCAATGCTCCGTCTGCTGGAGCATCAAACTGATATGCTCGAGCGTATGGTTGAGTTGCAGGAAAGGCAGCAGGAGCAGAGACCGCCGCTACAGCCCCTGTGTAACCAACAGCCCTCCTCCCCAAGTTCCATAGCCTCCTCACCCAGACGCCCAAGAACACGGTGGGGGGGCCTCCGTCCACCCAGTCACTCCACCCCAGATGATCGCCCAAGCATCAGAAGGCTGGGCTTCAATAAGAGTTAAAGTTTTAAAATGCAGTGTGTCCTTTTCCATCCCTCCTCCCCCACCCATCCCAGGCTACCTTGGCAATTATCCCCCTACCTCTGTAAGGAACTAATAAAGAATGCATGAATGTTAAAAAAAATGACTTTATTGCCTCTGCAAGCGGGAGGGGAGGGTGGGGTGGGGTGGTTGGTTTACAGGGAAGTAGAGTGAACCGGGTCGGGGGGGGGGTTTGGAGGGTTCATCAAGGAGAAACAAACAGAAGTTTCACACAGTAGCCTGGCCAGTCACAAAACTCGTTTTCAAAGCTTCTCTGATGCGCACCGCGCCCTGCTGTGCTCCTCTAACCGCCCGGGTGTCTGGCTGCGCGTAATCAGCGGCCAGGTGAGTTGCCTCAACCTCCCACCCCACCATAAAGGTCTCCCCCTTACTCTCACAGATATTGTGGAGCGCACAGCAAGTAGCAATAACAATGGGGATATTCTTTTCGCTGAGGTCTGAGCGAGTCAGTAAGCTGCGCCAGCGCGCTTTTAAACGTCCAAATGCACATTCCACCACCATTCGGCACTTGCTCAGCCTGTAGTTGAACAGGTCCTGACTCCTGTCCAGGCTGCCTGTGTACAGCTTCATGAGCCATGGCATTAAGGGGTAGGCTGGGTCCCCAAGGATCACGATAGGCATTTCAACATCCCCAATGGTCACTTTCTGGTCCGGGAAGAAAGTCCCTTCCTCCAGCTTTCGAAACAGAGCAGAGTTCCTGAAGACGCGAGCATCATGTACCTTTCCCGGCCATCCCACGTTGATGTTGGTGAAACGTCCCTTGTGATCCACCAGGGCTTGCAGCAGCATTGAAAAGTACCCCTTGCGGTTTACGTAGTCGGTGGCTTGGTGCTCCGGTGACAAGATAGGGATATGGGTTCCGTCTATGGCCCCGCCACAGTTTGGGAATCCCATTTCAGCAAAACCATCCACTATTGACTGCACGTTGCCCAGAGTCACTACCCTTGCTATCACCAGGTCTTTCATTGCCCTGGCAAATTGGATCACAGCAGCCCCCACCGTAGATTTGCCCACTCCAAATTGATTCCCGACTGACCGGTAGCTGTCTGGCGTTGCAAGCTTCCACAGGGCTATCGCCACTCGCTTCTCAACTGTGAGGGCTGCTCTCATCTTGGTATCCTGGCGTTTCAGGGCAGGGGACAGCAAGTCACAAAGTTCCATGAAAGTGCCCTTACGCATGCGAAAGTTTCGCAGCCACTGGGAATCGTCCCATACCTGCAGCACGATGCGGTCCCACCAGTCTGTGCTTGTTTCCCGGGCCCAGAATCGGCGTTCCACGGCATCAACCTGCCCCAGTGACACCATGATTTCCACATTGCTGGGGCCTGTGCCTTGTGAGAGGTCTATGTCCATGTCAATTTCCTCATCACTCTCGTCGCCGCGCTGCAATCGCCTCCTCGCCTGGTCTGGGTTTCGCCTTGGCATGTCCTGGCTCTGCATATACTCCAGGACAATGCGCGTGGTGTTCATAGTGCTCATAATTGCCGCGGTGATCTGAACGGGCTCCATGATCCCAGTGCTAGCTATGGCGCCTGGTCAGAAAAAAGGCGCGAAAGTAGTATCTGATGGACCAGGAGAAGGAGGGAGGGCGGGAGGGAGGGAGGGCCGAGTGACGACATGGCGTACAGGTACAGGAACAGGGAGAAACACAAACAACTGTCACACAGAATGGTCCCCCCAAAGATTAAAATGAAAACCCTGGGCTTAGCAGGCCATTGATTTCACGGAGGAAGGGAAAGCATATGAATACAGAACAAATCTATTTTTTACATCTTAAGGTGGCAGCCGACGGTGCAGCATGAGTGACAGCCATACCCATACCAGTATGACGATGACGGATACCAATCATAAAATACCATCATCTGCCAAAAGGCAAGGGGCTGCTGCTGTGTAGCAATGCAGCCCCACGTCTGCCAGCCCCACGTCCGCCAGCACCCAGCATCGCCCTCGGCCTCTTCTGGGTGCTTAGCAGACAATACTGGGCAATTGGCAGAAAATAGTATATTACGACTGGTAGCCATCATCATCGAAACAGTAGCATGTCTGCCCAGGTGGCCATGATTGACAGCCACACCAATACGATGATGACGGGTACCAGTCATAATATACCATCGCCTGGCAAGGGGCTGGTGCAATGCAGCCCTACGGCTGCCAGCCCCATGGCTATCACTCATGCTACACCGTCTACCGCCAAAAGGCAGTTAGCAGCTGCTGCTGTGTAGCAATGCAGTCCCACGTCTGCCAGCACCCAGAGGACATATGGTGACGGTGAGCTCAGCTGAGCTGAGCGGGCTCCATGCTTGCCGTGGTATGTTGTCTGCACAGGTAACCCAGGTAAAAAGGCGCGAATCTATTGTCTGCGTTGCTGTTACGAGGGGGGAGGGGCCTGACGACATGTACCCAGAACCGCCCGCGACACTGTTTTGCATCATCCGGGCATTGGAATCTCAACCCAGAATTCAAAGAAAAGGCGCGAACCGCTTCTCGGCTCTCTGAGCTGTGGCGCAAACGTAGTATCTGACGGACTAGGGGAAGGAGGGAGGGCGGGCTGAGTGACGACATGGCATACAGGCACAGGGAATTAAAATCAAGAACGGTGGCTGTGCATCAGGGAGAAACACAAACAACTGTCACACAGAATGTTCCCCCCAAAGATTAAACTGAAAACCCTGGGCTTAGCAGGCCGTTGATTTGACGGAGGGAGGGGGAAGCAAATGAATACAGAGCAAATCTATTTTTTACATCTTAAGACGACGGTGCAGCGTGACTGATAGCCCTCGGCATCTTTCTGGGTGCTTGGCAGCAAATACGGGGCGGCGTATGACGATGGTCTTCAGGCCTATTGCACAATCGGCTGCTCGGGGAAGACTCTGCTAACGTGCGATGACCCGACTTGTAATAGGACGGCTAATAGTCGTAATACACCATTTACTGCCAAAAGGCAAGCCCCACGGCTGCCAGCACCCAGATCGCCGATGAAGGCTACCAGTCTACTGCACCGTCTACCGCCAAAAGGCAGTTAGCAGCTGCTGCTGTGTAGCAATGCAGTCCCACGTCTGCCGGCACCCAGAGGACATATGGTGACGGTGAGCTGAGCTGAGCGGGCTCCATGTTGTCTGCACAGGTAACCCAGGTAACCCAGGTAAAGAGGCGCGAATCTATTGTCTGCCGTTGCTGTGACGGGGGAGGGAGGGGCCTGACGACATGTACCCAGAACCGCCCGCGACACTGTTTTGCATCATCCGGGCATTGGGATCTCAACCCAGAATTCAAAGGGGCGGCGGAGACTGCGGGAACTGTGGGATAGCTGTGGGATAGCTACCCATAGTGCAATGCTCTGGAAGTCGACGCTAGCCTTGTACTGTGGACGCGGTCCGCCGACTAGAGCACCTAGAGCATTTTATTGTGTGGACACACACAATCGGCTGTATACAACCGATTTCAATAAAACCGGCTTCTATAAATTCGAACTAATTTCGTAGTGTAGACGTACCCTTAGAGATGTTATGCAGCAACAGTCTGCAAGACTTAGATATAGCCTGGATGTGAGGATGTAGAGAGAGGTCTGAGTTGAAGTTGATGCCAGGTTATTGGTTTGAGTGACAAACAGGGTGGTGGTGTTATTCACAGTGATTGAGAAAGGAGGTGGCTGGGGAAGGGTAGAGAGGAAAGATTAAGAACTCTGTTGAGCTTGAGCTGACAGACATCCACAAGGAGATGTCAGAGAGATCAGCTGAGATTTTATAAGTTGAAAATAAATGATACAGTGTGTGATTATGTACATACTAATTGGTGACTGTATGCATATAGCTACACACTGCGCTACAGCTTGTAAAAAAATGAATGTAAAAATAGCACTAAATCATAAATGAAGTATATGCTGTATATATAAATGAATCATCCACACTGATTTGCATACAGCCTGTATGTGTCTAATTTATCAATCAGTAAATATTTGTAAACTGAGCTGTATATGTAAATTGAAAATTGACATCAAATTATCACATGGAGAACTAGAAGCAATATGAAATGACAGATAATGAGTTAGTAAGCATGATGAAACCTGGTAAGATTATTCACAACTAGAATGCTAATATAGATGGATACAATTTATAGAGGAGAATAGAAGGGGAAGAGATAAGGGGTGGCACTCTACATCAGATGTATTTGCAATGTTAATGGCATACAATTTGACAAGAGAGAGATGGTGTCTGATCTTCAAGACAACTGCAGTAGAGAACAACTTTCTTTTACAAATCCTGAGAGCTTCTGGGATCTCACTCCAAGGGCCAGACCCTCAGCTGGTATAAACAGGCATAGCTCTGTTGACTTCAATGGAGTATGGCAGGTTTGGGGTTGCTCTGTAATAATTTATTAATACAGTTGAGGCAAGTTGACCTCTGCAGTGCCCACTGGTGGCCCAACATGGCAATCCCTGCCTCAGGGTCTCCTATAGTCAGCCAACACCTAGCATGGGTGCCGGTGCTTGGAGCCTTAGCACCACAGCTAAGACACTTTCCAGACCCACCCTTCTGGGGTATCAAAGACCCAAAACAAGAGAAAAAGAGGAACTTAAAAGAAGAACTTAAAACAATTCTTCAGCAGAACCCCAGTCTTTTCTTTAGGGCTGTGACAGGGTGCTGACTAAGGAGGGCTTAATCAGCCCTCTGCCACTCCAGACCCAATCAAGGGAAATGGACTGGGGCTGGTTGAAGAGCCCTGTGCCTGCCTGGCAACAAGAAACATCTGCCAGTCTAATTAGCCAAGGGCAATAAAGGCTGGCAGGAAGGAAGCAGGAGAGGAGGGGAAAAGAAAGGCCAGGCACAGAAAGGGGGCCTCGGGTGCTTTAGTCTGCTGCTGGCAACAGGGCCGGCTCTGGCTTTTTTGCTGCCGCAGGCAAAAAAGCCTCCCGCTGCCCCCCGTGTGGCAGGGGAGGGCGCCGAGCCCGGCCTTGGGCCCGCTCTCCCTTACCGGCCAGAGTGCCGGAGGTAGGGCGGCGAGCCCGCCGCGGCTCTGCTGGCGGCCGGAGCCCCGGGAGGAGGGCGGAGAGCCCGGCCGGGGCTCCACTCTCCCCGGCGGCCAAAGTGCTGGGGGGAGGGCGGCGAGCCCACCGCGGCTCCGCTCTCTCCGGCGGTGAGCCCGCTGCAGCTCTGCTCTCCCCGGCGGCCGGAGTCGGAGCACCGCGCCGCTCCCCTCCAGGTGCCGCCCCAAGCACAAGCTTGGTGGGCTGGTGCCTGGAGCTGGCCCTGGCTGGCAAAGCTTGTCTTTGAAAAACCTGTACATAGACTGTAAGGTGGTGGTAGGAAACAGCTGTAAATAAAGAGCACTGGTGTTTGCATCAACCTGAGGTGTCCCTGATTGATTTGCGAGAGAAGCAGGGGCAGAAACCAGAAGGGCCTAGCTTACACCTTGCTACATATGGGGGCCTGTCCAGGACCTCAAGCCAGAAGAAAATCCTGGACAACAGAGTTGGAAAAGGGAAGACAAAGGGGGGGAGGGGCCCAAGGAGTGCCCCAAAATAGAACCCCCAGGTAAGCAACCCTGGACCCCACTGGACAGGGTAGGAGATCCCCTGCCAGAAGGAAAGGGGGAAGCCAACAGCACACACCCGGGGTGCAACTGGTGTGAAGATCTGTAGATGACAGCGAGTTATGGGGCTGTCCGCTCCCTACCCAATGTGTGGTGTTCTGCAGGTGGGGGATGAACAAACCCCCAAGGACAATCCTGGGGATCACCCACTGGGAGGCGAGAGACTCACCTGGAGTAACCCACGTAGTAGGGGGAGAAAAGGATGGGCAAGGACAAACCTAGCGGTTATCTAAGTGGGGAGGTGTGTGACAGGGTGCTGAGTAAGGAGGACTTAATCAGCCCCCTGCCACTTCAGCCCCAATCAAGGGGAATGGATTGGTGCTGGTTGAAGAGCCCTGTGCCTGCCTGGCAATGAGAAACAACTGCCAGCCTAATCAGCCAGGGCTATAAAGACTGGCAGGCAGGAAGCAGGAGAGGAGGAAAAAGAGAGGCCAGGCACAGAGAGTGGTGGAGCACTCTAGTTTGCTGCTGGCAAAGTGTGGAAGTGTGGTTGTGAAAAACCTGTACGTAGACTGTGTGATGGGGGGAACAGCTGTTGTCAAGGCTGATTCCCTGCTCTGGCACTTCAAGTACAGAAGGTGGGGGCCCACAAGGATTCTAAAAATTAATACTGGCCACTCCAGGCTTGTATTAAACTCCCAAAGTTACAGTTTTTCTCTGACCTTGGATGGGCAGATGCTGCCACCACCCAAGTGCAAAACCTCTTTGAGGACCCAGGAAGGCACACTTGGGAATTCCATCCTGTAGGGTACCCGCAAGCCCTTTGACACCCCACCTCTTCCCCTTTCTCTCAGGGAAGAGCTGAGAAGAAAAACAAAGGAAATCAGCTATTGCCATCAGCTAATTAAACAATATGTGCACAAACCTCTTAGGACACAAAATCCAATCCTGTTCTTTAATTTTATTAAAAACGAAAAGAAAGAAAATACATCTGGAAACTCAGGCTATTGCTAGATTTAAAAAAAAAACCCACACTTCCAAGGATTAAGCATCAAGAATAACATTCTTTAGGTCCAGCTTAAAGGTTACAAGCAAAACAAAAGCATTTGGGGTTAGCACAGAGAAGTCCACAAGCCATAAAGAAATAAGAGAGAAACCTAATCGTGTCTTCCTAGACATTCCCTGATCTACTTATATATCTGGGGTTTCAAATGAGTAGTTTCTAGGGGTGATCTGATGATTTTTCATACCTGGCCCAAAGCTTCTTATAGCAACGCTGCTTTCTGGGAGAACAACAGACAGACAAAAGGGGAGTCTTGTTTCAATTTTAAAAAGTTCTCGCCTTCCCATTGGCTCTTTTGGCTAGTTGCCCACTCACTTCCTTTTACCTATGCATCACAATGGGACTTTTGACCCTTTACAGGTAAAGCAAGTAGAGAACAGCTACTAAGAGGGATTTTATAGCTCACTGGCTGGCTGGGTCCATAAAAGGGAGTGCTCCCCCCTTCATTTATCACAGCTGTAAATAAAGCGCACTGGTGTTTGCATCAATGTGAGGCGTCCCTGATTGATTTGCAAGGGAAGCAGGGGCAGAAACCAGAGGGGCCCAGTTTATGCCTTGCTACAAGAGCCTGTCTTCAAACAAATGGTCATCGTCCCTGGGACCAGTCTGCCCATCCACAGGGGGAGTCTCCTAGGTGACCAGCTGTCTCCTATTCCTGGCCAAAATCAGGCTTTTCTCACAGAAGTCAAAGCAGAGGTCTGCACTCCTTCCTGGTCAGCACTCAACTGACCTAAGTCCTCTCCTAACTCTCCTTGCTGCACCTGACACCTACCACTGGTGTAGCGGAACAGGGTTGGTTGGGCCCACAGGCCCTCAGCAACCCCGTCCTGCCTATTGTGGGACTTTTATACCCCAACACAACTGTATGTTGGCCTGGTTATTGGGTATTTTCTGAATAACTATATTGATTTAACTCAACAGGAGTGAATCTGGAAAAAACAGGCAAGCTGACAAAGAATGGCTCAAGATAAGCCATCTCTCAGTGAACACTTAAAAGTTAAGGGATAGTGCCAGACCTATTAGCTTTGATTTTTTTTTTTTTGTTTTTTTTTGCCTGTCTCTAGCCAGTCTTGACCAGGACAAGAAAAGCACTATAGTAGGATTAAAAGGGACCCTCATTCAAGAGAGAGGGAATAATTGTTCAGGGAAACCAGACAGACACCAGAACCCTCTCCAGTGTCTGAAGAAGCTAGGCCTGCCTGGGGTCACCATCAAAGGATGGGAGGGCTTTAGGTAAGGAAGACATAGGTATAGACTGTTTATGGTTTTAAAATCCTTTTTCTGTAAAAGTTTTTCATATTGCTAAAATAAGTACTTTTGTTTTAAGAGGCTGTCTGATCACTAGTGCATGCCACCAGTCACAGGCTCATGAAGGGAAGAACTGCAACTGCCTGAATTCAGTCAAGCTTGCAGGTTGAGAACAGTGGTTACACGGGGCATTATAGCCCAGGACACCAGTCTAAGCGGGAGAGACTTGTGAAATTCTGCCCCAGAATATGTAAAGGCATGAGGCCAAGCACCTTAGGGGTCACTCAGAGAGAGCAGAAAGGGGACAGAGGTGTAACGAGCCCTATAATCGCATCATGGAGCGACACTGAATTAAATCAGCTTAGGATCTGGCTCCAAGATCCCCACTCCTGAGTCTTTTTTAGAACAGCACATTTATCCATAGACCTGCTGACCCTTGCATCACTGAAAAGGGGACAGGTCAAAAAGTACATTGGGACCAAGAAGATGAAAGAGCTCATGATAGGTCAGATTCTGACATCCTTATTACTACCAGATAGTTACACTGGTTTCAGGGGGCTACTCATGGAGTAAGATAGTATTAGATAGAGAGAGTATTAGAATCTAGCCCTTTGTGAGTCAAAACTTGGGATGCTCTAGGCAATTCTCTTGTATAACCCTTCTCTTGGCCACATCATCCCACCAGAAAGACTTCATGTTTGGTGAGCTCCCTATCCCAATAGTGAAGATTATATCAAACTTGTCAAGGGTGTGAATATTTAAAGGAATGTCTTTCGCCTAAATCTGTGTGGTGGTTTTGTTTGTTTTATTTTTTTAAGAAAAATACTTTCGTCACAAGGATCATTACTACTGGGTAACATTTTTAAACACAGCTAAGTGACTTGGGAGCTTATGCCTAAATCCTATAGAGTTTCAATGAAATCAAGGCTAAGTGCCTATATTGCTTTTGAAAATTTTCCCACTATGTTTTACTTAATTTTAAACTCTACCCTGAAAAGTGAGTCTCTAAACATGATATCAGTAGATTCCATGGTCGTTGTGTCTCTCATTTAGATAGACAGATGTGGAGAGAGCTGATGGAAACGTAGCTGTGTTTCCTTTATCCTTCTGGCTGCAAAACTAAAACTAAGAGGAAAGTGAGGCTTTGCACTGGAAAGGGGGAGAGTACAGAGCCCCCTGAACTGCAGATTGCTTGCTCATCAACTCCTGTACTCCACCTGTTTGAGAAGAGTAAGGAGAGTCGACAGGAGAGCGTCTCCCGTCAACATCGCTTAGTTTGGACCCCACAGTAAGTAGATCTAAGCTACGTCTACTTGAGTTACGCTATTCACATAACTTGTACACTACCCCACAGTGCAGACGCAATGCATTGATGTGAATAGCAGTACACACCAAAGTGCTAGGCTGTAACTCCCCCGTGTGGACACTGCAGATGCAAACTAAAAGGTTCCTAGTTTGCATTAATGTAATCCTGTGACAACCCCTGCATCAAGCTTCATTCTTTCTTTCTCTCAAATTATCACCAGTCGAAAAGGTTTTGAAAGTAAAATTTTGCTCTCAGCTATATATGTGCAGCCCTTTTGTTTTCAGCATATGATCTCAGTGATACCTGTGCAAACCCATTGAAGGTTAATAGGGATTGTGCAGGTGTCACTGAAGGCTTGATCTGATGACAGTGGGTTTGCAGAGATTTAGGCGAGTAAGGGTTGAACCACAGTTATTGCCAGTTTAAGGGAGGATCCACTCCTTAAAAACTTGTCTTAGTATCACCTGTTTTGGATTTTTATTTTATTTAGTTATTTCTTTTTTCAGAACATTGGCAGATATTCAAAATCTTTTATCCACTTTATTTAGTGGAGTGATGATTGTTGTTAGCACTACAGTAAAAGTGCATGCATGTGGAACATCATAACACTGTTTTGGAACCTAAGGGCCTAATCTTGCAAGTTGCTTTGCATGGGCACTTGTCTTCCAGCAGCCTGCAGAATTAGGGCATAAAATGCCTTTCAAAGCATTTTTAATAATGTAAGTGCATTTTTAAATGACTGAATGCTTCTTTATAATTTTTTTTAAAAAGAATTTAGCCTGTTTTTCATATTGTTTTTTGTGTTGAAATATGATTCTATATACTTTTGATCCGGTTTAATTCGTACACCCATCTAATCTGTTTCTGGAATTTGTCAGGACCTTAATTTCAATTGCATGACATTAGGTTCTGGATTTTTTCCTATTTCATTTCTGATCTGTGTATAACAAGGTATACCAATATGATGCAAAGATTCGGAGAGAATTGTTCTGGGTTTCTTGGAATGCTATCTGCATCCAGCCTGTCCTCAAAATGCTCTTGTTGGCTGTGTCTCTCCAAACCTGCCGTCTCTGGTTTTATTTGACTACAGATAGGCCTACGTGTGCCAAGTGGCCTCTTGCCTATGATTTTAGGTTCTTTTCACATTGGGCTAAGTGCCAGCAGTCACCTCTCAGGTATACCAGTACCTTTGAATTGCCCTGAAATGAACAGCACTGCAGAGCAGATGCAGGTGATTCAGAGAGGCAGGTTTAGATTAAGAAATCTAATCGTTATGTGCATTGGGGGAGGCGTTCATTAAGGCAGTTGGACCTGTCCTTCTGGACCATATCACCTTGCCAACTCAAACCCAGCTTTCCCATGTCCCTGAGCACTGCCAGCCGGAAAAGTGCCTGGAGGGGAGGTGTACAAAGTAATGAAGGTAGAATGGATGCTCCTTTACTATTTACCCTCTCTCATAACACAAGCATAAGGAGCCAGTCAATTAAATAGAAAAACAACAAATGTAAAAATGAATAAAAAATTACCTGTGGAACTCATTGCCACAGAGATCATTGTGCCAAAAGCTTAGTAGGATTCAGAAAATTATTTGTTATATATGTGGGGGGCCTTCTCCAGTATAATAGGCTGGACCTGGATTTGACTGCCTTTAGGCAGTGCCTAAGGGTACTGGCCATTGGTTGCTGATTGTTGTCCTTTAGCTTCCAAGTGCTGCAGGTTGTAACTCCCTACTTTCTAGCTAAACAGAAAGGAATGTGGCTACTTTGGTGAGTGACCTGATAGGCTGCACCTTGTGTTGCAGAGACTGGCCTGAGCTGTAAAGCTGAAGCAGATCCAATGACAAGTGAGCAGAGTGGCAGGACCAAGTTAGTGTACACTGTGGCTGGAGAGGCGGTTGCAAAAAGTAGTGAATGAAGCCAAGGATCTAGATGTGGGATGTGAGTGAACCTGAGAGATGTTGCTCGAGGAGGAGTCCCTCCTCCCCCTCCCCATCATGCTGGCTGATACAGTCGGAGGTGGGAGCAGCAGCAGTTGTTCCAGCTGAATACTGGCTGTTAATGGAGAACTACTCAGCAGGTTAATATATATGGGGCCCTGAGAGTCAACAAGGCAAGAGCAGTCAATAGAGGTGCAGGGTCTTGAGAATTGGCTGCCAGGACATGGAAGGCAGAGTTGGCCAAGACATTAGCTGAATATGTGTGTGTGTGTGTGTGTGTGTGTGTGTGTGTGTGCGTGTGTGTGTGTGATATCATGCATGCATCCCCAAAATACCAGACATTCCAACGCTTCCAGGAGCAGCCTTGTCACACCTCTGCCTATGTGACTCTTCCCCTGCTGGTGTGACCTCACACCATTCACAGTGCATGTGAAGTCACGCCACCTGGAGGTTTCTGTTTGAAAGAGCACACTGCCCTATCACCACTACCTCAGGTGGAGGGATAGCTCAGTGGTTTGAGCGTTGGCCTGCTAAAACCAGGGTTGTGAGCTCAATCCTTGAGGGGGCCACTTAAGGATCTGGGACAAAAATCAGTACTTAGTCCTGCTGGTGAAGGCAGGGGGCTGGACTCCATGGCCTTTTGAGGTCCCTTCTAGTTCTAGGAGAGAGGTATATCTCGATATATTATATTATTAAATTAAAAACCTTACATGCATGGTGTGTGCAAGGTCATAGCAGTGGGGTAGAAGAGCATGCTCTTCAAAATGGTGCCTCCCCCCCCCCATCCATTATACCAGACAAAACTATGTCCAGTATTGTGTCAGTACCAGACAGGATTCAAACCATTTAAAAATAGGACTGTCTGGCTGAATGACCTGCCTAGTGTGAACCTTCTCTCTTTACCCCCCCCCCCCCCGCCCCTGTACTGGAGAGATTCCCTTACACTGTAGATGATTTATTATAAAGTTTCAGGTGCCATTTCTTCTCCCCACAACCATCCTCTTGATTTGTGAGATTCTGGTGTTTACAGGATATGTGGTATCTGGGCTGCTCCTCCCCCACATAGACACCTGCCAGTTTAATGCCAGCAGAATGGTGAAGAGCCCATATACTTACAGAAGGAGTCTTCAATTTATAAATGAAGGTGACAGAAAAGATCCTGGAAATTATCACCCAATTAGCCTCTAGATATTTTTTTTTTTAAATTTACTCTCCTGGGGAGATTAGAGAATTGGGCAGAGAATTGTAATTTATTTGCCAAGGAGTAAGCCAGTTTCTGGAATGGCTGTTCTACCATTGATATCTACTTTGTCCTCTCATTTGATTAATATATATATATATTACCAAGTGGCAAAAATTTCTTTGTCAACCTGAAATTGGCTTTTGGTTCTGTTGACAGAGGTCATCTCTGGGGAAAACTTGTGGGGACTACTTACCTCATGAGAACCCTTCAGACCCAAACAGTGGCCAAGGTTAGGGTAAGGCAGCAAGGTGAGGTAACTGACTCTACATCCATCACAAAAGGTGGTCTGTCAGGGCTGGTTATTGGACCCTTTCCTTTTTAATTTTTATATTAATGAGGTGGTGGCTTTAGAAGAGGTGCAGTATTTCCCTCCCAAAATTATGAACTGATTTGTGTCTGTCCTTTATGCAGATGACATAGTTTTTCTGTCTCAAACGCCTTTAGGCTTGAAGCATATATTAAAGGACTTCAGCTCCTCTTGCCAGCAGGTCCACCCAACCATAAACTACCAGAAAATTGAAGTAATTGTTTTTGGCTGCTGACCAAGCTTGCATAAATAGATGACTGATGGCTATTATGTAGAATGGGTCAGGTTTTTCCCCTATTTGGGCATTTGTTTTACATAAAATGGTCAATGGGATAAACATGTAGAGGAGGTAAAAAAAGAAAGCTGAGTTCTATTCAAGCAGTGCTGTGTTTCACTTGGGTCCATGGGCGCAATCTTATAATCCCAACTCTGAGAGTTTTCAGGGCTAATGTCTGTGGCCAAATACTAGATGGTGTGAAACTTTGGGCTGGAAGAATCATAGTAAATTAGAGGCTGTGAAAAACAATGTTTAAGGAGAACGTTGGCCTCCCAAATTACACTCCTGCTGCTTTACTCGGGGCAGAGGTAAGGGAATGTGAAATTTCATCTCCTCTATATTCATTCTTGGCTCCATAGTCAGCATATGAATGGACACTCCTTCCAAGGTTATGTCTAGAGGAACAAATTAACAAGATACATTCCCTGAAGTTCCTTTGGCTTTTGCAGGTTCACTGTTCCCGCCATTCTTGGGGCTTTTCAGAACTTGACTTGGTTAGGACTGTAGGCAAAAGTGTGGAAACGTTAGTGACGCTCAAAGCAGAAGATATCCTCAAACAACTGGATATGGCGGTTGTTCATACAACAACTATGCCTCCTTGGTTTTCTCACCTAAAGAATATCCATAGTTATGAGATATATTTGGCTATTTTGAACAATATGTTAAGGAGGGCCTTTATAGGTCTCCTTTTCCAAACTATGCAGATCACCTATTTGGAAGGGAAGTATATTGGCACGAGGAGTCTTGTAATTTGTATTGTCACCCAAGAAATAAGTGGTTCTCCCCATTCCCAACCCAGATGCCTTTTACCACATTAGCTTAGAAATTAGAATACTTGCTGTGTACTGAATATTTCACTAATACAGATTGTCACCCTATTTGCCTGGTTAGTCATAAGAATAAAAAAAAAGTATGTGAAAGACTGGCTAATTTTGACCTAAATGAAATATTGTACTCCTAATATTTTATCTTACTGTCATATATCATAATGGAATGGTGATTTTAAAGTTGTAACTGATTCTAGGAAAGGGTTAATCTTGCATTTTTAATTTTTGTTTTAAAATTTTATCTTTTTTGGAGTTGTGGTGATTTAAAATGTTGTATTATGTGCAGTGGCCTATGCTAAGACTCTGTTAACAAACAGTAAATGATGTAAACATCAAAAAGTTACATTAGGCAGGAGTTTGGGTAAGGTGTATATAAACCATTTTACTTCAGGGCACTCATTGATGGGGGTTAGGAAAAAAATCTCTGTGGATGAGCTTTTGCATAATTGTCCAATTATAAGATTTCTTGCACTTTCCCAAAGCATCTGGTGCTGGCCACTGTCAGAGACAGGATACTGGATGAGATGGACCAGTAGTCTGATCCACTATGTTTCTATGTCTATATGGTACTATGATGGGGCAAGGAGTGGGTCAGTGAGGGCCCTGCCATGCTACACCTGTAGCAGATCTCAGGAGTGGAGAGGGGAGTTAAAAGGAGGAGACCCAGCTCAGTTTGGTGCTGACCAGAAAGGAGAGAAGAGCTCTGCTTCTCCCTCAGGGAGGAAAGCCTGGGTTTCAGCCAGGAGTCTGAGACCACCTGATGCCTGGATAAGCCTACCAGTATATGGGGTGTGACACTGTATGGAATATGGGAAACACTTTATGATATTATTACCAATAATACCAAATTATAAAATTGCAATGAATTGTGCCAGATATGCCAGGTAAGGTATCTGTGAAAACTATGATTTGCCAAGTATGATGATCTTTGTACTGTGAGTTATAGATATGTATGCTACGTCTGTATTTCAAAACGTGTGCTGCTTCTGGGTGGCACCCCCAGACAAATTGGCATCAGCATTAAGCCTGCTTGATGGCTTATCAAGGGACATCAGCTATACAATTAACTATTGAAAGAGGGCAGGAGCCACACCTTATGAGTCAGCAAGACTTGTAGGGGCCTGCCTGTGGACAGAGAACTCCTGGGCTTTTCCATGCCATGTGCTATGAAGCTTGTGTTTGGGACACAGGAAGCATAAGCCACATGGCAGAAGGAATATAAAGGGCAGCTGCATCATCTTCATTTTGTCTTCATTCCTGCTTCTCACCTCTGGAGGAACTTTTCTACAAACTCTGAAGCTCTGAACAAAGCACTGAATGACCCAGCCAAGCTGTGGATGTGTTCCAGAGGGATTTTCAAGCCAGCAAACTCACAAATACTGCTAAGAACCTGATATATGGACTTTGAAGACTCTATGTATCTGTGTTTTATCATTTAACAACTCTTCTTGTTCATTCTTTCTTTTATAATAAACCTTTAGTTTTAGATACTAAAGGATTGGCTGGCAGCATGGTATTTTCAATAAGATCCAAACTAATATTGACCTGGTAATATGGCTGGCCCTATGGGGTCAGAAGAACATTTTGTATAGTGAGCATAATTTCAAATAACTTCTCACTGCACAGGACCTATGTGCTGATTGGGAGCCAGAGAACTGGAATGCAATAAAGGGGGCTGTGAATAGGCGCCAACTCCATGGGTGCTCCAGGTGCTGGAGCACCTACGGAAAAAAATTGGTGGGTGCTCAGCACTCTTCGGCAGCTCCCCGCCCCCCTTGCTCCAGCTTGCCTCCACCTCCGCCTCCTCTGCAAGTGTGCCACCGTGTCCTGCTTCTCCCCCCTCCCTCCCAGCTCTTGCGCCGCAAAACAGCTGATTCGCAGGGCAGGGAGGGAGGGGGAATGCAACGCGCGGGGGAAGAGGCGGGGCCAGGGTAGGGGTTTGGGGAAGGGATCCAATAGGGGCAGGGAGGGGGCAGAGTTAGGGCAGGGACTTTGGGGATGGGGTTGGAATGGGGGTGGGGAAAGGGTGGCGTCAGGGCGGGTGGGGGGCGCGGGCACCCACCGGTGCCGGAGAAAGTTGGTGCCTGTGGGACTGTGTGATTTCTTTTTTCAGCTTCTTGATAATCAGTGAGGGAGATCAGAAGCACCGTCTGTGAGTGGTTGGTGAGTTTAACATCAGTGTTACTCCCCAAACTGGTAGTTATCTGCTCTCCCTTTTGCAACCTGACCTGACCTTGGCATTTTCAGTGAGGGCTACCCCAGTCACACTGGGTCACAGTAATTTACATGGACTGACTGTGTGAAGACAAGCCCTCAGTAGAAGGGTGGGGTCCTGCCAAAGACTCCTTGGACAACCCTTGATTCTGAATTCATTGTATCTATTTATATTTGGGCTTTAATATCCCAGTGAAGCAGGGTCGCATACTGGCTCCCACATTGTTTATTATTTACTTCTCATTCCTGCTTCAACATGCATTCTGTGATGTTCGAGAGGGTGCCTATCTTACACTAGACATGATGGACCTTTGCTTAACATTGCAAGGTTCAGAGCTAAGACAGAGATCATCATAAGGGACCTGTTGTTTGCGGATGATGCAGCCCTTGTGGCTCACAGAGTTGATGCCCTACAACATCTTATTACCAAGTTCTCTGATTCATGCAAAACCTTTGGGCTACCAATAAGCTTGATGAAGACTGTTCTCATGCACCACGGCTCTTCAGAACTAGTTCAAGATATCACCTTAGATGTTACTTGTCTGGACGTTGTTGACCAATTTTGCTACCTTGGCTGTACTGTTACTAGCAATGTAGATCTTGATGCTGTGCTCACTAGTAGAATCGGCAAAGCAGCCAGGAACTTTGGTCTTTTGCAAGACAGAGCCTGGAACAATAACAAATTGTCCACTGAAGTGAAAGTCTATATTTGACACATGTTTTATCCACTCTTCTATATGGCTCAGAAACATGGACGACTTATGACAAACATACAAAAAGACTAAACAGCTTTTATATCAGATGCTTGCGTAAAATTCTTCTAATAAGATGGCAAGACAGGGACAAATGTGTAAGTGGTAAAACATGTTGGTATGTCATTCATGGGAATGTTGATTAGTAAGAAAAGATTCAGGTGGCTTGTCAAGCGAATGCCAGATGACATGATCCCAAAGAGTGTGCTGTACTCTGAAGCTTGTGAAGGGTCTAGAAAAAGAGGAAGACAGCTTCACAGATGCTTGCAAAGATGACTTAGTTTCCTTTGGAAAATCTGCGGATGATTGGGAAAGTAGTGCAGAATGCCACTCTGGTTGGCAGATTCAGCTTGTAGATGGAGTGAGGTGTTGCAAGGCAGACTGGATCAAGCTTTGTGATGACTAGCGTCAGGGGAGGAAAGAATCTGCTGCTTGGATTCAGGGCATACCCATGCACTAGCAATGCTCTATCTGTGGATGGGACTGTCACTCATGCATCAGACTCAGCAACCATCAAAGAACTTAGTGGATACACCATGCTCTGTAAAGAGCAACAGTGCCATTGGTAATATCCCAGAAGGGGTGGGACTGAAGTGTGTCTTGCAGCTAAAGCACTACTGCACCAGACCCAGGAGTGGCAGCAACCCACCATCAGAGACCCCATAACAGGGTGAGTAGTCCCCCATTGGGCCACAAGAGGGCACCCTGGAGGTGGGCTCCATCACAGGTACATTCCATGGAAAGGAAAGGTGTGTCACAAACACAATAGAGAGAGCGAGTAATCTGTCCACACTCCCCTGGTGCCTCCAATTCCCTCCCCTCTCCAACTTCTCCCACTATGGGATCTCAGCTCCTGGTGCCTCCAAACTCTTTTCACTTCTCTCCATGAAAACTTCTCTCCTCCTGGCATCTCCATCCCTTCTCCTGCCACACCCCTACCGTGAGAGTTATTATTGGTTGGTTGTAGCATAGAACCCTGGCCTGTGGTCCTGACAGTTCTTTCATGGTGAAGGATTACCAGTGCAGTACAACTTTCAGAGCTAGACAGAAACAAATGTGAACAAGAAACTTTGATAACATATGTTAGCTCCCAAAAATGGTGTTGCTTGGTCATTAACTTGCATAAACTAATATAATTTCAAATGTGAAAAAAGGCTGCTGTAGAGACCTGCACTTGATATAATTATGGACATTCCAAAGTTCTAGTCTACGGCTTATAAAATGTTAATAGTGAAGGTTCCTGTGGTTGGGGATGCCTGGGTCATTTTCAGCTCTGTTTCTGAAATAGAGGTGAAGAGTAACCAGGATTGTGCCTATATAGGCTGCTTAATGTGAAGGGGAGTGCGGGATGGCTCAGTTTCAGAAAAACATGTGTAAATTCTGGTGTCTTCTGATAGCTGTATACTCAAGGTCTAATAACCTTTATCAGGGATGCAGTGACGTATGTATTTGTATTAAAGTTGATCAAGACTGCCCAGCAGTACACTCTAGATTTTTTTATTAGTAGTATTCATGAGTAAACTTGATGGCTGAAATTCCTTTGCCTGGTGGACTCAAGTCCATAGCTACAATGAAAAAGTTGTCACTTGCCCATGATAACTTGCTATCCAAAATCCATCAGAACATTATTTATCCATAGTAAATCTAAAACCTTCAGACACTCTTCTGCACATGTCTGTTAGGATTGACAACGTGAAAATGTGAAGGTAATGGATTACAAAGCATAATATATGTGCTTTCTGCTAGGTTTAAGCATTAACTTTAAAAAACATAAAGGGGCTACTATATCAAAATCACTGAGAGTTCCATTAGTGAGGAAAGTTGTGAGGAAAGTTGTATCAATGAGAGTGATGATTTACAGAGGTTGCTGTTAGCTCTAGGAACACTTGCAATCTATTAACCCACTGATGCTAAGAGTCCCGCTTTCTCCATCCATCAATTACTTAAATCAAACAAGCATCTGGCGTAACAATTCAGAAAGGTTATTTTATAAGGTGAACTGCATTGTTCTTTGCCTTTAATGTTAAGATTGAGTAAAAACAGATCAGTCAAACTCACAATACAGAATTAGTAAGGGGTTATTACAGATTCAAATATTAAACCTTAAAAATTTCTTTGGCCAAGAAAGTGGTAAGAACTCTAAGCAAATAGCTGTTGCAGCTGCTCAAATACAGCATTTAAAAGTTGTATTGAGCTCCAAATAACATACACAAGCCAGTGAAACTTTTTATCAGTTCCTCTAAATAGGAGTTATTTAAAGCCCAAAATGCCAATTGTGACTCTGCCAGACCAGGTGCCAGCTCATGCCAGTGTCCAGATCAATTTGTACCTTAGATCTCACACCAAAGACAACACTGGTAGTCAATCCTGTAATAAATTTAATGATTTATTAACTAGGAAAAAAGAAATACGTTATTTACAGGTTAAAGCAGGCAACCTATACCACAATTGAGTTCAGTCTATTGTTTCAAAAGCTGACATCAGCATCAAATGTTTGTTTTTCAGGGCTAACCCACGCAAGGCCTCACTGAGTACATACAAATGCATAGTTGGAAACCAGTCCAGCTCACTTGTGTTAGCATCATCAAAACATTGATTAAGGTAAAATGCTTCTCCGGCCCCCAAGATGACCCATGACATATTGTGTAGAATCGAAGGACAGAGACTTTGATTGCTTTCCTAACTCCCTCCCGGAAGGAGAGATCTACACATGAACTCATCCCATCAGTTTTGAACTCTGGGGTGTAGGGGATAAAAGATACCTGATGAGGGGAAACTGGTTCTTTTATGTTGTCTGGATTCTGAAGGGCAAGGATTCTTAAACATAAGCATAGAAATCCCCAGTCTGCTTGGCATGGGTTAGCCCTGAAAAAAACATTCAATCCTGATAGATCTGTCAGCTCTTGAAACCATAGACTGAACTCACGTGTGTATACGTTGCCTGCTTTAACCTGTAAATAACTCATTTATTTTTCCTAGTTAATAAATGATTAGTTTATTACAGGATTGGCTACCAGTGTTGGTATTGGTGTGAGATCTAAGGTATAGATTGATATGGGGTAAGTGACTGGTCTCTTGGGACTGGGAGCAACCTGACTGCTTTTGTGTGGGTGTATGTGGGGTTTTGTTTGTTTGTTCGGGTTTTTTTTTTAATAATGTAAGTGACCATATATCAAGTACAACTTCCCTGGGTGGCAAGATACACTAGAATGTCTAAGGAGACTGTCTGTTATTCCATTATAAGACTATTGTAGTACTCCAGAAGCTCAACTTTGTTACTGGGTTAATGAAATCTAATTATGGAACATTGTAGGTATCTGCCCTGCTTCTTGAGTCTGCCCAGAATTTGGCACTCTTGGTCATGAGCCACTTCAAACAATGTGACACCAACATGCAGTGAATGAGGGACCTGGCAATACCAATGTAATTTTTACACCTTTTAAAAGAAAAAACAAAGTTATCGCAGGTGCTGCTTTTCAAAGCTTGAAGCAGTATGTAGGAGACAGGACTCTTTCATTTCACATCGGCTTTCGAATGTGAGATCAGATTTCAAAATGGTGTTTCCATGTATATTCAAGTTTGTTTATGCAATCATCTCTTGAGCAATTTTTGTCCTCCATCACTTCAGTCACTATCAAAGATTAGAATTCACACAGGTAAATCCCCTAGCTATGTGCAAAACAAGCGAAAATAGGCTTTGTGCCTGTACATTCTATTTTTATGCACAAGTGAGTGCTGACTGCATGTACAATGTTGTACATGCGCAAATACTTGCTAGGCTGAGACCCCTTTGAAAATATTGCCCATGCTGTGTTCCATCTCTAGCTATGCTGTTACCTTTTTTCCTATTGAGGGGTGTGTGTGTGTGTGTGTGTGTGTGTGTGTGTGTGTGTGAATTCCCAAAAGATAAAGTTAGAAAGTTTTTTTTCCTAATATCTAACCTAAATCTCTCTTGCTGTAGATTAAGCCAGTTACTTCTTGTCCTAATTTCAATGGACAAGGAGAACAATTGATCATCGTCCTCTTTGTAACAGCCTGTAACATATCTGAAGACTGTTACCAGGTCCCTCAGTCTTCTTTTCTCGAGACTAAACATAACCAGTTATTTTAACTTTTCTAAACTTTTTTATCATCTTTGTTACTGTCCTCTAGATTTTCTCCTATTTGCCCACATCTTTCCTAAAGTGTGGGGCCCAAAACTGGACATAACACACCAGTGCTGAGCAGAACAGAACAATTATCTCCCGTGTGTGACATACAACACTCCTGTTAATACCCTAGCCCAGAATATTAGCTTTTTGCTACTGCATCACATTGTTGGCTCATGTTCAATTTGTGATCCCAAGATCCTTTTCTGCAGTTCTATTGCCTAGCCAGTTATTCCATATTGTGTAGCTGTGCATTTGATTTTTTTTCCTTCCTAAGTATAGTACTTTGCACTTGTCTTTATTGAATTTCATTTTGTTGGTTTCAGACCAATTCTCCAGGTCATTTTGAATTCTAATCTGCTGCTCTGAAATGCCTGCAATCCCTCTCAGCTTGTTTTCATCTATACATTTTATACGCATACTCTCTACTCCATTATCAAAGTCATTAATGAAAGTGTTAAACTGTACCCGGTACTGGACCAAGACAGATCCCTGCTGATCCCACTAGATACATCCTCTCAGTTTGACAGTGAGCCGTAGATAACTACTTTTAGAGTATGGTTTTTCAATTAGTTGTGCACCTACTTTATAGTAACTTAATCTAGACTACATTTCCCTAGTTTGCCTATGAGGCACTTTATCAAAAACCTTACTAAACATCAAGATAAATCATATCTACTTCCCCCTATCCACAAGGCCAATAAACCTATCAAAGAAGGAAATTAGATTGGTTTGGAATGATCGTTCTTGAGAAATCCATGTTGGGTATATGGCTCCACACTGCCCCAAACATGTGGCTATGGACATAGAGTGCAATTAAGCCCCGAGGTTGTCATTTGCTGATGTGGTTAGCACTCCTAGCTGCAACTGATGGGAGCTGTGATTTGAATGTATCAAATGTTATATAATGTTAAGGATTCTGAAAATTCAGGTCCTAGGCAGATCAAATCTGACACACAAAGTTAGTGGATAATTTTGACCTTAATCTCTGGCCCTCAGCTCCCCCTGTGTAAAATGGGGATAATAGCATTAGACCTGTTGTGAAAATCAATTCATATTTGTGAAGCACTCAGGTACCATAGTGATAAGCACCATAGTAAAGCCCAAGATGACAATATTTTTTTCTTCAGAGCAGGGGATTGAATAATGTGCAGTAAATAGGGCCTAGGGCCACACGTGGAACAACAAGTATAAAACAACATATTGAATAGCTGCTCATTCATGGAGCACCATCCACTCTGAATGAATGAGTCAGAGGTTCTATGGAAAAAAACAGTATAATCATATACCGTAATGCACATGCATAGGAGGGGTGAATTAAGTTTGTACAGGCACCCTTAGTGCTGGCATTCCTTAACTTTTGAGTGCTGAACTTTGCAACCTTAATGTTCTTTGAACATAGTTTTGTGTTTAATATTCTATAAGCTAATGATTTAGGCTATGTCTATGCTACCACTTTTGTCCGCAAAACTTATGTGAATATTCCACCCCCCCCCGAACAACATAAGTTACACCGGCATAGTGCTAGTGTCCACAGCTTCTGCCACTCACAGACCCCAGTAGCTTCTTCAATCCCTCCTCCAGATGATGGGAGTTTAGCTCATTCAATGAAAGAACAGAAATACCCTATGACTTTTGTGACCACTCATACCTAGCCAATACAGATCAAATTTAGAATATTGAATATTAGATACTTGAGGTGAATTGTTTGTAATCATTCCATAGGGCATAATTAATAACTTTTAAAAAAGTCTTTGAATATATTTAAATAAGGGATATATTGCAAAATCCTTGCAGATGTTCTAAAAGCAGAAATTGGCTGCAAATTATTTCCTCAGCTCTAAAGTTAATCCAGGTATTTGTAGAAACTAGTATTTATATTCACACTGGATGAAAATTCATCCCATAAGGAGGACCAGCACCAAATCTACGTACTACTCAAGACCCACTTAGGATCAGTTTGAAATGAATTTCACACACTTATTTTGACACACAAAATCTTCTATTACAAATAGCTCCCTCAACCATATAAAAGTTTGTTTTTCAAATATAAAAATTAGTTACAAAATGTTCATTTTTTGGGATTATTCTGTTACACAAAGATGTGACCAGTATTTCTCTGGCACAAATAGTAGTTTTTAGAACTAAACTGTTGGAAGTAGAGAAAGAACTGACAGGGATTTGAAGGGGATTTCATATTCAAACAGTCCCCTTGTGTGAGCAAGAGTCAGGCTAGCTGTAACCCTAATAACGCGAGATTTGTAGAAGCGAGGATTGTGTGAGGCGAGTGGGAAAGAACTGTATGAGAAGTTGTTGTGACCTTGTGTTAGATAAATATGGAATGTAGACTATAGTCTAAATAAAGTATCTGACTTGCTGCACCCAACCTGAGAGTGAGAACTCTGTTTTTCTCTGACAACTGAAAAGCTGATGTACAGTTTGAGGCACAGAAAATGAGACTGATCCAGTTAAATCCACAGAAATCACAGCTACTTATCTCCTTTCAAGAATGGTCCCTTTGTGGGAATAAAAAACTCCAGAATGCTGAACACAGCCTTGAAAAAAGAAAAAAGGAAAATGGCATTCTTTCATCAGTTGAGACATTTAGATTAGGTTTCTCAAAATTAGAATTAAACAAACCACATCCAATATCTTCATCTCATCAGAAGATGAACCACTGAAGCTATGAGTATTGGTTATCTTGAAATCACCACTACTGTTAGTTGGGGCATTGATGTGTTCTGCAGTAGATACATTGAATGTGTTATTCCAAATAGTTGGCTGAAAACCTCCTGTTGCATTATGTGCAGGTAATGTTATGTTTCTCTGTGGGGTAAATGAAAATATACTCATGTTGGAAGAGGCTCTAGCCCCAGAGGCTTCTACATTAGAAAGTGAATTTAAGGATACTTGAACACAAATATCTTCTGAAATGCAGGCATTGATGTAGTGGATGTCATTTAGATCAACACTAGGTTCACAATTGTAGCCTGCATAACAGCGGCAATAAAACTTTTCTATAAATCGCTGCAGATCCTGAAATGCTGGCTTCCCTTGTATGGCATATTTCCCATTCCTTGACATCTGAATGACAAAATTCTCTGGGTTCAGATGAAGATAGTCACTGGAGTTCCAGTTCTTTCGTGCACATGCACCAGAGTCATGGCATAATACCTGACTACAGATTTTGGCTGCCATGGTTACATTGATGATGTAAGGATTCAGAGTGTGCCTAAGGTAGCTGTCCAGAGCTCTGCAAGTGTTCTGTGAAAAGAAAATCATATTAAAAAGTTTGGTATACAAATTCAGTATGAAAATGGTTGTCACTTCAATAACAACATTGTCGTAGCTAATTATCAGTGTTTCTCTTGAAGTATTGCGAATGCAGACGGTCAGTTATCATTGGCTGTTGGAAGCAAGCACACTTATTAAGTTGTTATACAGTGCAATAATTATGGCAAAATTATGCTAGGTAGATGCTGGAGATTTTATTAAAATCATTCAAATATAGAAAGCAGAGGAATTATCCCTTTATCTATGTAAGGATACCCCGTAGGTTTTTTTTGAGTCCGATGTGTTTAATGAAGTTATAAGAGAGATCAAAATTCCTTTTATTTTGAGGGGATCCTGAAGAATTTTAGGTCTTCACAAATGATCATTTTTCTAATTATTATCCCCATGAAACTCTTAATTTTTTCCGCTGAGCTGACTATCCGTCAGCTGCAGAAGGTAGGGGTTTTTAAGGCTTGAACTGAACACTCCAAGGGCTCTGCCTTTGGAACGGAAAGAGTTCTGCGAACTTCTTAATATTGAGGAATATCTTCAAAATATGACTCATTGACTGAGAAATTCTTGTGTAATTGGCACAGGTTTCCTGTTTGCTTGGCATGGTTTCATAATTAGAGGTGGGGTGGGGGGTTGCTTTTTGGTATGTTTTGTTTCTGAGGCTATATCTATACTGGGCATTTGCCCTGATTAGACACCAAACACCTAGTGTAGACAGGCACAGCTACTATTTGCACCAGTGCAGTTTACCCTGCATATCACAGCTGATAGCAGTTAGTTTATCCTGTCTGCCTTAGGGTTTGTACTAATGCAGCTACATCAATGGCTGCCCACCAATGGCTAAAATCAGGACAATAACCCAGTGTAGAAAAGGCCTAAGAGAACTCTTTGCATTTTTCCCCTTTCCACCGGTTATGTTGAAAAGGGTATGTCTTGGACCTAACAAAGGCTAAGATGAAACATTTATTTACTATTCAAACATTAAAGAGTTAAGTGTGGTCTGGGATTTCATAGCAAGTAATAGCCTCCACTAAAAAAATCTTTATAACTCGTTTATTAAAGATACAGAAAAAGAAGGGGAAATAGTTAAAGCATTTGAGCATTTGAAATGTGAAGTATTGAATAAGACTTTCATTTTAATGGTAACCCTTCCCTTTAGCTGGAAACAGTCTTTTATAGAAGACAGCTCTGTCTGACAGCCTTTTAGATGGTGTTAACTGGTCTTCTGGGGAAAAGAGAAGTTCGTTTGGATGGTCTGGAGCTGTTGTTGAAATTGAACCCCATTTTCTTTAAGACAAAACAAGGCAAACACATAAAAGAGGAGAGGACAGAATAGTAAAGATGGAAGCTGTTTTTTCTATTTTAGGTGCTGATTTGTACTCGCAGCCTCACTACTGAAGAAGCACAGGCACATTGCATTATCAGCCACTCTGAGACCTGGCGAACCTGTACCACTGTCAGACTGTTTAAGGCATTGTTTTAAGCTGCCTCTCTGGTCACAGGCTCACAGCTATGTTACACAAGATAAGAGTTGTGTTGGCTGGCTTATCCACACTTTATTTTTAGACAGAAGGCAAAAGGAGTGAGCTAGGAAAGAGAAGAAACAAGGCAGGGAAGGAAAAGGACACACAAGGGAGGGGGTGACACCAGGAACCAAAATTTCATGTTCCAGGCCTTGTTTAGGATTTAGCCAAAGCTGGTAGAGGTGGCAATGTCATCTGGTTCCCTCTCTGTCTTGTCTGGTCTGGTCAGGATGTCTTTCAGGATTAGGATGATGGAGGCCCAGTGGTGTTAGTGTGGATCCGAGCCAGAAGACAGTGGGAGTGGCACCCAAGATGGTGAACCTTGCTCCTTCCACTCCATCTATCCTTCACACTCCCATTTGGTGAAGCCCAGATAAACATTGTCCATGGTGGTCACCTCATCTCAGAAACATTTGTCAATTAAAATACATTTTGTGATTTCAACTGTAGATATTTCCTCCCATTTCTAGAATCTCTCCATTTTTATCACTTATGTCATGCCAACCTGTGACCTTTCTGGGAGTCTTGAAGACTCCTTAATACAGTTCTTTTAATTCAAGCAATCCAGTTTCCATCTATTTATTTTTAACTTTGATGTAACAGGCTGTGTTGTTCCTGGACAATTTAGAGTACCGGCCTTTGAACAACATAACCCACAATCCTTGCACTCTTCTGAAGAGCTACTGGACTTTACTGTTACTGATTCTGTCAGTTAGTCTATGTCACTTATATTGATTGCAGTGGCACCCAAAGTAACCTAGGAACACAAGATAACACTTTCAAATGCACCTGAGGGAAAAAACATATAAAATGTGGAGGGAAAGGATATAATATACCATTAAAGTAGTCAGAGCGATGATTGGCACAAGTATTGTTTTGTTTTATATAAAGAGAGGACAGCTGAAGATATTTTAGCTAGCAATTCCTAGCTGATTAATTTCTTGGAGGAGTTAAGGCAGAAGTGGGTCTAATAGAGAGATTTGTATGACGAGGATAATGACTTGACATATCCACTTAGAAAGGTTGTTCCATGAACACACAGATTTACTCATGCAAAAACTTGCACAACTGTGTGGACAAATGTTACAATCTGTATATGCAAAATCTCATTTGCTTATACTAATCACTCGCAAATTTATTTCTAAAGGCTGTTGCCAATGTAAATTCTGTCATAATAATTGCATGCACAAATTACAGATGCAAATGATATTCATATCAAAACCAAGCATGTACAAATGGAGTCCATGTTCAGATCTTTTGAAAATTCAGTCCTTAAAGAACTATGAATATTTATGTAGGCATGCTTTCTGCTCAAGGGACACCAAGAGTGCTGGACAGTTCCAATTCCTTCCTTTTAGGAGACTGTGGGTGGGGGTGAAAGTACAATAACTGCACAAACAATATTTTATATGGACTGACTTGACTGTATACAAATGGGCTAGTTCAAAAGATTTATTTCAACATCCTCTGAACAGTGTTTCTCAAACTGTGACTGATCTTCCTAAAGTAAATGAAGGGGAAAAAAGATTTCTCCCCCCCCCCCCCTTTTGCCATGCATCTTTCTCATATAGGAGTCAGTCAAGGTATTATCATCCACTGCATATGAAATAGAGAACAGGCTAATCATGAAATGTAACAGGCTACCCCCTCTTAATGTTTAAAATATTTTTCCTAAATGTACCATTAAAAAAACCAACAATCCATGAGGACGATCATCAAAACAGTTGCACCTGAATATTTTTCTGTGCCTTAGGGTGGAATGCTATGAAGAAATTTCAGAACTCCTAAACTGACCAAACAAATGACAGCCTACCTGCAGCTTACATAGTAGCTTGTCTAGTCACTAATCCCTAACAGCATGTATCAGATTGAAAGCTAAGTACTAACACTGATATAAAAAGACTTCTGGAGGGATGACGTTTTATTTAAGTATAGTGGCAGATGATGCCAACAAGCCTCAAAGGTGTTTGCTTTCTTCTCAAAGAAGACACTGGGTCTTCTGAAAACTGCTTAGTCATTATTTAAAGTGGAATAATTTATTTACTCTGAGAGGAGTAAATAAATAATAATAACGAATACCTTAGACTTTTCATCTCTATGGCAAAATAATGTATTGCTCTTTAAAAAAATTGAATGTAATTAATCTGACATACCACACTCAGTGTTAAATTCAGGTCTCCCCAGATTACAATTCCAGACACCCCTAATGCAGCAGATTCTCCAATGGTATTTACAAGGTCATCCTGAAAGGAAACGTGCAAGGATGAATAATAAAGTAAGTATGCTTCAGTAATATGCAGTACATACAATAAGTTATATAACCAGAATAATAAAGTGGTAAATAATTAAATATTACACCCACATTCTGCTCTCACTTATGCTGGTGGATTCTGGAACAGAGTTGAGCAGATGATGCAAAACAAGGTTGCCACCTAACACCCTTTTGAGTATGTCTTATGATCAGAGAACTAAGACTCAAATTGAGCCCCTACAAGTTCATGAGACACACTGGCACCTCTCCAGGCTGATCACCCCATTTTGTCCCACCCCCTTCTCCCCTCCTATCAGCTCTTTTGGCTAATCAGAGTTGGTGGTCCAAATTCAAAAGTGCTACCTGAGGCTGGGGCATGAAAGACCTCGTTCAGGGCAATGCTTCGCCTAACTTTGGCCAGCAGGGGGAGCCAAAGCAGAAAAGCAGCAGGAGGAAGAGTCAACAGCTCCTGGGCTTTACACATAGATTAATTTAAAATATTTGTTTATATATTGTTCAGTCAGGTTTAATCCCAGGTAACCCCACTGACTTCAGTGGCGTTTCTCCAGATTTACAAAATTATACTGTATAAATGATAGCAGAATTTGTTCATCATACTTAAGATATTGACCTATAAAGGCAACATTCAGTGGACTTGTGCCATTTTTGCCTCTTTGTGGTGTATATAAAAAGTTTTTGTGCTTGGGTTTTTTTTTTTTATTATTTTTTATTTTTTAATTCTGCTTGTTTTTTCACCTCAGAAATTCTGACCCTGTCCAGGCCAGGCAAGCAAGTTCCATGATAGTAGGAGAACTAGTAAAATGGTGACATCACAAGAGCCCAGAGAACAAAAGGTGAGCAACAGGGTGGGGTAGGGTAGGGGTTTACTGTTAAACAAGAAAACTAAAGTTTGTTTGTTTGTTTTATTAACACCTAATCAACAATGGGTAGTTAACATTTTAGAGAAAGGAAGCTTCTCTTAAAGATTTGAGAAACTTGCCTCTTCAGTTACAGAGTTAGAACTCACAATAGACATCCCTGAGATCTCTAAGGTCTTCTAACACAGTGGTTCTCAACCAGGGCTACATATATCCCCTGAGAGTACGCAGAGGTCTTCCAGGGGTTACATCAACTCATCTAGATATCTGTTTAGTTTTACAACAGGCTACATAAAAACACTAGCAAAGTCAGTACAAACTAAAATTTCATACAATGACTTGTTTATACCGCTCTATATACTATACATTGAAATGATTAAATACCTATTAAAGTACAATATTTATATTCCAATTGATTTATTTTATAAATATATGGTAAAAATGAGAAAGTAAGCAAATGTTCAGTACTAGTGTGCTGTGACTCTTTTTTGTATTTTTATGTCTGATTTTTATAAGCAAACAGTTTTTAAGTGAGGTGAAATTTTGGGATACGCAAGACAAATCAGACTCCCGCAACGGGTACAGTAGTTTGGAAAGGTGGAGAGCCACTGCTCTAACAAAACCAGGGCAGACCACACTTCATATTCCTAATACTTCTTGAGGTAAAACTCAACAGAAACATCTTTTTTAAAAGTAATCTTCTTCATACTTTCTTTATACATCATTTAAAAAAAATTGTCCCAAGTCCAATTTTAATAGCCCCTAACTAGTCAGCTTGGAACAACAGCTAATTCATATTTTCCCTCAATTAACCTGCTACAATATTCTTTCCACTTCCATAGCATTTCACTACTTGTTGGATACAGTACTACTCATAAGGTACTGGGAAGAAGTTTGGAAGAATTCAACCCTTTTGGCTTGGCTGAATTTAATTGCTGAATAAACTTAAGTTTTGTGACTCTGTCTGTACACTTCCATTTCAATACAATTTCATTTACGTGTCAAGTAAACATCCAAACCCCCCTATAGGATACTTTAATCGTCTTGCAAATGCTTTGTGCCTATGTATTTAGTATGCCTTACATTACAAATATTTAAGAGCTAGCCAAGCCTCACTCACCTGAGAGAGATATTCCTCATTGAAATCTGTGAATACTGGACGTGTATATACAAAAATGGGAAGTGGACAGGTGGAATTCGAAACATTAGAAACTCTAATGGCTTCTTGAACTCTGTTACGAACAAAGAGTGGTGCATTTTTGGAAGATCTCAAGGCCGTTTCCAGATAGACAGATGGGTAAAGTGCTGTGCTTTCCTCCCACAACCAATTAAGCTCATTATTTCTTGCTATTTCAATATCTAAACAGCTTCCTGTATAATTGTGGGGATTTTGGTTGTAATCATAGTTATAGCAGTCAGGGTAAAGGTAGTATCCCCACAAATGATTCGGCTTCATTGATATTCCCAGTTTTAAAGATTGCAACATAAGTGATTTTGCTGCAGCTTCAAATTCCATTTTGGCTAAAGTCCTGGCTTGGGTTTCTGATAGGCTTAAATCTTTTTGCTGAACAAACTCAACAGACACCTGTCTGTAAATGTCTTTCGATCCCCAGTTCCGTATCCATAATGGCCTCCAGTTTTCCCAGTCGATGACAGCCAAGCCAACCTGTTCATCTGAAGGCATGTAAAAATTAATGTCATCATTGGCTTTTTTAAATGATGCTCAATGGAACAGAGTTGGGGGATCCCACCATTAAATGTCTCACCTGTGTTCTCATCTATGTAAGGATAATTGCCGAGCCTGTTAGCATAGAATATAGTAGTACTCTGCTCAGTGGATGTCTTCAATGTGCTTCCTACCAAGTGGAAGAGTCTCATATCCAGCTGCACTCGAGCCTTCTCAGTACAAAGCTCTGTAGGAGCATTCCAGATGGAGATGAAAGGAGAATTGGGGATGAGAGGACGGGCTCTTATATGCAAAGATGAGCAGCAAGTAACTAGAATAATGATGAACACCAGCCAGGATGCTCTGTTAGAGGCAACAAAGCTACCGAAGCTTTGGACTTGCCTTAGGGTTTCCATTTCAGTTAGTGAATGGCTCAGTATGTACAATGGCATTAGCTGTTTGTGATCAAGCTGCAAATAAATGCTCCAAAGGTGCTCGCAGCCATGGTAGTCAGTCAAAGTCTTTAGTAAAATAATATATTTCTTCAAATAGAGTACACATTCCGCAATATTCCTTAAGGGGAAAAGATGTGTTGTTTATCTCATGTTCTTTATTGCTTTATGGCACATTCAAGGAAGCTTCCCAATAGTTGCCCAACCTAATGCAGAAAGAGAGACTGAAGCCATTATAATATCCAGTGGGATTTTTTTTAGAGTATCCTTAAAACATAAATAGACATAGTTTATAGCTATGAAAATACTGCCATTTTTCAATGAGCAGAGACTACTCCTCCTGAGTGAAAAACCAGCATAGAAGCAATAAAATACTTAGAGAAGATCTAAGATGGTCAGGGAAGTGGTTTCTAATGGTCAGAGCATGGAACAGAGTTGATACCCCATCTTACTTCTTATTCTGCCAGCAACTCAAGTATGTGACTTTGAACAAAGTCACATAAGCACTTCGTGCCTCTACTTATTTGATAATAATCTGGGTATAATATTACTTACCTACCTCACAAGGTTGTTCTGAAGCTATTAATTTTACAAAGCACTTTGCGATCTCCAGATGAAAGATGCTCTATACATGCAATTGTATCATGTCCTTGCTCTAGGACAAAATGTGGGTGCTATTTTCTTGTTTCTTGTCTCATATTCCTATTACTTGCCTGTTTTTAATGCAATATACTGTACTGTATATAGTAGCTCTGTTTGTCTTCCACTTTTGAACCCAGCAATCATGCCTGCATGCCTATCAGTCAAGCTTTGCTAAAAATGCAGGGCTTTTTCATAATTTACGTTGTTATGAAAATCCTTCCTGCTGAATTATTTTTGCCAAAACAATATGGTAATTGTATTAGCAAGTGACTTGCAGTAGGAAAAATATCACAATACAGAATCCATCAAAATAAAGCTTGTGATCGGTGGGCTTGATTGTGCCCAGACCTATGTGGATTTGCAACGCTACTTCTCCTGCCCTAGCTGCACACAACGAGAGCATATGACTTCCCTAGTGCGGGTTCCCTTGGCATTGCTAGCCTTCCCAAATGGGTGGGAAGGAGGTGGACCATTGCCCTGTGTCAAGGCTGCTTCCCCACTCTGAATTTTAGGGTACAAATGTGGGGGCCTGCATGAAACTTCTAAGCTTACACTACCAGCTTAGATCTGGTCCGCTGCCACCACTCCCAAAGTGCTAATTCCCTTCCCCGAGTAGCCTTGAGAGACTCTTCACCAATTCCCTCGTGAATACAGATCCAAACCCCTTGGATCTTAAAACAAGGAGAAATTAACCATCCCCCCTCCTTTCTCCCACCAACTCCTGGTGGATCAAGATCCAACCCCCTTGGATCTAAAAACAAGGAAAAATCAATCAGGTTCTTAAAAAGAAGGTTTTTAATTAAAGAAAAAGGTAAAAATCATCTCTGTAAAATCAGGATGGGAAATAACTTTACAGGGTAATCAAACTTAAAGAGCCCAGAGGACCCCCCCTCTAGCCTTAGGTTCAAAGTTACAACAAACAGAGGTAAACACCCTAGCAAAAGGTACATTTACAAGTTGAGAAAACAAAGATAAAACTAACACGCCTTGCCTGGCTGTTTACTTACAAGTTTGAAATATGAGAGACTTGTTCAGAAAGATTTGGAGAGCCTGGATTGATGTCTGGTCCCTCTTAGTCCCAAGAGCGAACAACCACCAAAAACAAAGAGCACAAACAAAAGCCTTCCCCCCACCAAGATTTGAAAGTATCTTGTCCCCTTATTGGTCCTTTGGGTCAGGTGTCAGCCAGGTTACCTGAGCTTCTTAACCCTTTACAGGTAAAAGGATTTTGGAGTCTCTGGCCAGGAGGGATTTTATAGTATTGTACACAGGAGGGCTGTTACCCTTCACTTTATAGTTATGACACCCTGCGTCACTCGTCTACACAGGCTAGAAGAGTGACCTTTGTGCGAGGCAGGAACGAATGTACACTGCACCCTTGGAAAGCATGGTATAGTGGCCATGCTCTTAAGAGCTCAAAGATGCATTGTGAGCCAGGCCCAGTTACTTTAGGACTCAGCATTCCTGCTGGGGCATGGTGCCTCCTTGCCATAACTAAACACTTTACTTGAAAAGAAGTGTGAAGCAATAAACATATTAATGCAGTGTGATGGGGTAGCCTGCCTATTGGTCAGTCCTCCCCATCATGTGTCATGGCCTTTAAGAATATTGGGCAGTCTGATACACAAGACCTGAGGAGATCTGGAGAGAGAGGTAAAGGGTCCTGGGAAGAGTAGCAGTTAGAAGAAATCCTGTTACTGTGTCTTTAGAGGCCTTGGACCTGGAGCCTTGAAGAGAGGGTGGGGTAGGGCCCCATTTTTCACCCAGCCAGTAAGGAATGAGCTGGGAGAAGGGGCCAGCATAAATGCTGCCTCCTCTTTCATAGTAGGTCAGATACCTGTAGAAACTACAGGGAGCAAGAAGGCTCCTGCAAGTCCCTGAGTTAACAGGGAGAAGACAGCAGTAGGGGAAGGACTGCTTGCCTCAGGGTGGATGGACTGATTGGTAAAAGGGCCCAGCTGGAGGAGAAGCTGGTTAAAGCCCTGCCACTGGCCTGAACTACAGCCCAGCTACACAGAGGAGCACTGTGGGAAACTCCTACCTAAATGAGAGAAACCATAAGGGCAGTTTGAAAGATAGGCTGGCATGTGACAGAGAAGCTGAGGAGGCTTAGCTGTGTCAGGTTCTGCCTTTGGGGTTGAATAAACTAGACACCTGAAGGGGTACTTTTCAATACACAAGCCTCATAGACTCATAGACTCATAGACTTTAAGGTCAGAAGGGATCATTATGATCATCTGGTCTGACCCCCTGCATGATGCAGGTCACAAAGCCGTCCCACCCTTTCCCTTGACTCTGCTGTTGAAGTCCCCAAGTCCTGTGGCTTAGAGACTTCAAAGCCTTATGGGACTTATTAAAACCCCTCACTCAGTGAAACCGAGGCAAAGACACAATGGCAGCATTTTACTGGGCTGCCAGGGCCTCGGGGGGTACTCCAGGGATGAGGGTCCCTGCTGTATGCAGATATGGGTTTATAATGTGGACACTGTTCAGATCTAAAGAGCCCAGTTCTTAGTCTGCAATAGCTCCTCTGCACTTCTTTGTCTGTGCAAACGGGATGTAAAACCGGTTTAAATGCCCCCTGAATATTTCCCCAGTGTAGGAAAGCCAGGTGTTATAGAGCCAGCACTGTCTGAGCCCCCAGCATGGGGGATGTGGCTAGGCAAAAAGGGGTATGACTGAAGCACTGTGGCCAGAACAACTCCTTGGGGCTTTGGGCAGCCATGTGGAATTAAGAGTAAATTGGAAGCTACCCTAAGTCATATGAGGGGCCAAATCAGCCCTGAGCCAGTTCTAAGATCAGGGGAACGCTAAAGTAAACCTACATTTACCCCCTCTTCCTTTGGTCATGAGCCAAGTACAGATCAGCTGGACCCCCAAATTGGGCCCCCATGTTGTTTTTCACAGACTCTGCAACCATTTAAACAAGTGCAGGGTGCATTCCTACCCCCCCTTGTGCCTGATCAGCTCTGCTGGCTTCTGTAGAGGGGTTTGCATCATTGTGTTTTCCTCACCTGTCCCCTCTGAGAAGGCGAATGATGCCACTGCTAGCCTCATGCACTGGCCATGCTCCTCAACCACATTGTACCTGGACCCACCATAATCTTACCCTAAGTGAATATCCATCCTTTTCTTGCACTCATTAATACTACCTGCTTCCACTTACTAGAACCTTCAATAGATTCAAATCCCAGTGACTCTACGAGAGAAGTCTTTAGCTGATATCTAGACTAACTGTCCTTTCTTTGCTTAAGTTAAAAATCAGGACTACCTGTCATGCCCTCTCTTCCTAGAGTTTGACCGATGAAGCTATGTCTGTGCTACTGTAGGGGAAGCCTACATTTGTAAGGGCAGGCATGCTGCATGCACATGCACTATGCAATTTATACCTTAACAGTGCAGGCAACATTTGTTATGGAATTCAGGAGTTTTTCTTTTACAGTGCAGCTTTATATTAACACACTGTATGGTTCTAACACACACTGTGTGTTAATGGTATGATGGTGTGTAAGGACAGGCCTTTCTTGGGAGAATGAGTAGTAAATGAGGGTGGAAGTGGGCTATGGATTAACCTGCTAGCTGTAGGTAATTATGCTATTGTTAAATTCCTTCCCTTGTGATTTGCGACTGTACTACCCAACCCGCTAGGGCAGGGTAAGGAGCACGGTGATGTACTAACAGTAAAATTCTTACCTTACCTCTAGACAGATGTACGTTCTTATCTCTGATTGGTTAAGGACCTATTCTGGAGCAGTGCAGCTTCTCTTTATTCTCCCAGAGTAGTGATCTATCATCGACTTAAGCTGCGTTGGATGCCTATGCAAATTGAGACATTTTATCAGCCAGCCTTCTGGATAATGTTTTTTATGCAACTGATATCCAAAACAAATGTGTCCCATACTTAATGAAGGGGGCAGCTGTTGGAGATGGAACTGAAAAACAACAATGCTGAGTCCTTTATAGGGCATTATCTCCAGCTGATATTGCTAATAGTCTCCCTAGTGAGGGTGTTGGCATTTGTAACGGTATGTGCAGTAATTGAAAGCATTATTAAAGTGGCTAGGGAAACTACTTCTGTAGTCAGTCCATTACTATTATTTACAATTGACTGTCTCTCCTTGGGGGAAATGGGAGCCCAAATTTTGGGGTACATGCCAACTTCCTGCATAAGGAAGCTTTGCCTGCTTCTGACCAAAGCTGAATATGGTCAGGCTAGCACATTATGGACTACAAAGGGGCTCTGCAGAAACTCTGTCGTCAAATCTGACAGAGATGCTGGAAGAGGCATGAGTCCCCACCAGCTCAACCAGTCTTCTGTAGATCCCAACTCATTTGTCTCCCCTCTGCTGGCACCAGGGCAGACGAGAGAGGGGGGAAGCCAGTACAAATGACCGGGGCCCAGCGGTCCGGCTTCCCTGGCTTTCCTCCCTCCCCCATCGGCCCTGTTTAGCTGGTCCACTCTTGCTGGGGGGCCTGAAAAAATTCCGGGCTCGGCTTCCCTGGCTTCCCCACCCTCTCGTCAGCCCTGTTTAGCCGGTCTGCCCTTGCTGGGGGGGCCGAAATTTTTTTTTCACCAGGGCCCGAACCTGCTCTCAGCGGCCCTGGCTGGGACCACAAAAGCTACTACAGTCCTGGGCAGCCTGTGAGTGAGAGGGGCCGTCAATGCTGTGATATCAAGACCCATAGCATGATAAAAGACCCATAAAATTGCAGTGTAGATATTTGGGAGTGTCGCAAAGCCCAGGGCCAAGCCCAAATGTCTATGCTGTAATTTTATAGCCCCTCTGTCGGAGCCTTGTGAACCCGAGTCATCTGACCTGGGCTCAGAGACTGTGCCATGGGTTTTTTATTGCAGTGTAGACATACCCTAAAAGAGGGGGGTGAGAAGGGAAGTGGAGGGAAAGGGACAAAGCACAGAGGGCCATGGATAGGGGCTTTCCCATAAGGCCAAAAAAATTAGCTAGTGGGAGGATTGGAAAGGTGATGGGTGGGCTTTGCTATGTCTTCTCTATCCTCTGGATACCCTTGGTTGGGTGGGAGAGCTTCATCCTGAGTGGGGCCTTTATCATTCCTGGCTTACATTTCTATTTTGGAGCTGTCATCTGGCTCCAGTATCTCAGGAACAGGAGGAAACACACCACAACCACCATCTTCCTATAAAATAATTTCTGATATCAAATTATATATGGCTCATATCCACGTAATTCATTACAGTGCTCCAGAGTGTAGTTGCATTACATACAGTGATAACAGCAGAGGTGAAAGTGGGCAGTACGGGCCGGTATGGCATATCGGTAAGAAGTGGCCCCGTACACAGCTGACGTTAAAGCGCTCCCCCTTTTGCCCCTGCCCTGGGCGCCGATGGGGGGGCAAAAGGGGCAGCTGCCCTGGGGCCCGGCAATTTAAAAGGGCCCGGGGCTCCTGTCCGCTGCTGCAGCAGGCAGAGCACCGGGCCCTTTAAATAGCCACCGGAGCCCCGGACGTCACTGGGCAGCGTGGAAGGGCTGGCTGGGGGAGGCTGACCCTCAGCCCTGCCCCTTCCGCCCAAGGCCCCGCCCCTTCCAGAAAGTCTTTTATCTTACTTTCACTCCGAGATAACAGACTATGTGAATAAAGAAGTGCATTGATACAAATGCCATACTAATACTAAAAATATCATACTAATATAGAAATTCTGCTTTGATCATATATAATAGGTGATGGTAGAGCATAACTGTGTTTCATATGATTCCATTTGAGGTTTTTGAGGAAAAGAAGAATGTTTTTTGGGCTTTTCTTGGTCTCTTTGACTCTTCTGTTAAGTCTTGTCTTCTACACGGGTATACAGAATTTGGATTGGGGAATAAGGAGAATGTGATCATATGGAAAAATTCAATTTACACACTTCATGTTGGATATTATACAATAAAATACCTATTACCAATTAGCTATTACCAATCACCATAATATAATGTTGTAATACCTCATACTTAATAGCCATGTACTCTTGAGAAAGTGTCTGGTCCTGCACCATTGAAGTCCACTTGGCATTTGTTGTTGACTTCTGTGAGTGGGATCAAGCCAAAAATGTGCAAAAAGCTGACCCTCCAGAATGGCAACCTGCTGTCTGATCTAACCTGACTTTTCTGTTTTGTTGACCACCATAACTTAGAACTTCTTCACATTAACCAAATAAGGTGACATTTCCACTGGGGCTCCAGAGACAGAAAAGGAACTCTTCTCAGAAATCATGAGGGGAGAGGAGAATATCTTCCATTTATGCATGAACAACTAATCAGATGAAAGAAAATTATCACACGTTTTAAGGAGGAATTCTTACCCCCAAATCAAATTGGAGCACTAGAGAGTAAAAATTTGACTTTCCACTCTATTAAGTTTACTTGTAAGTGGATTTGACTGGAAGGCCATGGATGTGGAGGAAAAATAGAAATCATTGTACTGTATATTACATTGATCAGCTTATATAAAACTCAGCTGATTTTGCCAATCCTACTAAGATTTGTTCAATTGGTTGTTGGGAAACTTTTGCCTCCAAATCTTATGGTAATTTATTCTTGTGTGTTAAAGTTAATAGATTATTTCACATGATAGCTTTCAGTTAAAAGGATTGCCTCTGGCCCAGCTTAATGATGACAGGTCTAATAAATGTTGCTCTTTTCAGTCTCCTGTTGTGAATTTGGGTCTAAGTGAGCTGAGTAATAAAGCTGCCCTTGTCTTTGTCAAAAAGTCAATATCTTTAGAATATATTAACACTAATTGCTCTAGGGTTATCTGGGAGTATATACTGATGGACCTAAGTGCCCTGAGTCTAGGGAAATAGCTACTACTTTATATTTTCCTGAATTTGATATTTGTGAAGGTTATATATTGGAGAATATCATATCCATTTTCTCTGTTTAATTATTTTCTCCTTTTTATATCATAAACTAGATTGCAAATGAATAGAAAGGTTGAAAATCTGAGTGTACTAATCTAGTGCAACATCTCACAATTCTTATTCCCCTGGTACAGGATGATATGTGTCCCATCAGGGATCACTAGTAGTGCTGCTTGGATTAGGTCCAAGAAGTGCTCATAAGCATTATAAGTATTGGGCAGTGTTACTTTACTAGGATTAGACTTGAGAGTCTAAATTCAACCCTGCTATAACTGGGCATAGCTCATTAGAGTTGGGTCCACTAACTTTGACCCAGTAAGTGCTACAAGCATCTGATATCTACTGCCAATAACGCTCTTAGCCACGTGTCTCAATTTTGATGCAAAAATCAGTAAATTCATGGATTTGGATGGCTCATAGTGGCCCTTCCTGGATTCCCATAGAATTGAGTGACTTGTACTAACTGGTATTAGTCTGCCTGAGTATACAGAAACATCTCTAAGATTATGATCATAGTTATATTTATCTATAGTTCAGAATGTTTGGGCCATTTGTTAGCCTAGTTTGCTAGCCTAGTGATTATTATTTGTTTTTCTTCATTCTAGCCTGAGTCACTTGAATAATTAATGACAGTGTTAATAATATAAACAATGATCAAGGGAGCAAATTAGGCCTTGATCCTAAGAGTAAAACCCTGTGAGTGCAGGAATCAGCTCTTGGAATTGGGTCCTTGGTTAAGGTGGAAGTGGAAGGACTAGGTCATTTGTTTAGATCAGTATAAAGCTGTCAGGAATGATGTGGCAACTTCTTAAGGTCTAGGAGGAACCAGAACTTTGGGCCTTTTCACCCTGTTGTTTCCTTTTTGAGTAAATACTTTTTAATAATAGTTTATAAACTATGTATGTAAGTTGACTCTAATGATATTGGGGCATTCAAGAATATTTTGATATAGTTACTGAGATATTCTCTTTTCAGAAACACAAAGATTAAATTCCTAAACTCCATAATTACATACACAGAGTGTGTGTGTATATCGGAACTTAGTCTTTATAGTGGAACATAGCTAGAGCCCTGCACAGATACAAAATTTGTATCCGCAGCCGATCCGCGATCCACAAATATGGTCCATGCATATTCGTGGATATAAAATGGATATCCACAGATTTGTCAGGCTCTAAACATAGCTACTCACACTACCAACAATATACCATACTTGAGAGTCTAGCCCTTTGTAACTCTATGGAACAAAGTGGTATAGATCTTGCTTCATTTGTGTTCATGCTCATAGTAGAAACAGTGAAAAAATGACTAAAATCTCAACTCCACCTACTGGAAAGAGAAAGCTATTCAGTAGTTACTCAGGCCTTGTCTACACTACAAAATTAAGTTGACCTAAGTTAGGTTGACGTACCGCCATTGCAGTAAGTACTGCATTTTTGTAATGTCCACCCTAGCCCCTTCTGTCAGCAGTGCACTTCCTCACCAAAAGTGCTTCTACTGACAGGAGTGGGGCATTGTGAGGCACTGACAGCTGGAGTTGCCCCCCTGGCCCGGAGCTGACAGCCCAGAGCGCCTGCCGGGGCTGACAGCCTGGAGCCCTGCTGTTACCTCCCAGTGAGAGACTAGGGGGCAGGGAAGGAGAATCCAAGCCTGGCAGCTTCCCAGTGAGGGATTTGGGGAGGGGGTTAAGGAGATCCCAAGCCTGGCAGCGTCTCAGTGAGGGACTGGTGGGGAGGAGAGCCCGAGCAGCGGCTGGGCTTGGGCTCTCCTTGCCCACCTCCACCCCCAGTCCCTCACTGGGAGGCAGCGGCGCAGTTCTGGGCTGCCAGCCCCAATGTCCGGGCTACAGGCTGTCAGCCCCATGCATCTGACAGACAACAGGTGATGGTAGTAATGCAGTGTCTACACTGACCTAAGCTCTACGCCTCTCGCAGAGGTGGAGCTATTAGGTCGATGTAGTGACCAACTTACATCGGTGGGAGCACCATTGTAATGTAGACATCTATAGAGTTAGGTCGACGTAAGCTGCCTTATGTTGACCTAACTCGGTAGTGTAGACCAGGCCTGAGGAGGAAACAACAGCTGTAGTTACTGAGGAGGAAACAGACCAAAATAAGGGTGAGCTAGTTTTGTATTTGAAGAATCATTAATTCTGCAGCATTGCCAATTTAGGAGAGAAACCATATAACTTCAGAAGATCACTGAAGGACAGATTATGCATAACTTGGATAGTCTGATAACTGTTTTGTTTGAGTAAACATTAGATGGCCTTGAGCTAGGGAAAATTATTTGTTCATTTGAATCTTATTCCCCAGTCTCATAAACTGAAAGAGCATTCAAGGCATTGGTGGGCCATTAAGCACAGCAAATGTCCCACGTTCTTTGAGAATTCTCCTATTAACTTCTGTTTTGTATAGCTGTTGACCAGTAGGTGCTGCAAATAATCATGTTAAAAATTTAGATGTGTCATGACAAGCTAGATGTCTTCAAGTCACCAGAACCTGATGAAATAAGTGCTAGAATATTCACGGAGTTGACTGAGGAGATGTCTGAGCTATTAGTGATTATGTTTGAAAAGTCATAGAAGATGGGAGAGATTCCAGAGGACTGGAAAAGGGTAATAGTGCCAAACTATACAAAGGGAAATAAGGATAACCTGGGGAATTACAGACCAGTCATCTTAACTTCACTACCTGGAAAGATAATGGAGCAAATAATTTAGCAATCAATTTGCAAACACTTAGAACAGGGGTTCTCAAACTTCATTACATCGCAAACTCCTTCTGACAACAAAAATTACTACATGACCCCAGGAGGCTGGAGTGAAGCCTAAGCCCACCCGAGCCCTGCCGCCCCAGGTGGGGGCCAAAGTCAAACCCCAAGTCCCACTGCCCCAGAGCGGGGATTGACCAAAGCCGAAGCCCAAGGGCTTCAGCCCCAGGTGGGGGTCCTGTAACCTGAGCCCTGCCGCCCAGGACTGAAGACTTTGGGTTTTGGCCCTGGGCAGTGGGGCTTGGGCTTCAGGCCCGGGTGGTGGGGCTCGGACTTAGACTTGTTGGGGCATGGGATTGAAGCCAAAGCCTGGTCTGGTGACCTCATTAAAACAGAGTCGGGACCCACTTTGGGGTCCTGATCCACAGTTTGAGAACCACTGACCTAAAAGATAATAAGGTGATAAGTAACAGCATGGATTTGTCAAGAACAAATCATGTCAAACCCAACCTGATAGCTTTCTTTGACAGGATAACAAACTTTGTGGATGGGTGGAATCGGTAGATGTGGTATATCTTGACTTTGTAAGGCTTTTGATACTGTCTTGCATGACCTTCTCATAAATGAATTAGGGAAATACAACCTAGATAGAGCTACTATAAAGTGAGTGCATAACTGGTTGGAAACTTGTTCCCAGAGAGTAGTTATCAGTGCTTCACAGTCATGCTGGAAGATCATGTCAAGTGGAGTCCTGTAGGGATCAGTTCTGGACCCAGTTCTGTTTAATATCTTCATAAATGATTTAGATAATGGCATAGCGAGTACACTTATAAAGTTTGTGGATGATACCAAGCTGGGATGGGTTACAAGTGCTTTGGAGGATAAGATTAAAATTCAAAATGATCTGGACAAACTGGAGAAATGGCCTAAAGTAAATAGGATGAAATTCAGTAAGGACAAATGCAAAGTACTTCAATTAGGAAGAAACAACCAGTTGCACACATACAAAATGGGAAATGACTGCCTAGGAAACAGTACTACAGAAAGGTATCAGGGGGTCATTGTGGATCACAAGCTAAATATGAGTCAACAGTGTAACACTGTTGCAAAAAAAGCAAACATCATTTTGAGATGTATTAGCAGGAGTGTTGTAAGCAAGACACGAGAAGTAATTCTTCTGCTCTACTCCACGCTGATTAGGCTTCAACGGAGTATTGTGTCCAGTTCTGGGTGCCGCATTTCAGGAAAGACATGGACAAATAGGAGAAAGTCCAGAGAAGAGCAACAAAAATGAATAAATGTCTAGAAAACATGTCCTATGAGGGTTTGTTTAGTCTGGAGAAGAGAAGACCGAGAGGGGGCATGAAAACAGTTTTCAAATGCATAAAAGGTTGTTACAAGGAAGAGGGATAAATATTGTTCTCAATCTATGGGGATAGGACAAGAAGCAATGGGCTTAAATTGCAGCAACGGTGGTTTAGGTTGGACATTAGGAAAAACTTCCTAACTGTCAGGGTAATTAAGCACTGGAATAAATTGCCTAGGGAGGTTGTGGAATCTCCATCATGGGAGATTTTTAAGAGCATTTTAGACAAACACCTGTTAGGGGTGGTCTAAATAATACTTAGTCTTGCCATGAGTGCACAGGATTGGACTAGATGACCTCTTGAGGTCCCTTCCAGTCCTATGATTCTATGGTTCTATAATATTTTAAAAGAGAACAAAGAAAGAATATTTTGCATCTTGTTGCTAAGCATTGTGGTATATGAAAAGATACCACCTAAACTGGGGCAAATCAGATGGCCCAGGGATTGTTAATAGAATACAGAGCCTTTTACTTCCATTTCCAGCTCAGGTCGGAATCATGACTGTTCAGTGTCCTATGTGACTTGACCCATGTCTTAGTTCTGTTCCTATTGAACGGGTATCAATGTCATAAAGCCACCTCAAAAGGGAGGGAAGGATAGACTTGTGGTTAAGACACAGGCCTAGGAGTTGAGATGTGGGTTCTCTTTCTAGCTCTGTCATAAGTTCGTTGCCTGTAAAACACGGTGTAATGGTACTGACCTAACACCAACAGACAAATTAATAGTGGTGAAGTATATTGAGTTCTTTAAATTGAAGGTGCTACATATAAATGCACACCATCAGATGGATCTAAGTAGCACTCTTGTTGGCAGGCTGAGCTGACATGCCGTAGACTGAAAGAGCAGTGAGGCTGAATATAAAATATCAGGGTTGGAAGGGACCTCAGGAGGTCATCTAGTCCAACCCCCTGCTCAAAGCAGGACCAATCCCTAGACAGTTTTTTACCCCAGTTCCCTAAATGTCCCCCTCAAGGATTGAACTCACAACCCTGGGTTTAGCAGGCCAATTGTGGTGGGAGGAGTTGAGGAGGCTGGGAGAGTTACAGAGTGTGCAGCTACAGCTTGGAAAAGAGACTTCCACTGTAAATAAAGTTCTGTTGAAGTTGTTAATACTTTGCTTGGTGGATACAACATTTTGGTGACGAGGATGGATCTTCTGCCTCTGAACCCACCTGCACCCTTTCTGCTAAGCCCAGGTGAGCCTCCAATTGCTTTTACTGCCTGGATCCATATGTTTGAGACTTATCTGCTTGCAATCAGTGCTACAGAGATGTCTGAAGTAAGAAAGCATGCTCTGCTAATCCACTGCCTTGGAGCAGAAGGGCAGCGTATATTTTACACTTTTCCCCTTGCAGATGATAAATACAAGACTGCACTCACTGCATTAAAGAACTTTTTTGTGCCAAAAGTGAATGTAGTAGCTAATCGCTACAGATTTCGCCAGCGTGAGCAGAAACCAGGGTAGACTATAATGCAGTATATGGCTTCCCTGAGGAGTCCGATTCTAACTTGTGACTTTGGGAATATGGCAGATGAGATGATTAGAGACCAGCTCATTGAGAAAACAACAATGCTTCATGTAAGAGAACGCTTACTTCTAGAGCCACAATTTACACTAGAAAAATCAATAACCATTGCTACTCAGATTGAGTCAGCTACAGCTGAAGCCAAAATAATGAGCAAGGGTACAGGAGGCCCAGTCCAGGCTGTGACTCCTTTGCAGAAAAGTTCACTATCACTGCAGACAAACAATTGCAAAAGGAAAACTAATGAAAAGCCACTGAATCAGCAAATGCAAAATACAGTAAAAGCATGGATCCCCACAACATCTTGCAAGCTACACAGGATGTCCAGCAAAAGTAGCTCAGTGCAATCATTGCAAAAAGATTGGGCATTTTGCTAAAGTATGTCACAGTAGCCAGCTCAATCAACAGGTGCATGCAGTTACAATACCAAATGTTATTGAGCTGAGTGTAGACAAAATCACTACTGCACATATTCCAGAACAGATAAAGTGCACTGTAAATGTTTCTGCCATACCCTTAGGCAAATCACACTCTATTCAGCTAATGTTGGACACTGGCTCAGCAGTATCTATACTACCTGATTCCTTCTATTTGCATTATTTTAAAAATGTGCCTCTTACTGAACCCAAACTTCACTTAGTGTGCTATTTGAAAAACCATATTCCAGTACATGGCTGTTTGCCAGCAATAGTTACTTTTGGTGATCGCTGTGTAACTGCGGAATTCTACATTGTTCACAAAGGCACTCCTATCCTTGGCAGAGATTTATTAGCTGCTTTAAATCTCAGGGTAGTTAATGGACAAATTGATCTTCCTCAGCAAAGCACTCTTGCGGTACACACACCAGTTTCAGCTGGGACCCAACTCCAGGTTGAGGAGAAACTCGGCTCTGCTTATGGGTTTCTGCATAAAGTTAAAATGCGGAATAATGTGTTGCCTGTACGACAGAAATTACAGCGCTTACCATTTTCAGTCAGGGAAGCTGTTTCAGAGGAACTTAGAAAACTTGTTCAAAAGGACAGTATTGAAGAGATTAACTCCTCGGAATGGGTTTCACCTATAGTAGTGACGCAGAAGAAGGGTGGAGACATTCGCCTTTGTGTGGACTTAAGGGAGCCAAATAAAGCTATTGTGATTGACAGCCATCCTCTTCCTCATATAGAGGAAGTATTTGCAGAACTCCGTGGAGCAAAGATGTTTTCTACTCTTGATTTGCAGAGTGCATACCACCAGGTTATGTTGCATGAAAATAGCAGAGACCTCACAGCATTTATTACACATGAGGGACTATTTCGTTTTAAACGTGTTCCATACAGTCTCGCATCAGCCCCAAGTGCCTTTCAAAAAATGATGTCATTGATTCTGAAGAATCAACATGAAGTTCAGTGCTATTTGGATGATATTATTGTGTTTGGAAATACTACCGAGGAGCATGACAATAACCTGCAGTCTGTACTAAACTGCATCAACAAAGCAGGCCCCAAGCTCAATAGGTCCAAATGCAAATTAGACAAACTGAACTCTCCTTTCTGGGGCATACAATTTCACAGGCTGGACTAAAACCTGATCCAGATCATATCCTGGCAATTTCAAATGCTCCTCCTCCAACAGATTTGCAAACCTTACATTCCTTCTTGGGTCTTACCTCCTGGTATGCAAAATTCATTCCCAATTATACTTCTGTCATTGAACCGTTACAAGAATTACTATGGAGAAGTTCAGCCTTAGTGTGGACAACGGATGCACAAGTTAGTTTCGAAAGGGTGAAAGACTTGATTGTACATAGTCCAGTACTTGCATTATGCAGTCCCGCATTACCCACAATTGTAACTACTGATGCTTCTGATTATGGACTTGGGGCTGTTCTCACACAACTTCATGAGGACAACACAGAGAGGACTGTTGCATTTGCTTCAAGGACACTGAGTAATACTGAGAGAAAATATTCTACAGTTGAAAAAGAAGTACTTGCTTGTGTCTGGGCTACTGAAAAATGGAGAACTTACCTGTGGGGCCACACGTTCAAGTTGCGCACAGACCACAGCCCTTTGACAACATTGCTCACCACGAAAGGACTGGGAAGAGCAGGATATCGTATTGCTAGATGGTCTGCAAGACTACTTTCTTTCAATTATGAACTGGAATATAAGCCTGGAAACCAAAATGTGGTAGCTGATTGCCTTTCTCGCCAGCCTTTGCCTTCACCAAATGATCCACCGGTGGATGAGGATGTAGTAGTTGCGCTTATTACAAGCACTCTTACTGCGGTTACAAGAGAACAATTTCAAGCTGCTTGTTCAGCGTGTCCAATTCAACAAAAATTATGGGAATTTCTGACAAAGAGATGGCCCAGTAACCCGAAAAACCTTGACCCAGTTTTGCTGCCTTATTTTAGAGTTCGGGATGAACTTTCTTTGCTCGATGGCTGTGTGCTACGAGGTACACATCGGCTACTTGTGCCAGAAGAATTACAGTTAAAACTCATACACCTGGCACACGATACTCATCAAGGAATTGTCAGAACCAAACAACGACTACGGGATCTGTATTGGTGGCCAGGGATGGACTTTCAAACTGAAGCACTCATAAAATCCTGTGTCACTTGCCAAATGCATGATAAGACAGCAGTGACATGTACCCCTCCATTACAGCCTGTTCCTCTTCCTGAATCTGCATGGGAAAAAGTGGCGATTGATATTGTAGGACCCTTTGATACTGCTCCACTTGACTGTCATTATGCCATCACTTTAATAGACTATTTCAGCAAATGGCCTGAGGTGGCATTTACATCGCAAATTTCTTCTGCTACAGTAATTAAGTTCCTCTCTTCAGTTTTTAGCCGGGAAGGTAACCCCAAAGAACTGGTTTCAGATAATGGTAGTCAATTTACTTCCCTGGAGTTTGAAACTTTTCTAGCAGAGAGGAACATTTTACACAGTAGGTTATCCCTATATTACCCTCAAGCCAATGGGGAAATCAAACAATTTAACAGAAGTTTGAAAGAGAGTTTGCAAACAGCTAAACTGGAAGGGCGATTGTGGATACCCTTCACTACTGATTTCTTTCAAGCATACTGGGCTACACGACATGCCACAACGCAAAGATCACCCGCAGAGTTACTTCATTGGAAACAGATGACTACTAAACTGAACATTGCTGGATTGTTAAAGGCACGACCTGATGCCCCAAACAAGGATGATGTGAGAAAGACAGTTGAACAGAACCAAGCAAAGTCTAAGGCTTTCACAGACAAACGGCGGGGTGCTAAGGAACCAAAGTTTGAGTGTGGTTCCTTTGTTAGAAGACAAAAACCTGGAATCTTACGCAAAGGGGACCATAAATTCACACCTCCTCTTAAAATCATAGAGAAGAAGGGACCTTACACCTATCGACTTTCTGATGGGCGGGTATGGAATGCTTCTTATCTTGCACCTGCCTATGCACCAAGAGGAGATTATGCCAACACCCAGTCTGCATTGGATGACTTCAGTGTAGAACCAACACAACAAGACATTGCACTGGAACTAGGGCTTGAGAGACGGCCTGTCAGACTCAGATGACCACCTGCCTGGACTAAAGACTATGTTATGTAGTATCTACAGTGTTTTCAGTGTAATATTCCTGCCAACAGTATGGTGTCTTGTTTCATATTTGTTCCTGTGGTTAGAACAACAATGTTTATTTTAATTTGGAAAGTTTCTTAAGAGAGGAGGGAATGTGCTGTTTAGATGCTGCATGTGATTATTGGAACTGGGAGCACTGGTGTTGGGAATCTGAAAGGACAGGAAACAGGAAGGAGAGGGGAGGAGTTGAGGAGGCTGGGAGAGTTACAGTGTGCAGCTACAGCTTGGAAAAGAGACTTCCACTGTAAATAAAGTTCTGTTGAAGTTGTTAATACTTTGCTTGGTGGATACAACACCAATGCTCAAACCACTGAGCTATCCCGAGGTGGCCATATCAGCATTTAGGCACATTGATGGGACAGAGTTAAATAGGTTTCACAGCCACCTGCATGTAGCTTCTTCAGTCACCATGAGCTGCTGACAAGGGCTCTGTTCTGAGATGGTTGAATTCACACTCTGGTTTAGTCCCATATTTAAACATAGGACAGTTGTATGAGGAGGAGTGGAAATCAAAGAAGCCTAATGGAAACCATAAGACAAGCTCTACTCTCAGATTTTGGTGCAATTTCCTGATTGATCCTGACGGGGGTTTTTTTGTATATAACAGAACACAGAATTTGTCCATCCTCCAGGGGATCAAATGGTCAATACCTGAGCTTACAGGTTACACGTTTCCCTCAAAATCTTACATATTAAATAAAAATGTGAAAGGGCTAGTTAAACTATCATTTACTTATATTAAACAGGGGATTTTCTTAATTAACTTTCCTAATATTTCCAAATATTTTTTGACATTTTTACCATGACTACTCGATTTTTCAGTGACCAACTTGGAGTGTTAGGAATTCTTTCCCCACTTCCTGCTCTATGATTTTCCTGTTAGGAGTTCGAACTCAAATCTGTAAAGATTCTTCTGACAGCATCATTTCCTAGGAGCCTGTTTATTGATGTTCCAATTTGTTTTTCAGCATGTTAGCCAAATAAACTGTCTGAACATTTTTCCAAAAGTATTTGGAGAAATACCTTTGCCTTGCTGTATATAATTATGCTTGGCAGAACCCAAATGCTGCAATGACAGTTTCCATGGCTGTTTTCTAATAAGAAGGAGGACAAGATAAAAGTCCATCTATTGTTACACACTCTGCAGAGAATTCAAGCTCATAGACTTTAAGGTCAGAAGGAACCATTATGATCATCTAGTCTGACCTCCTGCACAACGCAGGCCACAGAATCTCACCCACCCACTCCTGTAACAATCCCTAACCTATGTCTGAGTTACTGAAGTTCTCAAATCATGATTTAAAGACCTCAAGGTGCAGAGAATCCTCCAGCAAGTGACCTGTGCCCCACGTTGCAGAGGAAGGTGAAAAACGTCCAGGGCCTCTGCCAATCTGCCCTGGAGGAAAATTCCTTCCCGACCCCAAATATGGCGATCAGTTAAACCCTGAGCATGTGGGCAAGACTCACTAGCCAGCACCCAGGAAAGAATTCTCTGTAGTAACTCAGATCCCACCCCATCTAACATCCCATCACAGATCATTGGGCATATTTACCTGCTAATAATCAAAGATCAATTAACTGACAAAATGAGGCTATCCCATCATACCATCCCCTCCATAAACTTATCAAATTTAGCCTTGAAGCTAGATATGTCTTTTGCCCCCACTACTCCCCTTGGAAGGCTGTTCCAGAACTTCACTCCTCTAATGGTTAGAAACCTTCGTCTAATTTCAAGTCTAAACTTCCTAATGTCCAGTTTATATCCATTTGTTCTTGTGTTCACATTGGTACTGAGCTTAAATAATTCCTCTCCCTCCCTGATATTTATCCCTCTGATATATTTATAAAGAGCAATCATATCTCCCCTCAGCCTTCTTTTGGTTAGGCTAAACAAGCCAAGCTCTTTGAGTCTCCTTTCATAAGACAGGTTTTCCATTCCTCGGATCATCCTAGTAGCCCTTCTCTGTACCTGTTCCAGTTTGAATTCATCCTTCTTAAACATGGGAGACCAGAACAGCACACAATATTCCAGATGAGGTCTCACTAGGGCCTTGTATAAAGGTACTAACACCTGCTTATCTTTACTGGAAATACCTCGCCTGATGCATCCCAAGACTGTATTAGCTTTTTTAATGGCCATATCACATTGGTGGCTCATAGTCATCCTGTGATCAACCAATACTCTGAGGTCCTTCTCCTCCTTTGTTACTTCCCACTGATGTGTCCCCAGTTTATAACCAAAATTCTTGTTATTAATCCCTAAATGCATGACCTTGCACTTTTCACTATTAAATTTCATCCTATTACTATTACTCCAGTTTACAAGGTCATCCAGATCTTCCTGTATGATATCCCGGTCCTTCTCTGTATTAGCAATACCTCCCAGCTTCATGTCATCCGCAAACTTTATTAGCACATTCCCACTTTTTGTGCCAAGGTCAGTAATAAAAAGATTAAATAAGATTGGTTCCAAAACCAATCCCTGAGGAACTCCACTAGTAACCTCCTTCCAGCCTGACAGTTCACCTTTCAGTATGACCCCTTGTAGTCTCCCCTTTAACCAGTTCTTTATCCACCTTTCAATTTTCATATTGATCCCCATCTCTTCCAATTTAGTTAATAATTCCCCATGTGGAACTGTATCAAATGCCTTACTGAAATCGAGGTAAATTAGATCCACTGCATTTCCTTTGTCTAAAAAATCTGTTACCTTCTCAAAGAAGGAGATCAGGTTGGTTTGGCACAATCTACCTTTTGTAAAACCATTGAAGTTGCTTTATAAACCTCTTGGGAAGTGTCCAGATCCAAAAAAGCACATTAGAAGTTAACATTATATGCGAGAAATACATCCATAATCTCACTTAAAGCTTCGCTCCTACACTATAGCCTAAAAAGTGGCTTTATTTGAGGCTCAGATCAGACTGAGGGTCCATTCTGTTCACATTTCTGCAATAGACTACATGTGTAGCTTTGGGAAAATCATAAAAGCATCCACAGATTTTCATTGTCTCTCTTTTGGTGAAGCACTTTACAGTGTCTCAGATTAAGCCCCCAAAACCTGAAACACAGCAAATCAGTGGCTATTTGGAAAAATGGCCTTAATTCCTCTGTCTTAGTTTCCTTGTCTGTCAAATGGGTAGAAACAATACTTACTCAGCTCCCTATTTCAAAGGGTGCTATGAAGTTAAATACATTCATATTTGAATGCATGTATTGCATTGTAATAACGCTTTGTATTTCCATAAAACCTCCCATCTGATGTTCTCAGTGTGTTTTTCCTTTGCATTTGTATTCTACATTGTCATGTCACAGTAAAATTTTCTGGGTAGCAATTTTAAAACGAGGGCTATACTGCAGTGTACAATCAGTTTTACTTCATGTTGCTGTACAAAGACAGACTTCCCAAGTAGGTGAATAGTTCTTTTGAAAGAGCTTTTCCTAACAGAAGGCACTAGAGCTATCACAGTGCAAATGAAACACTATAAGTTACTTGGTCCACATGCACAAATTCTGTATTCATAAACAAACTTTTTTTTCCCCACCAGGATCTTGATTTTGAAAACTTGACTCCTAATCTCTGATCAGAAAAAATACAGCTTGCTTTCTCAAATACCACGCCAGCACAGAAACCTATCTAAAGCACAATTCTGGTTAAAGTAGAGGGCACTTCCACATCTATTTTTTTCCTCCTAAGAGCGGAAGTATTGCCCAATTTTGACAATTATATGGGAAATGATAGACTCTATGAAAATTGCTGTGCCTTAGATAGGAGAGTAATTTTCAAGAAAATGTCAATGAAATAGGCAGAATGGGCTTTTCAGAACCCAGATCTTTTAAAGAAATACAGAGTCAACATTAATATAGCAGCCATTTCAGCATCAGAAAGTTCACTGTACTGTGAATCGGTTTCAGTCACAGAATTATGTTATAGTTTTTGATGGGTATCTTTCACTAAGGATGCAGCTTTTCTAGTGGTGGTCACTTTTGAAAGCAATGGGCCAAATTCATCCCTGGAGTAAGTCCATTGTGCAATAGTTACACCAGGGCTGAAATTGTTCCAGGATCTTTAATAGCAGTGATTTATCTGTAGGGCTATGGGAGGGTAAACCAGGGAAATGTCTCACATCTGAGTGATCCTTGGGATGGTGCATGATGGATAGAGCTATGGCCCACCTTCTCCCTATCCTCTTTCAGAAGGCAACACCCACAGGGGGCACTGGGAGGTAGCAGTGATTGTACTCCCCTGTACAGGCCATCACCTCCCTTTTTGCACTCACACAAGAGCTGGCTAGAATCTAGCCCTTACCTTATAAGTAACTCTGAGGCTAACACCTTAGTTTTTTATTTGCTTGTAGCAAGTCATGCCATCAATGGTTCTTCATAAGTAATAATTAATTCATCATTTACCTGAGTCAGCAGGTTAGAGACATCATTTACCTGAGTCAGCAGGTTAGAGACATTGATGTGTCTTTCCTTCCACCCTTTACTGGAAATATCCCAGTAACCTCACTGTTTAATAGGGACAAAATAACTTCTCACCAACTTTTTCTCCCAAACATAGCTCCTCCCAGTAGCCTCCTTAGACAGGGAAAATACTTAATAGCTTCCTTCACTTATAAATGAAAGCTGCCCCCACCAAAAAAAATGTCCAGAGACATTTTAGGTCAAGCTAATATAATTTAAATAAGTTACTTGAGAAGTTTGTTTTGGCACATTTTGTAGGTCTGGATATATGCACTCAATAACCCTTACACAACATAAAAATGGCCATACTGGGTCAGACCAAAGGTCCATCTAGCCCAGTATCCTGTCTTCTGACAGCGGCCAATGCCAGGTGCCCCAGAGGGAATGAACAGAACGGGTAATCCTAAAGTGATCCATCCTCTGTTGCCCATTCCCAGCTTCTGGCAAACAGAGGCTAGGGACACCATCCCTGCCCATCCTGGCTAATAGCCATTGATGGACCTATCCTCCATGAACTTATCTAGTTCTTGTTTGAATCCTGTTATAGTCTTGGCCTTCACAACTTTCTCTGGCAAGGAGTTCCACAGGTTGACTGTGCATTGTGTGAAAAAATACTTCCTTTTGTTTGTTTTAAACTGCTGCCTATTAATTTCATTTGTGATCCCCTAGTTCTTGTGTTATGAGAAGGAGTAAATAACACTTCCTTATTTACTTTCTCCACACCAGTCATGATTTTATAGACCTCTATCATATCCCCTCTTAGTTGTTTCTTTTCCAAGCTGAAAACATATGAAATATAAATAGCCCTATGTGTATTTGTCAGGATGCCTGTTAATTTGGGATTAAAGAAAATAAAAACATTCTAAATCACAAACAGATGATAGTCGGTATTATTCATAGAAGAAGGTATTTACATGGTCTATTATATTGTTTAGTTAGTTATAACTAATCTTCGGTGTTTCCAGAAAACCTGACTAAAAGGTTTCAATGATCAGAGGTGAAATTGTAATACTTTACAAAAATATAAAGTGCTGGAAAATCAATTGTAAGTGCTCACCTGCATGATACTGGAGGGCAGGAATTGCTGCAATGAATGGATGTATTGCTATGCAGTTTAATCTGCCCTGTCAAGAAGGGCAGGGCGACGGCACAACCAATCAGAATTTAACATTTAGGCCTGGTGGTTGATCTATGACAAAACTATTTTGTCATACCTGAGTGTGCTTAAATTGTGCAACAAAACTCTGCCTCACTCTTCTGCTGTAGGTATTACTTTAGCAATTGGAGTATAGAATTAAATCAAATAGTTTAAAGCAAAGTACAGATTTGCACTTATTTTGTTTCAAATGAAGTTTTTTTGTTTGTTTGTTTGTTTTTTGAAGCATCAGTGGCTTGATGCAATGCCCAGTGCTCACTATATTCAATGGGAATCTTTCTTTTGATTTTAGTGGGCCCTGAATCAGGGCTCAGACGAACAACAAAAATTAGATGTACAATCAAGAGCACATGTAGGTTATGTTATTGTTAAGGACAGAAGGACCAGGGATAGTTAAAAAGGCAGCATGTACTTGCCAGTGAGCTGTAAGCTACTAATTGTCCCCATCTCCTCCCACCCCAACCTATCTCTATATTGCAAGAGCCTTCCTCTTCTCTTCTGGCATTAGCCTCCTCATGGCTGTCAACAAAAGTGTACTAGTTTGCTTACAGCTTGAGGCTTTTTATTGGATAGGGTTTTTAAATTTAAAAAAAATGATATGCTCTCCATATAATTCTTTTAATGGGACGTAAGAGTTAATGGACCTGGTGGCAGTGGTGGTGATCTGTGGAATAGAAAACGAGACACGAGTCTGATGAGCTATGGAGATAGTTCCTGAGCAATATGGGGAAAAGCATTAAAGAGGAATTAGTAGCCACCCTGCTGTAAATTAAATACTGTAGAAAGGTATGTCCAGGCCAACAGCAAAACCCCTGTTCAGACATCATTAAACTATTGGTCTGCCTGTGGCTTTCAGTAGCCGTCTCTTGTGGCTAAGAAGCTTTTAACCTTTGTTCACTGATATCAAACTGCTCCTTTCAAAAACAAAAAGAAATTAAGTTCTTTGGAAAGGTGCCTTCCCGGCAGCCTTGGATATGGAAGGCTTCCACAGAACAGGCAAAGCAGGGGCCCTCCACATTATTCCACTGTTCTGCACTTCATCCCTTCTTCTGCAGGAACCATCTAGGATTGAGGACACCCTGGATGGTCCATTGAATCCATGGTCTGTCTGCTGAGATTGCCAACAAGGGTGTCAGTGATAGCTTTGTGTTTTGTGGTGTGGACATCTGTACATTAGGAATTGGACTGAGGCCACCTCGCTTACTGCCCACAGCTGCCAGTCATCCATCAGATGCCAACAGCTTTTAGCTACTATCCCAATGAGCTGGATTCCAACCAATGACCTGGTGCTAAGTGTTTCTATGCTCCTCTGAACCATCCAGAACTGCTGTTAAGCAGCTCCTGATTTATTTATTTTTGTAGACTGCAAATTGAAAGATGTCCCAACTAGCCGTTGGAACAGCCATCATGCTGTTGTAACCTCAGAAACACAGCCTTGCTAGTCATTTAGCTTAGTGCAGTCTGACGGACCCCTGCTGATAAAATCATTTTAAGCTCATACCTATGTGTACCTGCATTTACCTTCCCCTATGGTATTGTTTGTGTTACTTTGTCATGATCAATCACATACATCTCTGCAGAGGGATTTTTTGAAATGTGTGAAATATAACAAGTAGATACAAATCAGTACTTTGCATACTATAGGTGTTTACTCCGACAATTTCCAGTTGCATGGCCCACCCAGAGGCTGAATAGTTGAAGAGAAAAGGCCCAACTGAAGAAAAACAAAACCTTCTGTAGGGTTTCTGGTTTATCTGGTTTGTTGTTTAGCAAGATGCCAGCCAAGTCTTGGGCCACATGCTCTTCATGTGCCTTGACAGTCTATAAACTCAAACCAAACAATGTAATATCAACCTAATAGGGTAGCTCTTCTGTCTCACCCTCTTATGACAGTGGTTCAGCTCTTTTTTAAGGTTTGTGTGTATTTATGCTAATACATTCCTAGCTTAGATCCTGGACTTCTTAATCCAAAGTACCCATACAGTTGTCTGGTTCAGTGGGGGTACCTCCCATGAGGCAAGGTACAACAGGGATGAGGGACCTCCTTTAGGAAGCAATGAACAACCTGTACTACCCATTACAGTGCTTTTTACGCCATGTCTTTTACCAAACTAGTTCTGGGCTCCACTGAATCTCACTCCTCTTGGACCCTCAGATAGCAGTAATGCCCAGTAGTGGATTTCATGATCAGCAGTGGACAAGGGGACTTTGTTTATTTCTATCAGAGATTGTGCAAAACTTTCCACATCTCACCTTTCTCATCTCCAGGCTAGACTAGTGAATGTGCTGTACTTAGAGTTACTAATTAATTCCATCCCAAATCTCCAGCTGGTGCAGAATGCAGCTACTCACCTCCTATTTGGTCTGGGCCATCACAAGCACATAACTAGGGCCCTACCAAATTCACAATCCATTCTGGTCAATTTCACGGTCATAGGATTTTAAAAATAATACATTTCATGATTTCAGATCTTTAAATCTGAAATGTCTTTGTGTTGTAACTGTAGGGGAAGTGACCCAAAAAGGGGTAGTGGGGGCAGGGGGGTCACAAGGTTATTGTAGGCGGGTCATGGTATTGCCATCCTTGCTTCTCTGCTGCTGGCAGTGGCACTACTTTCAGAGCTGGGTGGCTGAAGAGCGTCAGCTGCTGGCTTGGAGCCCAGCTCTGAAGGCAGCAGCACCACCAGCAGCAGTGCAGAAGTAAGGATGGCATGGTATGGTATTGCGACCCTTACTTCTGCACTGCTGCCTTCAGAGCTGGGTGTCCAGCCAACAGCCACCACTATCCAGCTACCCATTATCACCCTTACTTCTGCGCTGCTGCTGGCGGTGCTGCTTTCAGAGCTGGGTGCCTGGCCAGTAGCTGCCGCTTTCCAGCCTCCCAGCTCTGAAGGCAGTACAGAAGTAAGGGTGGCAATATCAAGACCCCCCTACAATAACCTTGCATTTCCCCCTTGTGGCCCCCTTTTGGGTCAGGACCCCCAGTTTGAGTAACACTGGTCTCCGCTGTGAAATCTGTTTAGTATAGGGTGAAAGTACACAAAAGACCAGATTTCACGGTATAGACCAGGTTTCACCCTCCGTGATGCATTTTCCACAGCTGTTAATTTGGTAGGGCCCTATACATAACACACATGCTCAGGTGCAGTTGCTTGCTGGGCAATTTAAGGTGCTGGTGAAGATCTTCAAAGCACCATACGATCTGAGACCTGGTTATCTGATAACACTTCTCTCTTTGATGTCCATCTAATCTTTCTAAATGTAGATGTTTCCAGGTGCCTTCTAGGTACAGTATCTAAGCACCATTGCTCTCTACTCATCACAGCAGTTAAGGTGGGTGGGAAGACTGTCATCAATTGTTATGTCTGATCACTCCATGGCAGGTAGCAGAGCCTTCTCAGTTGAGGGCTCCTACAGTGAAGCCTGCTGGTCACAGCAGCCCCCCAGAACATGAATCTAGTGACCTTTAGCCACCATACAAGGCACATTTATTTTGTTTAGCATTTGAATGACTTACTATTTTTATTTTTGAGAATGGCACATCTCATTCGTGTTTGAATCTTTTTAATTCAATGCCAGGCTACCAAGGCAACAGACACTATCAAAATTGTAAATAAAAATGTCTTATTTACCTGATAGACCTTCACCTCTTGTTGGCTCATATCAGTCTTTTCTGGAGTGCAAAAAAACATCTAAAATAAATCATCTCCCCTGCTCATCTTCTGTGTAGCTTGCCTGGTGCACATGATCCATCCTCAGCTGCCTTGACACTCTGAGAAATAGGTATGAGACTTGTTTGTATGTGTGTATGTGTTTACCCAGTAGTAAAAGCAGGATCTTTGTGGGCTAGATCTTTTCAAATATTGACATGGGAACTTCCCTTTATTTTGGCGTTAGAAAGGATAGTGTTGTGCAAAGTCTTACAGGGGAAATGTATACTTTACATTGAAACATGAATGTCATATTTCATGAAATGTGAAATCATGAATATGAGTGCCATTCCCCAACCATCTTTTTCTGTCCTGAAAGTTACAGGCAGGTTGAGTGGAAATTGGTTTTATGTCAATTAAAATACATTTTTGTTCATCCCATGCACATGATGAAAGTCACCCTACTGAAGAATGTATAGTACCAGCTCCCTCGCTGGTGTAAATCTGCCTCGCTCCATTAACTTTAATGGATTTAGGGCAGTGGTAGGTGAACCGTGGCCACTGGGAGCTGCAGGTGGCCACACAAATGTAAACAAACTGTCTGGTGGCCCACCAGCGGATACCCGGACAAGCCATGTGTGGCCTGCGGGTCGCTGGTTGCCCACCACTGACTTAGGGCGACTTATACTAGTTGGCCCATATTCATTAATATAGTGGACATTTGAGGCCACATCTTTAAAAAGCAGAAGTCACTTGTCTATTTTTCAGAGTGGTAGCCGTTTTAGTCTGTATCAGCAAAAAGAACGAGGAGTACTTGTGGCACCTTAGAGACTAACACATTTATTTGAGCATAAGCTTTCGGGGGGCTAAAACCAACTTCATCGGATGCATGCAGTGGAAAATACAGTAGGCAGATATATCTACACAGTTGACATGAAAAAATGGGTGTTGCCATACTCTTGTTATAGTTAGTACGGCAACACCCATTTTTTCATGTCCTCTGTGTATACATATCTTCCTACTGTATTTTCCACTGCATGCATCCGATGAAGTGGGTTTTAGCCCACGAAAGCTTATGCTCAAATAAATGTGTTAGTCTCTAAAGTGCCACAAGTACTCCTGTTCTTTTTGTCTATTTTTGTGCACAGATGTTGGGCAAATATATCAGCTAGTCTCTGGGGCTCTGCAGTGAGAGTAAAAGAGAACTCCTCGGATACAGATTAGAGTGGAATTGCTCTGTGGAAATTCCTCCAGTTTAAAGGCCCTCACATATCTTTCCACAGCAGAGGCCAGAGAATACAAATAACAACAGATTCTCTGGCTTTCTCACTACCCCCACCTCAGGAAACCCCCCGCTCACTACTACTTAGGGCAGTAGTTTGCAAACTAGGGGGGCACAAGAGGTTCTCTGGGGGGGGGCACAAAGTAACTGGGATCCCGCAGGTCCCGCAGGACCCACTGCCATAATAGCAGGAGCGGGATAAAAATAGAGTGGGTATTGCAGGGCGGGATGGGAGCAGGGTTAAAAAATTAGTCCTCCTGTGCTGCAAACATCATGAACGCCCCAGTCAGCAGACGCCTCTCTCCAGCCACCCACCTCTGGAGGCAGCACTGCTACTGATTACAAGTAATGGAGGGGTGTCCACCGCAAATTTTGTAAATGGTAAGGGAGGAGTGAATGGAAAATTTTGCGCACCACTGACTGAGGGAGCCTCCAAAGAGCTGAGCTTCCTGCTATGCAGGAGGTCTGGACCATTCGGGTTCCCCACACCAAATCCTGCTTCTCACCAGTTCTGCTGCCCCCTCTCTCAGTCTGCAAGAGGTAGGAGCAGGATTTGCTCCTTGGTGCAGAACATTATTTTAAAATATGTATTTTATTGGCCAAATTATTCTACCAGTTACATCCATGGAACTCCACTGACTCACTGGTGTTGCAGGAGTGGAACTGAGTGCAGAATTAGGCCCTATACATTTATGTAAGATCCCGTTTACAATTTTTGAAAACAATGTTGGTATTTAGAAGTAGTTTTTCTACCATTACCTAGGAATACAACATATATTAAAATGTTATCTTTTAAAAATATTGTTCTACATTAATATTTAAAGAAATTAAAAGAAGTATTTGACTGGTGCAGCGGGTGGGAATGTGAATGTATGACATACTGACTGATCACGTGCTATAATATATATTCTTCTTACTGTATTTTTCACTCCATGCATCTGATGAAGTGGGTTTTAGCCCACAACAGCTTATGCTCAAATAAATTTGTTAGTCTCTAAGGTGCCACTGTCAGACTGATGCAAGGGGCCTTAGTGTAAATGAAATAGTCCCAATATGTAGGTATTCTTTAAAGAAAAATATATTAGGGTCTGATTGTCTTCTCACATTTGTTGGACACTACTGTCTTCAACTGAGTTACTCCTTATTTACTTTCACCAATGTGAGAGGAGAATCAGGCTGATAGGATTTTTGTTGGATTTCTGATTTAAATTTAATGATGGAAATGTTTATATCATTTGTATCACAAAAGCTTTGTTCAGTGCACTGAAAACAATCATATGCAGAATAATTTAGAAAAGGAGAAAACATGCTTTATGTAAACAAGGAAGGATTGTTAATCTGTGGTGTATTTGAATGCCTGAGGAAACAAGAGTTGGCTATTTTCCTTACAAAATAAATTGGGCATTCCCTTTATGAAGAGTGTAGCAAAGTTGGGGTTCATTAAATAACAAACCAGTGAATGAGAAAGGAATGAAACTTTAATAAAACAATTTGGAGCATTTCTGGTGAACTGCTGCACACAGCCATGTGTTCCCAGCCCCCGCCTCCAGGGCACATCACCAAATTCCGACACTCACAACACAATCCCTTATGAGGGAGTGTCTCCATATCAGAATCTTTCATAAACATATCTCTACATCTTCCCTCTTAAAGAAAAATGAATTAACTCATATATATATATATATATATATATATATATATATATATATATATATATATATATATATATATATGAGTTAATTCATATACACACACACAAACAGTTAACTATCTAATAATACATACATCCAATTCTCAACCCATCTAATACATTTCTATAAACCCAATGTGTCAACTACCTAGAGAGGAAAGGTTACCAGCAGATCATTCTCAAGTGAGTCTTTACCACTCACTTTCCTCAAATACCCCTTCTCCAGGCAAGTTAGCAAGTCTATGAGTCTTTCAGGACATTTAATCTCCAGCTCTGATCTTCTCAGTATCAGCCTTTCATTAGAGTCTAAGTTGTTCTCTTATTCTTTGGCAATTTCTCCTTTGTGCATTGATGATAAAGGATCAGTTAAATGGGAAATGCCAGAGTCCACGTCAACTGTCAATGTGTTGGAACTTTCTGGAATTATTCGTAGATCCCTTTAATTACATTGAAATGTATCCCCCTGGTCCATCTGGACTACATAGGACCTTGGATGCAGCTGTTCTTTAATGTTACCTCTTTGGCCCCAAGTATTAGAGGTGTGATTCCTCAAGTACACTCTGTCACTTGGGTTAAGAGAAGGGAGATCATGGGCCCTTTTGTCAAAGTAATATTTCTGTTTCCATTTCTGATTTTCTTTCATCTTCTGTATGGTTTCATTGTTATGAGATTTCAGCAGGTTATCAGTAATTGGTAAATTAAATCTGATCCTTCTACCCATTAACATTTGAGTTAGAGAAAAGCCATTTTCCAGAGGTTTGCTTTGGTAAACCAATAAAGCTTTATACAAATCACTCCCATGGTCAAAAGTCTTTTCATAAGGTTCTTTATTGTCTGTATAGACCTTTCCACAGTCCATTTGGTTGGGGGTAATTTGGACTTGATGTTTTCTGATGAAAATCCCAATCGATGGCAAATTGCTTAAAATCTGCACTGGAACATGGTGGCTCATTATCACTAAAGACTGCACCTGGAATTCCATGTCTGGAGAAGATTCCCTCATGCTGGCTATCACTAACTTACTATTAGTACTGTGCAAATTTCTGGATACAAAGAATAATAATCTGTGACTATTAAATAATCCTTTGATTGCTAGGTAAATAAATCAGTGCTGACCTTCTTATAAGGCCTTTGGGGAACTAGATGAGGTCTCAGTGGCTCTGCTTGTTGGCATGGCTTGTATTTCAAGCAGGAAAAGCAGTTTTCTACCACATTAGTGATGTTGTGATTGATCCACGGCCAATACAGCAGCTCTCATGCTCATTGTTTGCACTTCTCAATTTGTAATTGACCCTCATGAATCTTCTCTAGCATTTTTTTCGGAGGCTCATTGGAATGACAACCTTACTGCCCTTGAAAGTCACCCCATCTATCACAGTAAGTTCATGTCTGCAGTTCCAATAGTCTCTTACACTTGGACAGGAACTGCTTATTTCTTCAGAACACCCTTTAATTATCACTTCTTTAAGGATTCCCAATTATTCATCTTTATCCGTTTCCTCTCTTATGTATTGTAGTTTCCTGTTAGCTATGGGAATTGAATTTACAATCAGATCTACATAGGCTTGCATCTCTGTCACTAAAGTCTTCTCTGGTTTCGTGGAAGCCACCGCTCTGGAAAGTGCATCTGCAGTGAACATGAATTTACCAGGCATACAGGTCACAGCCAAATCATGCTTTTGCAGCTTTATCATCATACTTTGAATCCTTAAGGTACAGTCATTTAGCAGTTTGCTAAATAATGCTATCAGGGGCTTGTGGTCCATTTAAACTTCCACTATCTGTCCATAAATATACTGATTGAATCTCTCATTAGCAAATAATATTTCTAAAAGCTCATTTTCAATCTGTGCATATCTGGTTTCTGCCTCAGTCAGTGATTTTGATGCATATGCCACTGGTTGCCAACAATCCTCATGCTTCTATAAAATCACTGCATCTAATCCAGACTGTGAAGCATCTGCTGAGATTTTAATAGGCCTTCCTGATGCATAGCACTTCAACACTGGTTCTTATATCAGTTGTTGCTAGCCAAACCTTCCCATGATTCCTCCTGTTCTGCACCCCAATGCCATTCATTTTTATTCTCTAAGAGTTTTCTCAAAGCTGCTGCTTTGGTAGATAAATTAGGTATGAATTTTCCAAGATAATTAACCATTCCCAGGAGCCATTGGATATCTTTCTTTGACTGCTAACAGGGCATCATTTCAATGGCCGAAATCGTTCCCTTATCAGCTTTTACACTTTCATTCACCTCCCAACAAAAGTCAATTCTGTAACCCTCAAAATATATTTCTACCTATTTAGTTTGAGGTTTGCAGCTCTACTTGCATCCAGGACTTCCTGAAGTCTACGATCATGCCCCTTTTTCATTGAGCCCCGGATGATGATGTCATCCATTGAGGTGTCAACACCATTAATATGTTCATAGATTATATGTATGGTTTTGCGGTACACTTCTGGTGCTGAAGCTATGCCGAAGGGTATGCATAAGAATCTGTATCTTCCAAATGGGATATTAAATGTGCATAGTTTTGAGCTTTCTTCAGTTAATTTTAGCTGCCAAAAACCGGAGGATGCATCCAATTTACTGAAATATTGAGCATTCGCAAATTGAGCCACAATCTCTCCTCTGATTGGTAGTTTGAAATATTCTCTTTGTATAGTCTTGTTGAGGTCTTTGGGATGTAAGCATATACATAGCTGGCTGTTACTTTTCTCCACAAAGACTAGGAGTCCTCAATTTTTTGTATTATTTGCATTGCTTCCATTCTTGCCTGCTCAGCCTTGAGTTTATCATGGTGTGCAAATGGCACCTTTCTAAATGGATGGCTAACTGGAGGGACCTGCTTGTTTATCTGGATTATATGTTGACCCTGAAAGCAACCTGACCCTGGAAACAGGTCATGATATTCCTGAAAGAGTGCCTCATATCCAGGTTCAGTATGATCTTGTAGTGAGCGCACCCATTTTATCAGACTGAGTTTCTTACATGTAGTCAGGCCTAAAATTGTTGTCACCTCTTTTGGCACAATGAATGGGAGCCTGTACACGATGTTTTTATGGTTTTATAGCAATGCACCTCTCCTTCAGTGGTATATGTGTTCCAGAATAATCAGTTACTTTTATTTTTGTAGGTCCCAGTTTGGGTCTTATTATTAGTCTCTCATAATCTTGTTCAGAAAGAATATTAACCTGAGCGCCTATATCCAGTTTCAGTGGAATAATTGTTCCATTTACTGTCAGTATCCTGTCCCTCTTATCAGGCTTGCTAGATCCAAGTATGTCTATGAAAAACTCCTCAACCAGATTGTCTTTAACTGAGTGCACTTGACTTTTCTGCATTTGGGATCTGCAGCATTTTGCAAAATGATTGTTGCCCACATTTTTGACAGAGTTTCCCAAAGGCAACACACAGTTTGGGGCCTTGCTGTGATCCACACCTTCCATATGACTGTCTGTACCAAAGTCACAGGTTTTACTGAGTTTCCTTAATTCTGTGACATATTGCTCTATGGTGTCATCAGTTTTTTATATGCATGTAAAAAAAAATTGTCCCTTGATCTGCTTGCAGTGCCCCTACTTGTACAGCCCAAAATGTCGTTAGCCTTCTTGGCAACAAGTGTACACTGTTGACTCATATCCAGCTTCTTGTCAACTCTGCACTTGTCCTTGTTGAACCTCATCAGGTTTCTTTTGGCCCAACCCTCTAATTTGTCTAGGTCCCTCTGTAGCCTATCCCTATCCTCCAGCATATCTACCACTCCTCCCAGTTTAGTATCATCTGAAAACTTGCTGAGGGTGCAATCCACGCCATTCTCCAGATCATTAATGAAGACATTGAACAAAACCAGCGCCGGGACTGACCCTTGGGGCACTCCGCTTGATACCAGCTGCCAACTAGACATGGAGCCATTGATCACTAAAAAGCACCTACTCACATAACAGCATTACAAGGTCATCCAGAAGCCTCACAAAGTTAGGTCCCTTCAAATACCTGGTGGGACTCACATCCATTTCAATACAGCAGCCAGCTGTATTTGCCTTTTAGTCATAGCTTCCTTATGCTCAGCTCAAAATTACCACTCTGAGAGCCTGTACAATTTCATAGTCATCTAAAAACTCATGTTAGGTTTTGCAAGAGTCCGACTGGAATCAGTTAATGTTCACCTTGCTCTTTCCCTCCTCCACCCACTTAATTACCTCCTGCTACTTTCACAGGAGGAAATATTTGTACGACACACTGAACTAGATCAGTGGCAATTATTAGGATAGGAAAACATGAATACTGCTATAATACTGTCCTACGCATTTTCTGCAGACTGAACCCATGTTATCTTCTTTTGGAAGCATGCCCCCAGGGTTACTCTGAAACACATTTTCCATTACGGTCATCAAAGTATAAGAATATTACTTTAAAACCTCCCTACTTGTCCTGTCTTGATTCCAAAGACTAGCTGCTTTTTGGTCTTAGAGAATACTCTCATTTCTTTCATCAGTTTATTATTTTTAAGATAAACCTAGTCCACTCCCTTCTCAATATAAGTTACAGATCAGATCACTACTCTGAAGTCTTGTCTATGCTCGAGTTTCCCCCCTAAAATTTCCAGTCATTCCTAATACTGATGCAGCACCACAAGTGGTGGCAACAGTAGGAATTCTTAAGGTGATAGTTGTCATTGTCCTTTTAGCACCATCTTTTCTAGACTTGCCCTGGTCAGATTTAGATGACATATGGTGCGTCTACATTACAAATACTCCAGCACTGCAACTATATCTCTGTAGCGTTCTAATGTAGATATTTGTTTCAGTGATGGAAGGGGTTTTTCATCACGGTAGTAAATCCACCCCTTAAGAGACGGTAGCTACATCAATGAAATAATTCTTCCATCAACCTAGTGATGTCTATACCGGGGCTTAAGTACATCTCTCAGGAGGGGTGAGATTTTCACACCCCTGAGTTATGTGACTAGATCAGCTTAAGTTTTAGGTATAGACCAAGCCATAGAAACACTGCCAGCTGCTGAAATCTTGCATACACCAGTGATCCCATTTTACTACCACTGGTGGAGTTGCACTGGTGTTAGCAACATTGGAATATTTTAGGAGGGAAAATCAAGTGTAGACACAGTCAAAGAGATAGTATCACTTAAGTGAACTAACAAAACTAGAATAATGTTATTGAGTTCTTTTGTCTTCCTTCACACAGTCCATTTCAAAGCCTACCAAACTCCAGAGGTTCATCTTCCAAGTTCAATAAGCTACTATAACATTTTTATTTTGTTCCCAGATGGGATTTTAGTTTTGACTGGCTTCATACAATGCTCTTTGGCTTTCCACATTCATTGTTTGATAAACTTTGTAGATTTTTTTTATAGTGTAAAAGCCCTCTAAAGTAAATAGAAAGACTCCCAATGGTTTCAAAGGGGAAACCACAGAATGATCGTAAAATACTTATTTACATTTAATATATTTTTAATTTTGGTACATGTGAAAAGCTCATAGGGCCAAATCTTCGCTTGCCTTACTCACATGAGCAGTTCTGCTGCAGGCAGTGGTCCAGATTCTGAGCTCAGTTATACCTTTGTAAAATAACTACAATTCTACTGAATCCAATTGAATCAATACTTGGATGGGAGACAAAATAATGAATATAAAATTTCATCAGATAAGAAACATCACTATTCATTTGTCTGTTTAGTAAATGTAAGAACATTAATAACATTGATGGCTGCTTGCAGCTTTAGTTAAAACTGGAGTATATATTTACTGAAGCCCTCTAATTTTGGCCAGGTATATTTCCAGAGGTGTTGAGTGCCCTCAACACCAGTTCAGTCATTCTAAAAGTCAAGCTGTGGGTGTCTGACCAAAATGAGTGAACACTTTTGAAAATTCAGGCCCAAATTACTAGAGAGCTCATTCTTAATCTTAACAAACAAGGGAAGATTTATGCCTTATTATAAGTAAGGTAAATATCTCTCTAAGTGTCTCTAACAATGCACCAATAGAGACTTATCTCTCTGGACAAATATATCCTTCTGTGTGAATAATAGTTTATTTTAAGAGTTGTCTGGAAACAGTTTGCCTGAAACACATTCTTAAGGTAGTACTATAAACACTAATCCTTATGACATTCGTTATTTTTGGAGGGTTGATAATCAGAGCAATGTGAAACTTTCCAAATGGTATCTGAAACTCAAGCCACATTTACGGTGCTTAGTCAACCTTTCTGTGAACTTGGACTGAGCATTGAACCAGCCTGGACAAGTTCTGAACAAACCTGAACCGTTTTATATTTTCACCTGAAAACATGTAACATTTGATGGTTCTTGCTGAGTTTTATATTATATTCCAGGATTCATTTGGAATGCAAATTCAACAGGCAGAAACTCAGAAAAATGTTTGCATTGGTGCTGGTCGGAAAAAAACTTTTATGAATCCATTTCCCATCAGAAAATATAGTTGAAACTGAAACAATTGCAAACTTGTGTTGATTTAACTAACATTTTGTTTCAGAGAAATTTTTTTTTAAATTCCATTAGTCAAAAAATCCAATTTTCACATTTTTGGAATGAAATGTTTTGATTTTTCATTCTGAAATGACATCATTTTGAAATGTTTATTATTTTGTATTCAATTACATGTTATAATATAAAATTCAAAAGATCAAAATTGAAACAAAACATTTAGATGTGTCAAAACAAAACATTTCAATCAATCCAAAACTATTTTTTCCTGGAATTTTCCTTCACAGAGAATTTAAAAACTTTGTTTGGTTCTGACTTGAAATTAAGCCAAATTTTGAAATCTTAAAATCCTTCATAAAATGGACTGTCCATCCTCTGCCCAGTTCCAATTTGCACAAACCCATTTGAACCACTGAGCTTTGCACAGACTATTAATAATGATTTGTAACATAGGGAGCCCATTCCTGCTTTTCTCTTGAAGTCAGTCCTGAGTCTCCTCCTGTACCCAAACTCACTCCTGGAGCCCACACCCCAAACCTCTACCCCAGCCCTGAGCCCCCTCTCTCACCCAAACTCCCTCCCAGAGCCCTCAGCCTCTCCTGCACCTCAACCCCCTGTCCCAGCCCTGAGTCGTTCCCCCCTCCCCCCCGCACTCCAAACTCCTCATACCTGGCCCCATCCCAGAGGCCGCAACACCAGCCAGAGCCCTCACCCACTCCCCAACCTCCTGCCCCAGCCTGGAGAATGTGAGTGAGGGTGGGGAAGAGTGAGCGACGGAGGGAGGGGAGAATGGAGTGAGCAGGGGACAAGGCCTTGAAGAAGGGGTGGGACAGGAGCAGGACAAGAGTGTTCAGTTTTGTGTGATTAGAAAGTTGGCAACCCTAGTCACCTACAGTGGCATGTATATGTGCACAATCACTTAGGCCTGGTCCCCACTAACCCCCCACTTTGGACTAAGGTACGCAAACGTAGCTGAATTCGAAGTACCTTAGTCCGAACTTACCGCGGGTCCAGACGCGGCAGGGAGGCTCCCCCGTTGATGCCGCGTACTCCTCTCGCCGAGCTGGAGTACTGGCGTCGACGGCGAGCACTTCCGGGATCGATCCGGGATCGATTTATCGCGTCTAAACCAGACGCGATAAATCAATCCCAGAACATCGATTGCCTGCCGCTGGACCCTCCGGTAAGTGTAGACGTACCCTTAAAGGAGAAAAAAAAGTTACCTATCTGTACAGTAACTGTGGTTCTTTGAGGTATGCTCTAGGAATTATTTTGGAGAACTTCTATGGCTTGTGTTATGCAGGAGGTCAGACAAGATGATCACAATTTTCCCTTCTAGCCTTGGAATCTATGAATTCCATGATCCTCCTACCTTCCCTGCTACTGCAGATAGATAGACAGTGGTACAAAGGAACAGAGTAGAAGACGGCAGTCATGCCCTTTTAATGCTGCAACATTTTAAATGTAGACAAGCCCTCAGAAAGACTCCAGCAGAGCTCATATAAATTTTTGCCAAGCCCTCCTAAAATTCAATAAAATTATATCAAGATAAGTAAAAAATCATCAACTCAAATGGCACTATGAAATGGTAGAATAACAAAATGAAAATCAAAGACTGCTGCATGAGGCAATAACAGGAATTCTGTCCATACCAAACTGGCTCTACTAGATCCAACTTCATAAAACACTTGCTGTTTTATGAAAAATTGCTGCAGGAGATTCAAAATACAAGTTGCATTTGTAAAGAACAAGTACAGGACAGCAACATGGTAATTACAGGTCTAAATACCAAGCTTGGTAATGTTCAGCAATGAGTGCAGTCACTTCTTGGAGAATAAATAATCTAGAGGATGAAAGTTAGAGGTCAGTGGTAACATAAATAATTCACGGTTTTAAAACTCAAAACTTTATTGGACAGAGTAATAGACCTAGATATCCAGTTTCAGAATCTCAGCAGTGTCGGTAGGTACTGAATACGCACGAGCCCCATTCATTAAATAACTTCTCAGCGTGACACTGGCTGGAGGAGACCTCACAGAACTAGATTCAGACTCATAGCATAAATAAAGCCTAAAAACCATCCTTCAAGGAGAAGAACCACAATGACTGGTCACCATTAAATTAATTCACTTCCAAGAAAGGAATTGGGTGCTACGGCAATCCAAAGTATTGAAGTATCTAGGAAGAAACTATCTAGTGTACTATATGTCCCTTTTCCAACATATGCCTGGAAATGCAATATAAATGTGCTGCCTTTCTCACAATAAAAAATTGTAACCATAAAACAGGAATAAAATTTGGCCTGTTATACTTAGCAAAACTATGAATTGTTTTCTGGAACCCTTCATCTCAAAATTCAGTGAAATACATCAAGGCAATAGAAGCCAGAAAAGCTTCCAAAGAAAATTCAGCTGAGCCCTTCCTCCGAAAATAAGTTACACTACGGAATGCTGGAAACAGAGTAAGCCCATGTGGATCACAGAACAATTGCTTTTTTGTTTAAAATTTAACTCAGAACTCTGGACCAACTAGATGGACTTAGCAAACAGGTTCTATGCTTCACTTGTGCTACCCTCCTTTATAACCTTCTCTGTGACTAACCTACGCTTGAGTTAATGGTTATGTAAAGTAGTGCTATTGTTTATAGTACAAGAGCATTACTTACTGATTTCTTCACCATAAATGAGCATTATAGAAAATGTTTTTTCCTAGATTCTCTGCTTGTGTACTTATACCAGCTGAGGATATGACCCAGAAAATCTAGCCGCACATGTAACTGGTGATTCACTCTGCACTTCACTTTCACCCTCTGAATGGGGAGGAAGGGAGAACAACTTTAACTTCTGCTCAGTCTGTCTCAGATAGATGACCTGAAATTGTTTGTCTGACATTTTTTTGCAAATAATCGCTTTATAGATTAGTGGTGAATACATTTGATTGAATATTTTAGGGTTCTACAATGGCAATGTACAGTCTAGGAAGCCACAGGATGTATATAGGACCCCAAGAGAGAACCAGCTCACCTATATTGACCTGAAAGAATTTGGGCAAAGATTTAAATTTTATTCAACTAAAAGAGTTTCTTTTCCTTTCATAGCATCAAGCTGCCAAATTAATCTCAGCTGTAAAGAGGTGCAATACCAGTACAGTTAATGGAAATCCATCTTCTGAATATGGCCAACAGCATCATAGATGTTAGATGAGGAAAAAAACTGGATGACCTAATAAGCCATCTCCTTATCAGTGCAGAATTATTCCCTACATTACACGTTCTAATGTTTGCAAAGACCCAAAAGCTTGGTCTTCCACCACTTCCCATAGGATACTATTCTACAGTATAATACATCTCATGCCAGGAAGTTTTCCCTAATATTTCCCCTAATTTTCCCCTTTCCTGTGTTTATCCCATTACAGCTAGCTATATCCACTATATACCACAGTAAATAATTCCTCTCCCTTCTTGGCATTTACACGCTCATCATTTATTTGTAGCTTGTTATTGTGTTCCCCTGTCCCCTTAATCATTGCTGAACAAATCATCTTTATCTTTACTTACAAGCCAGTCCCTCCAATGCTCTGGTCATTTTTTTGCTCTTCTCTGAACCGCCTCTAATTTTTCTCTGGTAATGAGGTACTCAGAATGAAATGCAGTATGCCAAGTGCAGTTGCTCCTTCTTGCTCCATAATATGCATTGGTCTTTTCTACAGCCATATTTCATAACTAGCTTCAATCTAATTTGCTGGCCTCTGACATAACTAGCTTCTATCTAATTTGCTGGTCTCTTTCAGCATTACATTTCCCCAGGTTTCTCCCTCAGCCTAAGTATATGTTTAAGATTATTTTTTCCCTAGCTGTATTTCTTTCCCCGTAGAACAGAGTTTTGTTTGTTTGTTTCTGATTGGTCACTGCTAAAGTTACCCAAGGCCCAAAATGGCTTATGAAATTTGTTCAGAAATTTCTGCAACATTCCCCATGAGAGCTGCCATCACCCCAGAAAGCCCACTGTGATGCTCAACTGATTTTACTTACCGTGTAGATGTCTCCTGCTGTCTCCAGGAGAGGATCATGTAAAGGAATTTCCAGGTGTTTTTTTTTTCCTGTGAGCAGCTCTGAGGTGAGCTGTGCAATGGAAACTGGAAGACGGCAGAGCAGGAGAGAGGTGAGAGGTGTGGGTAACAGCAAACACTACTGTGCCACAAGTGTTCTTACAGAGAGAGAATTATGGTCTGTAAGGAAAAAGAAGAGGAGTAATTCAAAGATGGGAGGAGAGGGAAACAAAAGATTGCAAAGCCATAAAAATTCCAGCTAGCTGGTGAAGAGAGACCTGTAACTGGTTAAATTAACTCAGGTACTGGGGGTGTAATGTAATTATTTACTTTTGTTGCTGTTTGCCATTTATTTTTAATTCTAAAAAGGAGCCTGTTTATTTTTAATTCTAAAAAGGAGTTGTTTAAGGGCTTGATCCTGCACCACTGAAGTCAATGGGAATTTTGCCATTGGCTTTAATGGGAGTAGGTTCACGCTCTAAATCTAGATATTTTAACTGTAATGTAAGGAATTTAATGGAACGTGACTGTTCAAATTGCCACAGGACCAGTGGTAGAAATACTTGGTAATTGGATCACAGGAATAATTGCACCAAACAGATACATCTTCTGGTAGATGTTGAGAGTTAAAATATTTCCATGAGCTGTAGGGAATAGCAGGCTTAGATGTTTAGTGACCCAGATCTGGGAAAAGAACATCTACTTTTATCAATTGTTTAAATGACCTAAGCAGCTGGAACAAGAGCTGGTCAAAAAATTTTAGACAGAAGATTTCTTCATCAGAAAACACAGATTGACAAAGTTGGAATTTTTTTTTTACAGGAAAGTATCGATTTCATACAAATTTTCAATGGGAAATTATCAAAATGTTTTGTTTTGAAGAGGTCAAAATGTGTTGTGTTGACTTTACTATATTATATAGTAGTATATATAACATTATATTGATACAGTAATTAGTGTGTAAATGATCAGAATAGTTTGTCATTTATATCATTTTCATCTTCAGAGTGCTTTATTTATTATTATTTATTTATTATAAAGCCCTCCGAAGGAGCAGCATGGAAGGTGCTGCATGGAAGAAAGGCAGACAGATGGGAGGGAAAGCAGTGGTATCTTTAGCCAAGCAAAGGGGGCTGTGCAGCCATGCCCATATCTATTATATGAACATATGGAAATATTGGTGCCTGAGCCAGTTCTCCTAAGGGGCTGCCATAGTCAGTGATGAGGATGGACTATGCAGGAGACCAGAAAGAAATGGAGGAATCTCTCTGGGTGTGTGCAAAGAACAAATTGGCCACTGAAAGAACAGCTTGAGAGATGGCCCTTCTAGCCAAGGCAAAGGAGAGCAGCTCTGTACACCCCCAAACAAGGAAATCCAAGGCATAACCTGCAAATTGACTAACTGCTAATAGACTGCAGACAAGCAGCCTGTTACATTACCTACTGTTTAGGCCTATGCCCAGAGCATGTTAAGGCCCCAGAGCGAGGCACAGTCAGTCCTCCTTTGCAGAAGGGGTAGTCACTGCTCCATCAAGTGTGTATCCAAAACAAGTGTGTATCTAATCAAGAAATACACAGAAGAGAAATAAAATCAGTGTAGTTGTATATTTCAAAACACATTTCTATAAAGTGAAAAAGGGATTAAACATGCAAATTTGCCTGCTGGTTTACTCTTGCCAAGCCAAAGTTCATCTTATGTAGTGCAAAGTGGTGAGCATCAGTGTACGAATGTTTCGTTATAAATGTGGAGTCATTTATGGCTCTAAAGCAACTGTGGCACCTTGAATTTGGGTCAGTGAAGCAGGAGATATGATAGCAAAATGCCTAAACCCACAAACATGCTACACATGCACATGCTTGCCAGCTGTCACTCAGGATACAGGATAAGAACAGCCATACTGGGTTAGACCAATGGTCCATCTAGTTCAGTATCATGGCTCCTGACAGTGGCCACTTCTAGATGCTTCAGAGGGAATGAACAGAACAGTCCCAGCTTCTGGCAGTTGGAGGTTTGGGACACTCAAAACATGGGGATGTGTCCTTGAACATTTTGGCTAATAGTCATTGATGGGCCTAGACTCCATGAATTTATTTAATTCCTTTTTGAACCAAGTTATACTTTTGTCATTCACAACATTTCATGGCAATGAGTTCCACTGGTTCCCGGCCAATGGGAGCTGCGGAACCAGCGCTGCAGGCAGGAGCAGCGCGCAGAGATTCCCTGAAGCTCCCTCACTTGCCGTGGGCTGGATGAAAAGAAGCAGTGGGCTGCATCTGGCCTGCGAGGCTCCTCTTAGCCTAAAGCCCCTGTGTTAATCCAGCCCTGGCCATGATGGCTCTGCCCCTTCCCCAAGGCCCCCACCGCCTGGTCCCTGCTGCCCGCGGGGGTAGGGGAGTGAAGAGGGATGCGGCGAGGAGGTGAACAGCAGTTGTGGGGAGGGTGTCTCATGAAGGGCAGGTGAGGAGGCGAACAGCAGGTGTGGGGGCTCTCATGGCACGCGGGTTGGTGAGGAGGCGAACAACTGGGGGGGGGTCTCACAGCAGGTGGGGAGGGTCTCATGGCAGGATGTGGTAGTTTCACGGTGGGATGCGGTTAGCGGGGAGGGGTCAGGACCAGGTACAGGTTGGAGTCACTGGCGGAAGAGGTGGGACAGGGAGCTAGCCTCCCTAGGGGAAATTTCACCCACCGCCCATGCAAAAGCCATGTTGACTCTTCCTCAATATATGGCGTTCATCTATGTATCTGATAATTCTCTTCTTTATTATAGTTTCAACCAATTTGCCTGGTGCTGAAGTTAGGCTGGTACTTAAGTTACTGGTCTGTAACTGCCAGGATTGCTTCTGGAGCCTTTTTTTTAAAAATCAGTGTTACATTAGCTAACTCCAATCATCCGGCAGAATCTGATTTAAGTGATAGGCTACATACCACCATTAGTAGTTCTGCAATTTCATATTTGAGTCACATTTTTTACTGGTCTCCAACTAATATATCCACAAATCTGTTTTCAAGAACAGACTCAGTAGTTAGATGCATAACTGAAGCTTTGTACACACACATCTGAATTTTCAAATGAAGGTGCCTGAAAATTGTGGGATTGTTAGTGAAGGCCACTTGATAATTTGGCTTGGATAGTTCATTCTGAATGCTAGCTTTTACACCCACGATAACAGCAATTCTATCTTTTTCTGCCCTTAATCTGTTACTTAATCTTTTTTTACTACAAAATAGGTACACAAACTTTTTCAACATGTTATTTTATGGTTTCAACTGAGGGCAAGAGTATGTTCCATTTCAGACTCTTTTTTCCTGTATTAACTAGTTAACATTTGAACAGATCTTTCATTATGTAAATCACTATATATGCAAAATTTCCTATTAGCTATTACTGCTGTTATCAATATTGCCAGGGACTAGATAAGCTCTCCAGGGGGACGACCCAGTTGATACAGAACACCTTCCCCTCCTCTACCATCTTGTAAATGGAAGGAAACTTTATTATACTTGCCCACAATGTAGGTTATATTTAAATCCTAAAGAGGTTAAGAAACAATCGTGTTTGCTGATGGGTGTCCACCAGTGCCTGCCATTTAACTCAGGTGGATATTACCTCCTGATAGGAATAATAAGAAGCCTCATAGAAACAACACAGAGAACCTGCAGGAAAGCCTCTTCCCCAAGCAGCAGGTGATAGCAATGTTTTGTTGTAATACTGAGCACTGCAACAGCTAACTTTTAGGCACCTAGAAAATCACTGGCTCAATACAGCAATCCACAGAGAGTGAGTTAGGTGCCTAGGCTCCCTGTACAATTAAAGAGAAGAGACAGGCAGTTTAGAAAGCAATCTACAAAGCCAGCAAGCTTGGTGGGAAGATGCCTAAACCAGCCGATAGGAGATTCTAACAAAAGGGGTGTATTCTAAGGCCTGCCCCTCTCAGAGTTTGGTGCTTCTCTCTACTTGCAATCCACAGACAGGGGAAAGTTAGGCAGGTGAATGCCTGGTCTTGCTTGTGGGGCCTCATACTGTAGGTGGGCTCAGAGGCAATTTAACTCCACACATAACACCTGGAGTGGTAGAGAAGCAAGGAAGATGTCTCTGATAACTTTTAGCTCACTGGGTAGGGAACTCATCCAAGATGTGGGTCACCCCCAGTTCAAGTCTCCTCTTTGCCTGGTGAGGCAAAGGAATTTGAACAAGGATCTGTCACCTCTCGGGTGAGTACTATAAACACTGGACTGGGGGATATTCTGATGTGGCTCTCCATCTCTTTTATTGATGTTATTCCACTTTAACTATTTAATTGAATCATTAAATATTAATTGGCCCAAAGAGAGGTGGCAGATTCCCATTCAAATCCTTGCTTCTTACCAGGCAAAGGGGGGATGGACTTAAACTGGTGCTCTTCCACATCCCAGATGAGTGCTCTAGGCACTGGGCTCAAGATTAATCATCCTTCCCTTCTATGCCACTCTCAGCTGTTTTGTATGCAGTTAGGCAACCTCTGAGCACGTCTCCCAGATTTGACCTACTTGGCAAGATAGGTGTTTGCCTGCCTATCCTCCCACAGTTCATGGATTGCTCTGGGCCTTAGGCAGGAGAGGTGCCTGGATACCTAGAAGCAGAAACATAGGTATCTAAGGTACTTTTACTGCAAAAACTTAGGCACCAAATGAGTTAGGTGCTTACAGGGCTAGGCAGCAGCTAAGCAGGGGCTTAGTGGATCACAGTAGAGCCTAATAACAGGATTTAGGCACTTTAATCTGGGAGTTAGGTGCCCAAGTACCTTTGTGGATTGGGGCTTTGAGATGTAATGATTTAAAGCACTAGCTAGCAGCTAGGTATTATTGTTATAATTTTGACCCTACCTTACAGGCCAGATGCTGCCACCATTAATCAATACCTTATTCTATGAATTACTAATAGTGTTGATTTCAGTGGGACTATGTATAGTGTAAGGTGCAAAACTACTCATGGAGTAAAGTATTAAATGTGTGGGTGGTAGAATCTGCCCCACAGGTATTAGAAAAATACTCTCCTTTTCATCCCTGCATACTTACTAGCAGTCTGGGTCTTCAAGGTTTACACCACCTCCTGTGAAGTGTTGCGCACCCTCAGTACCAATTGAAATTAACAAGTGATGGCACTCAGCACCTTGCAGGACTGCAGCTTATGAGAAGTATGTTGGGGTTGAGCTGGTAGTCTACTTCAAACACAGGAGGTAGAGCTGATCAGAAAAACATTGATAGAATAGTTTTCCAGTGGAATATGCAGTTCCATTAAAATTTGAGATGCTTCATGAAATGCTGTTGATTTCACTGAAAATTCATTTCAGAGAAAAAGTGCACGGAGGGAGTTCTAACATTGTTGAAATGGGACTTCTCACATTTTTGGAATGAAGTGTTTTAACTTTTGTTTTCAAAACAACTGCTCATTTTGAATTTTCCTGTACTTCTATTAGGTTAAAATTAAAGTTAAAATCAAAATGATTTTATTGAAATAAAACACTTTGATCAATCAGAACCGATTTTTTTCAATTTTCTATTACAAAGAACTTCAAAAATTTCAGGTTTTATTCAGAATCTGAAAGAGATCTTTAAATTCTCCACTAAACAGAACTTCCATTTTCCACACAACTCTAACCAGAAGCAAATGATGGCCACAAAAGCATCTGGTTTTCATTATGTAAATGTATCAGAAAACAAAAAGATGTAACTATTTGAAAGCACATGAGGATCTCTCTCAACACCTCAGCATACCAACTGTCAGAAGATTAGATGTAGGCTTGTCAGAATCACTCAGCATTGGCCTAACTCCGTGAGTTAAGTCAACACTCAGTGGCTTAGAAAATCCCACTCTTGGAATGGAGGTGGAACTCCGATCTTTCCCTCAGATCTACTTTCTTTGAGATTGCTGAAAACGCTCATTTGGGTTCACCTTGTTGTAGGAGCCTTTCCCATCATGCTCTTCTGGTAGCTTTTTCTTTTTATCTAGCAGGGGTAAGGAGGTGTATCTCTGAAGTGACCATTTTGCATCCATGTGCTATGAGGTTCATCTTCTCCCTTCCAGCTGGTAAGCACTCTTAGTTTCTATTAGGGGAAAAGGAAGGGGCAAACCTGTCTTATGTCGGAGGAGGCAGAATAGTCTCACAGAGAGGATGTTTCTGCTTTAGACAAAAGATGCTCCTCTCTCTTTCGTAAAATCTCAGACATCATGGATTTACTTTTGTGGTGTTATAGTTATTTTCTGTGGTGTCCTGGTCACACTGATGGCAAAAATGGACACCGCTGAACTTAGGTCAATACCCCTGGTGTGGTGATGAATCTGCACATAAAAGGTCTTGTTCTAATAAGAGTAAAGTGTTTCTGTATGCAAGAAACATTTATTGTAATAAGAGCAGATAATGTTTTTTTTTTGCTTTATATATTCCTATTCAACTACACAAAAAGCAGTGGTTCTAGCTTAGTATACACACACACCAATGGCACCTTTTTCTCCATTACTGTCATCACATACATAGCTTGGATGAGATGAGAAGGAAGTACAGGCCCTATTGTTTGCACTGGCTCTTCTCTAATCTAGTTTATCCACTTCTCAGCATCTGAGATTTGCATCAGATTCTTTCCTTAGCACTTTGTCTCCTGTTTTCATTGCTCTGTGAAGAGAAACAGAGGCTAGCCTGAAGTCACACAGCAGATCAGGGAGACAGCCAGGAAAGAACCTAGATTTCCTGATTCCTAAGCCAGTTCTCTAGCCACTAGACAACACTGTCTTCTCTGTAAGGGCTCTTTTAAGCATTATTATTATATGGTCCAAAAAGCCCCCAAATCCCTCTTTCCTCCAAAAAACAATAAGAGCAGGTTATTGGGAGTTAAGGGCTTGGATTTTATTCCTGCCACAGTGAGGTTTTGGGCAAGCTACTTGGGTCATAATTTTGTGTGTGTGATTTTGAAAATATAGCCCTTAGTCTCTGTGTCTTGGTTTCTCCATTTTTAAAATGAGGTTCATAGACCTGCCCACTTTAGTCACAGGCTCTGAGCTCATCAGATGAATAGCATGTTATAAGTACAAAGTAAGTCATGTTGTTACCATATTATTGTGATATTTCAGAAATAGTAACTCTTATTTTATCACATCGTTACTAAGGATTCACAGCATTTCATCAGGCACAGTGTATAATATTCTGTGGGTGATGTCTTGTATCAGAAGGGCATGGAAAGCAATGAGACTGGCACAAGAGGCAAGAAGTTATAACTTTTATCAGTCTTGTGGCTGTGTGATTAACCCAGATATTAATAGGTTCTAGCAAAACTAAGCACCTATGTATAGTGTTCCAACTCATCAGGAGATAACTTATCCTTGTCTACACATGCAGTTTCACTGGCTTAATGCAAACCTGTGTGTGGACACTCTTATTTTGGTTTAAGATTGGCTTGATTTGATTTAGGTTAAGTCAATTAGGAACAGATTTAAGCCTGGTTTAAATCAAAATAAGTGTCCACAAAGGAGTTTGTGCTGGTTTAGCTTAATTAGTTCAAAATCATATAAATCATTTTGAATTAAACCAGTGCAGCTCTGCATGTAGACAAGCTCTCACAGCACTCATCTCACTAGTAGCATTTCATTTACTTCATTATACATAAATGAGTCATAGTTCTAGGTTTCTGATCCATGTGTCAACATTACTTTCCACTTCTCTGGTATTTTCCAGTTGATGATCTCAAGTGCTTAACAAACAGAATGAGTTTAACTTCTCCCATTTTTACAAACAAAGAACATGAGATAGAGACTATGAAATTACTTGCTTAAGAAATAGAATCCAGCTTTCCTCCCTCCAAACCTGTTCTCTAGTCCTCGACTATCCTTCTGACAATAAGAGGATGAAATATCATGTCCTGGATGCAGAGCAATGATTGGACTGCTACAAGATGTTATGATGTAATCTGCTGCTGCTATGTTGCTCAATTAAAGATAAACAATAATATTGTGTGTTCCCAACAGGTATTATCTCTATACCGGGTGACAGAAATCCAACTTTTTCCAGTCATTTACTATGTGTTCATGGTACTCCACATAAGTGTGTCTCCTCTGGTCACATACTGCTCAAGTGTGTCTTCTCTGGTCACATACTACATACTTCTCAGGCAATCAAAATCAACAGAGTGGTGCCAACCTAGGGCTTTTTGACTCATGCAAGGTGCTAAACACTCTTTGACTTAAGTGGGAGTTGGGGGGAAATTGTCAGGGGACCCCAGTGCTCTGCAGGACTGGGTCCCTAGTCTGAGAAACAAAGGGAATGAAGAAATATGCAAAGTTACGAGGGAAAGTTCCCAGATAAAGATCTGTGCAAGTGTAACCTACATAGAGGGGAGTAAGTCAACTTACTTACCAGATAACTCCTCTATCTGACTTAAAGTACACTTCTACCCCGATATAACGCTGTTCTCAGGAGCCAAAAAATCTTACCGCGTTATAGGTGAAATCGCGTTATATTGAACTTGCTTTGATCCACCGGAGTGCGCAGCCTTGCCCTCCCCTCCCCCCCGGAGCACTGCTTTACCGCATTATATCCAAATTTGTGTTATATCGGGTCGCGTTATATCGGGGTAGAGGTGTATTTGCACTGATCATGAATTCCTATCCTTGCAAGAGACTACAACTGGGTTTTCTATAGGAACACTCTAAATACTAAAAGTGGAAATTATAAGAGGATTGACTTTCTTTCTCTTCTTAGGAATCCGGTAACAGTCTTTACCATAAGAGAGTCACACACACACACACACACACACACACACACAATTAGCAGCATCAAATTTCTTTTTTTTAACTGGCACTCTGAAGATAAACCATTATAGCACAGCAATTTCAATGCATCTTAGCTAGACTAATGTAACTAACTAGAGATTTGTTGTTTTCCTTTAAAATGAAGAATATAACACTAGCCCTAAAATATAAATATTTATACGTCACAAAATAAATGTTGTGCTACATAACCAATTGTTTCATCATCCACACAACTTCAGAAAGGAGAAACTGACAATTACTGTAGCTAGACAAGGTGGATGAAGTAATATCTTTTGTTGCACCAACTTCTGTTGGTGAAAGAGACAAGTTTTTGAGCTTACACAAAGCTGTTCTTCAGGTCTGGGAAATGTACTCAAAGTATTACAGCTAAATACAAGATGGAACAGATTGTTTAGCATAAGTAGCTAACATATTTCAAGGGACCATTCAAGGTGAAGTGGCCAGTAAACACCTCTCCAGTCATCGGGGGGAAAGGAGAAAAAAAGCAGCTGTAATTACAGCAATAAGGTTGTTGGCTGAACACCAGAAAATATGAAAAGGAAAAGGGAGTGTGATGCAGGAGGGCCAGGGAGCTGTGGGAGAGGGTCCTGTTGGTATCCAGGAAGTATATAAACCCTAGGCTAATTAAGGCGTGGTTCCCTGTAGACTAGGGAGGGTTGCTACAGGTTAATTGGAGCACCTGTCGTCAATTAAGGCCCTGTGAGCAATCTAATAAAACCCCCTGCTTCAGGCAGTCTGGGAAGGAGGAAGGACTGGAGCTTGGAGGTGTGCTGTGAGACTTGGAAGATCAGAAAACTGGAGTAAGGGAGGGAGACTCCCTCCCTCAGTGTTTAAGGACCGAAGGTATCCGACCCAAGGGGGAAGAGGGTAAGAACCTGTAGGGGTTGAGAGAGGTTGGGGCTCAGAGTAAGGAGCAAACCCAGACCCTTCCCCCACTTCCCTCCTTTACCACCTTCCTGGGCCACTAGTGAGGCCCTCGGTGCTCCAAGAGCAGGGGCAAGGGGTGGCATCTTAGCCCCCCACCAAGAAAAGCGCAGGACCCACTATACTACTAGATACTAGAGTATCTTCATTTATTGGACTTTTCTTGAATTAATGCACTCAGCCTCCATACTAAAGCAACTATCAGCTTTATTGATTATGTCTTCATTGCAAGGGCATCCAAACATCATTAGCCAAAACTGTTAAAGTTTTGTTCCAGCATGTGAGGTCTCCTGTAAAAGCTGAGATTGTTTAGGACAGTGTCTGTTCTAGTTGTTCAAAAGTCCTGTCAGCAGTCTAGGACATGAGGAGAGCATGGCAAAACTCGTGATGAGCAGATGTGTAAATCTTGCCTGGTTGTTTTCAGATTTAAAAATCAATGCTGGTGAATTGAGTAGGGAAACTAATGGGTGTCAGCCAGTTTGGTGGAAAACATGATGCCCTTCCTATAATATGTGTAAGATGACTATCCCAGCTAATTGTATTGTGTGGCCTCACAGCCTCTTCCCAGGGGTTAGCACACCAGGGAGAGTCCCTGGAATGGTGACATAAGCATGAACTCAGGAACAAAAGAACATGTGTTTATTACTGGAAGAAGGTATGTAGGCAAATCCCCTCCTGCTGCTGACTTTGCCTCACCCTGGCTGGGAGCACCCCTTCTGACCTTTCTGTCAGGGTTACTTCCTGAGCCTGGGGTCCTTCCCTTCTGGAAGGAGCCACCATATGTGCTGCGCACACACAGACCCAGCCATCCAGGGGCGGCTCTAGCTTTTTTGCCGCCCCAAGCACAGCAGGCAGGCTGCCTTCAGCGGCATGCCTGCGGGAGGTCCCCGGTCCCGTGGATTCGGCGGCATGCCTCCGGGAGGTCCGCCAGTCCCGCGGCTTCGGCGTACCTGCTGCCAAATTGCTGCCGAATCTGTGGGGCCGGCGGACCTCCCACAGGCATGCCGCCAAAGGCTGCCTGACTGCCGCCCTCGCAGGGACCGGCAGGGTGCCCCCTGCGGCTTGCCTCCCCAGGCATGCGCTTGGAGCGCTGGTGCCTGGAGCCGCCGCTGCAGCCATCACAGTATCCTTGTATAGCCTGGTATCCCATTAAATAATTATACTAGCCAATCCTGCTGTTTTATCTGCAATCATGGAAAATCCCAGCTGCTTCTATCTCTTTCTAGTAGTTTTGCATCATTGAAACTTTCCACCTATATTTTTTTCAAGAGACTTTGTGACTGTTCGTGCCCCTTTTGTATTGGCTTCCCATGAATATTCTAGTGAGCAAATTTATTGACCGCAATCATTGAGGAAGCAGGAAATGTTAAGTGAAAATTGGAGAATTATTTTCAAAAAGTGAATCTTAAATGCTTTTCCCCTTAGCATTTGCACTGGGAACTTGATTTTAAGAGTTACATTCATCCAGTCAGGAAAGAGAGAGGCACCACATTACTTGGGAGTCCAATCACAGAAAGAGGCATAAATCCATTGACTATATTAGGTTGAGTTATCTGACCAGCTCTGTGAAACATGAATTGAAATAGAATGATTTTAATTAAAAATGCAGATATATTGTAACACAATTAAAAACATTGTGTGATGACTCAAAGGACAGGCAAACGCTGGTTGTTTAATGCAGTGGTTCTCAAACTTGGACCGCCCCTTGTTCAGGGAAAGCCCCTGGTGGGCTGGGCCGGTTTGTTTACTTGCCGCGTCCGCAGGTTCAGCCGATCACAGCTCCCACTGGCTGCGGTTCAACGCTCCAGGCCAATGGGGGCTGCAGAAAGCAGAGTGGGCCGAGGGACATGCTGGCCACCCTTCCTGCGAACCACTGGTTTAATGGAGGCTGCCTTCTATTAAAGATAGAGCAGAAGTGTATTCAGTACCTCTGGTGATACTTTAGGGATGTCTCTCCACACAGGAGGTTTTCTCTTGTGCATGTTTCACTGTATGCAATAAAATATTCAGGAGATAGGTAAGCCACAGTGTTCACTGTATATTCAATAGTGCTGTTCCCAATAAGTACACAATCAAAATAAATATTTACCACGTACTAGGCTCGTGAGAGAAGTCTTAAAAGCAGTGGGAGGTTCAGAATTCTCCACTTCAAGTGGCAATAAATTCCACAGAAGTCTTGACCCCTCTATGACTGCTGTTTAAAACATGCAGTACTTGCAGTGTTGCTAACCCCAAGCATTCAGAACTCATGAGCCAGACCTCAAAAGAATTATGGGACTGGTTTAAAGATTGAGATTTTTTTTAAAATAACTGTTGGGTTTTTAATTAGCTTTCTGGGCTCTGAGCCCTTAGGGTTCACATTTTCAAGCTTTTCTCTACAAGCATGCAGGCCAGATGCTTACTTTTTTATATATAACCCTTCTGTCCGTCTGAGTTAGCAGCAACAAGGGCCAGGTTCAGTATCTAGGGGTTCCATTTCAATAATGCAATGCAAAACTGGCTCAAGCCCCCACCCAGTGACCTGGAACAATTACATACCACCCCCCAGGCGCCTCTAGGAGGCCATACTTCCCCTCTCGCAAGCACGGAGTCTGAGTGTAGCAAAAACCTTTTAATAAATGAGGGAAACAATGTGACATTACATTGGGGAAACACCACAAACAGGATTCATAACACAAACCATGAGCAAAAGACCCACCTCCAAGTAAGTTTGGCAGTGTCCTTTTCCCCTCAGGGTCTTAAGTCCAATCACCCCAAAGTCCAACAACCCAAAAGTCTCTGTCCCTCGTCAGTGCCACCCCAGAGTTCAAAAGTTTATCTGCAGAGTTTTACCCCCCCAGCCTGGGTGGAAATGGGGGGGGCACACGGGGTGTTAAGGGGCACCTTACATGGTCCGAGACTGACTGCCACGCCTCTCCGTGGAGTTCTACTGCAGCCTTCACCACAAATGGCTCCGCTCTACCAGCCGTGCCGCGTTGCTCCGCTCCTCCAACTGTCCCGTGAACTGTTCCAGCCGTCCCCGCAAACTGCTCCGCTCCACTCCACCATGGTCGCTGTTCTGTGGGCTGCTCCAACCATCCCACAAACTGCTTGGCTTTGCCAGCCGCTCCACTCCCCGAGCCATTTTATGAACCACTCCAGCTGCCCCTGCAAACTACTCAGCTCCGCTCACTGTTCCATGGGCTGCTCCAAGCGTCCTGCAAACTGCTCCACTCTGCCAGCTTGTTAGCAATATATCTTCAGGCTCCCCCACTAGTTAACACAGCACTCAGTGATTTCAGCTTGTAGTAGGGGAGCCCCAGTGCTGGTGCACCATTGGCCCAAAGTGAATTCAGCTCAGCAACCTCTAGCTAGACTCTTGATGGAAGCAAAAATTAGCTCTGCTATTCAACAGTGGAGAGCAGGTAGTGCAATTGGTGTTCTAGGCCCTCAAAGGAGACCCATACACATACCTGTCCCCAACCTCTCAATTCACTGGGTTTTGGAACCCATGTCCCTTGTCTAGCAAGTGCTACTTAGGTGATGGTGAGACCCTCTGTCATAAAACAGTTTCATTGTCCTTGATTCACATAATCAGGGTAACAACACTTTATTCCTCCTGCCCCAATAACAGAGAAACTGGGGATCCCACAGCTGCCAAAGTGACCATTTTGGGCTGCCGTGGGCTCATGCTAGACGGGGTGGGTGTGCCTATGCAAACAAGATCATCCTCTAAAGTTCTTTTCCACACACGCCATAATTCACCACCAGATGTCAGGGTAGAGCTCATCCTGACTCTGCTTACATCTAAATGAAAGCTGGGATTCTCATGCGAGCACATATCTCCATCAGCTAATGCTTTAAGAAAACCCCCAAATGTTACAAAATTGATCATAAAATCAGAAGGGTTGATAACACTGTGTGCTGATATACACCAGCTGAGGATCTGGCCGGGAATTGTCATGAAAGCTCAGCTGTCAATGTTTCATCTCCATTTCATAACAAGCTACAGGCTAGAATCATATGAGGGAATCCTTTCCCCTCTTTATATTCCTTCTTCCTGCCTCCAAATGCTCTGTCTGAATCCAACTACAGAACTCCAGTGCCTGTCACTGCAGTGCTTTTACTTACTCAGATGGGTTTGCCAGTATAGAGGATAGTCATGCAGAGATATGTAAGTGAAGCAAAAGCTTTAAATTCAGTTTTCAGCTCCCAGCTCCAATTCCAAGCTAAATGAGCTTTGTATTTCATCTCGCTGTTGCCCTCTAGTGCTTTTCTTTCAAATCTTTCCTATAACAATTGCTATATTGCAAGGGATGAACAATTTAATCATTACAAAATTCAAAAGCAAAGATATTCATTTAAAGTTCCTGTGTCCTCCAGTATTGCACAGGAACTACCTTGCTGGGTTCATTAGACCTACTATTTATTTAATGAAACAAATTTCACTGAATACAGCTTTGTATTTTCATAGCCCTTGTAATAGAACTTATTAGTAATAATATTGCTTCTTTGTATCGCACTTTCCACCTTCAATGTGCTGTGCCAACAGTAACTAATGACTGCATGTTCTAGGAAATTGGCCCATTTGGATTTCATGCTTCTAAGCAAATGGCTTTAATCCATGGGGAAAGGAAGGAGAGCTTTTTTTCCTTGGAGAAAAGTGATGTTCTTATAAAGTTCTGTAGTACTCCCAGATACTACAGAGGTCAGCACCTCAGAAATAGACATAATGGCCATGGCATTTCTTCAGTTTGTACAGAGAGAAGGGACCAAGCATAGGAGGATCTTCCCCTCACTCATGGAAAGGGGGAGTGCCACCTCAATGGCCTTACCTCCTCCTCAGAACCCGCTGGGACTCCTCATGGAAGTGATTGTGAGATCTTTCAGGTGGGAGGTGTAGAGCATGCACTGACCCACAGACCTCCAACACCTGAACTAATGGAAGAACTGGTAACAGGAGTAAGCTGATATCCTTGGTGTGGACCAGCCACTACAGGGAGGATGAGATACACACTTTACTGTGCACAGAAACCACCTGTGACACCCTGGCAACCCAATATTCACCACTGTCATGTAATTAGGATATGTTTTGTGCAAAGTATACCTTGTGAGGTATCATTCTAAAAGTCATGATCTGCTCGACATTAATATCTAATTGGATTGTATGTGCTATCATCATATGTGAAGCTATGAAGTCTGTCTATGTGTGTGTTACTGAAACATGTTGTGAGGTTGAAAGCACCCACAAGCAGCCTTTCAGGTACAACAGTAAAAAGGCCAAACAATGTTAATGGCTTATTGAGGAAATGTGCACAAGCACAAGGATTACCCCAGGAACTGTGTACAATAGAAACCTCTCAGAGATAGCACTACACAATGGGAACTGTTTGACCCAGGTCACAACAAAAAAGCTTTCTAGCCAGTGGGAAGAAGATATAAAAGGGGGAAATGACATCATGATGGTATCTCACTCTTCCTACAACAACCCACCTGGAAACGCCTGAGGGGCAAGTAGAACTGTGGGACATGATGGTCCCAGGCTAGAGGGATTTCTAGCCTGTGTTTGAAAACCTGGGAAAGCCAAAGCAACTTGTGCCTTAAGAATCTGCCAGCCTGTTTATCACTCCAGGTAAGAATTTGCTAATTCATATCCTACCTATATCTAGTGTGTTAAGGTTAGTTTGTGGTTTTATTTATTTACTAAGATAATCTGCTTTGATCTGTTTGCTATCTCTTATCACTTAAAATTTATCATTTGTAGTTAATAAACTTGGTTTTGTTTTGTTTAAAACCAGTGTGTAGAAATCACAACTTGGGGCAGAAAGCTGTTGCATAGCTCTCTCCACATTGAGGGAGGGGGTAAGTTTCATGAGCTTATGCTGTACAGTTCTCTGTGCAGTGCAAGGCAGTATAATTTTGTGTTTACACTCCAGAGGGGGGTGTGCACTTGAGTAACTGGGTAGTTCGTTAGCTGAGCCTTCCCATACACACAGATGCTGAGATCAGCTCTGTATAGCTGCAGCTGGTGTCCCTACCTGTATGTATGCTGGTAAAGTGCAGTCTGAAGCCTGAGGGAGGGCTTGGCTTGCTTGCCTCAGCAATACAGTGTAAAGGGAGCCCAAGCTGGTAGGTCAGGCAGGCTCAGTGGTACCCCAGTCCCAGGTGGCACCCTGAAGCGGGGAAGGGAGGGAACCCATCATACCCCATTACTATTTCATTACTTGCTGAAGATCTCAGTAGAGAGGCCAAGGACTGAATTGACACTTGAATTCTATTTTGTAAACACCAACCAGCCTTAAGTTTTAACTATTTATTGGCCATTAGCCTGGGTTCTTTTTTGGTATTTTTTTGTTTTGGGGTTGTTGTTTTTTTGTTTGTTTGTTTGTTTGTTTTTTACATTCAGGGTCAGATTCCTAGCTGGCATACATCAGAAACACTCCTGTAAATTTAGTGGTGCTACTCTGATGTATGCCAGCTGGGAATCTGGTCCATAGTTTTCAAAGAGATTAAAATCTCAGTAGGAGTTTTGAGCACTGGTGTTAATTATAATTATATTATATCAAATATAATATATTATAATCAAACAGCTGGATAAAATGGGAAGTATCTGAAATAAGAGCATTCTTTACAATATTCTTTGACATAAAACATTTCTTGCAAACGAGAAAAAATACATAGAAATACCATTGAAGACACTGCTGAAGTTTTTTCCAAAAACAGACCTGACCAACCCTGAATTCTGGGAATGGGGGTTGAAATGTAGAATCAAATTTTGCATTTTTGGCCCTTTTCTGGGGTTCCAGTGTGTTTTGTTTTGTTTTATGGGGGGGGAGTAGGTACAGTCTTTAATACCTCCATGGAAGTGAGGCCTCCATCCAGCTTCCATCAAAACCAATGGAAAGATTCACATTAACTTCAGTGGGAGCTGGTTTGGTCCCTTTGTGATGTTCAAAAGCCCCATCAAGAGTACATGTCACTATTTGGAAGCAGCGTAGTACATTTGTTGAATTTTTGTTGGATTCCACTTTCGCTTTTCACTGTGTTCAATTTTTTTATATTTAAGACTGAATTATTTTAATGAAAATTCAAAGTCTATGTGGCCCTGGCAGAAGTATAACAAAAGGTTCTAGAATGTAGGGAAAAGATCTGTGATGTTCCAGAATCATCATGCCCTCTTTGATAACAGAGGGAGGTGTAGTCTAGATAGTCTGAGCAAAGAACTGGACTCCACAAACTCTGGGAGGTGGACACCCAGTTTCTGCTAACAACCACAGTTCTGAGCAAGGCTTTGGGGGGAAGAAAAGGGAGTAATACTGCTTCTTGTTTTTCCTATCAGTTCCTTTCCTGATATAGCTTTTATTACTTCTTTTAAAGCCTAGAGAAAGGTAGAGCAGTAGTTGGGAGAAGCAAAGGATGTGCAGTAATCATTTGTGTTTGTGCATGGAGTAGAGTAGAGTATGGAGTACATATATCTGCTGTACCAGTACTCATGGAAAAAAAGCAAACTGTGTATTGGTAGCTGTAGCATAAGGAATAGGGGTAGTAGCTCTTTAATTGGTTTGTGAACCCTCTAGCAGTAGTCACAATGTTCTATATTTCAGAAGCCCCCAGAATTCCATCAGAGCAGTAGTAGTATACATGTAGCTAGGCCTCACGTTTATGTATGTTTAGTAAACATAGTTGTTTCAGTTCCAAACAGGCAAAGTTGGTTTATTCATATTGTTCTTGTTGTGTAAAGATAAAAGAAGAGCTAATCAAAGGACCAGAATAAACAACAAAGAGTCCTGTGGCACCTTATAGACTAACAGATATATTGGAGCATGAGCTTTCGTGTATCCGATGCATGTATCTGACGAAGTGGGTATTCAGAAAGCTCATGCTCCAATACGTCTGTTAGTCTATAAGGTGCCACAGGACTCTTTGCTGCTTTTACAGATCCAGACTAACACGGCTACCCCTCTGATACAGAATAAACAGGGCTCTCATCTTGGCCGTGGGAAAACCAAAATCAAATCTCTGCTCCAAATTAGGTAGAGCAGGAACTTGAACATAGGTCTCCCACATGAGTTTGGGTTGGGTGGGCCTTTCTCTCTTTATATTTACCAATGAGAGGACAAAGGATGTATATAAGGACTCCCCAGCCAGAAGAATGGAAGGAAAATTGAGGCTCCAAGAGAACAAGGCTGGGTCCCACACCTATAATGCTTTGCTATATATACAATTTTAAATATTATGAAGATTGAATTTAGATTTTAATTTGTTGATTTAAATTAGGAATCTGTCTAGAGTACCAATTGTGTTCACACATTAGTTTGCACACCCATTGTCTTGCAGGCTCAGGATCTTGATATGGTAGAGAAGAACCAGAGCTCAATTAGATAAAGATTTGTATGTCCTCTGTCTGATTTTTAGCTGGGCCTGTCAGTTACAGATAGTGCCCTAGGTGAGCCCTTTGTAGATTCAAAGCTGTTAATAAATCATGAGTTTAGAGTTTAAATACAATAGGTTTGTTTGACTGTAATTTTTTCAGAAAGGACAGAGCTCTGGCTTGTGCTCCAGTAAAGAGTTAGGCTGAGGTACAGGCAAGGGAATCTAATAGACAGGATATATAATTTCCCCACACACCCCAATATTCTGTAGCATCTGAGATTAAATTACTCCATGTGACTATAACATATTGTACTATAAATCAGGGTACTAAGTCTCAGTGTAAACAGTATAAATAAAAATGTTTTAACCCATGCCACACCACAACCAAAAAAATTAAGTTAAAGCAACTATATTGTGTATCTGTCTGTTAAACTGATATGCATCAAAGGCCTTGCCAGAGCACACATAATTTGGGATTAATTTCCTGCTAAACTTTTCTGCTGCCCACATCCAAACAAGCCAAAAGGGATGAGTAATGAGGAAAAACCTGTAACTCTCGCTTGATTATCTAGCCAGGAGTTTAACTGTTTAAATCAAGAAGATGTAAGGAGGAAAATAGGCCCAGATCCACAAAGGGCTTTAGGTGTCTAAACCCCAGATATAGTTGCTACTATGATCCACAAAACCCCAGTTCAGCTGTTGCCTAAACTCACTCAGCACCTACATTTTTGCCATAAAAGTTCCATAGGCACCTACGTTTCTGCTTCTGTGCACAAACGCGGTTGCCTTACCTTAGGCATTTGGATACCTATCTCATCCCTAAGCTCCAGTGCCATCTTCAAACCAGCTGAGAATAGGCATCCTATCACCCCCCGTGAGGTCTGATCCAGAAGGAGGAGCAGCCTCCCTTGTGACTATTAGCCCAGTAGTTAGAGCACTCACCCAGCATGTGGGAGACCTGTATTCAGTTACCCCTTCAGGAGGAGAAGAATTTGAACAGTGGTCTCCTGTTTCTCAGGAGAGTACCATAACCACTGGCCGATTTGGGGGGGGGGGGGAACCCCCCTCTGTCTCTTGTTGAAGCGCTTCCATTTTGAATACTTAGATAGTCTTGGGCTACAGAGCTTATGAAAGAGAATAGCACTATAGCCTGGTGGTTAGGGTACTCCTCTACAAGGTAGGAGACCCAATGTCTGGTTCCCCTGCTCCAATGACTATTTAATTATTTATCCATAGTGGAACTGCTTCAACAGGAGAGAAAGAGAGACCCAGCTCAGAATATCCTAGTGGTTACAGTATGCTCCTGTGAGATAGGAGACACCTGTTCAAATCCTTTCTCCCCATTAGGCAGAGAGGGGAATTGAACCTTCTGATGAGTGCTCGAATCCTTGAGCTAAAGGTTATAAGTTGAGAAGCTGCCACCACCGCCTCCGCTTCCTCTGGCGTGTAGTGAGCGTGGTGTTAGGTGTGCACCAACACTGTTCTTACTTAAGGCACCTCCCCGCTGTGGATCACAAGCAGAGATAGGCACCTCCTTGCAAGCCCAGATTTAGGTGCCAAACTCCCTGGGAGGTGCAGGAGTTAAGACATACCCCTTTCATTAGTATCTCCCATTGGCTCCTCACTTGGTGTGTTGGCTTTTGTGAATCCGAATCTCAAGTGCCTGTTTCTTCCCATGCATTGTATAGGGAGCCTAAGTGCCAAACTCAGGCTTAGTGGATTCCAGTCATTTTCCAGCTGCCTAAAAGTTAGGTGTTGCAATGCTGAATGTCACAAAGGCTAAGTCCCTTTGTGGATTTGGATCCTAGAGTTTAACAATGAACCAACTAACCAAACTGTCTCAGATTAGGAAACTCTGTCTTTGCTGGGTCAGACAACTGGTTTATATTTTGGTCCAAACAGCTCTTTTTTCCCCTTTTGAAATAGAATGAGTGACTCTGTCCTCAGACATGCAACTAAAAATGCAGAAATATCAGCATCTTTCATAGTATTTGACCACTATGTATTTGAGTGACTGCCAACCCCATTATTATTAGGTCCTGATCCGGTAACTAGGTCTATCTGTGCAGGACTCTGCCTGAGCAAATCCAGTTGAGGGATCAGGACCCACATTTATAAACCCATGATTAGAACAATTTTCCAGGCTCCACCATCTGTTCCCCTGCCTTTTACCATGATGATGGGAAACTGAAAAAACTAATGGCATTTTATTCAGCTTAGACAAGTGGGCAAGACTGGACTGCATGTCTGAATTAAGGGATAACTGTTACCACAAATAGAAATTTTAAATCAAATTGAAGACCGAGCTCATATCAGAGTCTCTCTCTCTACAGGGACTAGTATTGTCGGAGAATAACAGAGTTCTCACTTTTTGTTTGGGTACAGCAAGTCAGATACTTTATTTTCTCTCTATCAATTGCATAGAGCGAGAAAGCTAAACAGGTCTCTCAACAGGTAAACAATTACAGCAAGCATTTATACCTTTTGTTACAGACAATAATGAGCAACAGTTGTTTATACATAGGTCATTCTGATATCTTGTTTTGCTCACTAATTTAGACTCTTAGTCTACATTCCATATTATCTACACAAGGTCGCAACAACTTCTCACACAGTTCTTTCCCACTCGCCTCACACATTCCTCTGTCATACAGAAGAACTGTCATACAGTGCAGCCCCTTCCTGTCAGTTCTTTCTCTGCTTCCACAGTATGTAGAATAAAAGACACTGAGAATATATCCTTCTGGTAACAACATCACAATGCTCTGCCCAGATTTTTCTGGTCTCTTCTGATCTAAACCTCAGCATTCTGTTTCCCTGTATCCCAGCCAAGTTCTATACCCCAAAACCATTTTTTAATAACCTTGGTTACCTTTGCTAGCAAGCTGCACATACAGAAGATCTCTGCCAGACTGTTTCAATAATTAAGGAGTTAAATGCTGTTTTTATGCTGATTGTTCAATGGTTGTTAGCTTCCTAGATAAATGAAACAATAATTATGGTTATTTTGGTGTCTGGTGCAAATCAATAAATATTCTCAAATACCAGCTCTAATACATAATTTTTAGCTATTATAATCCTTTTAAGCATCTTGTCAAGGCTTCTGACAACTTTGATAACAAGGAAAATGGTATTTTGGTATATTTTTGTAATAAATGTCCTTAAAAAATCAATAAGTCTTTCTAAATCCTATTTTCCCCTAAATTTTATGTGATTCTGCAGCTGATCTATTATAGAAGAATTCAAGCATGAGAATAAGAGAGGAGTTTATGAAAATAACAAGGACACTTGGTGGCTTATGTCTGGATAGTTTTCAGGCATGCACATAGGATTTGATTCAGTGCATATTGAAACCAAGGGAAAGAATCCCACTGACTTCAGTGGGCTTTCGATCAGCCTGTATTAACTGGAATACTTTATTTTTAATTACATTATTTTTATATGTCATAACTGAGCCACAACCAGCTGCACAAAGAATAAAGTGGGAAATCACAAATGTATATTGTAATAGGAGAAAGTGTGTTTACATGTTTTACTCTCGAGATAGGAGGATGTATTATTTTAAATGTATAAAGTAAGATTAGTGGGTTTTGTAGCTGCCACTTAGTGAGTTTAATGATCTACATTGAATTTTAATTCATATTAAAGAAAAAAAACTACAGTTAAAATAATTTGTTCCACTCTCTTTTGTTATGGCATGTCATAATACATACTATTAGGCTACATCTACGCTACTGTCTCTGTTGGCAAAATTTATGTCACTCACGGGTGTGTGAATATTCCACACACACACACACACACACACGAGCAACATAGGTTACGCTGACTAAAGTGCTAGTGTGCACAGTGCAAAGTTGGTGGGAGAGTTTTTCCGGCTGACGTAGCTTATGCCACTCACAGAGGTGGTTTCTTTATACCAACGGGAGAGTTCTCTCCTGTCAGCATAGAGCTTCTTCATTAGATGTGCTGCAGCGGCACAGCTGTGTCGGTACAGCTGCAGTGCTGTACATGTAGACATGGCCCAAGTTAACCAGCTGTGTAGTTAGCGTAATATAAAGTCACTATATTCTTATGGCAATCTTTAAACCATTACATTAAGATCCAGTTCTGATGGGAAATCATATTTTTGGTATAATTCTGTGGTGTGTACCACATGTCAGGAAACCCTGCCACTCTTCCTCTACAGAGCCAGTGTGCTCATGTGGGAATGTGTACACATGCAACAGTAACTCCAGCACATAAACAAACCTCTAAACTTTCTGATCAGAGCACTGGTTTTGTCTCCAAATGAGACAAATAATGAGAGCTCAGCTCTTCAGAAAGTAACTCAGAGTCTGAATGACCACCAGACACTTTTTGAATTAGTAAGAAGCAAGGGGTTTAATATACAAAAACCAGGGGGAGTAAAAGTCTAAAGAGACAGCATTCAAGTTAGGGAGCGTCCTTCATGGAGAATGGAGGGCTTTGCCAGAGCTCTCTGCCTATCCTCTCCTAGCTCCCTGATAAAAGGAAGCTAAAGCCCAGCTCCATGAAGGGATTTAGGCATTGCAATGCCTAACTTTTTTAGACCTCTAGAAAACCACTGGAACAACAATGGCATCCACAAAGCCTAAGTTAGGTGCCAAGGTTCCCTACACAATGAATGGGGAGAGATAGGTGCCTTAGAATGGAATCCACAATAGCCAGCATGCAAGGTGGGGGAGCCACCTAGAGAAGACAATGAGAGATGCCAATGAGAGGGGTGTGCCCTAAGCCTTGCCCCCTCACTGAGTTAGTTGCCTATGTCCAGGCTGCAGGGAGATGCCTATATAGCCTAGCAATCCACAGCCAGAAACTCGTCTCCTTGCAATCAGGCGGCTTAGGTCCCTCAGTCATTTCTTGTGTGAATGCGTTGAGGCACCTGCCGCACTCCACAAAAAACACCTGTAGGAGGAGCCCACCAGATAGCTTTTAATCTGGTGGTGAGAGCACTCACAAGAGATTCAAGGTGTGAACAGGGGTCTTCTACTTCTCAGGAGGGTGCTGTAACCACTGAACTCTGGGATGTTCTGATGTGGGGTTCCCTCAACCTCTCCTGTTGAACCTTTTCCTAGGTGGATTAATAAGTAAAGAGTAATTGGGCCACAGAGAGCAAAAGATAGAATGATTTTGTAGCCCAGTGGTTAGGGCTTCTGTAGCCCACCAGGGAGGGAGCAGACTGAGGGTCCACTCCCCCGTTCTGATGACTCTTTTTAATTATTTATGCACAGTGGAACAGCTTCAATAGGAAAGACTGAGAAGACCCTGCCTCAGACTATCCCATAGCTCAGTGATTTGAGTTTGACACCTGTATCCCATATCCTGGTGAGTTCTCTAATCAGTGGCCTAAAAGTTATAAGGCACCACCAGACCCACCCCCTCTGGTCAAATTTTGAGCATGCCTACCAGCCTGGGCCCTCCAAGTGAGATAGTCACTCCTCCACCTATCTTCCTTCAGTTTGTGGATGGCTCTGGGGCTTGGGTGGGAGATAGGCAGCCAGATATCTAAAAGGAGGTAGCAGTGCGTGTGCTTAGGGACAGAACTTGGGCTCCAAGGGGACTCTTACCCTAGAAATATGAGAGCTGAGTAAGTTTAGCAGCCTACGTGGTTAGGCAGCAACTGACCAGGGGTATTGTGTTTTGCAGCAGAGCCTAACACTGGATGTGTCTACATTGCAAAGAAAATCCACGGCACCAAATCTCAGAGCCTGGGTCAATTGACTCAGGCTCACAAGACTCATGTTGCAGGGCAAAAAGTAGCAGTGTGGATGTTCTGGCTCAGGGTCTCACACCATATCACCCTCACCAGGTTTTCAGCCCAGGCCAGAACACCTACACTGCTAATTTTAGCCTTGCAGTCTGAGTTCTGTGAGCCCGAGTCAACTGACGTAAACTCTGAGATTGGGCACCATGAGACTTTTATTGCAATGTAGACCTACTTTTAGGTACTTAAATCTCAGGGATCTTTATGAATCTGGGCCTTAGGCACCCAAAGTCGAGATTGCAGTGTCCAAGTATCTTTGTGGATCTGGGCCTAAGATCTTTGAGTCCTGCCTAAAGGGAAATCATCAGGCTAGAGACCGAGGGGCAGAGCATCAGCTGGTGTAAACTTACACCAGAATTTACACAAGCTTAGGATTCGCCCTCAAGAGAGGGGCGATTAGAGGAGAGAGGGACTGCCTCATCCTGCCCTTCTCAGAAGCACCTAGAGCTCTGTTCCAACCAGAAGAATGGAAATTGTGCGTATAGCTGGGTAACCTCCTGCCACGGTTAGTGTTTTAGAATGGACTCCATAATCCCACCCTTACACACAGCCTCAATGGCACATTGATGTCAAGGGCTCCACGCTGATTTACACCAGTTAAAGATCTGGCTCAACACTGTTCCCAATTATGGAGATGCTGAAGCAGTGACAGATTTTTCTCTGATATCTTTTTAAAATTCAGTTTTTGCAGTATGTTATACAATCCTGCACATAATTCTTTAGCTATCTAAGGTATTATAAGTAAGTGCTTTGATTTTCCTTGAAGCTTGGATAAAACTCTTCTGTGTTAAATTACAGCTTTGAAACCTGGACATTCAAACAATAGATAATAAAGAAAGTAACACCATAAGTCGAAGGATTGTATAGAATAATTCTGAAAATGTCATGAATAGACCACGTAACCGGTGAAAAAGTAGTGGAGATGACTGGATCTCAGCAAACACTAGTCAGATTTTATGAAACAAAACATTCGATTTGCTGGGCATATTTTAAGGGGTTCAGTAGGAGTTTCATGTTTCTGGGCACTGGAAGAGAAATTTGATGGCAAAACAAAACGAGGCAGAAAAAGAAGATCTTGGATGGATGATGTAATATCTTGGGTGGATCAAAAGGCCTATTCATCCACACGGAGATTAGCAGAGGATCATACAGAATGAGCTACCATGGTTGAAAATCTCCACTAATGGTGATGTCACATAAAAAGAGAGCTCTTCCTTTCCTTGGACATGTGTATCTTTCTCTGGAATTTTGAAGTGGGGGGAGGAGCATTAGAAGAATTTGTTTAGATTACTCCAAAGATTTTCAGTCAAGGGAAGAGAGCAGCACAATGCACCTATGGTTTGCTTTGAAAAAAAGAAAAAATTATTGCACCTGTGCCAGTAAAGAGAAACTTTGTTCCAAGTCCTCCTGGTATCTGCAGTTTTGTTCAGACATGCTAAGAGGTGTGGCTCCACATTCTTAAGAAATTCAGCATTAATGCCACAGATTACAGTTGTTTTTCCAGTCTTCAGCTTCAAGGCTACAGGATATTTTGAAAGAAATACATTCAGAATGAGAGATGGTATAGAAGAGAATATGGGTAGTCTGGTTCCCCACTCATGGGTCAATGCATGCTTTAAAAAAAGCTAACACACTTCTAAACTGAGAACATTGAGGTTGTATATTATTTGTTTATAAACTGGTGGCTAATGGTGGAAACCATCACTGTGCCCTATTGTAACTTTAGAACATGTAAATATTTCCTCATCACAGACAGTAGCTACAGCATGATTAAATGCCATATTTTTGTAAGTGTTCTTAACAGAAACATTGAAATATTAATAGTAGTAAAACAGGTGTGACAAATCAAGGAAACAGGAAATTAATCTGTCTTTAACTGTGTATGCCTTTCAAACATCATTAGGTGACATTCCCTAGTGTACCGTGCAGTATGTGCTGCAATACCTAGGCACATCGCAACATCTCATAGGTAGGAGCTCGGTTTCAATAGCTTTGTAAAAGAGTCAAGACCTGACTGAAAGTGCCCAGTGTAATTCTTATTTATTATTAGTAGCATTAAGGGTGTAATACAAACCAGAAAGCAAGAAAAATTCAAAGCTAAGATTTAACTAAATGCTACTCAGGCGTTATTAGGAGACATTCTGTGCTATATAGTATTTATTGCAATCCTTGGACATAACAAGGTTAGTTAAAGGTAGAGAAGCAGATTTAATCGTGAATTTCCTTGCTTTTGTCACCTTGTTTTACAATAGAAACATTAGATGATTTTTTTTAATTAAACATTTTTTTTATATGATCGTAATGTCCAGGAGCCCAGATTAAGGTCAGGGCTCCATTGTCCTGGGTGCTGTACAAACTGTAATTGCATATCTACACTGCACACTAAGTCTGGGCTCTGACTCAGCTTTGAACCCAAACCCCTCTTCTGTCCACACACAAATCAGTCTGACTTGGGTCAGCAGGCACTCAGGACCCAGGTGCTAGGACCTGGCTAGAAAGGTGGGTCAAAGCCCAAGTTCCAGTGTGACCTGGATCCAAGCCATGCCATTTTGCAGTGTGGATGTCAAGCCGCAGACCCAAGTCGGAAGGTCTGCGTAGAGCAATATGGATGCATTAACATGGCTGCAAGGTCTGGGTCCAGCAATTGTATAATGCAGTGTAGATTCCCTGCACTGAAGAGTAAAGTGATGTGAATGGGCACAAGAGCTTTCTCGCTAATGGAGTCACTTTAGATTATTGAGTAAAACCAGCCTCACTCACAAATTTTTAACAAACACTAATGGAGTCTGCACAATTCTTTTTTAAAGACCTTTACATGGGAGCTGGCCAGAAAATGGAATTTCCATCTCAACATGCCAAAAATTGTTTTTGTTCCTAATCAGAACAAAAAGTTGAAATTTCAAAATGTACCACAGAATGAAACTTCTGAAAAAAAAATATTTGGAAACATCAAATCATTTTTTTTCAATAATACTGAAGTGTTTCATTTAGACAATGCTGAAACATTACAATATAATATAAAACATTAAATAATACATAACATATAATAATAAAGTCAAAATGAAAGAAAATTGTCAAAATGAAACATTTTTACCTTATTGAAATGAAACATGTCAACATTATTGAAATGAAAAAAGAATGTCAAAATGATTAGTTTCAACACTTTACTGGGGAAAATTTTGTTGAAATTGATAAATTCCCACAAAACATTTAGATTTTGACACCATTGCATTTGCTGATGGGAAAACTATTCCACATTTTTTTTCTATCATTTCTAGTTGCTAGCAAAAAAAAAAAATTGCTTTAAAAAGTTCTTGGCAGTTCTTCTGCACTCATTTATTAAAAGAAATATTCTTCATTTCATCTGTGTTTGTAAAATATAGTCTTAAACACAAGTCTTGCTTGTCTGTTTTTTGGCCTCCCTCAATGGGTTTTGACATATTTCATTCAACAAAGGAGTACAACCGTTCTGTCACAGATTTTCTATGGCACTTACGTAGCCTCCATTGCCAAAGGAGCTGAGTGCCTCACAATCCCTTTTTTTTTTTTTTTAAGGTTTATCCTGACAACACCCATATGAGATAGGGCAGCATTAAAATATTCTACAGATGGGGAATAGAGGCACAGATTCCTCTATTTCAATGGCAGTTAGGAGCCTAAATACCTTTGAGGCTCTGCACCTAACTGATTTTTACCCTAGGCCACACAAAGCATTTGTGGCAACGCAAGCAGTTGAACCTCCATCTCCTGTTTTGCCGGCTAGCCCCTAACCACTGGACCATCCTTCTTTCCAGTACCTTGCCTGCTGTGTAATGACATAATTTGTTGTGTGTATATTTTTAAGAATGCATGTCATTATTCACCAAATAGATTGTAATTGCTCCATTCAAATAAATCCACATTTCTACACTTAACCCTAAGAAAACTGTTAATATCCACACATGCAATACTGTGAAGACAGGCCATTTTCCAGAAGTTTTTGAATAGGCGCAAGAGATGTGTGTGCTAGGACGGAAGGAGAGTTTCTGGACTCTGGGAGGCAGGGCAGATTAGAATGTTTTGGAAAAGTGAATACCACAACATCCCTTCTTTGCTGAAAACATCCCTCAATTTTCCCTCCCAATCTGCCCCTTGACATAGCCCATCTTCTGTAGCCAATTCCTGGCCTTTCTTTTGCACTGGGAAGCAAAAGACAGCAGGGGGAAATGGCCTGGCTGGAGGGAAATGTATTATACAAGGAGAAGGGGAATATTCTAGGATGGGTCAGGACAATGGGGAGAGGTTTATTTGGGCATGATGTGAGTTGAGAAGCAGGAAGGGAGTTGCTAGTTCCTGCTAGTGAGCAAGAAGATGAATTAGGGTTTCTAGTGATGCATTAATTTGTCAGCAGAATGTAAATCTTGACATGGAGTATAACATAGATACAGAATTTAAAATAACATTTAACCCCTGGTCCTACTATGCTGGGTAGAACATACATAAGATCTCTTCCAAGCCAAAAAAAGGTGCCCGATTCTGTTAGGTAGCACTCTAATAGTGTTTTCATTGCTACAATATCTCACTTGATTTTTAAAAGACAATGGAGTATTGTCATAATCTCTCTTATCAAAGTTGTTCCTCTGAACCTATGGAGTCTAGAAAGACCCTATTCAGTATGATTACTCACAAGTTAACACTCAGAAAATAGAAAGGCAAAGAAAGCAGACTTATCATTACTAATGTTCTGGGTAAGAGGAAATCTGCAGAACTTCCAGGTTGCTTATCTGAAGTCTGAACTTTCCGGCAATCAGCTCCTTCATAGCCCTGATAACAGTGACAGATGAATTTCTGTGACATTACTTCCAGGTCAGTACTTGATGCTTCTCCTCTCACTGTAAATTCTTGGTCCTCTGAAGCTTCTATTTTGAAGTTTTTAGGATTCAAATGAAGGTAATCCAGGGCTTTCCATTTTCTTCGCACACATCGCCCATTATTCTGACAAAGATGCTTGCTGCACACCTCTGCTGCTTTGGTCACATTGATGATGTAGATCCCTAATTCAGTAGCAACAAATTGTTTCACCTTTGTACAGTTGCCCTGTAAATAGAGAAAACAACTTATCTGAAGAGAAACTCACTAGTCTGTATTCTTTGTTCAAACTGAGAAATATGTAAAATGTAAACAAAAAGCTTTACAATTGGAGCTAGAATTAGATTATTAAAATTGAAATTATGTTGACTATCTAAAATAGTACTAGATATATACACTAAGAGATTGTTTATTTTAAAAAACAACCTGATAGTGTCTCATTAAGATCTTTTAATTTGATTGGAGCCACAGCTCTGTGTTCAAATAATTGGCTTCAGAAATTGATTTCAATACTGACAGTTGAGCATATCTACTTTACTCCTGGGGGAATTCTGTGCCACTGCACATGCGCAGAATTTATGTCCCCTGCAGATTTCTTTGCTTCCCCACAGAAAAATGATTTTTTGATGGGGAAGCAAAGGGATGCCACAAGAGCAGTCATGCGACCCTCCCCAGCAGTATGTTTTGGGTGCCCTGGGCAGCCAGCAGAGATGTAAATCACTGTGGGGCAGAGGGTGGGAATCAGGAAGACCCGGCTGGTGGCTCCTTTCCTGCGCCAGTTTCAGCTGTTAGTCCTCTTCCCCTGCACAGCAGGGCCGGCTCCAGGGTTTTGGCCGCCCCAAGCAGCCAAAACCAAAAAAAAAAAGAAAAGCCGCGATCGCGATCTAAAAAAAGCCACGATCGCGATCTGCGGCAGCAATTCGGCGGGAGGTCCTTCACTCCCAGGCGGAGTGACGGACCCTCCGCCAAATTGCCGCCGAATACCTAGAACTGCCGCCGCTGTCCGGAACGGCCGCCCCAAGCACCTGCTTGAGAAGCTGGTGCCTGGAACCGGCCCTGCTGCACAGCATCCGGGGCCGTGTCAGACCCACCCCCAAATTTCTCCCCTGGCTGTAGGAAGCTCTGTAAACTCCCCTCCATGCTTCCTGCACCCACCTCTCCTCAGCTGCAGGGGGAGGGATTACTTTACAGGGAGCTTCTCCTGCATCCACCCAACTCCTGTGGATCCAGACCCCCTCAAACCCAGACCCTCTCTCTGAGCCTTACCCTTACCCCAGAAACTGCCCGCTCTTATGAGCCCCACTCTCCGTGCCACTGGACCACCCCAACGAGCCACCCGCACCCAAATCCCCACCATTCCATCATGATCTTGATTGGGTGGCTAAGGGGACTTTATGAGCTATCACACCAGCTGGAATTCAGAACTCAAAGGAATTAATGTATTTGGAAAATGTTGTTCATATAATGAAATAAAGATATATGCTGTGCTAGTACATTTGAATTAGCATTATGGCACTGACTTACCTCTGATGACGTTAAATTCATATCCCCCCAAATAACAATTCCTGAAGCTCCCAAGGCAGCACTTTCTCCAATAGTGCTAATAAGATCTTGCTACAGTGAAAACAATAAAGACATCACTGTCAGTCTAATTTATTGCTTTCACAGTTTGTGGTTATTAAAGCCAGGCAAGTGTTAGTGTTAAACAAAATGTAAGTGTTATACAAAACTCACGGGACTATATGGATTTCTAGTCCAGACAAAAATAGAATCTTCTTGATATTTTATTGAAAACACTGTGCATACTTTTTATTGCATTCACCTCTCATTTTGTAGTATGTGTCACAGTGCTAGCTCACAAAGGTCCAGCTCCTCAGTGGGTGTAAATAGACATAGCTTTATGGACTTCAATAGATCTGGTCCATAATTTCTGTAAAGATCTAAAATGCTATTGAAATAGGGGTGGACTCATGATGTAAAATTGTATCTCAGATCTGGAACATTCCAAAGTCTTGGGATGTTTGGATCCAAGGTTTTGCTTTAATTCATTAGGACTGCAGGATCAGGCTCATCTAGGGAATATTTCTTGGGTGGAACATCAAGAGAAAGACTTTCTGTTTCTGATGGCAGGAGAGTGGTGCAAAGTCTATGTAGATAAATATGAAACAACATTTAAAGAAGATTCTTTTTGAGAAATTGTTTGCCCACAAGCCTTAATTTTCTGGATACAAAGATAATTAATAAATATCATTAAATAGATCCTTGCAAATGTACACTAATTGCTGGCATGGTGATGGGGAATTACTGAATTTTTCAAGTGAACAATCAAACCAGGGAAAATAATTTTATTTTCATTTATGTTGGCAATAGTATAGTATTAATTATTTACTACATAGTGTAGTACATTTACTAGAAGTCCTGAGATTTTTTTTTACATGAAAACTCCTTAAAGAGTTCAGCTAATAAATCTTGGCTAAAAACTAGGGAGAAGCAGCCACTTCTGTACACCAATCAATTCCAGTCTTTGTCAGATTTAGAAAGATGTAATTCCAAGTCCAAGGTCATGCATTGTCCTTGCTTTTTTTCAGTGTGAACTCATTCAGACCTTCATATAAGATTAGCAGTTATCATGAATGGACAGCAAATTCAAGGAGGGAGAAGACTGGTATTGTATAACTTAAATAAAAGAGAAAGTATGACAATTTGGGAATCTATGTGAATTTATAAATTCCATTCTGATTTTATGTTTATAACCTCAGCAATGTCTTCCACTGTATCCTTACATCATCCCTCTGGTATCAAAGGGAGGGAATGTTGCACCTGGGGATCTATCCCTAAATGGAACAGACATTAAGGTCCATTAACAATTGAATAGCCTGGCCCTAGTAGAACAATGGAGACTACCAGCCAAAGGCTATTGACTTGCTAATGACTCCTGTAACAAACATTGGGGATGTTGAAAGCCACAATACATTGAGGATTGGACAGAGAATGAAAAACTGCAGGGGAAGTACCTGAAGAGCTAAGACGATAGGAGCTTCTGTTTAGAGGGAGACCAAAACCATAAGGCAAGACTGGGCAGAAGGCGTAGGGGTGCAGGCAGACCCTGGGTTCCCTGAAAGATGCTGACTAATAATAATACCTAGTTCTCATATAGCACTTTTCATCAATAGATCTCAAAGCATTTTACAAAGAAGGGTAAGGAAACTGAGGGAGAGTCTTATGTGCAGGTGTTTGTTATTTTTCTACAGACCTATATATCTCTTGTGCTTACCTATCAGTAAGGTGTATGTTTCAGAAGTTCCTTTGCAAAGTCTGTGTGTTACTTGCTTTAACTGTCAACATCCCTAAAGGGACCCAGTGTACCCATAAGGGTAAAGCTCTGGAGACAGCATGTGAGCCACTGGAGAGACTCGGGAGGGCCATATTGGTCTTGGTGGCCTAGCAGAGTTAGGCTGTGAGGTCCCACATCCCAAGAAGGTGTACAAGCCTTGGACTATGTTCCTTGGGAATATGCCTGAAAGGCTTTATGAAGTGCAGTTGTAGCCATGTCAGCCCCAGGATATTAGCGAGACAAGGTAGGTGAGGCATATCTTTTATTGGGCCAACTTCTGTTAGTGAGAGAGACAAGCTTTCAAACTACACAGAGCTCTTCTTCAGGTCTGGGAGAGGTACTTAGAGTGTCTCAGCTAAAAACAAGATAAAATAGATATGCTAAATTATTTAGCTGTGACACGCTGAGTACATTTCCCACACGTGAAGAAGAGCTTGTCTCTCTCACAAACAGAAGATGGTAAAATGAAAGATATTATCTCACCCACCTTGACTTTCTGAAAGGCTTGTGTGATGGGGTGTTGGCTTCACACTAGCCTGTAGGGGGTTGATAGAACCCTAGGGAGGCTATGCAAGAAACAGCCAATAGAGGAGGGGCTGTGAGGAGCAGCCAATCAAGGCCCGGCAGGCCCATATAAAAAGAGCTGCAGGGCAGATTGGGGTCAATTACTCCTGGGAGCTCAAGGAGGGAGGACTGGGTGCCTTGCAGGTAGAAGGAAGCTAGCACCCTGGACAGAGCAGCGCTGGGCAGGAACGGGGGAGTGAGAGGTAGCTCCTGGCTGGCTGCTAGGACTGGCATGCTGAGGCCCTGAGGTAAGGGCAAAGAAGGTGCTGGGGCTGTGGGGAAGTGGCCCAGGAAAATATACTGAGGAGTTGGAAGGGAGGCAACACCTGGCTGCCATCTACAGTGTCGGGACCCAGGGTCTAGCTCCCCTACCTCAGCCACTGGGGAAGTGGCTGGACTAGAAGTTAAACTCCCCCGGAAGGGGGGATCACAGACAGTGACACAGAAGAGGATGCTGCGATTCCTGAGGCTGCAAGAGGGGCTGCAGGCTGATGGCGGAGATTGGATGACGGTATGCAGATTGCTGATGGTGGTGTCAGCGTTGAGCTAATCCTCAAGACAGCCAGCAGGAAGTGCCAGCCCAGTGTGGTGAGTGACATGCATTGGGACAGTGTAACATACAGCCAGTGTCTGGATACTGCTCAGACTCAGTAAGCTTAAAAACCTGTGGGAGCCAAGGTTTGAGTCTAATACAGCAACCTGGTGGCTGTCGATAATGTGGAGTTCAGCCAGAGCTGTTACAAGAAGATTACGTTTGTTATTAAAAAGAAGAAGATTATCTTTTTCTGAGAGGATCTCTGACCCAAAAGAGAAGAATGGTCTCATTTAAGGCCCTGATCCTGCAAACACATACACACGTTTCACTTTAAGGATGTAGTCCTACTGGCTTCAATGGGACTGCTCACATGCTTAAAGTTAGGCACTTGACTAAGTCTTCGCAGGGTTGGGGCCTGGGGCAGCAACTCCCAAGTTTGAAACCCAGCTCCCATATAGACTACCTATGTGGTACTGGGCAAGTTGCTTAACATCTCCTCCTCAGTTTCTCTCCTGTAAAAGGCGAATAATACCTACCTAACAGCTATGAGAATTAACTAATAGCTGTATAGTGCTTTGCAGAAGAAAAGCATTTTGTGTTAATTTATTAACCATTTGCATTCCAGCAAAGTAAAATCTGTAAAAATTCTCTAGCTTTCTCATATCCAGACAGGAATATAGCACAGTGCTGAACTGGAGAAAAATATATACATTACAGAAATGTTAGAGATACATAGTGGCTGAGGTAATATATTTTATTGGACAAAGTTCTGTCCACTGCACTGCAGATTTTTTTTTAAAGTGTATTTCAGATTGAATGTTTACTGCTGAACTTTGGCTGTTTTAAAAACATGTAGTCATTTAAACATTAATCAGCAGAGTAGACCCATATACAAGCCTTTACAAATATACAAAGCATCTCTGCAATAATGATGATTAGATCTGTTAAACAGCCTCCATAACTCCTAACGTTGGCTTACCTTAGAAAGAAATAATAAAGGATCATCTCGGTAACTTAGTCTAGTATAGACAAACACAGGCAGAGCATAATCATGAGATGTCATGGAGGAGATCCTCATGGACTCAGTCACCCTAAATTGTGAGAAACGTAATATGTTTTCACTGTTTCCAAGGGTTTTCTTGATGCCAATTGAAGGATACAGAGCTGCACTGCTATCCCAGAGCCAGGAAAGTTCATTGTTCCTCAAAACTTCACTCTCTGGGCAGGAACCAGTGTAGTCCTGGTCATGAAAATTATAATTGTGGCAATCAGGGTATAAATAGTATCCCCAGAGCCCCAGAGGTCTGCTTTTAATCCCTAGCTCAATTGTCTCCTTCATGAAAGCCTTTGCACTTTCTTCAAAGGAGAGTTTGGCCAAATTTTCAATGTCATTTGTTGAAATATTGCCTTGCATTTCAGAAATGAGCTTCCGTGACTTTCGCCTGTAAATATCTTTTGTGTTCCAGTTGCGTGCCCACTGAGGCCTCCAGTATTCCCAGTCTATGACAGCTAATCCTTTAAAGTCCTCAGCAGGAATGTAATATTGAATGTCTTGGCCAGCTTTTTCCAGATGAGTTTGCAAGCTGAAGTTTTGAGGTAGGCCACCATTTACAGGGATTTCCTGCGATGTGTACCATGGGTAGTATCCCAGTCTATTCACATAAAATATAGTCACATTCTGCCCTCTTGCTCTGGCCAGTGGGCTTCCAATCACATGGAACATTTTCAGGTTCAGAGTTATGTTATATTTCAGTGAGCATTGATCTGTGGGTGCATTCCAGGCAGCTATAAAAGGTTTTCTCTGGAAAACTAGTGGTTGGGCTGGTTTCATTGCAAATATGGAACTCCAAATAAATGTAATCTGTAGCCACACAGTGAGCTGAGCCAATTGGATAATATGTAATAGTATCTCACTTTCAAACAGTATTCTCATGATGTAAGGGGCTACTGTAGAGATCTCCTAGTTCAATATTGTCTGCAAAACATAAGAGAAGGGGCATTATTTGTTCTTTACACAGTATTAGAAAAGTGTTGAGGTATTTCTAAGGCATTTGCAACTGTAGTACTTGAGAGCCAAAATGTATATGATACTTTACAGACAAACTAAAAACAATGGGCCAGATTCTCAGCTGATGTAAATCAGTGTAGTGTTGTGGAAGTCAATATTACTATGGCAATTTATAGCAGCTGTAAATCTGCCCCACTGAGCCAAATCCTGATCTAATTGAAATTAATAGTTTTGCCATTACTTCACTGGAACCAAGAGCTGTCTCCCTGTCCCTGCCCTTAAATATTTACAATCCAAATTATCCACATTCATCTCCCTTTCAAACATTTTTTTTCTTTGGAGAAGGGCAATCCCCAGACAAGTGGATTTAGGGCCAAATTCTGCTCTCAGCTACTCTATGCAACCCTCTTAATTTTAGCTTGGTTTGATTTAACTTTAATGGGGCTGCAGGAGTACAGTCGAGAACAGAGTTTGGCCCGTGCACTTTAATGTTAATTTAATTTCTCCTGTGCCTGACACAGTAATCTTGTAAGAATGCAAAATATTTATGACAAGATTACTATGAAGAATTGTGGCCAAAGAGAGGATGTTTGTAATTATTTTTAACAGTAGGAAAGAATGAGTAATGAAGTTATTTTCAGTTTTGAAGACAATAACCCCTAGCCACTGCTTATCCTGGGGTAAGTACTCTCACTACACTATGTCCTCTCTCATTTTCTTCTGCCCATACTTGGTGCCTTTGCATAACATGAGAGCTCCATAAGTTGGCTGTCCATGCACTATTATATCAAAGTTCAGCTTCTTGTTGCTTCCTTCAAAGCTCTATAGCTCTGCCCCTCCCTACTTAAGATGTGTTGCTTCCACCTCCTCTTCTCTGCAGATGTTCCCATACTCATCCACCTATTTGTCAGCTTCTTGCTTAATTGCCTCCATGTCTTGTACCACATGCCCCCATCCACATATAAGTCCCTCTTAAAGACCCACTTCTGCAATGCTGCCTGCAGTGAATCTATTTGACTTGTATTAAAAAGTCCCTACCTCTTGTTCCCCTTCCCCTAATCTCTGTTTACCTATCTGTCTCTCCTCAGACTGGGATCTGCTTCAGGCAGGAACCATCATTTCTTCTTGACTGTTTGGAAAGTGCCTAACACATCGTGGGTGCTATCATAAACTAGAAATTATAATTGGTTTGCTCAACAAGCATTCAAGTTGTCCTTTCTTGACCTCAGAATAGAAACCCAAGCATGCTAAATTCTACAGGTCCAGATTAACCTATCACTGGGATCTAGGCAAACATACAATTCTGAGCTCCTCTACTGGCCAGCTAAACTAGATACTCCCACAGTATGGATGCATTTATATTAACCTTGTCCTGGCCAGCACAGATACAATAGTGATCTAAAACCCAAGCATGTCTGGCTTCCACTGCACAGATGTAGCTTAGTTAACCCTGTCCTATAGTGACTGGATGGATGGACACTGCCCTGTTAACCCCGTCGTGTCTGCACCTGCAGGGATAGGTTGACCAGATGTCCCATTTTTAAAGAGACAGTCTCGTTTTTTGGGACTTTTTCTTATATAGATGCCTATTATCCCCCACCCCCGTCCAGTTTTTTCATAGTTGCTATCTGGTCACCCTATGCAGGGATCTCTGCCACCCCTCTTCTGCTGGCTCCTGTGTGGGCAGTCTGCAGTCCCCCATACTTGTAGCAGATCTTGAGGCTGTCACTGAGTGACTCCTGTGGGCAGAGCAAAGGGTATACTGGAAGCAGGATGAGGCCAGGCAGGCCCCTGTGGGGGATCCAGGGTGCAGAAGCTGGCCTCACAGCAATGGCGAGAAGGAGAAGTGCTTCCCACCCTGCTACCCACTCAGATTTGACCCAACCGCCCCAAAGGAGAGTAAATGGCATTTCAACTTGCATGGAGCAGCCGGGCCAAACCTAAGCAACACTGCGACTCTGTGCGCAATGCCACTCCTTCAAATTCAGCCTGGCCACACTTTTGTCATGAGGAAGGGAGGGCCAGGCCAAATCTGAGACAGTGGCATCACCACATGGGGTCATAGCACCACTTAGGTCAGGTATGTGCCTAGTTTGCCTGTGTGTTTGCCTTTTTATATGATCCCTATCACTGTAATATTTGAGTGTTCCATAATCTTTAATGTATTTATCATCACTACACATCCGTGAGTAGGGAAATGCTATTATACCCATTTCACAGAGGCACGGATTTTCAAGACCAGCGTAGGCAGTTAGGCATCCAACTCCTATTGAAAATCAGTAGCAATTGGGCACATACGTTCCATTTGTGCTTCTGAGATCTCCCACAGAGACTATGGCCCAGAGCCTGAAAGGTATTAAGCACCTAACTCTCATGGACTGGCCTAAGTGACTTGTCCAAGGTCTCACAGGAAGCCTGTGGTAGAACAGGCTATTGAACACAGGTCTCCCATGCCACTGGCAAGCACCCTAACTACTCAACCATCCTTCCTTCTGGAAGCATAGGCCATCCTGCACGTGGGACAGCTGTGCTGTATTCACACAATATTCTGACAATTCAGAGAGAATCACAGAAGTTAGCAATGGGGACGTCCTATTAGAGGCAGCCAGTCCATCTCCTTGCATATACAGGATTGTTCCCTACTGTCAATTTTCAGGTGTCCTGTGTAGTTTAGTGTTAAGCCGCCATTGGCAGAACCATATCACTTCACTATTCCTCTCCTTCCTGGCCTTTTGAAACTCTAACTTGAAAATGTGTCACTGAAGATGATTTGAGTGTATACTCCATGTAATTCATCCTAACCATTGATTTTTGCCACTAGGTGTCATCATGCACAAAACTCCATGGTGTTTGCTTTCTAATATAATACAAACGAAGGTACATCAGTTTCTTGCAAGAACAGCTTATGTATATCTTGACTTACATAGGTGAATAGCTAACCTAAGCCAGCCCACTTACACATTACATTGAAACATGATTTGTTTTTCAACATACTTGAGTTTTGCTATGAATCTGAAGCGGCAATTTTCAAAACTGCCACTTGTCACTGATTAGCACTTGCATCCGGGTCAGGGTGAAGTCGGTGTAATTAAGTATAGGGTCTTCTGTGTTTGGTATTATTTTTCTTCGTCAGAATACCTTAGATTGCTGCTTAGGGAAGTCCGTATAGTCAAGTTGACAGTACAACAATTCATACTTAGTGAAAATGAATATCTTATTGAACATTGGGGAAATAGGGCTAGCATTGCACTGTAACAGTGTGAGCTGATCAGCTGTAAACATCACCCCTGGGCTGAAACTTATCATAAAGGGTCATAAATGGAAGCATACTTTTACCCTCTCTTCTCTTTTGGAAATTGCTGCTTTTTGTGCCTGCTGATTGGCCCATCTGGAGGCTGGATGTAATATACACTTAGTTAATATTTTGTGTTTCTGCATGAATGCATAAATAAGTTTACTCATTTTTGATTTTTTTTCCCCCTCCATCACACTTACACATAAACATCCAGCCTCCAGGTGGGCCCAGAGTCTGAAGGTGTTCATTTGCAAACTGCCTACTAAAGTCAGGTGCCAAAGTCCTACTCTGCTGCCATTCTTATCTCTTACTCACACTTTTGGAGTCAATAATTAGTAATAAACTGTTGCAGAGTTACTGAGCACACAAGAACCTTTGTTTCCTTTTCTCCACTGCCCATTGTGTCTGCTTATTACTGCTGGACACTAGAATGAATTTACCCAATTAGGACCTGAATCTTAAGCCATTCCATCGCAAGTCTCTGAACAAAGTGACTACAGAAGCAGACCATTCTGTCCAATGTCAATCAGCAGGCACAAAGAGTAGCAATTTCCAAAAAAGAAGAGAGAATAAATGTGTCTCCTGTAATCACTAAAACTGATAGCTAGGACTAAGCAAGAACTGACCTGAAAAAAAAAGTTAAGCATTTGTGATAAAGAGGACATCAGTGTCACAAGATCTGAGTATCCTGCTGCTAAATAAATGATGGCAAAGAAGTCTAGGCATGGATTAGATTATAAAAGCCCCCAAATTAATCTATAGTTGAGGGATTTATTTTCAAACTTTACAATTTATCCTGTAACAAAATTTCTGTTCCAGTGATTTTACTTTATTCACATCAAGGGATTAGGAAAACTGCAACTGATGAATCAATAACAGTGATTTTTTCATCATGGGCGTAGTTGAAGTGGGGTGACATTGGCTCATTGCATGGTTCTTGAGAAAGTGAATGCTAATTGGCCAATTAACATAATTTTATTCATAAAGGTACACATTTAAAAAATCACATACCAAATGTGTAAAAATAAAATAACCCCCCTGAATTTAAATTGTAATTAAAAATTATTCTTTCATCAAACTTTTATCTGCAAATTAAAAATGACATGCTCAGAAATATGAGGGGCTGATGCAGGTTTTATTGAGTTTAAGTTATATTGCTAGGGCAAATCTTGCCTCCTCCATAGTATTTAAAGCAGGATCTGAGGGGCAGTTGCTTAGGGGCTGAACACCCAGTGGCATAGGGGACCCGGGGAGGCTAAGAGGGTTTGGAGCAGATTGAGCAAAAGAATCAGAAGTCCACTGTCAGAAGTCAGGATACTAGGCTAGATGGACCATTGGTCTGACCCAGTATGGCCATTCTATGTTCTTATGACAGTGCATTGCTGTTACATTAGCCCTATTACGTTATGCCATCATTATGCTCTTTGTGCTGGAGAAATTCCCAGTGGGTAGATCCAGTTACATTCTGGCTCCTTCTGCTACAGAAGCAGCATAGCTGGGTTAAATGCAGTCCAGAATCAGGGCCCATTGTTCTGATTTGTAGCATGGACACAGATTTAACTGAGTACGTACGGTGCAAGGCAATGGCGAATCAGGCTCTCGGGGTATGTTTGCATCTACACTGCAAATGAGAGGTGTGATAGCAGCCTGTGTAACAGACTAGTTTTGATGTAGCTAGCTTGAATAACCATAGCAGCGAAACTGCAACACCCTGGGTGGCAGGACAGGCTGTACAAGCCCATCCTGGCTATGTACTCCAGCAGCTAGCTCAGGCTGCCACAATTTCACTGCTATTGTTATTTGAGCTAACTAGATCAAAGCTCGCCTGGGTGTGTCTATATGTGCTGCAGTCACACCTCTGATTGTAGCATAGGCACACCTTCCATGTCTTCCTTTCCTTACAGTGCTGCAACTACCAGAAGGCAAGAGCAAATACCAATGGATTTCTGTGTATTTTGCTCTCCCACCATTATTATTTACAGCATTTTGAACTATGTTGAATTGATTGCCCTAAAAAATAGTTTCCCCCTTTGTTTGTGTTCCTGTTCCTAGTTATATGGTGAATCCCAAATGAAAATCACTTAAGCAACTCTTGTTGTTCCTAATATGGTCTTTAGCAGAAATTAAACAGAAGTTTATCACTGTTTAATAGTAACGGGCTGATTCTCCTCTCACTTAGCCCCCGTAGAAAACTGGTGTAAGTCATTGACTCCAGTAGACTTATTCCTGATTTGCACCAGCATCAGAACAGAATGAGGTCTGAAAGCTTTGAGTAATTCAGAATGCACTCCCACATGAATGATTATAGCTTGCATCCAAACCCAGCAGCCTTGGATGTCATTCCTTTCTTCCTACTCCAACAGACTGAAAAAACTTAACTTGCAGGTTTTCTCCCACCTGCTGCATGTTGGATTAGTACTAAATATTATTGTTGAGAGAAATGTAACAATTCCCCTTTGTCAGCCAAGGGGATTATGGTAATTATTTTGAACCTGAAATCATGTAAACCTCTGTAAGCCTAGTGTATGGAATTTATTCTTACTGTGGTGTGGGGTTTTTTTTTTTTTGAGCAAATCTATCAAGCTATCCCAGTTGTTGCACATCTGCTGTGCATTCTTTCTGTTCATGTCTCTTCAAAGTACTTGAGTATAAACATAAGGAATTGGGGACTGTTGCTGGCCAGCCTGAGTGCTTGGTGACTGAAAGAAAGGAACCGTATGGTACCAAGCTAAGACTAAAAAAGTGTAAGAGGAAGGAAATGATCTGAGGGTGAATAGACAAAGCATATGTGAACATTTGAAGCCAGATCCTCAGCTGGTGTAAATATGTGTAGCTCCATTGAAATCAGGAATTCTGCACTAATTTTAATCCCTGAGGCTTTGCCCCTTGAAGAGCAGAGAAATTATTACAGAACTGCAGTAGGAGTTCATATTCTGATAATTGCGACTTGAGTGTGTTTTCTATTAAATACAATTAGGAAAAAATTCAAATGAGTATTTTAATACCTTGGAGAGACTCAGCAATGCCCCCCAGACATGCCTGGACCTGTGCTCCCCACGCACATGGACTGAGGGTATAAAACAGACAGAGTGGCCACGTACTGGGCCCTTCGCCTGCCCCCACCTATGCTGCAAGCAACCAAGACACTGCGAAGAAGACAAGACTCCAACACAGGAGATTGGCCCAGGAACAAACCTGTATGTTAAGGACTGCAATATCCAGTGGGGTGAGAAAACTGCTTAGTCTAGTTGTTGCCCAGTCTAATAGGGTTGAAAGTTTAACCTGTGTGCTTATGTTTTATTTTATTTTGGTGACCACTCAGACTTTTTGCCTATCACTTAAAATCTATCTTTGTAGTTAATAAATTTGTTTGTTTGTTCTACCTGAAGCAGTGCATTTGGTTTGAAGTGTGTCAGAGACTCCCCTTGGAATAACAAGCCTCGTGCATATCAATTTCTTTGTTAAATTGATGAAGTCATATAAGCTTGCAGCGTCCAGTGGGCATAACTGGACACTGCAAGACAGAGGTTCCTAGAGTTTGTCTGGGACCGGAGATATTGGCTACTGTCATTCGGTTGCAAGTAGCTGGGAGCAGCTTATATGCCAGAGGCTGTGCGTGAACAGCCCAGGAGTGGGGGTTCTCACAGCAGAGCAGGGTAAGGCTGGCTCCCAGAGTTAAGGATTGAAGTGATTTAGCAGATCACCAGCCCAGACAATACCAGAGGGGAACGTCACAGTAAGATGCTACCCAACATGAGTAAGCATGGCAGAACCTGGCTGTATATAAGGGAAATCTGGGATGACGTTCTCAATTACTGACTGGCAAATAAAGAACAAAGGTACGCAGCAAGCACAGAGAGAGAATAAGATATTTTAATGTTCAGGCCTAAAAAAGCCAACCTCTGAAAGAGGCCCCTAAAAGAATTTCTGTTAATAATCTGTCCTCTGTTTGACTGAGAGGATTCTTGTTAGCATGGAATCTTATTTTATTCAATTCTAGAAGTTGCTCACAAAGATTAAACTATTTGGCTATCAAGGGGAGGACAGGAAGAGAGAGCTTGGTGTATTCCTTTAAACAAATGTTAGAGTACTGCAAGGTGATTCTGTTGTTTCACTTAACCTCAAATTAAGATCAGAAAAATCTATTTTATATGGAAAAACATTGCTCAAACATCTATGAATCTCTACCATGTAACAGACTGCCAATATGAAGACACATTGCTGTAGAGAAAAAATATTAATTTTCTAAAGAGATCACTTTTAGTAATGTTTGTTAAAACAGAGGGAGTAACTCAAAGTAGAGAACACTGAAATATTGTCATTTGGAACACCATCCATTTCTGCTTATTTTTAGATTGTTAGGTGCTTTTATCTCCTCTGCAAATGAAGTTACATATTACATAAAATCTGAGTCTGAGCACAAACTATAAATGCCATATAAGATTATGTAGCTGCCTGTAGCTGTACTCCTGAGGGATTTAAAAAAAAAAAAAAAAAAAAAAAAGCATCACTCCTGTGTCAACTGTCTTGCTTCTTCTACATCAAATTTTTTTAAAAAAGAAATTCCATTGTTCTTTGATTGCCACTTAAACAGTATATTCACTGAATCAGAAAACAAAGACATGGGGATAAATTCAATGGTATTAAACGAGAGATGAACTGACCTATTGCAATTAGAGAACATGGTGAAGTTTAACTACAAGTACATTCTTATTATTATTTAGTGTACTATTTATTTCCACAAAAACAACCCACTTGCTTTAATCATATTAAACAAATTCGGACACGGGGTTTTTTGAGAGGCCTGGATTTTTGCCTTTGAGAAACCTTATTGCTTCCAGCCTGTGTCATCCTTCAAAGTGCACAGAACTATCATTTCCAAATTATTTTTAGAATAATCTGTGTTTGCAAATACTCCCACTGTCTGAGCCTGGCACAGATTGACAGGAAACTACTTTTCCTGTTACGTAAACAAGAATGTGTTCTGGCAGCCACTGCATGCTAAGTATATCAGAGTTCAGGCAGGCAAAATACTCTATAAATGTCTCATTAATCAAAGTTTTATGATGTAATTCTAGTTTACAGAGTAAACTATCATACTTCTCAGAAAAAAACTAGTGCATTTTTAATATGCTTATTTGAAATACAGTTTACATTTAATGAGCACTATAACTTCTTTTTACTAGGGATTATTAAATAAAAATTTCTCGCAGACACACTTACTTGCATGTACAGTGTCATGATTCATAACTGATCTGAGCATTCATTCCATTTTATTCTCATTTTTGTTTTCTTTTAGATCTCCTTATGTTCTCTAACCACATTATTCCTATTTTCCTCCCCTTAATATCTACACACCTCAGCAATGAGGAAAAAGTGGGTAAAATGTAAAAATAGTCATACTGTTAAATTCAAACAAGCCACTCTAATCTCTGGCCCATTAAATTTGGACTTTAAAAGGGGACTTACCTGACCATTTTTAAACCTTCTCACAGCTCCACTACTTACTTTACATTCGTAGCTTGAGCAAAGCACACAACCCCACATTATCAAATCAGCTGGCTAAAATGAATTTACTTTTCATGCTTACGACACAAACAACCGTAATAACAATTCAGACTTCATGGTTTTGAGGTAAGTCACCTCCAGACATGGAAAAGAGGCAGTTTATAGCACTGGGAAAAAACATAGTGGGACAAATTCATCCCTGGGGTCACTCTGTTGACCTCAATGAAAGTTTTGGATGCAAGAAACTGGGTCTCCAGTTTGTATTACTTCTGTTCTACCCCTTCCTGTTTGTGGGTGATGATTTTGTTTATCTTTACTTCAGTTTTGGGGGCACAAGAAATGCAGGACCGGGCCTAGAACTGTTCAGTGCTTGAAGAAAAACCCATCAGCAATGGAATAGAAGACTGGATAACAAACATTTTTGTTGCTTACGTGCCACAGCTACAGCTAATCAAAAAGACAGGGGGAGAAAATAAACAAAACATTTTTCTGAATTTTACAATTTGAGAAAACTAGTTAAAATGCAAGTGTACCAGGAGAGCAAACATGTAATCTGAACATGCAGTTGTGATGGTATTGCTATCCCTTTGTTGTGGGGTAGTAGAAGTCAGGGCCTTGCAGATCAGCTTCCTGTTGGAAGAGAAATCAGTGACATGTAGTCTGTGTATATTCATTGTGAAACTTGTTTATTACACACTATAGATACCAGTCCTGGAACAGAGGTGGTCACACATGGGCAGCAGAAAATTCCCTTTTTCAGAAATCTCAGCCAAAACACCAGTGCCCAGATCCCAGGGAGAAATTGTGCCTAAAGAATTTAGTTAGCAAGATTAAGCATAGAGGAAATTGTCCTGCTGCTTGCCAGGACATACCACACCATACCACTAACAACAATGAAGCATTTCTTCAAAGACTGAACAGTGTGCACATGCTAAGAAAAAGAACTTGTAAGACTATGTACAACAGCACCATCTGGTGATTCCCACCATAACAATTATGGTGGTGTAAACTGGCTTGGCTGAAAGCTGTGATTTGACTGGCTTGTGAGATCTCACTACTTCCTGTTTATTATTTGTACACTAGTACCTGGATTCTGGCTTGATCAGAAGTATGGCAAGAAGGCAGTAGTGCAACCATACAGAACAAATACTGGTAGGTTGATACATGAGTGATAACGCGCAGATCGCAACCACGTTGTTGGACATCAATGAACTAATAAAAAATGGTGAGGTGATATGCCCCTATATCTCCAGGTGGCTGGGTTTTTGCAAGAAAGGCTATTTACATGGTATGTCTGCATCTGGTCCTACCAGTATCAGCAAAGACAGAGGCATGCATAACAGGGCAAAAACATTAACCAAATATCTTTAAACTTCAAAGAAGGTTTACATTTTAAGTTAGTTAGTTTTAAGCCCCTATATTTCAATGGGGAGGTAGGTCTCTAAATACCTTTGAGGGTCTGGGCCTCAAAACCTATCAAGATTCACATTAATTTAATGTCAGTTGGAAATAAAAGAACGTGTAGATGCTTATGGCCAAAAAACCCATCCTTCCCACCCTTTAACAGCCAGACTCTGACAAGCAGGAAAGTTCAATAGATGTGGTCCCTGCACTTGAAGTTCAGTAACCACTCAGTTAGCAGCGCAAAAGAGGAGAGAAGGAAGAAGAGGGGGTGTTGGCTTCACCTCCCTCTATACCAGCCTTTTCTATGGGAGTTGGCTGGCTGCACCTACAGGGTGATATGAGCTATATAGTCCCGCTGTGCACCGGGCCACTGGCCAAGCTCCTCACTGCTAAGTAGGGGACAATGGCAGTGGCTGAATGCCACATTATAGGCCATTATGGTCACAGCTTTCAATGAAAAAGTACAATAATACACCTAATGCTCTGTGGCCTCTTATGGACATATTAGGGTTGTTATAGTTGTGATGAACTGGAGGTTCTGTCTGTCCCACTTCTGAATTGTGGATAATTTTATCAAATTAGATCATGAAGTTATTGTCTCATGGAAAAAGCCTATATGTATGTGGAGCCACAATGAGTTATCAGGGTTGTATCAGGTCTCTGCCAGGCCAGAGACAACTGTGGCTGATCAGCACTCAACGATTGTCTATTCAAAGTAAAACACCTTGAGACAATGGGTTTGCTGTAGCCAGGAGAAGACACTCCCTCCTCTTGTCTGAAGGGAGCAGGGTTGGAAGTAATGGAAAGTTATCAGGAGGAGAACAAAGCAAGCGGGTGACCCAATGGAAGGGTAAACTAGTGAAGGACATTGTATTTATGATGTTCTATTCTTTTGTGTGATCTGTACTCTCCTGTGCTTTACATGATTGAATATAAAGAGCATAAAGTTGATTGAACAAAGTGTGTGTGTGTTGCCTGCTTCACAACTCCTGCATGCCCCTGAGAGAATTTAACTGCAAACCAAAAGCTTCACACCTGTTGGGTGGAGTTCTGGGAGAGGGGTGTGTTTAAGTATTCAGGAGTGAGGGGCCCGCACTGCATCCAGAGGGGCTAGGCGGCTGGACAGTGGGTTCCAATACTTGGAGGGGGGTGCCAGATAGAAGATCTGCACCTGAGAGTGTGCCTAGTGAGCCAGAGATTGGGGTGGTGGCTGGGCTCCAGAAGCTTAACACAACCCATGGAATGCAGAGCACAGAGGTTTAGATTCCCTTCACAGCAGTCCTAGTGCGTGGCCAGGAAGTGGCTCTTGCTAAGATCTGTCACAATAGTAACAGAGCCCCTTAAAGCAGTGGTGGTTCTTCGAGTGATTGCTCATGTGTATTCCACAATAGGTGTGCGTGCTCGCCATGTGCACCGGTGCCGGAAGTTTTTTCCCCAGCAGAACCTGTAGGGGGGAGCGCCCCCCACAACCCTAAAAGTGGCACCTGCCTGGTGCAGTATAAGAGGAGCTGCGCGCTCCCCCCACCCTCAGTTCCTTCTTGCTGCCAGTGAAGGTGCATCGGACCTGCTCTGCTCCAGCTTTGCTGCAGCTCTCCTCCAGAACTGTTCGAGACCTGAAAGGTCTCATTGACTCAGTGAACTCCTACAGATATAGCTTGGAATCACCTATTGTGGAATACACATGAACAATCACTTGAAGAAGAAAAAACAGTTACCTTTTCTATAACTGGTGTTCTTCGAGATGTGTTGCTCATGTCTATTCCACATCCCACCCTCCTTCCCCTCTGTCGGAGTTGTCTGGCAAGAACGAACTGAGGGTGGGGGGAGCGCGCAGCTCCCCTTGTACCGCGCCAGGCAGGCGCCACTCCAGGGGTTGTGGGGGGTGCTCCCCCTACGGATACTGCTGGGGGGGAAATTTCTGGCACTGGTGCATGTGGTGAGCACGCACACCTTTTATGGAATAGACATGAGCAACACATCTCGAAGAACACCAGAACACCAGTTACAGAAAAGGTAACTGTTTTTTCTCAACCTATTTATCATTGCAGGCCACATATGCAGCCTAAACCCCGCTCTCAAACTCCAGTGCTCAGCGGCCTCCTCCCAGAGACCTCTTCACAGAGTGGGGGTAGGAGTGGAGAACTGGGCGTGCGACAGGGACCCTGACCTGGACCCTGCTGTACGGGGACCTCTGACCCCCTGCTGTGCGGAGACCACCAACCCGACCCCTGCCGTGCAGGGATGGGGGGCAGCCAGGACCCTGACCCAGAGCACGCTGAACCCGGATCTCACTGCGTAGCAGGGCAGCCAGGAGCCTGCAGTCTTTAGCACACAGCTCAGCTGTGTGCTAATTGGGCCACATGTTAAGAATTGCTGCCTTAAAGAAAACCACTTTCTAACTGACTCATAATTATAAAATCCTTCTTCTTACACCAGGAAATACTCTAAGATTACTAAGCAAAATATAAAATTCAGATCTGTAAAATCACACTCAGTTATATGTTCAGTTCCATTAGTGATATTAAAGAAGTAAAAATCCCAGGCCAAATTCTGCTGATAACAACCAGGGAACACAACCGATGTCTGCTAGAAGAATTTGGCTCATAATACTTCATAGCAGTATATGGGACAAACCCTAAAGACTTTTACTTAGTCCCAGGCAAACCTTCCATTGAGCCTGACTCTGCTCTCACTAAACCTGATATAAACCAGATGTAACTTCAATGAAATCAGTGAGCTACACTGCTGTCAAAATGGTAAATCAGAGCAGAAACAGGGCTTTGGGCCAGATCTTCAGCTGATGTTAATTGACGTACTTCCAAGGACTTCAGTGGCACTATACCAGTTTACACCAAATGAGGATATGGCCCTTTGACTAAAATGGGAATTTTTGCCTGGATTAAAACTTTGGGATTTGGCCCCCTATGTTCATACTGTTTTATATAAAACATTACACAAAGTACCAGCACTCTTTTCATGGAAGATCTTATGTTAATTTCACTTAGTTTCATTTATGTTACCAAATAACTTGTGTATATTGTTAAGTATATTAAGTATTTTATTCTTTAAAATCTGTATAAATAGAAGAAATACTTTACAGTATAAAATATGAAATAAGCTAAAAATAAACACTACAATTTATGTGACACTTAACATATGCCTAATAACATTATATTTCACCCCCCAGTGTGGCTTATGAAAACAAATTAGGTTACTCTTCTACAATACAGAAATGTCAAATCCAAAAGCAAACCTGTTACTTATGACACATATTTAACAAAATTAAGCTTGTTGTTTCAAATGTTTGTGTTAAAATGAGGTGGATTGAATGTATGCTTCACTTTTCTTTTAACTTCAACGAACACTGAACATGAAAAGAACTAAAGAACAGTATACACGAAAATTTAAAAATATAATGACTTCTAGGCACAGTACTAAAAGTTTTCCTTTTAATTACAAATAACCCCTCCAAGAAAATATTTTTTTACCTTCAGATTTGCTGTCAGCCATTCCAGTTACCTGATACAAAGTAAAAGTTGAGTAGCGAACCTTTACTGTTGCATTTCAGCACAACATATCATTACAGTGATGACTCAGAAAACTAAGGCTTGTACTAGATCTCTATTTAACTGAAATCAGTCCCACTTACGTGTCTTGGTTTAAACTGGTCATTGCAACCTTAAAATATCCATTACAATTCTGTTATGAGCTAGATTTTTAACTAGTGCAAATCTGAGCATCGGAGCTTTCACCAGCTGGGAATCTGACTCCTATTTTATAGTAATGGTTGGGGATAAATTAAGGATGTACAAACAACACAAAATATACAGAAGAATTGTATTGTGCTATATGCAGATTAATGTCTTAAGTAACTTGCCTTACTTGAGTAAGACTTAGTCCAGTATCAAGAATGGCCTCTAGCTGAAGGGCCAAATTCTGCCACCCTTACTTGTGTTGAGTAGCACCTTCCCCTGAGAGTAGTCTTACTGATTTTAATGGAACTACTCTTGGAATATGATGCTACTCAACGTGAGTAAGGATGGCAAAATCTGGCCATGAATAATCAGTATAAACTCTCAGATTGCTCAGGGTAAAGGATTGTATACCATATTCTCTTAGATCCAAGCACAGGTCTCTCATTATTTCAGTGCACACTGCTCTAGGCGAGTACTCTACACAGCCCATCATTTGCAAGTTTCAAGAGAAAACAACTTTTATATTGTACCTAGCAACTCAGTTCAGAGAGAGAGAATTTTTCTTGGTTTTGTCACCCATTTGATCTAGTCATTTATTTATGACTTTTAAAAAAACCTACTGTATATAAGGTAGTATTTTTGGGAAAATATATGCATTCCTGTGAGAAAATGGGCCAGTGCCTTATTTTAAATTAATGTTTTAAAATATAGTTTCAATTGAAAAATAGGACTAGTTCGATGGGCCATTTCTTGGATACTATATTCACCAGTAATTATTCAGTAGGTCTTTCCACTAGCCCTACTTAAAAGAGGATCTGGTTACAAAGTGCTGACCGTACCACCTATATCAAGGTCCTCAACATGGGAGGCAGGGCAGAGCTTGTGGGAGGTGGGATGCTCCATTTTTTCCTCCTGCCTGAAAGAGGGGATGGTGTGTTCCCAGAGGGTTTCTGTGGCGGCTGCTCCCCATTTCGTGCTCTTGATGAATCTCACTAATCCACTAACTCAGTCTGGTGATGGGCAGGGCAAGTGGAGCATCAGTCACAGGAGTGCTCTACCAGCTATACATGGATTGAGCAGGGTGGAAAGTAGGGAATTCAGTGCCCAAGAGGCAGTGAGGAGCACACAACCCTCCCTGGCTGGAAGGAAGGAGAGAATGGAGCATCCCACCTCCCAGCAGTCAGGAGGAGGAAAGAGTGGGACTGTCTCCTTCCAAGTTGCAGGAGGGAGGAAGGAAAGGAGCATGTGGAGCTTACCCTTGCCAGGAATCCTATAAAGTGCCAGTGCCAGCACCTCTCTCAAACACTGAGAACATCAGACCTGAATGGATTTTAGAGGTAATTTTTTAATGACTAACAAAGGTCGAACTGCGTTATCAGAAATTGCAGACAGGCCCAGTCTTTAGTCAAACAGCAGCTTGCAAATCAACAGGACAAAACTATCACAGAAAGTGTTGATACTCACTGAATTAACGTGTGAGCCGAAATATAACTGAGTATATCTGTTCATATTCCAAATATTTAATGTGTGTGTTTATGGAGAATTCCCTGTGCCTTTCAAATCTTTATGTAGAAGCTGCTATACAAGCAGTGACATCCACAAGCTGAAACCAGTTTGAGTCCTGATGCTACATTATCGTACGCCCAAAACTCCATTTGACTTTCATGGTGTTTAAACACAAGAGGAGTAGTACAGACTAGACCCCAGTCAATGGGAAGATCCTCAAAATTAAAGTGTTCTAAATCATCCAGCCTTTGAAATAAATGGTCTTTACATCCTTTTTTTTCTGCTTGTCTAGGGACAAATCCTGAAGTCTTTACCCAGCTTTATTCAGTTCTCACTCGAGCAAAACTCCCAGTGGATCAGTAGAGTTTTGACTGATTAAGGAATGAGATAGAACAGTACGAGTGGGGCCAGTAAGAGGGAGATGCATTCGAAATCTCCTTAACACTCTGTGTAAAAATGCTGCCTTGCCCAGTAGGATTAGTACTTAAATGGAGAAGAATGAAGATAAAGCAACAGTCTGCAACACCATTTCCCATCTGAATAGAAACTTGCTAAGCAAGGAGATCTGAAGTCTCAACTGCAACGTTTCTTGCTTCCTTGTAAGAAACATTAGTGTATAATGAGAAGCAGAAAAACCTGCATGGATCCAAATAAGAGAAAGTTGAGCATTTTATTTTTTGATCTATTAAACAGAGTGTGAGCCCATTGTTCAAGTAGACTTCGGTCAGGCAGTTCACAAAATATCCCAGTCCAGCCTTGGTAACACTGACATGTGAAGCTCTGCTTCATGGCCTTCATGTCTTCTGGTCTAAGTTTTCCAGTCACAAAGAATCTTGGGCCTTTTTCAGAATGGTGGACCCCAATCTCAAAACTATTGGGTGACAAGTGCAGATAAGCAGAAGAGTCACCGATTTTACGGATGCATCTCCCATTTTTCTTACACAGAACTTTACTGCAGAGTTTGGCTGCTGAGGTGACATTAATGACATAATGTCCTAAGGGGCCATCTATGTATTTTTTCACAACTGAACAGCTCTCCTGTAGGAAAACAAGAGTGTGACATGTTAATCAGTAACCAGAGTTATGTCCAAGTTTCCATATTTTTGGTAGAATATTAACATGGAAGCACTGCTGGCTAAAGTGATATACTGAGATAAATCCTGAAGCCTTTACTCATGTGATTAGCCCCTGGCTTAATCTGCATTCATGGGAAGGCCAGTAAGATACTGACCTTTATTATAATCTTGCTTTTCTGTTTTGGGTGCCTGGTAGCAACATATTGAATGTTTTATTAAAAATAAGGTTTTCTAGGGATTGTTGAAAAGGAACAATTTAAAATAAAAGGGGTTTAAAATATTTATTGACACATTGCTTTAGCACTAGGGATTTCTACACTGATCACCATAACCCTTTAACTTAGTAGTTACTAGACAATTTTCACTGGCTGGTGTGCAATGTGGAAAAATAGCTTTTGGGTTCTTCAGCTCCACGTTAAGCCGCTGAACTTGTTTGGGAGTTCATACCACACCACTGCAGTCAATGGGAGTTTTGCCATTGACTTTGATAGTAGTAGGGTCAGACACTGAAAGAGGTTGCGTCTTCCTGTATTGCTAATGTCCTATCAAAGGTCAACTTGCCTTCTCCACCTGCAGCCTTTCTAAGAGTGAGGCTAGGGAGCTGGCCTATTAGGTGCCTTGCAAAGATAGACAATGCAACCTTCTGTCACCTTTGGTAATTACAGGAGAGGGGTCTGTAAGACTTCTTTAGGTGAGTCCCAGGGTCTTGTGAGGAGGAGCAGGACTTTTCTTAGGTTGGGATTATATTCCACCAATGACTCTGTTATAAAATTTAGGACAAAGGTCAACATTTGGTCTGTGAAAAATGTTCCCCACTTCATCCTCTGCCAAATCCATAGCCTTGTGTTTGGTAATGTACAGATTATGCAAGCAGAACACTGCTAAACAGACTGTTTACATTTACATTTCAGTGTTTCAAACCGTATCTTATTATCTTGGTATTAGTGCTATCTGCTGCTATGGATGTCATCCATGTTTGGCCCTGGATGTGGTTCCTAGGAAGCAGTGGCTAATTTAAGTATGTTGTTAACAAGATGAAAGGACTCCCAAGCAGTCATCTTCAGCCAAAAGGCTGGTGACAATGATGGGTGAGGGAGAGCTTCATTGTAAGGATGTAAAATGGTAGAAATGAGGATGGATGGGGAGAGAGGCTCTTATCAAGGACATAGCACTTAACCCGTGAACGTTTGTAAATCCACCCCACCTACCTTTGAGCTGGCATACTGCATGCTTCCCCAAAGGACAACCCCTGCTGCCCCCAAAGCAGCACTCTCTCCAATAGTGTTCACCAGGTCAGTCTGAAAGAGGAAAGTGTCAAAACTGGACATTGGAAAAGCATCAGAACCCATAGCACCAAATACAGGAGAGGACACACTAACATTTAACCACTACTTTTTTCCAGAGGCGATGTTGATTTATGCTGTAGAATGTTCATATTCAAAAAGGCCCATAATGAGCTCCCTACTTCTTGGGGCAGGGACTGTCTTTTATTCTACGTTTGTACAGCTTCTAGCACAATGGGGTCCTGGCCCCTGTCTGGAGCTTCTAGGTGCTATCACAATCAGGGCCGGCTCTGGCTTTTTTGCCTCCCGCCGCCCCCCCCCGCCCCCCGGCGGGGAGTGCAGCAGGGCAGGGCGCCGAGCCCGGCCGTGGCCCCGCTCTCCCCGGCCGGCCGGAGCGCCGGGGGGAGGGCGGCGAGCCCAGCCACGGCCCCGCTCTCCCCGGCCGGCCGGAGCGCCGGGGGGAGGGCGGCGAGCCCGCCGTGGCTCCGCTCTCCCCAGCGGCCGGAGCGCCGGGGGGAGGGCGGTGAGTCCGGCCGGGGCCCCGCTCTCCCTGACCGGCCGGAGTGCTGGGAGGAGGGCGGAGAGCCCGGCTGGGGCCCCACTCTCCCTGGGGGCCGGAGCACCGGGGGGAGGGCGGTGAGCCCAGCCGCGGCCCCGCTCTCCCCGGGTGAGCGCCGCCCCCCTCCAGGTGCCGCCCCAAGCACATGCTTGGAGGGCTGGTGCCTGGAGCCGGCCCTGATCACAATACAATTAATAGATAATAACGACAGTAGATCCAGGGACTCTCTGAAGGATTTTGAACATTGACTTACAGCAGAAACTGCAAAGGGGTGGGGTGGAAAGAGGGGAAGGAGTTAAAATAATTTTTAAAAAATGTTTTGCTTATTCTCACAAATAAATGTACTTTCCTATTGATGTTTCAGTGTGTTATAGTATATTCAGAATGCTTCCTCCAGACAGACGGGAGGAGCAGAAAGGCAGTGACACTTTTGTGAACTGTAGTGCCTTGGACAATTCGTGTAGAATACTCTAGTACCTCTTTTGCAAGGGATTATAAATATGATGGTTTGTCATTTAGTCAGTCCATGAGTATTTGCAGTTCTAAGGCCTTGTCCATACACACAGGTTGTACCAATTTAACTATACTGGTATAGAGATTGGCAGACACAATTACACCAGTAATAACAGTGCATACACCAGGTAGAACTGTACAGGAAAGGAAATAAACCATATCAGTATAAGCACTTTTATACTTGATGATTGCCTCTTCTAGTCATTCCTTCTGAAGCACTTGACATTAGCTGTTGGAAGATGGGATACTGGCTAGATGGACCACTGATCTGGTCCACTATGGCCGTTCTTATGTATTGGCATAACCTAGTCCGTGCTTGGGTTGTACTGATGTAACTATTTTGGTAAAAAATCACAATCTAATTATACCAATACAAAAACTGTGTTCAGACCAAGGCTCCTTAGTGTCACTTCAGCAATGTGTGTGAGCACTTCATAATACCAGAAAAAGAGAGGCTGGGGAGCCCTCCCAATGTAAAAAGATGCTATGGTGAAATGGCACATTCAGTAAACTGCTACATTTAGCAGGGAAGGGAGGAAAATAAATAAACAAAACCCAGAGCAACTACCTTTCTTCCCCTTCCCCTAGATCCCTAGCAAGTGGCTTTCATTTGGGAATGTCAGGAATTTTCCTCCCATCCTCTGCAGCCTGTACAAAGAGAAATACAAACATCATATAAAGAACCTGCAAATTTTATAAACTCACTGGTACTCGATAGTATATTGATACGGTTTCCTTGTCTGCATCACTGTGAAATCATCCAAGGGCTCAGGAGATGATCATGTGATGGCAATAGGTATGTTAGAAATACAGATAGATAAAACTAGATGACTCCATTATTATTATTATTTATTATTTTTTTTAAAAATCACACACAACTCTCTTAATGCACCGAGCAGTTTATAAGTAAGGACTTTCCTGTCCTGAAATGCTTCTTGTTCAAGAAAGTGAAGACACAAATCAGTGGATGAGGAAAAGGAGAGCGTGCTGAATTATTGAAGAAGCATATGAGGAGGATTCCTGGGACAAGTGAGTGGTGGAGGTGACCTTTAACTAAAGGTCAGATAAAATAATATTGGAAATCATGAAGATATTTTAAACAACAGGGTTTGCCTACTGGTCCGTCGTGTAGGTTTCACAGTACTATACCATGTTATTGGGCTCACCTGCAGTTCATGGTGCTGCTGATCATCCAAGCAGTTCTTGAGAGCACTTTATTATCACTAAAATCATATAGTTCAGTGCTTTCTCCAGAAGAAGAGAGTAAGGTATGCCACTGGTGTTACTTTCATGTTGAAAATGGTGGTGTATTTTTTACTGGATTTAGTTTAGCAGTAAAAAAAAATGTTTGGCTCAAAAATCAAACTTTGAAAAGTTGAGTGACTTTGTGATATATCTAAAACTCTTGGTAATGAATGATCCCTAGCCCTTTTCTTCTGCAAAATACTTCACAAAGATTATAAAAACACAAATCCTCGACCATGACTGTTTTAAATCAACCACATGGTGGTACAGTGAACTAGCATGACACACAGTTCAGCTCCCGTTAACAACTTGGTGATCTCTTCTCAGTCAGACAAAAAAAAGGGATCAATACATCAAACACATTTGAATGAACCAAAAACTGAACAGAGAGGGTTATTCACCTTGAGCAGTTACTGAGGTTCTTCAAGATGTGTCACTATGAGTGCTCCACTTTAGGTGTCAGTACGTCCCTGCACTGTCAATTGGAGATTTTCAGTAGCAGTGTCCGGCAGGGCTGCACTGACACCTAAAGTAGAGCACCCACAGGGATAGCACTCGAAGAAGAATAGAAAATACGGACTTTTAAGGAAGTATGGTCTGGTGGTGGGCTCACTGGCTTCAGTGTCAGGAGCTCCAGGGTTTAATTACCTACTTTACCACAGACTTCCAATGTGATGTTGGGCAAGTCACTTAGCCTCTCTGTGCTTCAGATAATAGCACTTCCTTTCCTCATAGGGTGCTGTGAGGCCAAATACATTAAAATAATGTGAGGTGCTCAGATCCTATGGTGACAGTGGCCACATAAGTACATAGATAAGTAGATGGGCTAGGTAGTTAGCTGCTCTTCTCCTTGCTTTCTCCATCTCCACCCCTAGAGGAGCCATATGGAGGAAAGAGAGGGACTTGCAATATTTTAAAAGCTCCATTTTATAATATGCTGGTTTATCTTCCCTCACCCCCAAACTGCTCAACATCCCCTCTGTGACTCAATAGCTGTTTAGCACACCAATATTTCCCTGCAATACCCTGGTTCCTCCTCTCTCTGCTGATGCTTAAGATCCTGTTCCAAGTTTTGGTTGCTGTTTCCAGCAACCAAAGACCCTCAAGATTCTGCTCCTGTGCTGGTGTTCTGGACTAGCCCCCTGGGGGAGAGTAGAATCCTCACGCCATATAAACAAAAAGGGAACTCCTCTCTCACCAGGGCTCCTTCCACAAGCTGATTAGCTGGGTGATTTCATTTTGTATTGAAAAATGGAAGGAGGAGCACTAAACTGTTCAAATTTATCAACATGAAAGGAAACTGGTGCTGCAATTGGAGCTGGTCGCATACAACAAAAAATGTTTGTGTTCTTTACTTCAAATTCTGAATGGCTCTTTGTTTCAAACTAGTCATATGCCATCTTATTCTGTATGGGAGAATATTTGTGCAAAGGTGGCTTTGCTCATGGGGAATGGCCTTTGTACAAATACACACCGTGACATGAGGACACGGGTATTTCTACATGAACAAGAGTCGCTGTTATTCATTATTCATCATTTATTTGTCATTCTGCTTTATGAAAAGATTTGTTCTTCCAGTCAGGGAGCAGAAACAATGCCATGTAACTTCAATCACTGATCACACATTATTAATAGCAAGTAGTCTAGGGGGACAGTTTCTGAACACCCTAGAGCATCAATATAGAGAATCATTTGCATAAATTATGTGGTGAATACTTAGGGATAAGAGAGCCATTCATAGAAGTTAGGATCGGTTGGCAAATGATTTGTAAAGAGAAATGAGGCAAGGAGGACACAACTGCAGGGACATTCATAGACTCATAGACTCATAGACTTTAAGGTCAGAAGGGACCATTATGATCATCTGGTCTGACCCCCTGCACGCTGCAGGCCATAAAACCATCCCCGCCCCTTCCCTGGACTCTGCTGCTGAAGTCCCCAATCCTGTTATTAGTGACCTCAATCGGCAGAGACCCTCCTGCTAGAGATCCCTGCCCCATGCTGCGGAGGAAGGCGAAAAACCTCCAGAGGCTCAGCCAATCTGCCCTGGAGGAAAATTCCTTCCCGACCCCAAATATGGCGATCAGTAAGACCCCGAGCATATAGGCAAGAGTCTCCATCCTGACCCCTTTTAGCCATTATGCTATTTACCTACCATTGCTTGGTTTTCCTTGACAACTATGTTTTACCATTAAACCATTCCCTCCATAAACTTATCTAACTTAATCTTAAAGCCAGACAAGTCCCTCGCCCCCACCGTTTCCCTCGGAAGTCCGTTCCAATATTTCACCCCTCTAACGGTCAGAAACCTTCGTCTAGTTTCAAGCCTGAACTTCCCCACGGCCAGTTTATATCCATTCGTTCTCGTATCCACGTTAGTACTAAGCTGGAATAATTCATCTCCCTCCCTTGTATTAATCCCTCTAATATATTTAAAGATAGCAATCATATCCCCCCTCAGCCTTCGCTTGGTCAGACTAAACAACCCAAGCTCCTCTAGTCTCCTTTCATACGACAGGTTTTCCATTCCTCTGATCATCCTAGTGGCCCTTCTCTGCACCCGTTCCAGTTTGAGTTCATCTTTTTTAAACATGGGAGACCAGAACTGCACACAGTACTCCAAATGAGGTCTCACCAGCGCCTTGTACAACGGAAGCAGGACCTCCTTATCCCTACTAGATATACCTCGCCTAATGCATCCCAAGACAGCATTGGCTTTTTTCACCGCCACGTCACACTGTCGACTCATAGTCATCCTGCGGTCTACAAGGACCCCTAGGTCCTTCTCCTCTTCCGTTACTTCTAACCAATGCGTCCCCATCTTGTAACTAAAATTGTTATTGGTCATCCCCAAATGCATCACCTTACACTTTTCACTATTAAATTTCATCCTATTTCTGACACTCCAATTCACAAGCTCATTCAAGTCTCCCTGCAGGATATCCCTATCCTCTTCCGAATTTACAACGCCTCCCACCTTCGTATCATCCGCAAACTTTACCAGCCTACTCCTGCAATCGGTTCCGAGGTCAGTTATAAATAGATTAAATAAAATGGGTCCCAAAACCGAACCTTGGGGAACTCCACTGGTAACCTCCCTCCAACCCGACAGTTCACCCTTCAATACGACCCGCTGCATTCTCCCCATTAACCAATTCCTTATCCATCTCTGGATTTTCAAATCGATCCCCATGTTTTTCAGTTTAACCAATAATTCCTCATGGGGTACAGTATCAAACGCTTTACTGAAATCCAGGTATATTAGGTCCACCGCATTTCCCTTATCTAATAAATCCGTTACCTTCTCAAAGAAGGAGATCAGATTCGTTTGGCACGATCTGCCCTTCGTAAAACCATGTTGTAAATTATCGCAATTGCCACTACCCTCCAGGTCCTCAACTAATTTCTCCTTCAAAATTTTCTCTAACACCTTGCACACTACAGATGTTAAACTAACAGGCCTGTAGTTACCCGGATCACTTTTTTTCCCTTTTTTGAAAATAGGAACCACATTAGCTATTCTCCAGTCTAACGGGACCACCCCCGAGTTTACAGATTCATTAAATATTATCGCTAACGGGCCTGCTATTTCCCGCGCCAATTCCTTCAATATTCTCGGATGAAGATCGTCCGGTCCTCCCGACTTAGCCCCATTAAGGCGTTCAAGTTTTGTTTCTACCTCGGATACGGTAATCCCCCATCCCGAACGCCCCTCTGTAATGGTGCTAGTATCCCTAATGCCTTCATTGGCCTCATTAAACACCGACGCAAAATATTCATTGAGATATTGCGCCATGCCTAGATTGTCTTTAATCTCCTCTCCGGCAATAGTCTTCAGCGGTCCCACTTCTTCTTTCTTTGCTTTCTTCCTGTTTATGTGGCTGTAAAACCTCTTACTATTGCTTTTAATTCCCCTCGCTAGGTCCAATTCTACACGGCCTTTGGCCTTTCTCACTCTATCTCTACATTCTCTGACTTCGCTTTGGTACATTTCCTTACTGATCCCTCCCCTCTTCCACTCTTTGTACGCTTTCTGTTTTTTCCTAATCGCCCCTTTGAGTCGGTCGCTCATCCAGCTCGGTCTAAATCTCTTGCTTGGTAATCTTTTTCCCTTTTTGGGAATACAGGCCTCCGACAGCTCATGCATCTTTAACTTAAAGTAATCCCAGGCTTCTTCCGCCTTTAAATCCATTAATACGTTTGCCCAATCCACTTCCCTTACCAGTCCCCTTAATTTGTTAAAATTGGCCTTTTTAAAATTATAAACCCTAGTCTTTGACTTAATTCTGTTACTCCTTCCCTGTATTTTAAACCGAATTAGCTCATGATCACTGGAGCCCAAATTGTCCCCTACTACCACTTCCTCAACGAGGTCCTCACTACTTACCAGAATCAAATCTAAAATGGCCTCCCCCCTCGTCGGTTCAGCTACCACTTGATGGAGGAATTGATCATCAAGCACATCTAGGAACATCTGAGCCCTATTATTGCTACTAGCGTTTGTTCCCCAATCTATTTCTGGGAAATTAAAGTCCCCCATAATTACACAGTTTCTATTGCTTATTACTTCTCTAAGCACATTAAATAGTTCCTTATCCATATCCTGGGTCGATCCTGGCGGTCTATAGCACACTCCAAGCACTATCCCCGGAGAGGCTCTAGAAGTCCTATTACCCATTGTAAGTATTGCCCAGACGGACTCTGAGTTGTCTAATCCATCCACTATTATTTCTTTACAGTTTATTTCACTATTGACATACAATGCCACCCCCCCACCTTTACCTCTGTTCCGGTCTTTCCTAAACAGCACATACCCCTCCATACCTGTGTTCCAGTCGTGACTGTCATTCCACCACGTTTCCGTTATTCCTACGATATCTGGTTTCAGCTCTTGGACCAGGAGCTCCAATTCCTCCATTTTATTACCTAGGCTTCTGGCATTGGTGTATAGACACCCTAATGTATGTCGTTTAGCCCGTCTCCCATTAGCAGCACTATATGTTGCGGGCCTCCTAGTGTCCGTCCCTCCTGTCCTTCCTATGTCCAATCTCATCTCCACAGCTATCTCTCCTCTCATTTTACTCACCTTCTCCATACTGGAATCTGGCGTGGAGATTAACTGTGCATCTCCCAACCGTCTCCCCAAACTTGCTAGTTTAAAGCTCTTTTGATAAGATGAGCCAGCCTCCCTCCCAAAAGTCTATTTCCTTCCCTACTCAGGTGAAGCCCATCCCGCGAGAACAGGTGTCTGTCCCCGAAAGCCTCCCAGTGGCCATACATCCCAAAGCCCTCCTTATAGCACCACTCCCTTAGCCAACTATTTATTCTCACAATCCTATCAGCCCTTTGCTGCCCTTCCCTCGGAACGGGCAGAATCCCACTAAAGATAATCTGAGCCTCTATCTCCCTGAGTGTCTTCCCCAGCCTGGCATAATCTCCCTTGATCCTCTCTAACGAGAACCTAGCCGTATCATTCGTTCCTACATGAAGGATTATCAGGGGGTTCTTACCTGCTCCTTGTAGGATCCTTTTCAAGCGCAGGTCCACATCGCGTATCTTTGCGCCCGGTAGACAGCACACCCTTCTGTTCTCCGGGTCCGCCCTGGTCACAGGCCTATCCAATCTCCTCAGTAAAGAGTCTCCAATTACATACACCTGCCGTCGCCTGGCAACAGTGCGATCTAGTAATCTAGTCTCCGATCCCTCTAGTCCTGACCTGTGCCTATTCCTATCTTCCCTTATGCCTTCCTGAATCCTCACGGGGCCCAGAATTGGTGCTGTCTCCATCAAATCCTCCCCCCTCTCTCTTGGACTAGCAGCTCTTCTCTTCTTCCTCACCCTTCCACCTTCAGTCGCCACCTGCTGCCCCTCTACCTCGGTATCCAAACACTCGAACCTATTCCTGAGTTCTATTCCCCCCTCACTGGCCCTTCTTTTCCTTGGCCTGCTTCTCACAGTCACATGCTTCCACCTCCCATGTTCTCCCCCTTCCATTCCCCTCTCACCATCCTCTCCCTCTGCCTCTACCTCCACCATAGGGCATTCTCCTTCAGCCTCCCCTTGCCTGTCCTCCATCAGCTGCTCAAACCCCCGCCTAAACTCCACCAGGGTATCTACCTGCATCTGCAGCCCCTTAATCTTTTCCTCCAGTAACTCTATCAGGCGACACTTCATACACACATACCTGTGTTCCGGCTCCCCTGCTAGGACCATATACATACCACAGCTTCCACATGCAGCCATCTGCATTCTGTCTGCTGCTGCTGCTGCTTGGCTCATGGCTGCTGCAATCTCTGCCCACTGCACCTGTGGACTCAGAGCACACGCCACACCGCGCCCTCCTGCCTCCCCCCTTACCTCCCCCTGCAAACTCCCTCTCAAACTCCCCTGTTAGCCGCCCTGTTTGCTGCCTCCGGTGCCGCTAGATTTTAATCTTTCGTGGGGCTCTTATACCTGCAGCTCTTTCTGGTGGTTCCCACAACTGTTGCTTCAACTTAACTTCTTTCATTGTGGTGCTTGCTTTATCTTTAGCACTGTACATGTTAGGGCTTGTGCACAACATCTTATTGTGTCAGCAACCAAACAAAAGCTAAATTTCCATAGGGCTAGACTGTCCCACTCTTGCTCAGCCATGGTAGTGTATAAGGGGGAGTAAAGTCCTTATTACCCCCCTTGCTCACATTATGACTATAGCAGGGAGCTACTCCACATTGTTAGCAAGGGGGGGTGGGGAATGTGAGTAGATTTGTTTCTGTTCCCCCTATATTTGCTGCCCAGAGTAGCTGATGGGGGTCATAGGAAGGTGTAAAGTGCTGACTCTCTGAGCTACAGTTGGATGTCCTGTCTGCTACTGGAGCAGTGCAGAGTGTGAGATTACAGTAGGTATCAGTGTCCAAGTATGTTTCACAAGAGCTGATATAAAATCATTTGAGGACATCAGAGCTATGAAACAATAGATTTAAAACATTAAAGCCATGAACATTGTTTTCCTGATCATTGGAGCTCTTTCCGGTGCTCTATCTATAAAAAGCCTGCCGGTTCCCAAGCTCCACTCATAGAGCTCATGCTGCCAAATATGTAGTCTGGAGAAGCTACAAGCCTGGTACCCATGATCAGTCTTTGAAAACATATATTTTGTTTTCACTACAAAATACATATTTGAACATTCCTCATGGGGGATTCCCCCTGCTGTGAATGGGCTGTGCACACAGATGCTGAATGTTTTAGAAAAGATCTCTGAAACATCCCGGTCTGAAAAGAAGGTGATATGCAACTAAAAGACAGCTCAGTGGATAAAAGGGTAACTTATGGGCAATATTATTTTAAGTTACTATTATTGAATGTGGAAGCTAGTTCAAGGTAAACAATTAACTTTGTACAACCTCATATGTTCGAAAGCTTGCATAATATATAATTGTGCTAGATTTCATATTGTAGGATGTTTAGCTAGTGTTAATGGTATTTTTATTTTAATCCCCAGATCTATGTGTGTTTATGATGAACATACCTATTAGAGCCAACGCTTGCCGAAGTATTCACTAACTTTGTGTGCCTCTATTTTGAGTTCTCAGGTGAAGAGACCTTGGCTGAAATCCTAACTGCTGAAGTTTTCTTCAAAAGTTATTTCTCCTCCCTTGGTATCCTGCTGTTAATTGATTTATCTCATTAGACTGACATAACACTTGGTAAAGCAACCCCCATCCTTTCATATATTTATACCTGCTCCTGTATCTTTTACTTCATAATCTGATGAAGTGGGTTCTAACCCACAAAAGCTTATGCCCAAATAAATTTGTTAGTCTCTAAGGTACCACGAGGATTCCTTGGTTTTTTTTATACAGACTAACACGGCTACCACTAAAACCTAACTCTGCTGAAGTCAATAGCAAAACTCCCATTGGCTTCAGCAGGGCCAGGATTTCACCCCTTGGTGCCTGATTGTCAGAAGTGCTGAGGACAAGCAGTTCCCATGGAAGAGAATCCTCAGCGTCTCTGAAACTCTGATGTCTCACAGAGAAGTCTCCAGCTGAGAATTAACAAGCTGAGGCACACAAAGTTAGTGAAAGCTTCTGAAAAGGTGGCTGTATACCTTGTATTTCCTCACTAAGCAGCCAGAGAGACTGACTGGGTCTGCACAGCTCCAGCAGGAATCCCCCACTCATAGCTCCAAACTGGACCAGTCAAATGGGAGCACTCTGGAACCTGTGGGACTGAATATGCACACACACCCATGGCAAGTGAGAGTAGACGGACACAGCCCTGATATTGAGCCCACATCACTCCAAGCCACCAACCACAATGCCATTTTTGTAGGGGGAATACCACAGCTCTCCATGACCCAAGAGTGGGCTGGGAGGGAGGAAGGGGAGGGGCATCAATATCCAAAGAGGGCTATTAATCCTGTCAGGAGGTAGCTCCCTGCCCTCCAACTGGGTCCGCACCTCAGGTATGGATCAAACCAAATCCTTCCATGCCCAGGGTAGGACAGCCTATAGCAAAAGGCTATTTAGGAAGCCATTCAGGAATTACATGCTCTGAGCAGTTGCATAGACAGGATCCAAAACAAGGTTTATGATTACCACAGTTATCAGAAATCTTAATGTCTGTGTGTATATCTCAACCACCTATTTTGTAACCTGCATATATTTATTGTATTTTTTAAAATATTTCCTTCAATTATCATTGGCTGAAGAGGCGTCACATGACACAGAAATTGTATTTCTGTAATACAGTAGATTTAAAAAGCCAAAAACCAGATACTCAGTTACTGTGCATAATCAGACATACTGTACTTTCAGAAAACAATATGGCCAGGAGAACACACTCATCCTTCCTCTAGGAAGCCTCGAGGAAGCCTGCTGTCACATTCTGCCTCTGTGCAAGTTTTCTCATGCAGGAGCTAGGAATGCCAAGCTAAACTTGGGCTTACCTAGTTGATATGTCTACCAGTTCATTTCTGTACCAAGTGAGCTTCCATTTTGGGAAGAAAACAAATAAACTCAACCCTGAGATTCCTTTCTCATGAGCGTTTATCTTCCCTTAATATTAATGGATTTCAAACTTCACTGAGATTTGTCAACTCCATTTCTCAAACTGAAGAATTAATTTGAAATATTTAATTACTTAAGGAAACAATTGCTTTGTATTTTCTTCTAAATTACTCTCATAAAAAGAATACAACATTATTCTACAGTAATAGACCAAACCACAGCAGGATCACTATTGAAAGCTGTAGTGTTTTGTACCATGACTGTAGTGTCTTTCTTTACCAGGATAGTTCTATATATGAAACACAAATGCATCTATAACTGTTATTATGCAAGGAGAAACTCCTAGGAAGTGCTTTTTCCAAGAGATTCTAATCTTTAGATTTCTATATATGTCTGCTTACCTCTGTCAAAACATGTAAAGTATAGGCATAAAATGGTCTGGAGTAAACAAAAACAGGCAAAACATAGTCTTTTCTAGCAACTGAGGCAATACGTATTGCTTCCTTAACCCGATAATGAACGAACTTCAGAGCATTTGGACTTGACTTCAATATATAATCCAGATAGATGGATGGATAAAGAGCGGTACTTTCTTTCCACAGCCAAAGCAGGAGATCATTGCGGGACGATTCAATGTCTGGGCATCTACCTGTGTATACTTTTGGATGTTCTTTGTAATCATAATTGTAGCAGTCTGGGTAAAGATAATAACCCCATAGACCATTCGGTCTCATGTGCTCAGCCAGAAGGATAGTGTTGTTCATAAAACTCTTGCCAGCATTTTCAAATTCTTCCTTAGCAACTTTCCTAATTTTGTCCTCTGACCACTGAGGATGGTGTCTCCTAACCAGTTCGAGAGACTTATTTCTATAAATGGTTTTATTACCCCAGTTCCTGTCCCACTGGGGCCTCCAGTTTTCCCAGTCAATGACTGCAAGTCCTTGGAATTTCTTCATGGGTATGGAATGGTCAATGTCAGACTTAGCTTTGTTAAGGTGTTTTATCAGACTCTCATTCTGTGGCACCCCTCCATTGATAGGAACCCCATTGTCTAAGTAATAGGGGTAATGCCCCAAATGAGTGTGATAAAAGATTGTCACATTGGAGCCACTCAAAGTTTCATTGGTGTTTGATGCAATGTCAAAAACTCTGAGATCTAGGTCCACCTTGTACCGCAGTCTGCACTGTTCCGTAGGTGCATTCCAAACAACAATGAAAGGTTTGTGGAGTAGCAGTGGGGCCTTTGCCTGCTTGAGCAGTTGGCCATCAACCATAATAAGCAGCATTGTAATTTCTATCCATTTAATCCACAGATTACACATGGTATGCTGTTTTCGCAGGGGCTAATGCGATGGTTTCCCTGAGAACAAAAACAGGAAGAGATGTTCTTTTAAAAAACCAATATTCACAGCAAGGACAGATATTGTGTCAAAGAAATGGCTTTTATTTTGGGTTTCTTTTTTAACTTTGTACTCACAAAAGATATGGACAAAGACAAAACTATAATCAGGACAAAAATAAGTCAGCGTTTAAATGCCTTCAAGGATGAGGTGCGTACCTGGGGAAACTATTCTACAGATTGGTAGATCTCACTGTCAGGTCAGGAAGCACTTTCCAATACTCAGCCTTTTCTTGATTTCCATTCTGCCAAGACACTTTCCTGTCTTCATTCAAACCCCTCTGAAAGACTCACTTCTTCCATGAAGACACAAGAATTGACTTAATAATATAATAATATTAGAATATTTTTAAAACAAAAGCGTCCTACTTATTCTGTGTTTCAGTTTCCCTGAATATCCTGTGTACTCACCATCTGTTTTACTTAGAATGTAACATTTTGGGATCTAAAACTGTCTTTTGGGGACATCTAGGGGTCATCACAATTTAAATAGTGCAATATATACATAGTGCAATAATAATAATAATTATTATTATTATTATAATTAAAGCTTCTTAGTGCTGGAACGACCTGAATTGTGTGCCAGTTCAGTACTGAGCATATTGTGAGTAGGTTTTTCACCACTTTCCCTGACTTTTTTTGCTGCCTTCTGCCTTTTGTCATTGGAAAGAAGTTAAAAAGTGAGTGTTTTTTCACAGCAAAATGAAACTTCTCCAAAAAATGTATTCTGTTTTTTGTTGACAAATGAAAAATGTCACACAAAACTAAAGTGGTTTTGTTTCAAAAGTTTCAAAAGTTTTCACAGACTATTTGTATCTTTGTGCAGCTAGCTGTAGCCAGATTCACCCTGTTTTTCCTGTAGCTCTGATCCTTTTTGACACTCTGGTTCTATGATTTTTTCTTCTTATATTACCCACAGACTTATAGCTCCACATCAATGGAATAGGATAAGGTAATTTAAACAAAAGCCATGAGGGAAGTCTCTTTCTCACTTAGATTAACCAAGAGAACTCAGATATGTGGTAATATATACCACGTGTCTAAGAAAAGAATAAGGCCCATGTTTATTACTATCTACTGTGGAACAAAATCATCATTTTTCTAAAGGAATAGGTGGAAGAATTATGATCCCTCAGCAGGTCAGAAGGATGACATTATTAATGACTTTGGAAAGTGTGAAGGCTAGTTGTTATACTAGATTTAACTTAGATATCAGTATGGTAAAGAGAATTAATTATATTAAACTCAACAAAGCATCCATGGAAGTGTCAAGTACCTATGAAAAAGTGGAACTGATTTTTGTTTAAAATGTTAGTGGAAGTGAATGAGTATTGTGAGACCAGATCTGCCATCAGGCTGCAAGTGCACCCTCCCCAATTACCCACGCAGGTACAATGAAGTAGAAGGATATCCAGTTTGTACATTATTTGAAGAAGTGTTGCTGCTTGCAAGTGATATATCTGGGACTGGGACTCCCCTAGTCTTTTGTGCCTCCCTTCCATTTTCATCCTCTAGCCTCTAGTATTGTGTCTCTCTCCCTCTTCACCAGTCCCCTCTTCTAGACTTTTGCTTTTTCCTCCTGATTCCACTCCCTTGGCCTCCGGTCTCTGATATAACAACCATTTTCCTCCCCAACCCCTGTTTCTCTCTTTTCCTGCCCCCTCTCCAACTCTTTTCCTTTCCTTAGCCAATTGCTACAGTAAGGAGAATGGGAAAGACAAGTGACAGAATTAGTACTAAGCTATCAACCTGTTGACAGGTTTGAGGAGGATAACAAGGAGGACTCCTAAGATGAGAGCCAAACTTCCTACCCTCCCCTACAGATGACACCAGCCAAAGTGTTGGAACACACACATAAAAATAAATGGAACGTACCTTTCATTACACTCTGAAATATTTTGACAGTGGCCTTCTCTACCTCCCCTTGGTCCTGCAACTTTCCTGCCTCCTTCTCCCTCTCTTTATCTGAAATTATCTGGTTGTTTGTACAGTGCCTAGACCATGGGGACTTGATCCCTGATGGGGATCCTGAGGCACTATCACAACATAAATAAAAAATTTTATTATTCAAGTCCCATTATAACTGTATTTTCTCCTTGCTTATAGCTAGAAAAAAAGTTTAATTTGCACAGAAACCTTCAGGAAAGCAAGGAATTCTTTCTCCAGAAGGCTCTCATCTGTTCTCAGTCAACATATGTTGAATACCTTTAATAGGTTTACTCATGTATATTGTGGTCGCAGGCATTGTTCATTAAAACCTCTCACCATTAGATACTGAAGGATAATACTTTGTTGATGAACAGAAAGAATTCCTAAAACTCTTTGTATTGCGAACAAGAAGCAATCTAGATCTACTGACTTAAAATTGGTTTTTGCAAATTGTGATTTTATTGCAGATGTTATTTTTCACTTCAGAACAATGTTTGAGGCCAAGTGGAGCAAGTCTTTACAAAAATAAATAAGGTTAATATTTGATGCTGAAATACTGAGGGAAAACACAATTATCTACTATTTCACAAATGCGCCACACAATCTCCTAAACATGAACAAAACGTCTTTTATTACTGGGGCCACTGCTGTTTATCCAGACTGTGAGTTTATTGGTCTCATGCATGAGCACTAATTGGACTACCTCAATCCCAGCTCTGTAATGAGCACAGGCGCTAACAATTCCATTTTGCAGTTCATTTTCAATCTTGGTTCAAATTCGCCTGTTTTTCTTATTCGGTGACACATTGTCATAGTTCATTTAACTTTCAAAGGACGTGCCTATCTTTCTTTGTCCCTGGAGTGTTCTCAAAACAGAATCTGCTGTCAATGTTTCTGCTCTATATTCTAAAAACAAAAACAGCCCCTCATAAAAAAAGAGTTAAGGGCCTGATCCAAAACACATTGAAGTCAATGAGAGTCTTTCTGTTGACCTCAAGTGGGCTTCAGATCAGGCACTCAAAGCACAAAATTAAGTGCAATTTGCTATTTATGTCTGCATATGTTGTTGAAGTTTAGGATGGTAAGGCTACTGGACTAATTAGAGTATATCCTTTAATCACTGATAATTGCTCCTCAGTGAATAAAAAAAAGTTGATACATTTCTGCGAGTTTCCATCACTATTTATGTAAATAAAAATGTGCAGAATACAGTTTTCTGAAGCAAATTCTGTTAATTTAAAATAAACTTTTATGTCCACTGTGCCTAAATATTTTCCATCAAAGTATGCAACTTGCAATGGGTTGATATCAGCTGAAATTGAGAGGGAGGAGGGGTTATTCTGAAATTGAGAGGGGGGAGTTATTCTCTTTTACTTTAAAAGAGACACCTTTATGCCTAATCAAGACAATGTAGACCTCCCCCCACCCCGAAAAAAATTATTGAAGTGCACTTTAAGCACTAATAAAACAATACCCTCCTAAATTGTGAATACATCTAACTTGACTTCTTCCATGCATGCAGTGTTGTTGTAGCCATATTGGTCCCAGAATATTAGAGATACCTTTTATTGGACCAACTTCTGTTAGTGAGAGAGACAAGCTTTCAGGCTTACTCAGAGACCTGAAGAAAAGCTCTGTTGAAAGCTTGTCTCTCTCACCAACAGAAATTAATCCAATAAAAGATCTCATTCACCGGGTCTCTTTGATCTCTTCCAGACAACCAACTGCTACTCGGTCTCTTTTGTTGATTATTTGAGCTATTTGGACTCCAACACTCCTCATGACAGTTGATATTTCAGTGTCTAATTTATAATATAATAGCCCTCTGATGTAATCTCCCATATTATATTCCACCATCTGTATATTGACTTCTTGAGAAACTATAATCTATACATTTAATATTAATACATTTCTATTTTTCTATTTTACAATCCTTGTTTCTAATTGTCCTTGAATCTCAAATGTTTCCATCTCTACTGGATAAAGGAGTCACATTTATGGACATATTCTCTATTAAAAAGTTATTCTAAAGAACTGGAATAATTTTTTCACCAACACAGATTGATCATGTGTGGCATTTTGTGTCAAAGAATCACAAAAATAAAGACTTTTTCTTCATTCAAAGAATTGCTTACTAAAACTTGAGAACTACCCACCATGTATTTTAGTTAATATTCAGTGTTCTAAAGGTAACATTATGATGTGATTTTTATCTCATTATTATTTTTGTCCCTGTAACTTAAGGACCCTTCTTTCTAAATAAGGGATATCCAATCCTTTCTTTCTACTTACTGTGAGGTATGGGTATTGTTTCTTCAAATCAGTAAGCCAGAGCCAGGCAGGAGAGGGCTGGCAAGGTTCGAAGCAGAAGCTTTGCAATGAAGCAGAGAGAATAGCTTTAGGCTACTTAAAGGTCATATTATGTTATGGACATATTAGCTAACACATACTAACTAACATGTTACAAAACTCTGGGATAGACAAGGCAGTGTGTGTTTTAATACATACTGAGCTGGTTGAGTTAAAATCAAGGGGAACTTAGGCTTTAAAACAAGCTTAACAACATGTTAAAGTAATCACTACCTTGTCTACACTGGACTTAGAACATGTTAGTTAGCACGTGTTAGCTAACACACCTTTAAGACCTAGCCTAGACAAAATCTTAGGCATGACCTACCCACAATGTTTGTACTGGTATAACTATTTAAGTCAGAGATGAGAATTTTTACCAAAATAGTTACACTGGTACAACCCCTCGTAGTGTGTGTGCAGTTATCCCAATATAAAGGTATAACTCATGGAGGTGGTTTTTCTAGAGCGCTGGGAGAGCTCTCTCCCAGAGCTGTGCCGCGACCAAACAAACCATGTTAAAGCACTGCCACAGCAGCACTTTAACGTTGCCAGTGTAGACTAGCCCTTATACTAGGATAGCTTATTACCTACACTGATAGAGGTACATTTATACCACTATAATTTCATCTACAGTGTTGTACCACTCTAACTACACCCGTATAGTTAAAAGAGTACAACTTTTGTGTGTAGACAAGGCCTTAGAAGGAACACTGTTTTCCTTATTTCCAATAGACTTCCTTGCTCTGTGTTAGAAGAAAGTGACTCTTTCTGTGATTCTTTGCCAGTGTCACATAAAGTCCACCAGTGACAGTGTATTATGTGCTTTATTGTTATTTATATTGTGTTTGTTGAAACTAAGATATTGAAGTATTGCCAGCTCCTATATTTCATCAGACCTCAGACAACCATGAGATTAGTTTAAAAATCATGAGATTTTAAAAATAACACATTTGGATTTTTTTTTAAATTTGGATTCTTCTGGCATTTGAGCCTGTATGTTTCATGTTTTCAAGCTTTTTTCACCCACAACAATGAGGGCTAGAAATTTACTCTTTTTTTTTTTTAAATGAAAGCTGATATTCTCATGTAATCACAGGACTGTTGGAGCTAAGGCTTTGAAAAACCACCAAATATTGTGAGACTCATGATAAAATCTCATGAGATTGAAAAAGTAAACATAAAAAAAAAAGAGCATGCATGTGTTACTGCTGCCTTGTGATGGTAGCTCCCTTCATGCTCCAAGCTATACTATAATTCACTTTATAAATCCAATTTTGATCCCTGGACTGAACTTTCTCACACATAACCCCATCCCACCTGAAATTTTGTATGTGCACTTTGATGCCTTATATCTTACTTTTCACATACACTATTCTGTTCCCATCCACTATCCAGATGTCATCTGGAAATCCCATGTACCCCATTCACCCTTCCAGTACTGATCAGAGACCCTAAACTCCAAATGTAGGCAAGAGATTAACCTGCATTTTGCGCTCCCTTCACATGTGGGCAACAGGCTCACCTCTCCGTGCCGTGTAAATCTTTGCAAAACTGGCAATAGTTCCCCAGCTGTACCTGATAAAAGGGTGTGCATGGGTCACATCATCAAAGACCCATGCTGTTGTAATCTATGATTGCAAAATGAAAATATAGTTGGGGACGAGAGCACAAAGATGAGGATGGTACAGGAATCTTAACCTTGAATTACATAAGAATGGCCATACTGGGTCAAAATCAATGGTCCATCTAGCTCAGCATCTTGTCTTCCAACAGTGGCCAATGCCAGGTAGTCAGAGGGAATGAACAGAACAGACAATCACTGAGTGATCCATCCCCTGTTGTCCACTCCAGCTTCTGGCAATCAGAGGCTAGGGACACCCAGAATATGGAGTTGCATCTCTGTCCATATTAGCTAATAGTTATTGATGGACCTAACCTCCATGAATTTATCTAGTTCTTTTTGTAACCTGGGTATAGTTTTAGCCTTCACAACATCCCCTAGCAATGAGTTCCAAAGGTTGACTGTGCGTTGTGTGAAGAAGTTCTTCCTTTTGTTTGTTTCAGACCTACTTCCTATTAATGTTTGAGCATTAATGAGTTTTTAAAATTACAATCCTCTATTCACATTTTTAGAAGAGAGATATGACAACCTTAACAAATCTTTTGCCTCTGCAATTATGCATGTTTTACATAACTATTTAACTGTTGCAATATAAAAGAATTAGTTAACATAAGAGTGGCTGCAATTAGGTGATATTTATGCTACCACCAAGTCACAGCACCTTATTAGAGGAGTCCAAACTCACCAATATACCACTTGGCCCATACATTCTACTGGTCTTTCAGGAACAATGGACTAATCCTGGTCTTCTCTGCACTATTAAATGAAAGTAGTCCCACTGATTTCAGTGGGACTACTCAAATGAGTACATTGAGTGGGATATGGCCCAGTGTATTTTTAAACTGTCTCATTTCACAATTGTTAGTAAGCTGAGATGTAATATGCTCTATGTTTGCCTGTTCCCTTTTCAGTTGACCTTCCTATTTTTCAAACTGAAATTTCACAAAAAGAAAGGGAAAGAGGAAGAATATAAATTATGGAAGGACACTTACTGTATCTACTGGGCACCCTGGTCAACTGTTGGAATGTTCTTCATATTGTTCACTTCTACTTTCCCTGTTGAATTCTGAGAGTTAGCTCTTGCCACCTCTGGAAAACATTACAGATTTGCAGAGACCAGGTGTCTAAATACGTAGCTTTTTATATTTCAGGTTCTCTGTTAATATGAAAAAATGTGTTGGAAGAAATTATACACATAACAGGGCATTCAGAAGTTGTGCTGTTATTTAATACATCCAATAACAAAGAATTCCAGATCATGCTTTGTCACACTCTGATTTTGCCCCATGTAACAAGAAGTCATCGTTACTGAAATTACATTGTCAAGTATGCATGTATTTATTTTAAACCCCTTTTTCAGTATTGATGATTTCCTTTTAGAACCTATTTTAGAACATATAGAACAGATTTTCCTTGCAGTTTTCTCATGTTACATTTGGAAAGCACTAATTGTGTCTGTGTTTCTTACAAAGCACATATCAAAAACAGATACAGCTCTCAATACACACAAGGATGGGCCCAGCATAAGAATATGAAGAGAAGAGCAGAGAAGAGAAAAGAAAATGTGCTCTTCCTTGTTTGTACAGAGACAATGAGTAAAATCCTGTCTCCACTGAAGCCAATGCCAGATTTTCTCATTGACTTGAATGGAGCCACGATTGATAGCTATACTGTTAATATAAATCTGGGGATACTACTAGTTCATGTAAATGTTTACCTTGTCTAACTGCTAGTTCTCTAGCAGACAAATAATAAACATACTATATATTTTTTTAGCAAGAGTTAGTGTAATTGTTTAAGGGTACACTATTTTGGAGGGTTGGATGTCTGAGGTGATAACATACAGAACTTTTCACCTGTGGAACCCTGGTTCAAATCTGGCCAAGGGAAGTAATTGTTGAAATCTATATGTTGGACTATGTGAAACGAGCTCCTGGTCTCAGTATAGTTCCTAGTGGCAGATGTCCACACTAGAAAATTGCCACCACAACATGCAATAATTTAGCTCCTTTTTGTAGTCTCAGCAGAAAGGCTGAAGGTTGAAAGGACATTAAGAATTTACCCTTGTGTCCTTTAAATGTGGTTCTACGCTGAAAAGCCAGTATGTAAAAATGGCAATTTCTTACTCAATTGATCTGCTTCTTGTTTATATGTAGAGTCATATCTGCATTCTGCACATTTCAGTGACCACAAATATATTTTACAACTTTTCACTCCTGTTGGCCCTACACAGCCAAAAATATAGCGGAGAGAGAGACTTGGATTCTGTTTCTTCTTGTCTATCATCAACAAATTGTGAACTAATGACAGTCAAGTATGCTTGTGCACTGAAGACAGAATAGTTTTACTACATTTTTCTCCTGTAGCTGAAGGCATCATTTGGCCTGCAATATCTTTGTTACTGAGGATGAGAAGGAAAGAAAAACACCTGGACTTTTGGATCCTGGGAGTGTGGGGGAGAGAGGGTGTATGACTAACACTTTAAACAAATGGTTTTTACTTATAAACTGAAAATATTTGGTGTCAAAATTAGTTAGGGACAATAAATATGGACCCTCAAATTCTATTTTTACATAGGGACTTTTCAGAATGAACTATACTTTAAAAGTGGCCTGTAAATAACTAAAATGTGAGTTTGTGCCATTTCTTTATATATATATATATATATATATATATATATATATATATATATATATATATATATATATATTCTGCTTTTTAAAAATAACTTTGGAAATATGTCAGATTTTGCCCTTCCTAGTTTAACTGCAGGACCTGGGAAAGGGGAGAGAGGAGAAGAATGTATCAGAAGATGTGTTTTTTGAGTTCTCACAAGGGACAGAGGTATAAAAGATATCATTATTTCACAAATGCTCCAGTTACTATTGGCTTCCAGGCTAGACAAGATCTCTTATTTTTAACAAGCAGAAAAAAAATAAAAACCAAACCTTCCAGGGTTTGTTTATAAACCACTCAGAAGCAAAAAAGAACATATGACCAGTTTTTTTCTTTTGCACATCAGCTTTAAATTTGCACTCTTTGAGTCAGTACTGAGACATAATGGCAAGGTATGGAATAGCATGTTTTCCAACTTGTACAGCCATTTACAACAGTGCAAACCTTGGGCAGAATGGCTGTAGAATGCTGCCATTCTCATTTGGTAGCTCTTTACACAAGTGCAAGAGCCTATACAAGCTGTGAGACAATGGGGAATTAGGCCCAGCATGTCTTTTCTGTGGCCAAATAGTTTTGAGCACTGTCACTCCTTTCATGAGCAGTGAATTTATTTTAAAAGCAAATGAAAGATACCAAAAGCAGGGCCAGCTCCAGGCACCAGGCACCCAAGCACATGCTTGGGGCGGCACCTGGTAAGGGGCGGCGGGGGGAGCACGGCGCGGCATTCCGCGGGGGGGGCGCTCCGGTGGCGCGGCGCGGCGCTGGGGGGGCGGGCTCCAGTTGCACGGGGCTCGGCGAGGGGGTGGCACGGGCGCGGCGCTGGAAGGGGGTTCCAGCGGTGCTCGGCGGGGGGCGGAGGCGGGCTCCGGCGGCGCGGCACTCAGCAGGGGGGCGGCGCGGGGGGGGCGGCGCTCTGGGGGGGATTCCGGTAGCGCTCGGCAGGGGGGCGGCGCGGCGCTCGGCGGAGGGTCTGGGGCAGCAAAAAAGCTAGAGCCAGCCCTGACCAAAAGACATCCTTTGTCAGATTATACAGTATTATACTAAGTCACTTTTGAGACCAAAGGTCTGCTTGAGCATTTCCTGTTTAGTTTTAGCCTTGCTGTAATGTATGGTTCATGATACTGTTTAAATTAACAGGAAATGCTGTAATTGAGCATGGGAATGAGAGATCAAAGAACCAGCATTTGGGGTATACTCTTATAAGGTTATGCTGCTTTCCACTAAAGCCATACTTCTTCTCATGGCATCACAGACTTCACTGAAATCTGACTCTTTGAACAAAATAGTTTTTAATACTATAGATCTATATTCTATGGTATGTAAGCTAGTCTCTAGCAGTCAAATTCTACCACCCTTACTCAAATTGACTAGTACCTTATTCCAAGTAGTCCTGTTCATTTCAGTAGGGTTACCCATGGAGTAAGGTACTAGTCAGCGGGAATAAGGGGAATAGAATCTAGTCCTAGCTTTATCATACAACTAGTTTAAAATAAATACAAATCATCATTTAAAGTATGGCCAAATGAATGTAACATATGACCAAACACAAGAAACTCATATCTTTATTCTACAGCTGCAGTGTTATGTATGTGAAATCACTGAGATTTTAGATATACTTGCAGTACCTGGAACAATTGGTTGGGTTAGCAATGGAAGAATATCAATTTTTTTTTGTTATACTTCCTGTGGCATTTGTATCAAACCCTTGATGCTATTACATGCAGATATTTGTTTTTACTTCATTAGTTTTAATAAAATGAGAAATTCCATGAAAAGTCACAAAACTTATATTACTGACCAGGGACTTTAAGAATCCAGTCCCTCTGATGTACAGGTTATTTATATTGTGGACAGGTTCGGGCAGTAGAGTCAGTGCTTCAGGCTACAGGCGTTGTTCTTCTGTCCTGAAGGTTCTCTTGTGGGGAGTTATGGAGAGCTCCATCTTGTCTCCCTTTTTGTTTAACATGTATATGGCACTAATAGTAGAGTTAGTGAGGAAGATCTGGGCTACAGGGTTTTCAGTACACTTGAACCAGGTCTCAATCATGATTAGCTCAAAGAACGCAAGCCCCTGCTTGTCCTTGTCTACACTTGAAGTCAACTGGTATTGACCAGTGCAGCTCCACTGATTGCTGAATTTGGTCTATTCCTGAGAGGGAGACTGCATTAACATTTCACTGTAAACCCCTCTTGAAGTGGTGGGATCAGCAGTGGGCAGAACTGTCCCTGGCAATGCAGCTTCCTGGGAAGAGAGAGGGAAACAGGGCCCTGTGGCTGGTGCAGTTTCACAGACTTCAGTATGGATGGCTTTCGTCTCAAGTGGATCCTCTAGGCACTGTACAGATCTCAGGACTGTATTCCCTGCCCATTCAACTGGAAAGCAAGTACACACACACATGCACATGCCCACACAGACGTAATGATCTTGCGGCAATGGCAATGGCAAAGGTAATTTAATAGAATTTTTCTTTCTCTTAGCTCCCTCTCATTGGCTTTCCATAGAATCTGGCTCAGAATTCTGATGATAATAATAATAGTTTGGGGCCGTGTCAGTCCCAGGATATGAGAGAGACAAGGTAGGGTAGGTAATATATTTTGGTCCAATAAAAGATATTACTCACCCTATGTTGTGCCTCTAATAAAAGTAATACTTTGCCCTTCAATAGTGCCTTTAATACAAGGATCTCAAAGTGCTTTACAACCTTTAAGTAATACTCAACACCTTGTAAGGTAGAGATATATTATTATCCCCGTTGGACATATTGTGAAACTGAGACACAAAAAGATTAAGTGATTTGCACAAGGTCACACACAGATCAGTGATAGAGTCAAGAATGAAATGTAAATCTCCCGATTCCCAGTTCTCTGTTTTAGCCACATGAGCATCTTTCCCCCTTTAATCACCGTGAATTATGGATGACAGTTTGAATAATAGGGCAAGAGAAATGACCTTGGATTACATCAATCCTCTAACTGGCACAAAGATATAGGTATATATATGTCCCATCTTTCCATTGCTTCTAGCTGACAAAATGAAAGTTTTTTGGGTGGAGGAGACTGAGAAAAAGCCAGAGTATCTCGTCACTTTGTTTTTTATCTAATACATGAATTAGAAATGAGCACTAACCTGAATTTTGACCCACAACTCCAACTGAGCCTTTAGAAAAAGTTTCATGTGCATTTGTTTTCAATTTCACCTGCCACTATACATCTGACTCCGGACACAAACATATTGAAGGTTATTTTATTTTTCAGTGTATGTATTAAAAGTATAAATGATATTACCTACAGACCAAAGCTTAACTTGATTTCATTTTGTGTCCAGAGAAGTATTTTGCAAAGAATAATTATAGTTATTTTGCCTCCCATGTGAAGTGATATTGGTTGTCACAGTTGTTAGGGCCCTTTTTCCCTACTTAGTGAAATAAGTAAGGACTTAGACTTACATGCTAAACTAACTTGAGTGAATGCTGGGCCAAATTCTGCTCTCAGAGTGGTGTAAATTCAAAGAAACTCTAGTGAAATCATTTGAGAGGAGTAAATCTGGAAATACTCCATTGAGGCAAATGGAGTTATTCAGCTTTTACAATCCTGTAAATGAGAGTAAAATTTGGCCCATAGCGAGCTAATATTTCTTAACATCTTGGTCTACATTTAAAATAATTGCTCGTGTTCACTTTAAAATGATAAAAAAATCTGTTTTGTATTCTATACATGTTTCTTACCCTCTGGATACTAGGAAAAAAAATATTCATACTTTGCTGAACAGAGGATAGGCAATATCTAGGCAATATGAGAAATAATACATATAAAGTATCCAAGGTGAAGTTACGTTTTATATCTTATTTCCAGGACTGTATGTAGCTTGTCTGGCATGCCTGCCATAGCCTGCCTCAACAAATGAGTTACAAATATCCCTATGTCTGCAAAGGCATGATGCAATGTGTTAACACACAGCAATAGGAAGAAGATTTCAGAATATTGTCAATAGTCCAGTGAATTCTTTCCAGATGATTTTGGGGAAGATGTTCGTAAACAGGACACTGGTTTTAGGTCATTAAATGCTGTTTTACGGTAAGACTGATAAGAAGGGATTGGTGAAGTTATTTTCAAGTCAGCAAATGGCATGCTGTTTTGAAACCATACCCTCACCTCTGCTCTCATGATACTAACAAAGAGGCAAAATATATTTCTTAGTGAATCTTAAATATATGATCAACACCCAACTGTCTATTTTCTATGTCTCTGATGCTGAATACACAGCTCTGTGTTTTTAAATAATATATTGATGAATCCTGTTCTAAAACATATTTGAAGTCAAAGCAATGTTGTTGTTTCTCAGATGTGAATTTTATTTCTAACCAGATGTCTCTGAGGTGCCTGTTCCAGATCAATAGTCTAAACCAAAGTATTTATTATGCATCAAAGTGTAAAGCATCACACAGCTATTTGGCTGGATAATAAAGAGAAAATTAACCCAGAGGTGAGACGCTGTAAGAGAAAACATTGCAGAGATATTTTCCTAACTATTGAATTGTAAACAAAAGATAAAACATTGTCATTTATGGTTATTAACTGAGTAAACAATATTGGTACTCACCTCTATAAAGCCAGTGAGTAGAAGAAAACTTTGGCAGAGCAAGTTACAGTTGCTGCTGTGTTTGTATTAGAAGCTTGCTCCTCCTAATGGGTGTGCTTTTAACTATTGAGATACTGACAGGATCTGGAGGGAAGAGAGGATTTTACCTACAAGGCTTCATGTAATTGCAAAATAAATACATCCTCAAAACGTTAGCCAAGGCTGCTGTTTTCTGATCACTATGGTCATCAGTGCTTTTATCTTGTGTTTCCTATTGTAGAATACAAAATCAGAATGTGTTATAAAAGGGAACAGTACTGACCTGATCAATATTGAAGAAAAATTCATTTATGTTTTGATAGTTACCAGCGATACTCAATTGAATGGGTGAGCGATATTAGCAGTAGTGACATCATTGCTCCTACATATAATGGAGCTATGAGTAATAGTGGAAAGTGAAGCCACTTGGAAAACAAAACAAGTAAAATAGTTTAGGAATTTGTTGGACTGCCTTTTTAAGAAAGTCGCTTGGGCATGTGATTGCTAGTTAGCTAGGATGCCTTCCCTCCTCTTTCTGAATTGGTTTATTCTGAACTGGCTAGGGCATAGCCGTCAGAATTCAGGGACCCCATCTGTTGATCTCCCTAAGGATGACACCTGTTACAACAGTCATTGGAGTCAGCTTCTGTTGAACCCTGCCGTATGACAGGAGTATAACATTTTGTAATCCTGACCCATGTCATGTGACCAAGGCCATGCAGTAATGACAGGTCTCTTGATTTACCGGGTCTAGTGAAGACATGCTCAATCGATGGGCAAGTGCTCTCCCATCGATTTCTGTACTCCACCTCAATGAGAGGCGAAAGCAATGTTGGTGGGAGAGCATCTCCCATTGACATAGCGTAGCGTGGACCCTGTGGTAAGTAGATCTAAGCTATGTCGATGCTACTAACATAACTCAAATTGCGTAGCTTAGATCAACCGGTAGCTGTAGTGTAGATCAGGGCTAAGTGTGTCACCCCTTCATTACAATGAGAACAAAATTATCCAACGTTATAAAAACTTGAGAGTAATTCTAGTTAGATGGTTACTGGAAAAAGCCAGGCACCTCCAAGCATAAAAATGTATTGGGATTTTATACAGGAAGTCGTTGCCTATGAAATAATTATATTCAAAGGCATTTGTGTGTCATACTACTGCAGAGATTGACAATGCATGACATGTTTGCACTGCAGCAGCTAGTGGAAAAGCTTAAAGAGAAAAGGAAATTATTCACATAGTGTCCATTGTTCTGGAAAAGACCTTTGACAAAGTTTCAAGGAAAGTCATCTTGTGATGGATGAAGGAGAAAATGGTACCAGGACTTTATGTGTGGCTTGTTCAAGCCATGTATATAGGTGCAACGTCAATAATTAGAATTTGTATAGGTGAAACAGATGAACTATAGGTAAAGGTGGGAGTGCATCAGATATCAGCACTGGGCCCTTTCTTGTTTATCCTCATCCTGGATACCCTCACAAGGAACATACAGAAGGAGGCACCTTGGTGCATGTTGTTTGCAGATGATATTCTATGCAGTGAGGAGAAAGGTAGTCTATAAGAGGATCTTGATAAATGGATAAGTACATTGGAGTGTCATGGCCTCAAAATAAGTAGAGAAAAACAGACTCTGGTATGTAATTTCAATAATGTGAACACTGAAGAATTATTCTTGAAAATAGATGTGCAGACAATACCAAAACCATAAAGTTTCAAGTACCCGAGTTTTGAAATTAGAGCTAGCATAATAAATGTCTGGCTCAAATGGCGAAAGATAAGTGGTGCAGTATGTGACAGAAAGATACCAGTAAGATTAAAAGGGGAAGTCTATAAAAGTCCATCCAATTTTAGTGTCTGGTGCTGACTGTTGGGCAATGAAGAAAAATCATGAGCAAATGATCAGTTCCATAGAAATGCAAATGTTGAGATGGATGAGGACGAAAGACCATCTGAGGAAGGTATATGTCAATGACATGCTCAAAGTAACACCCAGAAAGGAAAAAAAATGAGGGAGTGTAGGCTCAGACATAAAGGTCTGTAAAGCACAGTCCTGATAATTATGTGGGTAAGAGAGCCATAAGAACAGCCATACTGGGTCAGACTAATGGTCCATCCAGCCCAGTATAGTATCTTCTGACAATGGCCAGTGCAAGATGCATCAGAGAGAATGAACAGAACAGGGCAATTATCGAGTTACCCATCCCCTGTTGTCCAGTCCCAGCTGTTCGCACTCAGAGATTTAGAGACACCCAGAGCATGGGTTTGCATCTCTGACCATCTTGGCTAATAGCCATTGATGGACCTATCCTCCCTGAACTTATCTAATTCTTTTTAGAACCCATTTATACTTTTGCCCTTCATAACATCCCCTGGCAATGAGTTCTACAGGTTGACTGTGTGCTGTACGAAGAAGTACTTCCTTATGGTTGTTTTAAACCTATTGCTTATTAATTTCACTGGGAGACCCCCGGTCCTTGTGTTATGAGAAGGAGTAAATAATACTTCCTCATTCCACACCATTCATGATTTTATAGACCTCTATAACATCCCCCTTTGTCACTTCTTTTCTAAGCTAAATAGTGCCAGTCTTTTTTAATCTCCTCTCATATGGAAGCTGTCCCGTACCACTAAACATGTTTGTTGTCCTTCTCTGTCCTTTTTCCAATTCTAATATATCTTTTTTGAGACAGAGCCACCAGGACTGCATGAATGGATTTATATAATGGCATTATGATATTTTCTGTCTTATTACCTATCCCTTTCCTAATGGTTCCTAACATTCTGTTAGCTTGTTTGACTGCTGCTGCACATTGAACAGATGTTTTCAGAGAACTATCCACAATGACTTCAAGGTCTCTTTCTTGAGTGATAACAACTAATTTAGACCCAATCATTTTATATGTATAGTTGTGATTATGTTTTCCAATGTGCTTTACTTTGCATTTATCAACATTGAATTTCATCTGCCATTTTGTTGCCCAGTCATGCAGTTTTGTGAGACCCCTTTGTAACTCATCACAGTCAGCTTTGGACTTAACTATCTTGAGTAATTTTGTATTGTCTGCAAATGTTGCCACTTCACTGTTTACTACTTTTTCCAGATCATTTATGAATATGTTGAACAGTGCTCATCCCAGTACAGATCCTTGGGGGACTCACTATTTACCTCTCTCCACTGTGACAACAGACCATTTACTCCTACCCTTTGTTTCCTATCATTTAACCAGTTACTGATCCATGAGCGGATGTTCTCTCTTATCCCATGACTGCCTACTTTGCTTAAGAGCATTTGGTGAGGGACCTTGTCAAAGCCTTCTGGAAGTTCAAGTACACTATATTTACTGGCACACACTTGTCCATATGTCTGTTGACAGCCTCAAAGTATTCGAATAGATTGGTGAAGCATGATTTCCCTTTACAAAAACCATGTTGACTCTTCCCCAATGTGTCAGGTTCTTCTATATGACTGATCATTCTGTTCTTTACTACAGTTTTAACCTATTTGCCTGTTACTGAAGTTAGGCTTACGGCCTATAATGGCTGGGATCACCTCTGGAGCCTTTTTTAAAAATTGGCATCATACAGAGCCATCCCTTGGGTAGGGCAAATTGGGGCGACCGCTCCGGGACCCGTGCTTTGGGGGCCCCCGCATTTCAGTCATGCGGGAGGTGCTAGGCCAGCCTGGGGAGCTGAGGTTAGGGATGCCTGGGGGGCCCCCCTCACTCCAGCACAGGCGCCACCCTGTGACTCTCCATCATCCCTTGCCCCCCAGCACTGGTGTCCCCTCCCCATACCAGATTTCACCTGTATAAAAAATGTTAAGGGGGGCTCATACAGGCTGATTTGTCCCAGGCCCTGCAGCCCCTTAGGGACGGCTCTGGCATTACATTAGCTGTCTGCCAGTCCTCTGGTACTGAGGCTGATTTAAGCGATAGGTTACATATCATAGTTAGTAGTTCTGCAATTTCACATTTGAGTTCCTTCAGAACTCTTGGGTGAATACCATCTGGTCCTAGTGATTTATTACTGTTTAATTTATCAATTTGTTCCAAAACCTCCTCTACTGATATCTCGATCTGGGACAGCTCCTCAGATCTGTCACCTAAAAAGAATGGCTCGGGTGTGGGAATTGACTTTACATCCTCCGCAGTGAAGACTGATGCAAAGAATTCATTTAGCTGCTCCCCAATAGTGTTGTCTTCCTTCCTTCCTGCTCTGATTTCTTTTAAAACTGAATTGTTGCACAACACATCAAGTAGCAGTGTATGATACATTGCAAATTGCAGTTTGCTTGCCATGGGAGTCCAGGTAAATTAATAACAGATATTGGCCTATGACTAGCACATTTTGGTAATTCTCTCTGATATATCAATTTAGGCACACCAGATAAAGCACCACCATCCAGTCCAATAGGTTAGCAGAAAAGTCAGTACAAATGACAAAGAATTATATACCAAAATAAACAAATAAAAATAAAAGCAAGTTCTGATGCATTCAAAAAATAGTGAATTTTAGTGCTGTTATAATATTGCAGGACACCTCACAATACTACAGTAAGATCACCATTTCAGAGACTAATGATTGGAAGAACAAAAATGTAATAACATACAGCAAGCTTCTTGAGACTAAATAAATAAATACATAAATAACCTTGAAATAATTGCAGAAGAGCCATATGTACCAGAAACTAGAACAGAAGATATACTATTACAAAACGTCCAGTTACTCCCACTGCAAGTGGGAGAGAATGATAAATTTCAAATAGATAGTGCCTGGCAGCTTACGAAGGTAACAGCTATACCATTTGCACTAAGATTATATGACAGAACCACTGCTATATGACAGAACTTACAGGGTTAGTCCTGTAAGATGAACAGAAGATATATAAACAAAACCAAAAGCCTGGCTGTTTCTTGAAGGTATCCACAATGCTCGTGCACTGACAGAGTAACAGAAGCCCATCCAGGCACTGACAATAAAAATCCCAGAAGCACAAGCGCTAGCTCCAGATGGCAGAACTACCTCAGAGGCCAAACAGTCCAAATCAGAAGGAACTGTTTGCAGACCAAATAGTGGCTGCATGACCACAAAGCCACTGAAGTTCTGAGAGAGTAGTCAATGACAGATCTTTAATAAGAAACAGAATAATCTGTCGGGAGTCAGGTAATCAACCTTGATCTCCATATTAGATATCCTGATGTAAGCAGGGTCTGAATGATCTCTGCCCCAACAGCTAGTCATGAGCTGGGGAGGGGAAAAGGCTTCAGACCAGACTATATTTACATGAACACACCCACTCTGCCTAGGTCTGAGCAGACAGATACACTAGAGGGTAGGGATCGGATACAGAGGGACCTAGACAAATTAGAGGATTGAGCCAAAAAAAACCTGATGAGGTTCAACAAGGACAAGTGCAGAGTCCTGCACTTAAGATGGAAGAATCCCATGCACTGCTACAGACTAGGGACCGAATGGCTAGGTAGCAGTTCTGCAGAAAAGGACCTAGGGGTCACAGTGGATGAGAAGCTGGATATGAGTCAACAGTGTGCTGTTCTTGCCAAGAAGGCTAACGGCATTTTGGGCTGTATAAGTAGGGGCATTGCCAGCAGATCGAGGAACGTGATCGTTCCCCTTTATTCGACATTGGTGAGGCCTCATCTGGAATACTGTGTCCAGTTTTGGGCCCCACACTACAAGAAGGATGTGGAAAAATTGGAAAGAGTCCAGTGGAGGGCAACAAAAATGATTAGGGGTCTGGAGCACATGACTTATGAGGAGAGGCTGAGGGAACTGGGATTGTTTAGTCTCCAGAAGAGAAGAATGAGGGGGGATTTGATAGCAGCCTTCAACTACCTGAAGGGGGGTTCCAAAGAGGATGGAGCTCGGCTGTTCTCAGTGGTGGCAGATGACAGAAAAAGGAGCAATGGTCTCAAGTTGCAGTGGGGGAGGTCCAGGTTGGATATTAGGAAACACTATTTCACTAGGAGGGTGGTGAAGCACTGGAATGCGTTACCTAGGGAGGTGGTGGAATCTCCTTCCTTGGAGGTTTTTAAGGCCCGGCTTGACAAAGCCCTGGCTGGGATGATTTAGTTGGGAATTGGTCCTGCTTTGAGCAGGGGGTTGGACTAGATGACCTCTTGAGGTCCCTTCCAACCCTGATATTCTATGATTTTATGACAGTGCTTTGTTGCCAAAGTGACCAATTTTGGATGGTGTTGGGTTACAAATTACTTTAGTATGTACCTCGTGAACCTTGTAACCGATACTTGCAATCCCCCATAACCCAAGCCTGACCCCAGATGTACAGTACCTTCCCTGTTAACTTGTGTAAATTTGATTTTAAACATTAACTTTAATTTTTTTAAAAATTTGAATACAGGGGTAATGAGATATTATCTTTACTGTATGAGTAAAGGGCAGCAGAACTGTAGTAGCCTGTCTTGATTGAGGGGATAGCCCTCAACTTAATTGAACTTGCTAAACAGGGGGCTCAGATACCAGACCACTGTGAAAAATAAGAGGGGATAGGGACAGGCATCGCGGCCTACAAGTGTGGGCTCTGCCTAAGAGTCCTAGGCATGGTTTAAACCATCTGTTCAAAGATAGAGCTAATTAAGGCTCCATTAGCAGTCTTTGTTTTGTTAAGTGCTCACTAGAGTTGAAATCACCTGTTGTGGGACAACATTTCTGCCCAGCCTGCTTCCCCCACTAAGATCTGAAAATCACTGAGAACTGAAAATCACTGAGAGCTGGGTGGAAACTCAAGAGACCAACCCACAGAGAAGGAGGTGGCAGCAGAAGGTGATGGTGTGTGCATCAACGACAGCTAGCAGGGTGGCCGACGGAACGGCAAGTGGCCAACAAGAGCGGAGTGGCTAGCAGGGCAGCCAGCCAAATGACTGGTGGAGCAGGGCAACCAGCAGAGTGGCACAGTAGCTGCCCAGCAGGGTGGCAGTGCCAGAGCAAGAGCTAAGACAGCAGGGTAAGCAAGGTGCCTTCTCCCCCCAGGTTGGGAGGTGAACTCATGTAGATGCATCTCTGAACTCTGGGTCTTCACCGACCAAGGACAACCACTGTGAGTGTGGTGTGGTAGAGGGAGAAGGGAGGGGCACGCTAAAGGAACTTTTGGTTGTTGGAATCAAGAACCTGAGGCAAAAAACACTGCCCAACTCACTCAGAGGTGGGTGTTTTGCTCACGGTTTTATGTTTATGAACCCTGCTTACAGCATTTTTCCCAAATGAATGCTGGGTTACTTCCCTCCTTTCATTAAAAGTTTATTTTCTGCACTCAGATTCTGTACCTGTGAGAAGGGAAGTATTGCCTCTTAGAAGTGCCCAGGGGTAGAGTGTAATTTTCCAAGGTTACTGGGTGGGGTCTTGAGCTGGTTCTCTGTTGTATTATTGAAAAGGAACCCCTATATGTTGCTCCTAGCCCTGGTTGCTGCTGACTACACCTGGCAGAAGAGTTACACCTATTTGTGTATGTATTAATAACTGGATGTATTAATTTGTGATGATTATTTTTAGTTTGGTGTTGTGTTATGTTTGCATTTGACTTTTGAAAATTGGACATGGGGAGGGAAATGTGATAGTAGTCATCAGAATCAGTAGATACCGAAACCTGCCATGTGACAAAGGTGTACCTGTAACCTTTTGTAACTCTGGCACATACCATGTGACTGGGACCAGGCAATAAAGGCCAGTCCCTTGCCAGCACTCATGTCTGTCATGCCTTTGTTACAACATCTGAAAGCCTGTGATGTCTTAAGACAGTTTCTCAGGACTCTTATTCTGAGTCACCATAAACTCAGGTGCTAGTACCCTGAATAGAGACACATCGTAACGTCCGCTAACTCATAGTGGTAGGTGGATCTTGTGGGCTCCAGTCATGCTATAAAAGAGGTTGAAGCCTCTCTTGAAGCAGAGAGAATTAGGGGCTGAGTCAGAAGCATTTCTGCAGGGACAGTTGAGAGTCGGGTGATCATTTAGACTGAAGTTTATGTGTTGTTATTTGTATTTGAGTCACCAATAAAAGCAAACCCTTTGAGGGGCTAAATACATATGGTATTGGCATAATCTGTTCAGAGCAGGGTGGGAACTTCAGCTGTCTACAGGTTCTTTACAAATAGCAGAGGTATAAAATAAATAGTGAGGGCAAGGTAGTTTGTTTTAAAGTATCTTTCCAAATAAATGCAATCTATCCCCTTCGGAATGCCTAAGGACACCTGGTAATTGTAGGGGGGAAACGATCTGCTACTTGAATAAAATTTAGACTGCCTTAAATTATTGGACCCCTTTATTAACTACCTGACAAATAAATTTAAATTTCTAAATTATGTCTCCTTAATTAATACACTTCACTAATTACTAATCGTGCTAAGGATTTAAGACCCTCAAGAAAATAAGAAATCCTGATGTATGAAAGTCCAGGTTCCAACCTGAGTCTCATACCTATGTTGTACAACAAATACTGATAAAAATTGATCCTTTGTGAGATTACTTACATGGTCTACATGGTGCATAATACCCTTCTAAGGTAGAAATGATAGTTTCTTTTCTTAGACAAAACTCAATTTAGCCTTTACTAAGAAGCCCCAACTGGTGGCTCCATAATTAGGAAAAACATTAATGAATACATTTGAGATAGTGCAGATTCATGAGATCTAAGATTTCCTCAGTTCTAATCCTAGCTCTGAAAATGGCTCCCTCTATATTTTTGGTTTCAGAGTAGCAGCCGTGTTAGTCTGTATCCGCAAAAAGAACAGGAGTACTTGTGGCACCTTAGAGACTAACAAATTTATTAGAGCATAAGCTTTCGTGGGCTACAGCCCACTTCTTCTGCTATATGCATCCAAAGAAGTGGGCTGTAGCCCACGAAAGCTTATGCTCTAATAAATTTGTTAGTCTCTAAGGTGCCACAAGTACTCCTGTTCTTTTTTCTATATTTTTGGTCAAGTTAATTAGCCTTCTCTGCATCCCACATATAAAATGAAGATAATATATACATATCCCTTTTGGGAGCATTGAAAGAGTTAATTACTGAATGTTTGTAAAGCATTTTAAAAATGAAAAGTGCAATATAGATGTTAAATATTAGTAACATATGGTGTAAAAATAAATGAGGACTAAATCATTCAGGAAATTGGTAATGGGATAGAGCCTTTCTAATCAAGGTTGGTTTAATCTAGCTCAAGACAGTAGTCACCAAACTTTGCCACAATCCAACAGTTATTCAGTGAGTAGTACAGAATGAATTAGTGTTCTCAGACCAGCTCCTGTACAGCCACGTGCAAAACCTCACATAAACAGAACAGGAACATCAGGCTATATTCTACACCATCAACACATGCAACTCCCATGATTATATTCCAGTGATGAATTTAACTCAGTATAGTCTGAAATTGTCCAAATCTACTGACCATCAGAGCATATCCATTTACATAGGCTGCTACAGAGGTAGGCTTTTAAGGGAAATCAGTTTTGTATGTTTGGGAAAGGGTGTTCTGTGGACAGCTTCATTTTATTTGTTTTTGCAGTTTATGCCAGGGGCATCTATGGCCAGATTTTCAAAGATATTTAGGCACCTAGTATGATTTTCAAAAGCTCCTAAATAGGCATTTAACCTCCTGGCATGCTTTTGAAAATCCCAGTAAGTGCTTATCTGCATCTTTAGGCACCTAAATTCCTTTGAAAATAGAACCTTGGGTAGGTGCCTCTTTTATTTTTTTGTATAAATCTAAATAGATAATTGTGGGAAACATGAATCCAGGATTAGATGTCCACAGAGCAAAATGAACTCTCAAAATATCTAGGTAACTGTAAAACAGAATAAATTCCCTTCATTCTGTGGGGAATATCACCCCATTGTGACCCTGCAGGAGTCAAGGATGTCCAAATCTATCACCACTCTTCCACTAGCAAAGCATTCTCACTTAGTAGCAGGCCCACAACACAGCCTCCACCACTTGTGTCCTACCGCCATCACTCAAGCTATAGGCTCATATCCAACCTGACCCCGCTGATTTATCTTTTCCAACTGCCCATTTTAGGCTGTTTCCTCCTCATTCTATAGCCTAGTCCAAAAGATGCCAGAACTGCATCCTGTTGAGTTACCAAAGCAGCCCCTGTATGTCACGCTTTATAGCAGGGCTGAAGTTCTACCAGATGGGAGTGACTGATATAGAGATACTATGTATGACTGGCAGTTTTCCTCTGGACCTATATGGATAAGTAGAGTGAACCTAAGCAAATCTGCTCCCAGGGAATGAACTGGAGTGGATTAAGGCGTGGATAATAGTTAATGCATACCTGTCTCTGATGTAGCACTTTTTGTCAGTAGATTAGGAAATCAGTATAATTATTCCCATTTTGCACATGGAGAAACAGAGGCACCAATCTGGGACCAGCAATCAGAAGGCAGATTCAGTGTTGAATCTGAGCAGCAGGTAGCAATGCAGTGCTTGGGTTTATTAAGATGCTTCATAAGGAGGAAGGTCAAGAATTCAAAGGTGGGAAGAAGAGATTAGCTGAAGGGGATGTTGAGTCTGCCCAAGGTAGGGTGACCAGATGTCCCGATTTTATAGGGACATACCCGATTTTTGTGTCTTTTTCTTATATAGCTCCTATTACCCCCACCCCCTGTCCCGATTTTTCACATTTGCTGTCTGGTCACCCTAGCCCAAGGGATCCTAATATGTTCCCATTTAGCCTGTACCCACCTCTGGCATCTTTAAAGAATTAAAGGATAAAAACACTTCCTTAACTTTGCTTATGTTTTCTATAGAACCTAAGATCTATTTAATACAGAATCTAATGTTAATTGTGCTTGGGTTAATACCTTTGTTTTTCTGTAAGTATTTATTTGCCCCACATGAATGTTTGATTTTGTGAATATCTGTAAACATAAGGCACTTTTATTTTAATTAGAATCTCTGGTTTGACTTTGTGGCTTCTTTTAATCCTAGTCACTGGAGAGGAAAGATCTGGAATGTAAGAGGTATATCATGTCTTTGAACCTAGAGAGCAGAGATCTTACTCTTACACTGATTAAGAGGGAATGTGCTTTGGGAATGCACAATGCATGATGGCATTTGCAAGCTTAACTGGCACAGAGTGTGGATTTGGGAAAGGATAGATGGTTTGGTGAGAACTCATATTAAATTTGAAAGTATCCAGGGCTCCTCAGCTCCTCATAAACAGGTAAGATAAATAAGAGATAAGATGACTTCCTCTTCCAGAGTAAGTGTCTTTAGAGATGAGGTTTCCCTGCATACTCTTTACTTTTGTGCGGATATTGCCATTATCTTGCCATTCCCCAACAGTAAAGAGTTGTGAATTAACTTTCCCTGTAGTCTGTTGAATTTTTATTGTCATGTGGAAGCTACTTGAAGTATTAACTTTGTTTCAGCTCAGGGAATCCATAAAGATCATCATTCTCTTGTATGTTAGCATTGTGCTGGCTGGAAGAGAATAGGTAAGTGGCCTGGTTCCTAGTAGAACACAGGAATGGGTTTTTATGAATTTTTTTGTTCTGCTTCATGCAGGGAGCCTCCCTGGGCACAGACCCAGAAGCTGGTGGAGTTTTCAAAAGACAGCAGGTAACACATGGGGAAAAATCAGTCAATATATATTTTCTGAAGATTAAGCTAAAGAAAAACCATGACTTCCTGTACATTTCTCCAAAGCAAGTGATGTGTTTATATCATGCAATGAGAAATCAAAAGGTAATTCCTATGGATAAATCATAACTAATCACTCTTTCTCAGACAACTTCTTAAACACTATACAACAGAGCTAGGATCCTACAAAACTCTTAAAATCAAGTTATCCCTGTGTATTCAGAAAGAATTCATTTCATTTTTAAAACCAAGAAATTAAATTAAATTAAATTAAAAGCCATAACAAGAAATTTGTATAAGTGGAAAAAGGTATTTGCCAGTAAAACTAGCTGATTCACTCTGCTAATATTCTTGACTACTTTTATTGGTGAACCCTCAGGTGAGTGAAATTTTATTTGCAAGAATGTTCACAGACAGAAGAAACATCACATATACATGTTTGTGAGAGTATTCATACTGGCAGTACTCCCTGGCCTTTTCTTTTAGGTGGAAAGTGGGAGGGAAAGGAAGGAATATAGTGGCTGAACTGGGAGATTATATCTTTAAAATGAGCAGCAGTAACAAAAAACTACTGAGTACCAACACCATTAAGAGAGGTGCAAAGGGGGCCCTAGCCTGAATGTGCTCAATCTGACAATATACGTGGAGTGCAATTGGGAAGTGAGGAGGGGAAATGATCACCCTGGGATACCCTCCCTCTGGAACCGCCTTTCAAAATGACATGCAGAGATCTATAGTGGTGTTCACCTGGATGGGTCACCACCAACATCCAGGCATAGGGGTGTTTGAACCCACAAGTTCATAGCATCCCAAGGAAGTAATGTGTGATCAACAGTACCACAATCAGAAGAGGAGGCTGGTCCCCAGCAGCAAGCAATAGTGGTGGAAAAGGTCCTCTGACATTGGCATCTGCCGAATGATGACAGTCATTCAGCAAGGGAGCAAGACTTGGAGCAATGTGCTGTGCTGATAGAATCATGCGTAGGTGCCAATGTAAAATAATATTTTTACATAAGCTATTGCCTATAAACCAAATTATAAAACTGTTTCACAGGTGCAGCAGTGGCGGCACTGAATCAGCTGGGCCATGCCACTACCATGACCCCCTGGTTCTATTCCTCTATCTTGTGCTTTTTTCACAATGCATGGAACTCTCTCTCAAATCATTTCCACCATTTCACCTGCTCTACAAAAAGGGAGTTAGTAAAAATAATGTTTAAAAACCTAATTGAATGGAGCCAACAAGATATGCACATTCATTACTGAGCAATTTTGTGATTTTACAATTGTAACCCTTATCTAGCTCTGCTCTTCTCCTCCTTTTTGACCATTTAGAACCCTGCACTTGTCATGTCCTGCATGAATTCTCCAGAGTAGGGACTGTGTCTTTCCATCTTCCTGTGAAGTATCTGTTCAACAAACGTAAACGATAATTTTTTTAAAGGACAAAGAGCAAAACAAGTTCCCAGCTTCAAACCTAATGGCTTTTAATGTTGTGGGAGTAAAGACAGTAACAGGCCCCACAGAAATGAAAATCCAGTCAATTTCAACGGAAGACCCTCAGTGGCCAAAGAGTAGCTATTTAACAGAGAATTTAGCTCTTGATGCACACTTGCTAGGCTGTGTTGTGGGTGTAAATGTGGGAAACTGAATCCCAAGTCTACCTAATTTAGGCTTAATCAATTTTCAATTGTATTTATATAATTTCAGATAGAATTATTGTCACTTAAGTATCTGAACATATATTTATGCCAGACAATAATAACAGACAAGATGGACTAGGTAGAGGGTCCAAGTTAGCACATTCTCATTCTCCTGTACTTCATGAAGGTCGTGGCCTACTCTGATCCGTTGGAGTGGTCCTTCAGTCCTGTTCCTTCATTTTCTAGTCCAGTGGTTCTCCAGTTTGGCACTTGGATTTGTATACATTTTCACACCCCAGCTGGTTGCGGGGCGGGGGGCATGGACAGGGGCAAGGGGGGGCATGACCCTGAAAAGTTTGGGGGCCACTGCTTTAGCACATCAATCCATAGCTATATTTTAATGATTTGTAACTATAAAAGCTTTTAATCTTATCATTAGCAATCCTTCACTTTTATATTTCAACGTTATGTCAGTCTATATTATCCTACTTTACCCCTTTAATCTGTTAAGGGGAGTGGGAGGGGCTGGAGAGCATGCTAGGATTCTCTAATGTCAACATTTTTTATCGTCTGCAAATATGGATTTGTCAGGGGATTTTTGTTATCCAAAGTCCAAAGCCTTATATTTGTAATTACCAAATCTTGTCAGTGATTTTCCTGTTACAAATTTTGAAGGGCTTATGTTTTAGAGACTTAATATATAGTTACTTTTAATAGTAATCCAACAGCTGTATGAAATTTTTGTTACTGTTCTTAAAACAAAAAATACTCTTTGTTAATTTTGAGATAATTTCAGTCTTCAGTTTAAATTTCACAAACAGCATGTATTTTCAGTAGGCCTAAGGCATGATCAGGAGAAATTGGAACTATCATAAGAAAACTGGACTATTCAGAAGGTGTGGAAACACATGTCCCTGTGACTGCAGCTAACCTAATCGAATACGAATACAGCTACGGGGCTGCTGAGAGTCATATAAATGATTGTAGTTGATGCAAATACTTGAAAAATAAGTTAACTGAATGTCTTTCAACATTTATTGGGATGACAATGTAGTTATATAAGGTCCATGTTTTGAATAGGTTCACTGTAAAATTAGATATGCAAAGATTAAAACATAGATGAGGCTTACTGAATCACTTGAGACAAGAAGAATTCCGGTGTGTGGGTGGGTAATTACCACAAGACAATAAGTTGCCTCATATTTGGAGTCACCCACATTTTTTAACCAAATTACCTCTTCCTGTTGTTCTGTTTCTATGATGTGTCATTATGCAACAGTATCACTGATACCAGTTTAGTCACTCTTTGCCTGTTTAGTTTCTCTATTATAGCTAATTATTGCCACGTGAGTAAAAGCAATTTGGATTTAAATCTCAAGTAAACTTTTAAGCGCCCATGAGACTGAGCCCTGGTCTACATTGGGGAAGGAGGAGGGGGGTCGACTTACCTGGCTGTGAGGACGGCAGTGAGTCGACCGCTGCTACTCCCCCATCGACTCCACTTCCGCCTCTCACGAGCTGGAGTTCCGGAGTCGACGGGGAGCGAGTTCAGGGATCGATTTATCCACGTCTACACGAGAGGTGATAAATTGATTCCTGATGGATCGATCACTACCCGCCGCTGAAGAACTGCCCTTAGGTGCTTAAATCATGGTGACCTGCAATAGGAGTTCGGCTCCCAAGTCATTTAAGCACTTATGAAAATGTTATCTCTCTAACTTAAATACACATTCGGTCCCCACTGGTAAAAGGTAGGGCTGTCAAGCGATTACAAAAATTTATGGCTATTAACTGCGCAATTAAAAAAAAATAGTTGCGATTAATTGCACTGTTAAACAATAATAGAATACCATTTATTTAAATATTTTTGGATGTTTTCTACATTTTCAAATATATTGATTTCAGTTACAACACAGAATACAAACTATACATTGCTCACTTTATATTTACTTTTGCTTACAAGTATTTGCACTGTAAAAAAAACAAAAGAAATAGTATTTTTCAATTCACCTCATAAAAGTACTGTAGTGCAATCTCTTTGTCATGAAAGTGCAACTTACAAATGTAGATTTTTTTTGTTACATAACTGCAATCAAACACAAGACAATGTAAAATTTTAGAGCCTGCAAGTCCACTCAGTCCTACTTCTTGTTCAGCCAATTGCTCAGACAAACAAGTTTGTTTACATTTGCAGGAGATAATGCTGCCCGCTTCTTGTTTACAATGTCACCTGAAAGTGAGAACAGGAGTTCTCATGGCACTGTTGTAGCCAGCGTCGCAAGATATTACGTGCCAGATGCACTAAAGATTCATATGTCCCTTCAGGCTTCAACCACAATTCCAGGGGACATTTTTGTCTATCATTTTTACAGCGCAAATCTTTTATTTCAATTATAACATAGAATACAATATATATGAAAATATAGAAAAACATCCAAAATATTTAATTTTTTTAATCACGATTTTTTTTTGTTAATTGAGTGAGTTAACTGCGATTAATCGACAGCTCTAGTAAAAAGTGAAAGAATTCTCCAATAGCCTTACCAAACCTGATCAGTGTTGTTATTTGAGTCAGAGCTGGTAACAATGCCTAGAGTTAAGTTTTCCCTACACTTTTCCATTATATGACCCTATTTTTAGTTGCTTATAACATTGCCAGACTTGAACCATTCAGGTTGAAAGTTTCCTTGCCAGGAGTCTGCCTCGGGATGATTATTTTTGGAAAGTTTCTTAAAACAATTCAACCGAGAGGAAGATTAGGGAAAAAATATGGTTTTGTTTGGGGTTTTTTTGCTCATATTAAGAAAATTTTTACAACCATTTAATTGACAAGCTCTGGGATCTCCTTGCTTGAAATGTGGCAAGGGGACAATGTTCCTTTATCAGGAACGGGCCTTTTGCCATCCCCTTGAAAATTCACCCAAATTTGGCCAAGCTATAAAGCTCCAAAAAATCTCAGTTTGCATATACTCAGCAGAGATTTGTTTGAGTTTGGCCGCTAAATTCTCCGAAAACCCCAACATCCATCTATACTGAGCATGCTCCAGCTGAGCAGAACATTCCTGCAATTGCTGCTCCCAGAGCCTGCTGTAGTGTCAGGCACCAGAGCAGAGTGTGGAGAGGCTCTCTCTCCTGTACTGTCAGTGCTCCCCTGCCCTGGATGTTGCCCAGGCACAGTGTGAGAGGAAACGGTTACACTGGAAAGCAGTGTTGGGAAATGGTTAGACATAGGGAGAGTGGGTTGCAGAAGCCAGTGGGTGAGGAGGAGTAGAAGGGGAGGGTGGGGGAAGCAAAGGGAGAAGGGGACACTGGAGCTCGTGGAGGGTGGATAGGAGTTGAGGGGGTTGAGAGCCAAGGGGATAGATTGGCACAGAGAGGAAGGGGGACAGAAGCCAAGAGGATGTGGCATGCATAGGAGCAGAGGTGAAAGGGGGCAGAAGCTAGGAGCAGCAGGGGTGAATAGGTGCGGAGGGGCACTTGAGTTCTGGCATCTCCAAACTTTACAGCCTTAATGTTCTTTTCACATTGTTTTTATGGATATAATATTGTCTATAATCAACTGGGACTATAGATTTATTAATCTTAGTTTTTTGTCTTGAATAATGAACTAATGTGCAACCATGACCAGCACTTAACATCCCGAAAGAGCCAAATGTGGTTTTAGTTTGAAAAGTGACTAAAAATGGCATTGTGGGCATATATATTTATTGCCTTTCAATTATTTCTATATTGTATGTACTCAATTTTTAAGTAAACATTTTTTCCTACTGCCAGCTTTGAAAACCCAGTAGTGATCTGAAAGTAAAGCTGGGTTCTTTCCACTTTATTAATCATCAACAATAATTTCAATTCTATAAACCAAACTATGCCCTCGGTTACACATTACAATCTCATTTTTTTTAAATTATACCATCAGTAATAGCTGTGCAGTTCTGCTGTCTTCAGCATGTTTGCACTGATATAATTCTTTAGAATTTGGTAAACCGTTATTTTGGTGAAACATGGAAAGGAACAGAATCCAATTCACTTTTAGTTATGTTAACTCTCCAGGGCTAACAGAAACACAATGCAGTGAAGCTTATTTTTGTCATTCACGCCAAAAAATATGACTGAATTTTGCAGAGGGCCAGCACAAGGCCTACGCATTATTTAAATCCTCCTTAAACCCTATTCTGAAGGCTTACATAAGATTTATGTTGTTCATAGCCATTTTCACAGGGATTAATTTAATAAAAGTATCATTTTTACATAGTTTTCAGTGTAAAATTGCATTCTAAATTAAGGAAGTGGCACCATCTTGTGGGTGATAGTAAAAAAATTTCTTAAAGTGAATTTAGAGTTCATTTAGTGTTTCATTCTACTCTTCTTTAATTTCTCTCTAATATTTCTTCAAGGCTCCACATAATTCTACAGAGAGGATTAACACAAGGTAAACATTTACTGATGTCATAGCCTTTAGAGAATAGCCACCCAAAAATTGATCAGACGTATGCCATTTTGGTAACTTGAACATGGTGTGTAGACTTACATGAGATACTTAGGATGATACACAAAATGATGTATGAAAATCCATTTTTAAGCTATCCCCAGTCTTACCAAAAATATTTAATGACTGCTGTTTAATATTTGACAAATATATTCACTTGATCTTCTGTTCTGTTTTATAAATGCTGTCAGATGAAACGTGCCTATCGAGAAACTGTTGGTAGTCACACTGAGCCTAATAAAAATATAATTACAAAGACTTTCTGATCACCTACTCCACCCACTTTTTCACATGCTTCAGTGCTTCCTGGCATAAAGTGAGATTGAAATCATCAGGTTGCTCCTGTGGTATTTTCTGGCCTAATCGCAAACATGAAGCAATAGAAATTGTTCTATAAAACCTGTTCTCAAGGGATTCCCAGCCTAACTTTGCACACCAAAGGGGTGTGAATAGTTCAGAAAATTCTTAGATAACCTTCCAGGCTTCCAAATTTTGCCCAAGTCAGTCTGAACAAAATAAGAATTGACCCACCTGAACCTATATCCAGAATTCAAAGTGAACCAAATCCAAGCTGGTTTTGAAGTTCCAAAATGCTTGGTTAACTTCATTTGTCACCCTGCCTGTCATGTTTGTTAACTGTCACATTAATTGTCAGGTGTTCTGCATTTCCTCATTTTGGGCTACCCTAGAACTGGCACTGGGAAAATACAGCTTCTCTTGCAGTATTTTTGACTTGGCTTAAACAAGAAAGCAACAGAAATTTTGAGAGGAAATCTGTTCTTGTGAGACTACTTCCCAGACAGAAGAGATTTAAAGGTTTATAAACTAAAATTTGGATAAACTTTGCATAAGCCTCCGAACTCAACCAACCTATGAGCCTTTTGAGGTTTTCCCTTCATTAGTTACTGTATTTGAAAGGATCTTTATTATTTAAAAATGAATCGCCATCAGTCTGCCATTCAGATCTAATGCCATCCATCAATCTAATGGATGGGCAACTTGATTGGATCTGCAAGGTCTTGCACAGCTTTAAGACAAAAGGGGAGTATATACATGGATAGGCCCCTCCTCCCCAAGTGCCCCCTTGCCATTGGCCAGCCTGAGAGATAAGAGCCAACTGGCTCTGGCTTCCCACAGTCATTTATTAAAACCCTGGTCTGGGGTTTTCAGACCTTTTGTCATACTTTTAGCTGAATCCACCCTCCCTCCCTGTAGTCATATAGTATATAACTGTGTTCTCAGGTTGCTATGGGTCTGACTGATCACTTGTTCAAGGAGACTGGGGAAATGGACAAATAGTGCCCCTCTCCAATGTTAAATTTTTATAATGTTGTGGCCTGCTGCTTAAAATCCATCCCTGTGTCTGTCCTCATTCACCTGCGTGTCCTGATCAAAAAGGCAGTACACCTTTTCTTTGACCTTCAGTGTAATGCTTTCAATGGTATTGATAGGTCCAGTGTAGGAGTTCTAGATTTTATAATGGGCAGGGTAGAGCAACTTGGTAGTGAGTGATCTTCAAGCACTGTTAACTGGACAACAACATAGGTCTCTATGGGCCCAAGCCTTTTCACTCAAGTCAATAGTAAAAATCCCATTTATTTCAATGAAAGCAAGATTAGGTTGTTTGGGATGGGATGCTCAGCTCATGTAAATTGTCAAAGCTCCACTGAAGTCAATTTATGCCAGTTGAAGGATCTGCCCCTTTTATCTGTTATATTTTGAATGGTTTGTCTTTCTCGATGAGCGATGACTTGCAACATGCTGCAGCTGTCATTTAATACATGGTTAAGCATCACTCAAAATTAAGAACATCATTCCTCCTGTACGTGGCTCTGAGTGGGATAATAAACTTCCAGAAGGAAACAGCATAATTGTCTGTTGTTGTTTCTCTTATTATAGTCCAAGGCATTTATCCAACGCCCATTGAAGCCAATCTTTCCATTAACTTTAATAGAACAAACCCTAAGGCAGCAAATTATCCTCTTTGGAATTTATGATCTAATGTCTTATTAGTACAATAAGGATTCCCTCCCTACCTCCTCCCTCCCCGATTTATCTTCAGCTAAATTCAAATAAATATTTACTAAATCCAGGAAGTGAAATAGCATGTTGAGTCTCTTCACAGAAAATCAATAGGAAGAAGTTGCTATGCCGGCATATGTACTGTAACAAAATAAAAAAATGGAATGCTGTCTTTAAACTTTTATGAAGGAGACAGTGAAGAAGGTTACTTTTCTTCTTCAGATAATGAATATAAAATAGAAATAATCTCACAACCTAAGCCAAAAACACTCGACTGAAACATTATGGCATTGCTAAAGTGGTCACTAAACTTAAAGATGGGCTTCCACTGTAGTCTCCTAGTTTTAGGTGTTTTCACTTTTTTCTCAGCCACAGCCTTTTCTGTTTTTCTTTTTAAATAAATAGAAATGAAACACAAGGAAACAAGAAAAAATGTTAATACTAGGGTAGGACATCAAATGCTAGAGTCGAGGTTTAAATTCCGATTGAAATCCATACTTCAAATTCAGTCTTGTTCAGATTTATTGTCCCAAGTGGCCTACTGTAGAGATACTATACACCTGAGCTGTACTGTTTGGACCCACATCTTGACCTGAACTTCCCCTACAGTCTCATGAGCTCAGATCCAGTGTTCTACACTGAGCTCATCTCTAAGTACAGTAACAAAAAGTGATTGAAATTTTGAATACACAAAAGTCAAGAAATTCAGTTATGGTTCCTTCCTGCAGCAGTTCAGTCACATCGCACATGTATTTTAGGGCTTTATCATTAACATTCTGCATAGAGAGACAAGTTACTACATATGGGCAAGGGGATTATTTACGTGTGCCTGGAGCCAAATTCTGATCACAGATACACTGGTGTAAATTTGGAGTGAAGCTAACTTCAGTAGAGTTACACCAACAACTACCGAATCTGTGAGCTGAATTTGGCCTGAGTATCTTTGAATGTCCCAACTTTTGTACGTTTAAAATCTCATCCACAATGATGCATTAAGATACTTATTTGCATTTTATTTATATATTTGTTTCAAATGAAGCTTGCAAAGGAAATAACATTATTTAAAAGAAAAAACAAACATTTTTTTCACTTGTCTTTTGCTGCTGCTCCACCCATTATTCCCATAGGCAAATGTTATTTAAATAATTGCAATTTGTTGGTTCATTCTGTACTATTAGATATCACATCTTTCTGATTAGCTATTAGACGTGCTCTAGCCCAACAACTCCCAACCTTATTAAATTTACATATGGTTATATACAATATGCAAAGGCTGTCCACCAAGATACTGCAGCTTAATGCCTACCCAGCCATAAAATTAAAAAATCCCTATTCTTTAGTCTTTAGAGAGGAAACATATTAGGATATTACATTTAATTTTCTGTAAATGTGGTCCATCCAACACTTATCACAGAGTAACAGATTTTTCTTTCCATGGAGGAATGTATTCATCCCTTGGTTCTGGACCAGAAAAGTGAGTAGTGAGAAGAAAATAGACCAAGCTGGTAAACTGTAAATAGAAGATTTTCCTAGCAATTAAAAAAAAAAAATGTTTAGCTAACCAAAATTAAGCTCTGCCTTCAATGGTATTATTTTTTATTCTTATATCCTGTATTATTTACTACAATGTTTATAGACACACTATAGTAAATAATACAGTACAGTATTGGTATTATGGGAAGGCACTTAATAGAATGACAAAAATATATCTAATATATCTGTCTTATATTATTTATATATCAATATATGTTTGCCATTCTATTATGTGCTATCCAATAGTACCAGTTGTCCCACTGTGGCAGCTAAAGCCTTAATAATCTTAAACTTTTGAAACATTTGTTCAGAGACTAATTTTTCTCCAGGAGACCCAAAATCACTGAGTCATCCATATAATTTAAGACAGGGGACTCTGGACTCCTCCCATTTGTTAAATTAGAGCCTATTTATATTAATACCCTTCAAGCAACAAGAAATCAAAAGGGTAAATAATATTAGGATATAGTGACTAAGGCAGCTCATACATTTCATTGAAAAATTAACCAAAGTGTATATAATGGATTGCATCATGCTTTGATTAAATAAAAACATTATCATATAAAGCAAACAGACTTAAGGAGGCAAATGTTTAGGTACATCCAAGTAACATGTTATAAATTAAGAGCAAGTTATCACTTATTTCAATAGATACCTTTTTCAGTGTAAACGTTATGATTTTTATCTTCTCTGCAGAAAACTGCAGATTACAGCTTTAGAATTTGTGGGCCTGATCCTTGTTCCTTGCTTGCATTCTATCTGCTTTGCACCAGTCAGCAGATGAGCTACTCTCCTAGTGTGAGAAAGGTCCCCAGATGGCATAAAGCTGATGTAATGACCCTATACTGCCCTCTTTTATAGACTTGTCCTAGCATATGGACATGGCCCGGGAAAAGGGAGGTGTGGCCGTAACACCACTCCACTCCAGTGACCCTAGGCTGTCAAAACGGCTCCTTGAGGCCCAATACAGCTGGACATAATTTAAAGCTGCCTTGAGGCATCTCTAAATTACATCAATGGACAAATGAGCCCCTGTCTGACAGCAAAATTGTTGGATGGGAATGTGGCATAAAGATTGTATGAAGCTACATTTGCCTCCTACCACATCTATGCCAGACACAGCATCTATGCAGATGAGAATATGAACAAAGTCATGTGCATTCTAGCAAATAAATCTTCGCTAGACATTAATTAGAAACTTATATCTTTATTCCAGCAAAGTTCCATAGTCAAAGCTCTGCATGAGTGTATTTTGTGTTGGCTGTATTTTGGCTCTCCAGATGGCAGTCAATGGCACAAGGCAAATGGCAACTGGCTAGAGACACAGGGCTTCCAACTTTCTTCTTCTGTTAATATTCAATTTCTCAGTTAATGATCTGAGACACTTTGTGTTTGGTCACTGGAACCAGCAGGAACAGTGGACAGCACTCACATATCCAAAATTATCCTCTTAAGGTATAGAAATATCTTTCTCTTTAACTTAAGGATGATCCTATCTCTCATATAACTACCAAGTTACCAGTTCTTGGCTAACTAAATTCTTGGACATATGTTTCTATTTCCCAAACTAAATGTTTACACCTGGTATTTTCTTATGATGATATTACCATCTACTTTAGCTGGGTGTATGGTTATACCTTTTACTCCACCTCACATTCTCACTCACTCAAAAGCTTACTTTTCTTCCCTTCTGACTTCCTTTTTATGTCTAACTTCATTCTCTATTTGAATTTGTCTCCCCTCTTTCCTTTTCTGCTACTCTGTGAATAAAAATATTTGGCAAACACAAATCTAAGAATACCTTTCCCAACATATACAACTATCATAAGGACTCTTTTGTCTTATGTGAGAAATTTTACCAAGTTGCCTTCTCATATCTAGGAGTATTCAGCTCAGAATACTCCTTGTTCTTGTAGTAACGGGCTCTCTTCACTCCCCACCAAATCCAAGGACAAACTAGCTGACATAGTTAAAAATCCCATTAACCCTTAGTTCATCAGTTTTGAGCAAATGATTCCACACCACATAGAATGTAGACTTAGTTATTAGGAGGTTTATTGAACAAACATACTCCTCCTAAACAAATGCCACACAGGCTATACTTAAGGAAAATTATTCTCACAGTAATCAGCTGTAAATGCTGACAAACTGGTTCTCTTCTGGGTTTCCTATTTGTCTACCAAACCTCCCTCTGGCTCATTGCACTGACCTCTATGAAAAGGCAATATAGCAGCATTGATGTTTTCCCAGACAGCCTCATTGTCTCTGCTATATGTTTCTAGTCTCCAAGCAACTGCTTGTTTTAGTCTAATGAATTTTAAAATATTCTAAGTCAGCAAACTTGGTGTTATCTATTATACAGATGTGGAAAAATCCAAGGCCACAGAACATCATTGAATAAGTAAGCTCAGTGTGCAGATTATGGAGTAGCAGCAAACACTTCATCGCTAATGTTCCAGATGAGTTTCCATTATAAATCCAATTCTGACACTCTTCTAAAATCCATAAAACAGTCATATCAGCTCAAAATTAGTAAGTTAGATCTGGGGCTGATTAGAATTTCTGTCAGATTTGAAGTTACTAAGATAAGGGTTTTATGAATTCTGACTCCCTAAAAATAGAGACTTTCACCACAGTTCAAAAGTGGTATAACATTTATTAGACAATTTTTGGGAGAGGGACGAAGAGAGAGAAACTAGTTGACAAGTCTGTCCATCTTGAGCACCCATGATTACTTAATTACTAGCACACTTGAAAAGTTTTAACATTTTAATAGGAAGATCACTGTGGATGTTCATCTACAACAAGCGTAATATTTAGGGCTTTTTGGGATTCACCTTGGCTCTCATATGTGATTGTTTGTGACCTCTGGACATTACTGTAATACAAATAATAAATAACAATAAGAAGACAAAATAGCTAGACAGTTGCTTGAAAATAAAAAAGCCCCAACTTTTCCACCTCCTTCATGTTGTTTTGAATTAATTGGCAAGCATGTTAAGTGGGCATCTGCATACCACATACTCATTGTTATGTGTCGTTTCATAACAATTGTTTATAATAGGGGAGACTAGCTAACCAAGAGTAGTGATAGAGTAGCTATGAAAACATTACTTAGAATAATTTGGCTGTTTGTGTTAACATTCTTCTAGACATTCATAAGATCTTAAAAGAATTGTGTAATCTTCTTTAAATAAGAATCTTCTTTCTTTTGGAATCTAAACAAGTCTTCCTCAGAAAATGCAGATTTCTCAGACTCACTCAGACTTCACTTAATAACAAGACTGATTGTTGATTTTCTTGCCTCACAGCCCATTCATCCCCAGTACCTAGTAGTCAGCATAACATTTTTGCAAGTGATTTTCTTATATATCACTTTCATCTCCCTTTTCAAGATAGATGTTAATTTGTTTACTTTTTTCTTCTATCCACAGATGAAAAGCTGCCATATTTATTAAACATATTCTCTTTTTTCTACAAAAACGAAGACACAGGAAAGTGTATGTTCTATAGGCAAATTTTCTCTCCTAAATATGGATGTGAACATTTTATCCAATCTCTTGGAAAATATAGCATAGAAGTTAATGCAAAACCGGCCAGAGGTAGACAGTTATTAAAAACCCTTACAAAAATGTTTGAGCTAAATAATACTTAATTATTCTTCTGATATTTTATCAACAGTTCAGGTGAACTTATGTCACATTCAGGGCTGAAAACAGTGCCATTTTTCTTAAGATAAACATTAAAAAGAATTATAGTTACTGTAATGAATGATACCAACAAAGTCAACTATGAAGATCCAACCCGGGGGCGATACTTACTGACTGAACGTCATTACCATTTGACAGCTGTTCAGAGGCCTATGTGAATGAACTAGTGATATTGAATCAGTACTTAATGGACGGTTTTCACATCATACTTAGTAGTCTCAGCAGAAGTGCTGAAGTTTGAATGGACATGAAGATTATACTACCCTCTCCCCCAACATGTTCCTTCCTCGTTAAGAGAGAGGCAGGTTGGGGTGAGGGGGTTGGTGACATTACAAAAGAGAATCCACATTTCAAATCTAGTGGGAGCTTTTAGTTGTTAATGAAATGGCAAACCAGGTGCCAGCTCTTTCCAAGACTGCTGGTATTAGCTAAGAACTAACAAACTCATAGCTGGAGAGCAGACCAGTTCACCTGTATGTTAGTTTTGCTCAAAACAGGTATTAGCCTTATAAGTATTTTGTGTTTAGACTCTATGAAATGCTAGTAAATTGCTGCATGCACTAAACTCACTTGTATTGTCAGTATTCTATGCAATAAGTAGGGCCCTACTAAATTCACAGTCCACTTTGGTTAATTTCATGGTCCTAGAATTTTAAAAATAATAAATACCAGGTGTTCAGGTATTTAAATATGAAATTTCACAGGGAGCAGTGGGGGGCACAAGGTTATTATACAGGGGATCATGGTATTGCCACCCTTACTTCTCTGCTGCTGATGGCAGTGCTGCCTTCAGAGCTGGGTAGCCGAAGAGTGGCAGCTGCTAGCCAGGAGCCCAGCTCTGAAGGTAGTTCTACCACCAGCAGCAGCGCAGATGTAAGGATGGCATGGTATGGTATTGTGACCCTTACTTCTGTGCTGCTGCCTGCAGAGCTGGGCCCTCGGCCAGCAGCTGCCACTCGCCAGCCGCCCATTGCCACCCTTACTTCTGCACTGCTGCTGGTGGTTCTGCCTTCAGAGCTGGGTGCCTGGCCAGCAGCTGCCGCTTTCCGGCTACCCAGCTCTGAAGGCAGCGCAGAAGTAAGGGTGGCAATATCATGGCCGCCCTAAAATAACCTTGCAACCCCCCAAAACCTCCTATTGGGTCAGGACCCCTAGTTAGAGTAACAATAGTCTCCCCTATGAAATCTGTATAGTATAGAGTGAAAGTGCACAAAAGACCAGATTTCACGGTCTGTGATGCGTTTTTCATGGCCATGAATTTGGTAGGGCCCTAGCAATAAGAAAATATGTAAGTTTTGCTTTATAACTTTAAAAATATTTGCTCTGAATTTGTGAACCCAGCATGGGAATCGTCTCCATCACTATCCCTCCCTTGCCCATCCAGAAGGACTATCAAAATCAGATGGGCCATCAAGGAACACCACAATACAAATGATTGGTTAATGCACCTTTGAAATGCTATTGCAAAGAAGCTTATTCTGGGGACTTGGAAGCTGAATAAAGGAAATAAAACAAAGTTGCAGGAAAATTTTCCATCTCTCTTGGTTGTTTCCACACTGACATGGCCAGAGACTCTAAACTGAGGCAGATCTCCACGAGTTACCCCTGGGTCCACTATGAATTGAATTGACAGATCTCTACAATTCTGCCACTCTTAGGATTGAGATAACTCATTTGTGTACATAAGTTTGCTTGCTTTAACCTGTAAATAACTCTCATTTCTTTTTCCTGGTTAATAAACCTTTAGATAGTTTATTACAGGATTGGCTATAAGTATTGTCCGTGGTGTAAGATCTAGGGTACCAATTGATCTGTGGTAATTGACTCGTCTCTTGGAACTGGAAGCAACCTAAAATTTGAGAGGTTTTTTTTTGGTGAAAGTGACCATTTATCACTAAGTCCAGATTGTCCGGGTGGCAAGATAGACTGGAGAGTCTTAGGGGACTGTCTGTGACTCCATGGTAAGCATGTTAGCTTGTTCAAGGAGTTTATATTTGTTACTGGCTTGGTGAAATCTAATTATAGAACACATCACCAGCTTGGGGTGTCTGCCCTGTTCGGACAGACTGCCCTGAGGTGAGCCACTCCAGACAATGTGACAATCAGTTTGAGGGATTATTAGACCTATCTGGGAAATTAAATGGCAGTATGCCAAATTTTTGCTGTGGGGTTTTTGGTTATTGTAAATATGCTGATTAGAGGCTGAAGAGGGATTTACAGGAAGGTCTATTTCATTTCTGTATTATTTAAGAATTGTCAACCTTATAGAGAGGAATAGGTGCCCTTTTTCACAGATGTGTATATATAAATCAAAATAAATATATACCATCAAGCACATAGTTATTGAGTGTGTTTCCAGGTTTAAAATCAGAAATCACACTTCCACCAAGGTATGAACCAACTAAACAAAATAAGCTGAAAATACAAACAATACGCCAACTGTCCAAAAAAATCCAATGGTGGTGTGCTGATGTGTGGTGGGGCAGGGAAAGAAAAATACTTCCCTCCATGCTGTAGAGTGGCTGTTGAACTGCTCCGCAAAGGTTACTGCAGACTAATGGCCAGGACACTTGTGCAGCTCCTATGCAGGAAGGGTGTAGGAGCAGAGATAGGAGGTTCCTTGTAACACCAGATTTTCTGTTCTTTCCTTATCACTGAACAGGGGGCTCATGCAGGCCAAGGCTCCATGCCATTCAGGGACTCCACATGGACTCTCTTGGGTTATGGAGAAGTGGGCTGGATTTGCCCCTTAGTGATTCTAGGGTCAAATCAGTATCCCCACTAGGTTTATTCTTCAACAGTACATTCCAAGTCAGTGAAATCTGGCTCTATAGGTAAAACTAAATTGGTGTTGTCTTCTGCTGAGCAAACTGGAATGGGTACGAACATGGAAATTCCTCCTTCTTTATCTGAAAATAAACAGATCAAGGTTTAAAAGGTATATCCAAAAGATACAGTAAGCAGGAAGAAATGAACAACAGGCACAATTAAAACTCAGCTCTAGCTAGCACCCCTAGCAGTATTAATGAAAGGTGATGAAAAACCCTATTGTCCTACCACACCGAGTCTCAGACTTCAGTCTGGATACTCTGGTGGCTAAGGTGCATTTCCATGTGGTCTGCAGATCTGTCAATGTTCAAAAAGAAATGCTTCCTGCTAATAGTAACCCTGTCCAGGACTCTCAGAGAATTATCCATGGATTTATTGACTAATTAAAAGAAAACATAATGTGGCACCCATGTTAACCCTGTATGGCTGTTTCATGTCTTTCTGTGACAGGAGTTTCTCTGGCATAAATTCAGTTAAGAGCGAAACCTGCATACCACAATCTACCCAACTTTTATTTCAAAGAAAGAAAATAAAATCTCCATGGGAAAAAGAATACAGTGATTATGTCTGAACTGAACAATAAAATGGTAGATGCTTCAGAGTTGCTTCTGCAACAAGCTGGCATTTCCTCATATATTTAAAGGTTCAGTACCCAGAGAGTAAAAAAGTGAATGAATTAATCTCCTGACAGTAAAATAACTATATACTCATCTATTCAATAGCCTCATTGATTCAATAGCCATTTGAATGACTAGCTCTGTCAGACAAATTCTCTCTTGGGGGAAAAACAATGCTGTTTTCCTAAAAAGAGAAGTGTTTATTGTCACAGCTCAAACCGCATCTTCAACCACAACTGGAGTTTTTTCTTGGTTACCACAAGTGGTTTTGGAGGAAATGGAGTAACGTCCTCCACAAGGACGATGAGGGAAACATGGCCCCCCTTACACTCGCCCATTTTTTTACTATCCTGTTGATGTCCTCTTTCAATGTGGCTGCAATAATCATACATTCTCACTTCTGGTCTCCACCAATCATATTTATGTGGCAGCAACTATGATGTTCTTGCTCTTCATATGTTGTGTCATTTAGACTCTATCTTCTCTGAGATCTGAAGATGTGAGATTTGAACAAAAAATGTTTGTATTAAGATCTGCACTGGCCTTTGATTTTATTTGTTCTTGTGGCCAAATCACTTATCTCTTGGTCTGCTGGAAAAATTAAAAAACATTACTCTACCACATGTAGCAGTTACCTTGAATTCCTGCTTTAAAAAAGTTACACTGCCATGTAGGGCTTTAACACATTTTGATAAAGTTATCTTTACCATTAGAGTAATGGGGGAAATGAAGTGAAGGGAAATTTGGCTGAATAATAAAAAAAAAAATCCTCAGTGAGTTTCCAAAGGGATGTAATGGACGTCACTTTGGGCATTTAAAACTAGACCTGACAGAGCATTTAAAATATTCTATGAGTAGGTCCCTACCAAATTCATGGTCTATTTTTGTAAATTTTACGGTCATAGCATTTTAAGAATCTTGAATTTCACGGTTTCAGATATTTAAATCTTAAATTTCACATTGTTGTAACAAACATGAATCTGTATTTTAAAATGGCAAAATATAAACATGTAAAGCCCTTAAGACTACGCATTTCTCAAACTGGGGGTCCTGACCCAAAAGGGAGTTGCAAGGCTACTGTAGGCGGGTCACGGTATTGCCACCTTTACTTCTGTGCTGCCTTCAGAGCTGGGTGGCTGGAGAGCAGTGGCCGCTGGCCGGATGCCCAGCTCTGAAAGCAGCACTGCCACTAGCAGCAGCAGCACAGAAGTAAGGGTGGCAATATTGTGACCACCCCCCACAATAGCCTTCTGATCCTCTTTTGGGTCAGGATTCCCAGTGTTAGAAATGCTGTGTACTTTTGTATACTTTTACTCTATAGTATAGAGTACTTTTATAGTATAAAGTAAAAGTACACCTCTACCCCGATATAACGCTGTCCTCGGGAGCCAAAAAACCTTACCGCATTATAGGTGAAACCGTGTTATATCGAACTTGCTTTGATCTGCCGGAGTGCGCAGCCCCGCCCCCCAGGAGCGCTGCTTTACCGCATTATATCCGAATTCGTGTTCTATTGGGTCGCGTTATATCGGGGTAGAGGTGTATGCAAACGACCAGGTTTCATTGTCCGTGATGTGTTTTTCATGGTGTGAATTTGGTAGGGCCCTATTTAAGAGACAATACACTGCAGGGAGATTGACTTTAATATTAAACAGGCTTCTCCATCTCTATTCTCTATGTATGTTTTCTTTAATGTTATTTATAATTTCAGATTAATTCTGACATTCAATTCACAACCAATGACAAGTCATAAAATATTTTGTGGAGATTAATAACCAGAATTCATAGAATCATAGAAATATAGGGCTGGAATGGATCTTGAGAAGTCATCAAGTCCATCCCCCTGCACTGTGACAGGACCAAGTAAACCTAGACCATCCCTGACAGATGTGTGACAGGTTGGGTCACAGAGACCCCCTTGGGACTGTCACCTGATGTGCTGAGACTACCTCTGAGCCCATTTTCCCTGCCAGTTTGGGACTTCAGTACCCTGTCTTGTTGAGCCAGACATGCTAGCCTGCTGCAAACACAGACCCAGGGTCTGAACCACGTCCCCCAAAAGCTGCAGACTTAATTGAAAACAGCTTAAGAAGTGCTCCTGTCTCTAACCCGACTCCCAATTGGGTCCAAACCACAAATAAATCTGTTTTACTCTGTATACAGTTTATACAGGGTAAACTCATAAATTGTCCACCCTCTATAACCCTGATAGAGAGATATGCACAGCTGTTTGCTCCCCCAGGAATTACTTACTTACTCTGGGTTAATTTATAAGCAAAACGTGATTTTATTAAGTATAAAAAGTAGGATTTACATGGTTCCAAGTAATAACAGAGAGAACAAGCAAAATAAAATAAAATATGCAAGTCTAAGCCTAATACAGTAGGAAACTGAATACAGATGAAATCTCACCCTCAGAGATGTTCCAATAAGCTTCTTTCACAGACTAGACTCCTTTCTAGTCTGGGCCCAATCCCTTCCCCTGGTACAGTCCTTGTTCCAGCTCAGGTGGTAGCTAGGGGATTTCTCATGGCTGCAGCCCACTTTGTTCTGTTCCACCCCCTTTATAGCTTTGGCACAAGGCAAGAATCTTTTGTCTCTCTGGGTCCCCACCCCTCCTTCTAATGGCAAAGCACCAAGTTTAAGATGGATTCCAGTACCAGGTGACATGGTCACGTGTCTTGGGAGACCCCAAGTCTTCATTCTTCCTGGCCTGACCCACAGGAAGGCTTGCAAGTAAACAGGGCCATCTTCAGTCAATTGTCCTGGTTAATGGGAGCCATCAAGATTCCAAACCACCATTAATGGCCCACACTTTGCATAATTGCAATAGGACCTCAGAGTTATATTTCATATTTCTAATTTCAGATACAAGAATGATACATTCATACAAATAGGATGAACAAACATTCATACAAATAGGATGAACAAACTCAGTAGTTTATAAACTTTGTAATGATACCTTACAAGAGACCTTTTGCATGAAGCATACTCCAGTTACATTATATTCACACTCATTAGCATATGTTCATAAAATCTTATGGAGTGCAACGTCACAAGATGTTTGTCCAAGTTTTTCTCAAAAACCTCCAATGATGAGGATACTTCTTGGAAGACTATTCCAGAGCTTAACTACCCTTTTAGTTAGAAAAATTTTTCTAATATCTAACCTAAATCTCCCTTGTTGCAAATTAAGTCCATTATTTCTTGTCCTACTTTCAGTGGACATGGAAAACAATTGATGACCGTCCTTAATGATTACTAATGAAAGTCATTAATGAAAATATTTAATAGTACAGTGTTGCATGTTTTTTGTTCATTTCATGCTCAATATAGTCCTATGCACTTTTAGCTGTTTGTTATTACATTTACTGTTATTAGTACAGGTTAGACAGGTGTGTGTCTTTAAAAAGATTAAATTAGTCTGAGCAACCATTGCTCGGGGGATGTCCTTTATAGAGACAGTCAAGGTGCAGTCTTTTCTGTGCAGTGTCAGATCTTTGGATCAAGACCACCAGACCAGGCAATCAGATCAAGATGACCAGCAGCTGTAAAGACATTGAAGACTATTAACATCTAGCCACTTACCTTAAACACTGTGTTCCTGAGTTCCAACTGTGATGGGTTAGATCACAGAGCCCCCCTTGGGAGCAGCCACCTGATGTGCCAAGACTACTTCTGCCCCTGCTTTTCTGCCCTGTCAGCTTAGGACTTTAGTGCCCTGCCTGGTTTGAGCCAGACTCGCTAGCCTACTGCAAACCCAGACCCAGATTTGAATCACGTCCCCTAACAGCTGTAGGCTTACCTGAAAGCAGCTAACAGAGGTGTTCTTGTCCTTAACACTCAGATGCCCAACTCCCAATGGGGTCTAAACCCAAATAAATCCGTTTTACCTTGTATAAAGCTTATACAGGATAAGCTCATAAATTGTTCACCCTCTATAACACTGATAGAGAGATATGCACAGCTGTTTGCCCACCCAGATATTAACACATACTCTGGGTTACTTAATAAGTAAAAAGTGATTTTATTAAATACAGAAAGTAGGATTTAAGTGGTTCCAAGTAGTAACAGACAGAACAAAGTGAATTACCAAGTAAAATAAAATAAAACAAGCCAGTCTATGGCTAATACAGTAAGAAACTGAATACGGATAAGATCCTCACCAGTTCCAGAATGCTTCCTTTTACAGACTAATCTCCTTTTAGTCTGGGTCCAGCAATCACTCACACCCTTTACAATCACTGTCCTTTGTTTCAGTTTCTTTCAGGTATCTGTGGGGGTGGAGAGGCCCTCTCTTTAGCCACCTGAAGACCACATGGAGGGGTCTCCCCTGGGCTTAAATAGACTTTCTCTTGTGAGTGGAGACCCCCTCCTTTCTCCTATGCAAAGTCCAGCTACAAAATGGAGTTTTGGAGTCACCTGGGCAAGTCACATGTCCATGCATGACTGAGTTCATTACCAGCCAAGCCACATTCCTAGGAAAGCCTAGATGTGGATTGGTGTTTCCAAGTTCATTGTTGGCTTAAGTGTTTCTTGATTGGGCAGTTACTGAGAATAGTCTTTTCTCAGGAAGCTGACCAACTGCTTCACTACAGCCTACTTAGAATCAAACAAGTATGCAGCCAATATTCATAACTTCAAATACAAAAATGATACATGCATACCAATAGGATTAATAGATTCAGTAGATCATAAGCTTTACAGAGATATGTTATATGGCATATGTAGCATGAAACATATTCCAGTTGTGTCATATATATACACTCATAAGCATACATCCATAAAGCCTTATGGGGGGCACCATCACACCAACATCTTACCTTTGGGAATAGTCACCAGGATCCTGAGGGCTCTCACCTTTGGGTCCCACTACTTCAGCTTCCACATCCCATGAGCCCATGGATTACCTGTGAAGACAAATGCATCTTAACCTCATTCCTGCTGGCTAAGAAAACCTAGAGACAGTAAAGTATCTTGGGGTATTCTTTTATTCAGTTGTTGCCAAGGTTCGGGTTAGTTGGGGCCTGAGCTTTATACTCGCCTCTGTTAAACCACAACTCAGTTGTTATTTGGTTATAGTTCATGATTTTCCCGTTCCCGTTGTTACTTCCCTTAAATAAATCTGTTGTTGTTTTGGAAAAGTCCTCTATCTCTTTTGTCCACTACACTTCACAAGGGAGGTGGGAGGCACACCAACTTCTATCTAACCCCAGGTGATATATCCTGAGGGGTGAAAAGATCCCGCTGCTGAAACTAGAATTGTAGCTGGCCTATTTACTCTGAGTTTCAGGTTAACAACTGGATATAAGCAGTGTTCCCTCTAATTTTTCCACAACATGTGTGGAATGAATTTTGTTATGTGCATCAATATGGAGGTGATGTGTGACCTTCATATTAGTGCACATAACAAAATTTATGTGGTGGGGCCAAGGGGTTCAGAGTGTGGGAGGGGGCCAGGGCTGGGGCAGATGGTTGGGATGGGGGTGCAGGCTCTGGGGTGGGGCCAGGGATGAGGGGTTTCGGGTGCAGGCTACCCCGGGGCTACAGCAGGGAGACAGGACTCCCCTCACCTCTCTCTCTCCCCTCCGCAGCAGCTCCAGGAGGGGGGCGACAGGATAGGCGCCCTTCCCCTGGCCACGGCAGGTCAGGGGCTGGGTTGGGGCTGGGGCACGTCTCCCACAGCCGCGTCAGGTCCGGGTCGGGGCTGGGTTGGAGTCGGGGTGCCCTCCCCCGGCTGGTCTGGGGTTTGGGCTGGAGGAGGTGCACTCCTCCCCCAGCCATGGCAGGTCTGGACAGGAGCTGGGTTCGGGCCAGGGGAGGGGTGCCTCTCCCAGCCACAGCAGATCCCAGCTGGGCAAGTTCCTTAAGTGCCTGCATGGCGCTTAATAGGCTGCTGTGCAGCCGTACAGCTTGCAGGGAACTTAGGATATAAGACTGATCCCTGATGAACTCCCACTAGATACACCTTCCCAATCTGACAGCAAACCATTGATAACTATTCTTTGAGTAAGGTCTTTCAACCAGTTGTACACCCACCCTATAGTAATCTCATCTGCACCATATTTCCCTAATTTGCCTATGAAAATGTCATGTGGGACTGTGTCAAATGCTTTACTAAAATCAAGATATACCTTACCACAATCAAGATATTAACAGATATGTTTTGTTTACAAAGATAAGTCCTCTAACAAGAAATAAAAAATCACTAAAATTTCACATTTAGAAAAAGCCTACAAAAATAATTGAACTTGCTCATATTGAAGAATGTATGTCATGGTGTTATGCGATGGGCACTTTTATAAGTAGGTTCAAAAACAAATGCATTTGTATGACTCTAAGAACAGCCACCAGTTACCACAAACAGTGACAGAGTTGTAGTTACTGTCACCAGCAATCCACTCAGCTTGAATCTTAAGAGGACAAGGGAGAAATCTAGAACAAAGCCCAGCAGAAACAAGAATAGAACTTTTCAGGAAAAAAATCTAAGGTTCAGAAGCCCACCTGGGCAGTATATAGAACAGCAATCCCCCTAAGAGCTTTTCTCAGGAGCCTTGCAACCTCTTAAAACAGTAGCCCATAATTCTGGTTGGTGACCTAGCTGGAGATTTATTTGGGACCGGGGAACAGCAGCTCTTTGTTGTTGGTGCTGCAAATGCCATTATCAGAGACAAAAAAGTGATCCCCTGATCCCCTGGCCAATTACTGATATTTTCTATCCCACTGCTATGCCAATGCGTCAGGAACAGAAGAGAATTTTGCATAGATAGGATTCACACAATGATAGTCATTTCCCCTCTGCCTATCTACTACAATTAAAACAGTAAGTAAGATCCTTTGGGTGAGGACCCTATAATAACAGAGGTGGAATATTGGAGTTTGAAGGTTCTATGACAGTTAGGAATGATTGCTGAACAGCTGGGTTGACCAAAGAGATGCATGTGGCGGGGAAGAAATAATGCCAGTAGCATCAGGACTCTCAGGTGTGGGAGTGGATGGAAGAAATACAGGAAATGAGGAACAGTCAATAGGAAGTGGAGAAAATGTCAGAACAGTCAGGGTGAACAAGGAACAATACAAAAGATGAATCTGCCAGGTTTTAATGGCCAGAGGTTTGTCCAATTTCCAGTACATGGTTTGGCCAGCAGTAAAGCCAGGTTTATGAATTTATCTACAGTAGCTATTGGCTACAAAACAGTGCATTATTTGTAAGACAGAAAAAAGCTGCAGTAGCTTGTAAAGTATTTCCATGTGTTATCATCTGTGTATATTTTCAGTCAATGTAATGCTGCCAACATTCTAATAAGGGGCTTCCACTAAAATGTTTCTCTCAGCATGTGTCTCAAGGGTGCATACGCTTACACAGAAGAGGGATGAGGAACTGCAGTATCCATATAATAAAATTCCAGGATCATCACCTGTCTGCATCACTCTGAAGCCTAGAATGTCTGTTGAGTCAGTGTGAAGTGATGGAAATAAGCAGGGCTGAGGGTTCTTTTTGTTCAGAACATCACCAGGTTCAACCATCACTGGGATTCACGGTTTGTTGCCGTCCATTTTTTAAGTTTTCAGCCATTTTGACTTTACCAATTACACCCGTGCGACAGCAAGGCATGTATCGATGCCATGCCACATCCTAAGCCATTGTGATACAAGAAATAACTCAACCAATCACCACCCTTACTCTACAGCTAATTTGCATGCAAAATTTAATTGATTGTATGAAGGAGACTGCACAGATGTTGGATTACTTGGCCCAACTGTTACACCCATGCAACAGCACGGGCTTTCAGCTACAAGTTATTGAATGTTTTTGAAGGATCAGGGCCTAAGCTATTTGTTTTCACTTTTAAAATAAATTACTTTCTCATAACCAAGGCCCAGGTCATCTCCTCTTCCTCCAGAGATCTGCACTTCCCATGCATTGATCTCAATCTCTCCACATCGGAGGCTCAGGACTTTCCACAATACTATGCCTCCCTCACATTCCCAGATGCCACGATAGGCTCTCTTAAATTTGAACCTATTAATTTTTTGTGGTTTCCCCCCAAGCCTCCTCAGTTCATTTTTATCCAGGCAGGTGCCAAACTCCAACAAAGAGAGGGAAGCTGACACAATATTCCCTTTAAAATGCGGAGAAAATTTTAGCTAGGGGCTCTGATTGACACCTGCTTTCATCTCAGCCCTGGTGGAGGCTTGACTGTTTCCCCTTTGCAATTGGGGGCTATGTGAATTGTTCTAAAGTGTAACAGGAGTTCTAAAGTGTGTCTATAGCTGTCTTAAGCCTCCATCTCACGAAGACACCCCACCCCTGCCATAGGGAGGGAGGAGAAGCCTAATTGAAAAAAGTACTGACTTGTGTATCCATTTTATGATGATCTCTAATAGCTGGTCCACAGAGAACCTAAAGGATCTATTGCCATTACTACTAGCTAAAAGGAAAGTTTCTTTGCTTCAAATGGCCTGTGTTTCAGAGTCTAACATCCCATTATCCTACTTCCTGCTCTCCACATATGTGTGATTTATTATAGAGTTGTAATAGCCTCTCTACACTTAGGGTTTTATTGGGAAATTTATACAACCCTATTTTACCCACACTACAACTTTGGTTTGGGAAATTATATTGGCTTGAAAATTTGCCAGATGTATTCTGAAAAGAGAATTTTCCTACAATGAAAGAAAAAAAATCATAGGATTTTTAAGTTACAGGTCACTACAAAATTACCTTGAATTCAATTTTTGACTTCTATCTAATGTTCCCTTTCTCCCTTTCACTCAAAACCAATACCCCTTCAAATACTCCATAAAGTAAAACCTCCTTGAAAACTCAGACACCAATTATAGATAATGAAAATAAGTTACAACTAAGAAAATGTATCAAAGTTTTTTTAGTGAATAGTTCTTGATGCAATCACACTCCACTTAATTTTAATGGGGCTTAAGGGTCAAATCTCTCTCCCTTGCTCCTTGGAGTTGTTGAGTTTTTGTTGTTGTGCATGCTATTGACATCAGTGGGAGCAAGATCAGGCATCCTGGGTTTGATTTACAGAGATGCTGAACAACCGCAGCAATCATTGACTTCAGAGAGAGTTGCCAAATCAGGCCCGAAACCTGTGTGTGTGATGTTACCTGCGACTGTCACATTGCAGATTAGAACCAATATATGGATAGTTCTATAGCAGAGAGCTAATACAGAGCTTCATTAGAAGAAGTCGCAGAAGTCATTAGCAACCCAGGTTCCCTCACCCCATACCCTCCCAGGGCATTTGCAACCCAGGCTTCCTCCATTGCCTGCCCCCCTTGTCATTTGCAACTCAGGTTCCACCATCCACCATTCCCTCCCCCCCAGACCATTCACAATCCCGGTTCCTCCATCCCCTGGCCTCTCCCCCCAGCCATTCACAACCCAGGGCTTCCTCATCCCCAGGCCACTCACAACGTATGACTTCCTCATCCCCTAGTTTCAGAGTAGCAGCCGTGTTAGTCTGTATCCGCAAAAAGAACAGGAGTACTTGTGGCACCTTAGAGACTAACATGCTCTAATAAATGTGTTAGTCTCTAAGGTGCCACAAGTACTCCTGTTCATCCCCTAGTGACTCTCAACCCAGACTCCCTCATCCCTTCCCCCTTCCCCCTTGCCATCTGCAACCAAGGCTCCCCCTATCCCTTGCTCCCCAGACTATTCGCAAACCAGCCGCCCCTCCACCCCCACCCCTTGGCCCACAGAGGCCACTCACAACTGAGGGCTCCCCCCTCCCCGCCATTACCAACCCACGCTACCCCATCATCTGTGCACCCACCCAGGCATTAGCAGAGCATCAGGCTCCCCGCCCAACCCAGCCTATTTGCATCCCTGCAAGCGCCTTAGTCCCCGAGACAAGAGCCCAGCACCGCCCCAGGCCCCTCTCGGCTCCGCCGCGCTCGCCCGCCGCACCGGCTGAGCAGGTCGGACCAGGCGGCGGCGGGGCAGGTATTTAAGGGGAAGGTGAGGGCGGCGCTGCTCACTAGCGGCACCAGTTCCCAGCCAGCCAGGCGCGGCCCAGCACAGGGGCTGCAGGCGGAGCCGGGCTCCGTCAGCGTGTGGCGGCAGCGGCGGCGCAAGTCCCGGCCTCCCCTCTTGCTCCGGTGCCGTGTGGTCTCGCCCGCCCCCGCTGCCATGTTGGATTGTGCGGCCGTGGGAGCCGGGGAGAAGTTGGAAGTTTAGTGCTGGTCCGAGGGGGTGGGGGCGATCGGGCCGCGGGAGCCGGTGCTGCCCCGCCCCGTGCCTGGGCTGCCGGGCGCCGCCAGCTGCCCCCAGAGGAGAGGTGACTCCGCTATGCAGCCGCTGTGAGGCCGCTGGGCCAGGGGACGCGGACGGCGAGTTGCGAGAGGCGAGGGCACCGCGGAGCCCCGGCGGCCGGCCCCGGCCATGAGCAACAGCCAGCAGCAGCAGCCCCCGCCGCCGCGGAGGGTCTGCAACGTGGGCTCGCTGCTCCTCACCCCGCAGGAGAACGAGAGCCTCTTCGGCTTCCTGGGCAAGAAATGCGTGGTGAGCCCCGGGCGGCGAGGGCAGGGAGCGGCCCGGGGCAGTGGCAGCAGCCCCTGGGGAGGAGCCGAGCGCAGTGCTGGGGGCCAGGGGCTCGGGCGGGTTCATTCATCCACCCCGAGAGGGGCCCGGCCCTGCCCGGCGGGCTCCCTGTGCTGGGTGCGGGCAGTTCCCTGCCGCGGCCTTTCCCCGGGCCCCTTGGGCAGCTGCCTCGCCGAGGTGCTCCCCCGTGTCCCAGGGAGCTGGCCCGAGGAGGCACCGGGACAGCTCGCTCCCTGGGCGGCTGGGTGCCCTGCTCAGGGGGCTTCCTGCCTCCCCCGAGGAGAACCGGGGGAAGGGGCGTGAGGAATGAATGAAGCTGGGGCGAGGGGCAGCCGCCGCCGCCCCCGCGCTACCCGCCTCCTAGCGCTCTGCGCTGCGGAGGTGCTGGGCGCAGGTGACTGGGCGCTTCTTGCCGCCCCCTGGGCTCTTGAAGTAGGAAATGCCGCTGCTCTGCTTCCCCCGAGCAGAGCACGGAGGGCTTGTTTCCCCGAAATTCTCCGCCAGGCCTCGCCCTCTCCCCCCCCTTGTTGGCTCCTGGGATGCTGCCATGCGCAATGGAGCCAGCGTCTACGCCTGCTGGTTCTGGAGGACTCGGGAGTTGGGCCAGGTTTAGGGACTTGAACTGCTGAGGAGCTGGGAATGTCATTATGGGAAAGGGGCAGGGGTATTCATTACACTGCCTGGGTGGTGCAGATCTGCTCAGACCTGCTTTTTCAACGGCTGGTCTCGGAATGCTGTCGGCAGCTCAGTTCCTCCTCCCCTCTCCGTCTACCTGCTGCTGAGTACTTTTGTAGGTATGTGTGACCAGGGCTTGCCCAGTATGCAGTGCAGCTAATCTATGACTTGGTATGGGAGCTAGTCAACAATAAAGCTATTGCAGCATCCGGTAGAAAAGTTTAATCAGTTGACAAGGTTGAACAAATCTGGCAGATTGCACCTGTAGTAGGACAAAGCTACTGGAAAACTCTTAGCAGAGCTGGGTCTAACTTGTTTTTAGCTTGTCTGTCCACGTGACTTTGTTAGCCTAAACCAGGGGTCAGCAACCTTTCAGAAGTGGTGTGCCGAGTCTTCATTTATTCACTCTGATTTAAGGTTTCGCGTGCTAGTAATACATTTTAACGTTTTTAGAAGGCCTCTTTCTATAAGTCTATAATATATATAACTAAACTATTGTTGTATGTAAAGTAAATAAGGTTTTTAAAATGTTTAAGGAGCTTCATTTAAAATTCAATTAAAATGCAGAGCCCTCCCCCCGGACCGGTGGCCAGGACCCAGGCAGTGCGAGTGCCCCTGAAAATCAGCTCATGTGCCGCCTTCAGCACGCGTGCCATAGGTTGCCTACCCTTGGCCTAAACAATGGATTCAAACTTGCAGATGCAGTAACTCGGTTGCTGTGTTCATCCCTGCAGGAAAAAAAAATACAATAAAAAGATTTTAAAAGCCATTCATAGACCTGGTCCTAGCCACCTTAATTCATTTCAGGTTTCCTAAATGACATCTTGTATCCTAAAGGTAGAGGATAAGCTGCTTTGGGGCTACAAAAATGGAAAGATTACTGTTCAGATCTTTGCCAAAGAGGAATCAGATCTATGGAATACGCCTCATAATTTTTGAAGGTTTTCAGAATCATCCCTTGTTAATCTGGTATAAAACTCATTGATAGGCTATAGTATAGTACATTGACTTGATGCTGTTCTTTGTATGTCGTGCCTAGAACATCAGTAATAGGCACCTAATATTTTTATAATATATTTTTATTGTATGTATGGTTTATATTGTAATTTAATACTTATTTTTAAACAGGGTATCATGCACAAGTCTTAGCAGAAGTCACAAAGGTTACACATTTTAAGTGAGGTCTGATCAAACTGACTACTTTCTAAATTGTAAGGGAAGTATGGGAAATATGGTGATTGAACAGGAAGTATGCAATATTTGCATGTAGGCAGACTACATAAAATTATAGTAATTAAACTACTATCACCTTATTCTAGGTGTTTAGATGGTTCAAAATGTGTAGTCATAAAGCATGAAAAGGAAGAGAAAAGACAAGAGAAAAGATTTATAGGGTTAACTTAGAGCCAGCTTCACCCAACTACTTGAGCTACTCACTCGCACTATAGTAAATTATGCCTATGCATACTTCTGGGGTCTAGAAATAAGATTTGATTAGGTCAGTGAATTCATATATGCTTGATTACAGAAGAAAACTTAGTGGCTTGTTAATAAAAAAAAGCATACGAATTACTCTTTAAAAACAAAAAGAGATACAACTCTACCTCGATATAACGCTGTCCTCGGGAGCCAAAAAATCTTACCGCGTTCTAGGTGAAACCGTGTTATATTGAACTTGCTTTGATCCACCGGAACACTGCTTTACCGCATTATATCTGAATTCGTGTTATATCGGGTCGCATTATATCAGGGTAGAGGTGTACTTCCTGGGGAAAATTGTTGGTTTACAAGCCATTCTACTACACCTAAGACTTTCTAACTTTTCTTAGGGGAAGGGATAGCTCAGTGGTTTCAGCATTGGCCTGCTAAACCCAGGGTTGTGAGCTCAGTCCTTGAGGGGGCCATTTAGGGATCTGGGGGGGAAAAGAAAAAAAATCTGTCAGGGACAGTACTTGGTCTTGCTAGTGAAGCCAGGGGACTGGACTTGATGACCCTTCAAGGTCCCTTCCAGTTCTGGGAGATAGGAATATCTCCATATAGTATTATTATTATTATTTTTTTAATTATTAGCCAATAGTTTGCTCTCCTATAGTGCTTTCTCTGAGGCACTTGGAACTCACTATAAACACTGATGAATTAAGCAACTTCTGAGGTAAATACCACTATTCACATTTTGCAGACAAGGAAACTGAAACACAGATAGTTATTTGAGTGTGTCAGGATGTCCGTGCAGATGGCAGCTCTTTTGGGTTGACTTTTTAAACCGTGGTGGCCAAACAACACTGGATTTATCCCATCTTTTCTTAGATTCTGTGCATATTTGTGGCATACTCTGAATCTTGGTTATTTTTTAAATTGGTTGAAGATTTTAGGAATTTAAGAAAGATTATGCTTTTATTATGGTCTGACTAGTAGGGCTGCCTAGAAAACAAGAGTTCCATTTTGCAAAAACAATTGAGATTTCAGCATTTGGTTTTCTTCTGTAGCAGAATGAAAACTAGGCCTAAAAAAAATTTTTTTGTAGAAAAAAATCAGACTCCACTCTGGAATAGCCAATAGTCCAGTGGTTAGGGTACTAACTTTGGATAATAGGGAATTGAATCTGGTCTCCTGCTCTAAATTATTTATTTATTTATTTTTATTAATGGAGATATCCTATCTCCTAGAACTGGAAGGGACCTTGAAAGGTCATAGAGTCCAGCCCCCTGCCTTCACTGGCAGGACCAAGTACTGATTTTGCCCCAGATCCCTAAGTGGGCCCCCTCAAGGATTGAACTCACAACCCTGAGTTTAGCAGGCCAATGCTGAAACCACTGAGCTATCCCTCCCCCCAAGTGCAGAGCAGGCACTTGAACCTGGGTTTCCCACTCCCAATTGAGTTCCCTAATCGTTAGGCTCTGTGCGCATGTTTTTTTTTTGCTGGTTTTGACCAGAAATTCCATCCTGGATCTGCAAGACATTTTTGATTAAAAAAAAATTGTCAAAACAATACATTTCCACAGAATTTTGGTTTTGCAAATCAGCATTTTCTGATGGAAAAAATGTTTCATCTAAAAATTCCCAACTAGCTCTATTGACCACACAGCACACTCCAGTTTGCAATTAGGGACACCTTAATTATTGTTGTCGGGACCTGTAACTAAAGTCTGCCTAGGGAGTCTTCTGGATTAGTCTTCGGACATCTTGAGTGTAGTACTGTGGATGCATTAGGACCATCCACTATTCCACAACCATCATCCTTAACGCTGTCTCCTTCTGTATCATCCTCTCAAATTGCTGTGCTATGCATCTATATGACAGATGAAACATAAGGCAGAGGCTAGAGTACTGGTGACCTGACAGGCTTCAACATCAGAGTATTTAAAGTTGTATGCTATGCTGATGCACGCTTTCTTCTCTGTAACATACATAGTATTTCTTCACTTTTCTAGGTGATGAGCACTTGCCATTTTCTGGAAACAATCAAGTATTTCTCACTATGACAAGTTAACCTAACTTCTTGGGATCTGAGATCACTTGGATTTAGACTGGATTAACTGTGCAAACTGTGGGTTTGCGTTCAGGTCCAAGTCTAGATGGGACATACATCACTAGTCTGTTTTTACCAGTGTAGCTCACTAATACGTTGTATTAGATGTTCTGTCAGACTTCAAGCTATTACTGTTTACTCATCTAGTAAAATCAAACTAAGAGGTATGGGGTGCATTGCTGGTGGGGAATGTCATTGCCACCCGAAACACTCTTTTATATTAATAATAGATTTAGGGCTAATCTACACTGGCAATGTTAAAGCACTGCCGCGGCAGTGCTTTAACGTGCCTTGTGTAATCGCAGCAGAGCATTGAGAGAGAGCTCTCCCAGCACTCTAAAAAAAAAAAAAAAAAACACCTCCATGAGGGGCATAGCTACCAGTGCTGGGAGTGCGGATTCCAGCGCTGGTGCACTATCTACATTGGCGCTTCTAAAACTTGCTGCGCTAAGGGGATTGTCTTTTCACACCCCTGAGCGAGAAACTTGCAGCACTGTGTAGACAAGCCCTTAGACAGTACTGTTGGGGAGAACATGGTGCTGGCATCTCAAATATGTGGGTTTATTATCTGGGGCCTCATTACCATTGTTTGATATTAACTCTTGTGCTAAACTTTCAGCTGTAAAGTTTTAACACTCCTCTTTGGGACAGATTTATTTGAGAAGGTGGTAGGTATGGTGTCACCTGGAGGGTTTCATCCCATGCTAGCATATAGACACACAGATGGCTTTTTGTTGGTTATCTCTTCCAAGTGATAAAGGTGTAGGGTGTCCATGTCTTAGATTTGCTGGTAAAGTTGGTAATGTTGACCCTTTCAGGATGGTATGGCCTAGTGTGGCTGTGTTATCTTGGAAGATGTCTTTGTAAGTGCTCTTACACTTTGCATGTTCTGTTACCTATCTTGTTACTCAACATGTATTGTTGACCAGTAAGGAGATAGCAAGGTGATTTGGGCTTCAGAACAATGGACATGCAGATTGCCAGCAGGTTTGTCTTTCATTGGACGCAGACACTATTGATGCCTGACAGAGGATGGATGACAACAAGGTAGCGGAGTCTCAGTCCATACAAGAGAGTAGATCTTGTTCGGATAAGCATCTAAAGACGATGATGATGGCAATGTCTGCTCCATCATTAACAACAAATGAGTTTACCTGTCATTGAGAGTTGGGTTTAAAGGTTCTCATGTGGTCTGATTACTTCTGATGGTTTTGATCTATAAAAATACCCGTTTTGTTGGAAACTGGCATTATATTAATGGCTTTTATGAAAGAAGTGGTCATAGTCTTCCAGGTTAGACTATCGTAATACTCTCTTAGTAGACCTACATTTGAGATTATTTGGGAGCTTCAGCTGTACCAAATGTGACTGCCTGCTTGTTTAGTGTTAGTTTTTCTGTTTGGCAGACTATGTTGGCTTTTTGTTTGCTTCCAGGGGCAATTCAGGTGCTGAAACAAAGTTGCTTTTGGTCCTTGTTTGCACACAATCACATTTGCCCTCCCTGTGTGCCGCCACAACAGTTGAGACTACCTGATGAGTTCATGCTAACAATATTGCATTCACCTAAATTCATGTGTCCGTTTAACAAATGGAAAAATAAAATTGCACTGCTAGGTAACTTCATTACGCGTTTGTTCAACTTAATGAACATTTTAACAATAGATTTAAAGCTTATTTTTGCTCTGAATTGATCATTTTTAGTGAATATTGCTAGTCTTGCATTTTGTCTTTCAGACAAATCTACTGTTAGTTTTTATTTGTATATTGTATTTTAGCTAGTCTCTAATGACTTCCTGTCCATGGCTTTGTTATAAATTCAGTTTACTGATTATTGCTTATCTTCTAAAGTCACAGTTGGGCTCGATGGAAGACATTTTGGTGATCCTAGGTAGAGATTAATAAAGGTTAGCAAGGCAGGTCATAAATATTACTGCTGAAATTAAGTGCATTTATTTATAAGCCTGTAAGAAAGTTGTGTGTGTGTTGGGGGGGGGGAGGGTTGATCCAAAAGTTGGGGCTACAATGTGTTAGGCTGTATGTCTTGAACTGCAACTTTATCTTCCAGAGTTGGGCAGCAGCACAGAAGAGACACTATGGGCTTGTCTATACTTACGCGCTGGTTCGGCGGCAGGCAATCGAACTTCTGGGTTCGATTTATCGCGTCTTGTCTGGACGCGATAAATCGAACTCAGAAGTGCTCCCCGTCGACTCCGGTAATCCTGCTCGCCGCGAGGAGTACGCGGAGTCAACGGGGGAGCCTGCCTGCCGGGGCTGGACCGCGGTAAGTTCGAACTAAGGTACGTCGACTTCAGCTACGTTATTCACGTAGCTGAAGTTGCGTACCTTAGTTCAATTTGGGGGTTTAGTGTAGACCATGCCTAAGTCTCCCACTTAAGTCTAGAAGGCAAGTGTGAAGGAGGGGTGGCAGTGCTGAATTTGAGCAAGTGGCTTTGGAACCTGGTGTGCAAGAGTGGAACACTAGTCAAATTTACAGCAACTATAAGAAGGTGTGGTGTGTTGCAGTTTCTGCGATAAAATCACAACCTGTGACTTTTGTACAGCCTTATTTACTGTGAATGATGCCAGAATGATGTTACTAGGAATAGAAACTGAAGTCCTGTTGTCATAACTATAAAGGGAAGGGTACAGTACTCTCCTATGTACAGTATTCTAAAATCCCTCCTGGCCAGAGACTCCAAAATCCTTTTACGTGTAAAGGGTTAAGAAGCTCAGGTAACCTGGCTGACACCTGACCCAAAGGACCAATAAGGGGACAAGATACTTTAAAATCTTGGGGGGGAGAGGGGAAAGGCTTTTGTTTGTGCTCTTTGTTTGGGAAGTCGTTCGCTCTTGGGAGTGAGAGGGACCAGACATCAATCCAGGTTCTCCACATCTTTCTAAACAAGTCTCTCATATTTCAAACTTGTAAGTAAACAGCCAGGCAAGGCGTGTTAGTTTTACTTTGTTTTCTCAACTTGTAAATGTACCTTTTACTAGAGTGTTTATCTCTGTTTGCTGTACTTTGAACTTGAGGCTAGAGGGGGGTCCTCTGAGCTCTTTAAGTTTGATTATCCTGTAAAGTTATTTTCCATACTGATTTTACAGAGATGATTTTTACCTTTTTTCTTTAATTAAAAGCCTTCTTTTTAAGAACCTGATTGATTTTTCCTTGTTTTTAGATCCAAGGGAATTGGATCTTGATCCACCAGGAGTTGGTGGGAGGAAGGAGGGGGGATGGTTAATTTCTCCTTGTGTTTGGATCTGTATTCACCAGGGAATTGGTGAAGAGTTTTTCAAGGCTTCCCAGGAAAGGGAATTAGCTTGGGAATGGTGGCAGCGGACCAGATCTAAGCTGGTAGTTAAGCTTAGAAGTTTTCATGCAGGCCCCCACATTTGTACCCTAAAGTTCAGAGTGGGGAAGCAGCCTTGACACCTGTACTTCAGAATAGGCTTGAGCAGCCAAGGCTCTATGCTATCCTAGCAGTCCTGTTCTGGAAACACTACATGCAGGGCTGTGAATAGGTAAGCTAAGTCTTCATGGCCTCTCTGAAACCTGTCATGGCCTCTCTGTCATTGGTCTGTATGCTAAAATGAAAAATTCAGTGCCAAGTGGGCAGATTTCTCTAGACTGGGAGGATGAGGTAGAAGCAGTTCCTAAGTCAACTATTGCAGAATGTAAGTTGATTTATTTTAAACCCACATAGTTATGTAGGTAACTTGCCCTTTTGAAGGGGAGAGGGAGGGTAGGTGGATGAGCCAGGCTAACATGCTTTGGACTTCCAATTACCATCCTAGCAGTTATTGACAGGAACCGTTTACACTCAGCCAAATATTTACCATTATTTAGCATTGGTGGATAACACATTGGCTGTATGTTTCATTGTTGATAACTTCAGCTTAGAAATCATAGAATCATAGGACTGGAAGGGACCTCGAGAGGTCATCTAGTCCAGTCCCCTGCACTCATGGCAGGACTAAGTATTATCTACACCAGTGGTTCTCAACCAGTGGTCTGGAGCCCCCTGTGGGGCTGCAATTAGACTCACTGGGGCCCAGGGCAGAAAGCTGAAGCCCCATTGCATGGGGCTGAAGCCTGAGCAATGTAGCTTTTCAGGGGGCCCTGTGGTGTGGGACCCTGAGAAATTGTCCTGCTTGCTACCCCCTAATGCCAACCCTGGCTTTTATATCCAGAAAAACCGTTGTTGTGACACAGGTGGGCCGTGGAGTTTTTATAGCATTTTGGGGGGGCCTCAGAAAGAAAAAGGTTGAGAACCCCTGATCTAGACCATCTCTGACAGGTGTTTGTCTAACCTGCTCTTAAAAATCTCCAATGATGGCGATTCCACAACCTTATAGTTAACTCTGAAATCTATGGTCAATTTAAATACTTGTTAACAGCCCATTGAGATGAATTGTGTAATTAAGAACTTTTATAGCTGTTTTGTGCTGTCTGATCAAACTCTCTAAGACAACTCTCCATGGGCTTATGTTCCGTTCGTGTTTGTAAGATTTCCTCTGCAACCAAAAGAACTAAAAGCCTTTTAAAATGATACCTTAAGTTCTTCTCACACAGCTGCAGGTGTGGGTCTGTGCTTACTCCACAGCCATAGAATATGTAGGGCCCTTCCTACATATATTTCAAAGCTTTCTAATAGATTGAACCAGTGCATTCAAGGGTTTATTACAAGGCATTGAAGCACCTTACATTTTCTTCATATTCTGTCCAAATAGAAAGCAACAGTCTGCAGAAAAGACCTTCGTTATAAATTAATACTGACAATTTCAAAATCACAATTCTTATGTGCCTTTAATGAAAAGTTAATACCATTAAAATTACATGGGAGGGATGGGAGCAACAATATATAATTGTTTGGATCATTCGAGCTGGTTGGAATAATTCGGATAACATGTTTTTGTTAAAATCTGCTGTTTTAAAATCACAGATGCTGTTACATTTGACTGAACTTCTGACGGAACACTGCCTGCCAGGCAGATTTCAAAACCTGTCTAATTTCCTGACAGTTTCTCCTCTTCCCTCTCCATCTCTCTCGAAGGGGCTCCTCAGCAACATATATTATGGGCTGCTAGGGAGCCTGGGCTGTCCTGAAGCCAGGGCTTCCAGGGTTCACTGCTCTGGAGCAGAGATTCCACTCCTTTTTGCAGAGAATTCTGAAATTTTTGAATTTTGATCCAAAGCAGAACTAAACCATATTTTAACATACTGAAACAGAATGATCTTTCTCCATCCAGCTCTAGTCATGAAAATAAAGTGATTGTTTAATTTGTGACACTTTTTCTGAGCACTCTCATATCAGTGCAGTATTTAATATTAAAGTACTAAGTGCTAATCATAAAATAATTTGAAGCATTTAAGTTCTTTCTTCTCTCTGATATTCCATATCTTTACATATCTGGAAATGGCTTCAACATAGTTTAAACTCAAGCAAACTAGTATTGATACTTTGCTTCTAATCTTCATTCTTACAAGCATTCAGAGGAACATGAGCACTCTGTTTTCATGTTAGTACAACACCTAATGTAGTAGGGCCCCATTCCTGATTAGTCTCTGGGGCTCTATAAATAATGTGGTGCATTTCCACCCATAGTGCTGGAGCAGCACATTGAATCTGACAGTCATCTTGTCAGTTTTGCCTTTTTACTCTTGCCAATGTCATAAGCTGTCCTTGACAAAGGAAAAGTTGAAAAGAGGAATTGCTCCTGCAATCCAGGAGGAAACGGAAAACGAGGGAGACCTAAGTAACTGACACATGTAGCTGCTTGCATGTGTCACAGTTGCAGGGCTGGCTGCATCTGTCCTCTTTTTGATTAGTTGGAGTACATCCCCCTCAGGTGTCTATCCTTGTGACTTTACCTTTCCTGGGATGAAATACTACAATTCTCCCATTCTTACACAGGGTACTGGAGCCCAGGCCCTGGTGCATCAATCTTGCTTACCCAGCAAGTTGTGCACTTGCATTTCTTCCCTTTGTGAATAGGGAATACAGTGAATACAGTCACCAAGCAGCCTTTTTTTAAACCAAAGTATTTAATTTTAATAGTAGAAACAAAGTACTTGCAAGGAAAGGATTTTAAAACAATAAATAGTCTAACTACACATCTGTTTTACCTAATGCTCTACCATCTTGTTATGGTAGCCTTGGCAGGCCTCACTTCTTCAGACACACTTGTGGAACCTGACTTTCCCCAAATAACTATCTCCCTTTTTGAGAGAGAGACCCTCTTGTTAGTTCCCGGAATTTTGGCTCAGTTTGTCAAAACTGGGTCTGTCAGCTCAATGGGAGGCTGAGCCAAGCTCCTTGGAGCCATATGTTATTGTCCCATAACGACCCTCAAATGTTTGCTAAGGGGTAGCTTATCCTTAGCTTATTCTTCATCCTTCCTGCTTGTTTTCCTTACAGCCTGCTAGTAAACTAAACCAGCATATTTCTGACCATAAACATCCCAATTACCAGGTCAGCACATGGTATTCATAAAATATTTCAGAGGAGCTCCATGTGTGTCGCAGCATGTTTAGGTGAAAATTTCTCTTGGTGTAGACCCAGAGTGTATCACTCTTGTATGCCCTTCTGATCAGCTGAAAGGAATATGGACAGACTCTGGACAGGACTGGGTGTGATTCATTCCAAAGGGAGAGTCGCTGGTGTGGGAAAAGCAGAAATATGAGAAACTGGGCTCTCTGTCCCTTGCTCCCAGGCCCCCCCTGCTGTCTCTGATCTGCATGTGTAGAGGCAGCTGGGCAGAGTGCACTGTGATTGCGGTGAGTGGGAGCCAGCCCCAAAAATTCCTCACAGCCCTTCTGGGATTCCTTATCTCTGCCTCCTAGAGTGCAGCAGGGGCAGAGAAAAGGGATACCCCAGGCAGTTCTGGAGCACACTGCATCCCAAGCCCTGGGGTTGCACTTTACGGTTCAGCCGTTGGCGGCAGGTGGGGGGTGTATGTGTATGCTTTTTCTTCTGAAACCTTTATTTTACAAACTTCAAAACAGACAATAGTAAATAAAAAAGACAGCCAAACAAAAACACCTTAATTGAACATTCCATTTTAAAAATTAAGAATTGCAAAGTTTCATTTTAATAGTTTGACAGCTCTAGAGACTGATGTCCTTATTATCTTCAGAGTCAGGTGCACATGGGCATTTTCCTTTCAATGTGACTGAGTTTAGAGACAAGTAGCGCAATTCTCAATTAGATTGTCGTTCAGTATAAAGCAGTCATTCTACCGAGACAGCCATCAAAGTAGCTAATTAAGCACTTTATGTACTCATGTTGCACCTGCGTCCCATCAGTAGAACCATCAAAGTTATGAAATGGTGGGCAGTAGTTTTTTCCCATAGTACAACACATTCGTAGGGCTAGAGTGTCAACATCGGAGTGGTGGCAGGCACTAGTCTCTCTGGGATAGTTATTTTGTTTGACTCAGGTCTGTGCACTGCAATATGGCCACTAGAGCCATAGGTTTAAGAATGGGTCAGAAAATCCTTAAAATAGAGTTAAAATGCTGTGTAGATTTTTCAAGCCTAGGGTTCCCTGACTCGAGTCCCACTAACCTTAGGCTTACATTGCTGTGTAGACATATCCAGTAAGAGGTATCTGGTCTGGGTACTGCCATCCAGTAGGTCTGCAGAGCTCGTGCACTCTCTTTTGGATTAGCTTGCAGACCTCTTGAAACTTCTGCTGCTCTCTTGAAGTGGTCAAAAATGCGTGTACCTCTTGAGGAGGGTGCTAGATAAATCTCCCACCTTCCCCACAAGAGTTTAGAAGTGTTAGTATCTAGAGAAAAGATCAGCCACACTCATGGTAGTGCATCCCAGAATCCTGAGACGCACCACTGGAATTTAAAGGGAAGAAGCTGGACTGCATCTGCAGCCCCTTGCATCATAGACTACTAGGGCTTTATAGCCTGGTGCACTTTAGTATGAAGGCCTTTACTCTGGTCCATTTTCTTCCCCAAGAGAAATGTTGGAAAATGTTTAAAAAAAAAAACAAACAAAAAAAAACCTTGGCTCCATGTTGGGTACAGGTAGGGTGACCAGACAGCAAGTGTGAAAAATCGGGATGGGGGTGGCGGGTAATAGCCTATATAAGAAAAAGACCCAAAAATCAGGACTGTCCCTATAAAATCGGGACATCTGGTCACCCTAGATACAGGCAGCATTTAATGCATGTGTGAATATAGAAGGCAGCTGACTATGCTCACAAAGCACTTAGCTGCAAGCATTGGGGTTTCACCAAGAAGTCCAGAGAGATTGATGATCTGCCTTGCCCTGGAAAGAATTTGGGAAACAAGTGGTGGTTTCTTTGCCTTTTGAAAAGGAGACAGAAGTCACACTCCGATTTCTTGAGCCTTTATCTCACTCATCTACCTTTTTCTCCATGGGAGGAAAGGCAAAGGCTGTGCTTTGTACCTGCAGCATTGGAGTATATAGAAGTCCTGCTAGATGTAGCTGAACTCAGTGTTCTTCCCCATGACAGGATCCAGAATGTTGCTAGTCTGGTAAAAAGGGTGAGCATGAGTCAACAAATGACTGGTCAGACCATGCTTTAAAAGTTGGGTCTAAAGTTCATAACTATTATTAATGTACATGGCATGTCCCCTTGTAAGGCAGCCAGAGTGGAGCATTAAATCCTAGTGAAAGCCAGCATGACAGGTACTCTTGCATTTCACGTGGTTAATGTCCTACTGTCAATTCAGGGACATCTGACAGTTGGGAATGGACATCCAAATTGATTCAACCACATGTGCATCCAACTTGATATATGGGGGCCAACACAGTGGGACACCACACCCAGATAACTTGATTTTTCCAAAAATAGCAGTTGCACATAAACTTCTAGAGATGAGGGTAGTCCTGTATGGTTTAATGACCTTCAGAGATCTGGAATCTCTAGTTGAAACACTTTGTTTTTACATAACAAGGAAGTTACCAGTTCTTGCCTACTGGATCGGGAAGCGCTGCAGATCTGGAAATGAGCTCTGTGTCACAAAACATTCCTTGTTGCTATATTCTTGACCATGAAGAAGGACATTAGTGTGACTGATTTCAATATCCTTGAAAACCCTTATTGAATTAAGTTTAAGTATCTTTGGAGTCCAGTGCAAAGGTTCTGTATTGTGGGCCTGAAAAATCAGAGGACTATATTGAACAATGTGGCAGACAGGAATGGTTGGGTTTTTTTTTTTTGGGACAGTACGTGTGAAGTGGATTTCTTGGGAAGTATCTAGTAGTATGTGAAAACCCACTCTTTTGATGCTGTCCCCAGAGCAAAGGACCACTGTCTACTGATTACCCATTCCCGGAACCTGAAAATCCTAAGCGAGTGTTGAATAAAGGAAACACTAATCTATGTATGGGTATGCTTGCTCGGAGTTAAATCTGTTATGAACTTCTTGTAACCACAGAAAAACCTGCTGGTGGGGTTTGCAGGACTGACCCTTACTGGAGACCTTGTTGGAATTGGGGGTGATCTCTGGTAAGCTTATTAGCATGCATGCAAGTTCTTTTCTTGTTTTAATATGTTTTTTTCTGTAATGCTTTCACCTTAAGAATAAATGTGCTTGTAGAAAGAGCTGTGTGGTAACTTATAACTGAGGCTCAGATTTTGTCAGAGATCTTTTTAGTAAAAATAAGGGACAGGTCACAGGCAATAAACAAAAATTCATGGAAGCCCATGACCTAAAAAGTTCCCTGACAAAATGGGGAGGGAGGAGGGTCCAGCACCCACAATGGTTGGGGGCTCGGGGATCCCCTCTCTCATACACCCCCCACAGCAGCTGGGGTCTCTGGGATCCCCTTGTTCCCCTACACACACACACACAGCGGCTACACTGCTGCAGAGGGGTCCCTTGCCGGCTGCAGTCACTGGGAGCTCCGGGGTCCCCCTGCAGCCTGGCTAGGAGCTGCTGGCGGCCCACTGCCAGCAGCAGCTGAAAGCTGCGGGACTGCCTGCTGATGGCTCCAGCCCCGGGGCAGAAAATGTCACGGAGGTCTCTGGAAGTCAGAGATTCTGTGACCTCCATGACATAATCGTAGCCTTATAACTGTGGGCAATTACACTGTTGATAGCCTCTGGAGAGAGCAAAGTACAGATGCTGGCCTGTTCAATGGGTCGGATTTGCTGGGAATAACACTGTGTAGGCAGAGAAATGTGTAGCCTGGAAACCCCCAGTTAGGAGCGGGAGTGACGTGGTTCTCTGCCCAAGAAGTGTGATGGCTGAGAAACTTAGGGGCTGATCATGATTGTGGGGAGAAATACTGGTGCAGTTCCCCTGAACTATAACAGGTATCAGAGAAGTGGAATTGGTTCATGATAAATCCTTGCAAGGGGTTCCTGAGTCAGGGAGAAGCAGATCAGATTTCTCCCCGGTGGATAATGGCTATGCCACTTCTGTCTGTATAGGGCTCCCCTGTCTATTCTATATGCTATTCTAATACATCCCTCCTTACCATAGCATCTGAGTGGCTTCAAATAGTGCATTAAGTGACATGACTAACATCAGTCACCTGTGTTTTGTTTTCTTACAATTCTCCTGCTAGGGAGAGAATGAATGTGCAATCTAGTTTTCTTTTGGTAGGTTTTTAAAATGTACATGCTGCTATTTGTTGAACAGAGAAAGCAGGTCAAAGAAGTGTGCCTTGCACTTGAAGTGGAAGGTAGTGAAGTTTATAATCCTACCTTAGTTCATGTAGGAGTTGATTTCACAGTCTTAGACCAGCCCCTGAGAAAGCTGTGCACAGATGAGCGTTAGTTTTATGGTAGAACGTTCCTTTCCACCTGAGAAACTGAGTTGTTGACCACTGTCCTCGTTCCCGTGTATTAGGTGTTCTTTTAGCTATCCTGGGCCATGACAATTCAGTGTCTGGAAGATCAGGGCTAAGACTTTGAACTTGATTGCATAGGGGGAGGGATAGCTCAGTGGTTTGAGCATTGGCCTGCTAAACCCAGTGTTGTGAGCTCAATCCTTGAGGGGACCACTTAGGGATCTGGGGCAAAATCAGTACTTGGTCCTGCTAGTGAAGGCAGGGGGCTGGACTCAATGACCTTTCGGGGTCCCTTCCAGTTCTATGAGATAGATATAGCTCCATTTAAAAAAAAAAAAAGATTCTATATGAAGTTAGTGTAGAGAGAAAGGACAGGTTTGATGTGCTTGCAGGACCAGTATCCTGTGTTGCTTAGAAGACAGTGCAGAACTGTGACCTAGCTGTAGTTTCCTGAAGGCCGATGGCTTCGTAACCTCATATGTTGCATTGCTGTAGTCCAGATAAGAGGTGAAAGAGGCATTGCATAACTGAGGCCAGGTCATTATTGGAATCTTATAGCTAATCACAGATGGTAGAAGGTGTTACTTATTACCTTGGGATAGAGGGAATTCTCAGTTTGTTCACTGTGCACTAGTCAAACAGTGCAAAGCAGACTAAGTGGACCTGAGACTCCAACCTGGTCTGTGATTTTTTTTTTCTTGACATTTCGGAAGCAGTGTACCAGGAGGGCCAGGGGGAAGAGGATTGTTTGCACTGTACTACTCCTGTATGGCCCCCTTACTTGTCCCACGCAGCCTGAGTCTAACTTAAGTATGTTTGGCTGCTAGCTCAACCTTTCATGAGTGAGTTAATGGCAAGTGACTTTTTTCTGCAGCCCCTTGTCACATTGACGCAGAGCTAGACACCTTCGGAATCTCCTATTAAAAAGCTTCTTGTGTTGTGGAATATTAATGTGGTCCTGAAAAAGGTGATGAAAGCTTCTCTTGGACCGTTCAGTTCCTTTGAGCTTATTTTGGGGTGATTTTTTTTGCATCACGGGTCACTGTAACCAGGAAAGTGATTTCAGGTTGCAGGGTTTCAGGCCCTAATGGCAGATTCACTTTGTTTCAGATTTTACAAGGATAAAGTAGTGCTAAGAACTCATGCTAGATTCCTCTTAACGATTGTGATGGTATTATACACTAATAAGCATAACATCCTGTCAACATTTCTTAACAGCTGTACCCCCACTCCATTGAGACCTTTATTCTTAAGCTCTATATCAAAAGATCTTAGTATTCTTGTATTGCGCAGACTAAGGCCCTTAATATCCATCCAGCTTTCTTGTTTCATATACATTTGCTGGGCAGTGTGGTTGGTGGAGCTTCTATGGTTTTGATATGGCCAGTCTAAAGCTAGAAGGTTGTGTCAAGGCTCATGGTCAAAGGTGAGAAATATTCCTCATAGGTTTTCCATTTTTTAACGTTAACATATATTTTCACATGCTCATAATGTTAAAATGTCCTTTTGTGTAGAAACATCTATACCTAGCCATAACCCAAAAAGTGAGATTTTTTTCTCATATTTTGAAAAACTAAGGGAACTTTCACGTAGCTGTTTGAATTCTGTAAATACGGAAAAATACCTTTCCTATTTTTTTAAAAGTATGAGTTTTTAGACAGAATTGTAGGAAAAACACCTGAAACTTAAAATTTCCATGTAAATAACCTTCAATAAAGAGTATCTTTTTGCTAATTTCTCAAGGAATTTGTAAGTTGTGGTAGACTAGTTATGCCAATAAAATTGAACCCTTTATATGTCAGATGAGTAAATTGTGTCCTTTAGAACCAGGCTTTGTACTGACCGACTTAAATTTAAAATATACAGTAACTCCTCTCTTAACGTCATCCCTGTTAAGGTTGTTTCATTGTTACGTCACTGATCTATTAGAGAACAAACTCATTTAAAGTTATGCAATGTTTGCTTATAACGTTGTTTGGCTGTGGGGGCTTGGAACCAGGGTGGACCGGCAGCTCCCCTCCACACACCCCTCAGCGCCTCCCGCCCACCGGCAGCTGGATCAGCAACGCCTCCAGCCTGCAGCAATCAGCTGTTTCGCAACATTCAGGAGGCTCTGGGGGGGAAGCGGAGGAGCAAGGACACAACATGCTCGGGGGGAGGGGTGGACTGGGGGCGGGCCTGGGGCAAAGCTGGGGGTTGAGCACACACCCTCTCCCCTGGCACTTTGGAAAGAACAGCAAGAGGAGCAGCTGAACCAAGCTTCACCATCAGCATTGCTGATGTTTAAAATTGTTTAAAACGTATACTCTATATGTATATAATGTCCTTTGTCTGGTGAAAAAAATTTCCCTGGAACCTAACCCCCCATTTACCTTAATTCTTATGGGGAAATTGGATTCACTTAACATCGTTTCACTTAGTCACATTTTTCAAGAACATAACTACAATGTTAAGTGAGACATTAATACAAGAACTAGGGGTCATCAAATGAAATTAATAGGCAGCAGGTTTAAAACCAATAAAAGGAAGTTCTTCTTCACGCAGTGCACAGTCAACTTGTGGAACTCCTTACCTGAGAAGGTTGTGAAGGCTAGGACTATAACAGAGTTTAAAAGAGAACTGGATAAATTCCTGGTGGTTAAGTCCATTAATGGCTATTAGCCAGGACGGGTAAGGAATGGTGTCCCTAGCCTCTGTCTGTCAGAGGATGGAGATGGATGGCAGGAGAGAGATCACTTGATCATTGGCTGTTAGGTTCACTCCCTCTGGGGCACCTGGCATTGGCCACTGTCGGTAGACAGGATACTGGGCTAGATGGACCTTTGGTCTGACCCAGTACAGCCTTTCTTATGTTATTACTGTATGCCTTAAAGTTAATACGGAATGTTAAGGTTTTTATCAAGTGTATAAAAACTTGACTTACCAGTAGTACATTAATGGAACAAATATTGGATGGAAGATGGAGCAACAGCTACTTTTCAAGATGAGATTTGAAACCACAGAATTTTGTAGTATTGCTTTGAATGTAATGCAAGTTATTTCCTGTTTTTGTATTCTCATGACTTTTATCTCTTTCTCTAAGATATGGTCAGACTTTGTATGTAGACATTCTTCCTTTGCTCACTCTTGCCCCCAGCAGAAGCCAATAGAAACATCATTTGGTTTGTGAACAGACTTGGAAGGATAAGATTTTTATCAGTAAATGTTAATTTCACTGTACACATTCAAACCCAGACAAAATATTTCCATAGGTGGTGATTGAAATGTACAGATAAGCAAAGTAAGAAAAATACTACATGAAAACTTACTAGAATTTGATTTAAGGATATTTGCTTTGTATATTTTGCAATGTGATGCTTACAGTTTATGTTTTAACTGTTGTAAAGACTTAACTTTTTGAATCTCAGCATGTCATTAAATAATTCTGCCCCCCCATGACTGTCCCCAACATAACTTCCTGCAGCTGTGAAAATATAAATCAACAAAAATGCTTAAAAATATACATTGACATGTCAATTATAAAAAAAAAAAATCTGCCCAGCCTATTTATGATGCTAAATAGGCACAGCCACATCTGAAAAAGCTCCTCTCTATTTAAAGCCCAAGTTGCTTTTTTTGGTTAATTGAAAACAGAGAAAGAAAGTTATGAACCTCCTATGGTGGTGTGGTTTTGTGGCTTTCTTTTTTTTTTTTTTTTTTTTTTAAGTGAAATACCACAGATTAGCTTCCTCCTTCAATTGTTAAAAGGAAGCAGTAGGGTCAGAAAAATGAAACTACTCAAATGTCTTTCCTACTGACTTTAGTTGATAGTTAAGAGTATATATCAAACAAAACCTTTTTCTCCTAGAGGGAAAATGAGACTAAAGAATTCATTCAGTCATTTGACTAGTCAGTTAAACTTATTATTTTGTATACTTAGCAATTGCAATGTACCTATTTTGGGAAGGTGAAAGTTGAGGTGATCAATTTAGGAATTAGTCCCAAGTCTACACTAATCAGGCTCTTTATTTAAGAATAAAGGAGTTTAGGCCTACAGTAGAAGTAGAATATGCCTTATGGTTTGACCTTCCTTGGGCAATAACCTTGGCCTGCACCTTTGGGCATTATATTCCCCCATTCATCACCTTTTCAGTCTATGAATCTCTATTCTACCACAAACCAAAGTTCCAGTTTGCATTGTAGACAATTTAAATGTCACTGCAGAAATATGAATTGTATTAGCTTGATTTCTGGCAGAAAGCCCAATGTTGATATGACAAATCAATTCTTTAAATTAGAAGAAATGAATGATGTGTAGTTCTAAATTTGAATGATTAAATCAGCACAGATGTGGGTTCTTAATTGATTAAACCAATGAGGCAGATTGCTGCACACCTGAGATATTGCTGACGTGCAATTTGTACATCTGCCACAGTAAAGCCACTAAAATTTATTCCTAAAGTCCTCCATTTATGCAAGGAGTGACAAGCCCTTGACCTGTCTCCAGTACTACTGCTGTATTTTCTGTTGCATCAGAGAGCCACTAACCATTGAAGAGTCGCTCATCAATTTCAGTAAATTAAGAAAAGATTCCAGGACTTGCACAAATGGATATAGAAGTATATAACACTTCAGATCTAAAATGTGATTAGTATGCATTGATATTCTTTGGACTTGTGATACTTGCTGACTAAATTTCCGTTGAACTTCAGATTGAAAATTTTGTTTTTATATTTCATTCTGACTATGGTACAGAAAGGAGAATATTCCCTAGGAGTTATTTGGCTGTAGAATTGAAGCCACAACACTAACACTCAGCACTTTTTTGCTTCACGCTGTAGTCTGAATTAACTAAAAAAACTCACAAGACTAGCCCAAAGGAGTAGTAAATAGTGAAGTGTAAATGGAAATCTGTACTTAATGCAAAAAATGTGCTGTGGTTTTGAGTTTAGTTTTTTTTGTTTGGTTGAAGGTATTGAGTGTATTTTGTATTCAGAGCTTCTTGTTTTTCCTAAATTGAGTGAACTTCAAATGATTTTTATGGGTCAGAATAGTAAAAACTGGAAGCTTGTTGTATTTCTAATTTGTGTAATATTGTTTTATTTCTGTGGTGTACTGGGTTACTAGTACAAACCTGAGTGGTGTTATTGACACCTTGAAGGCTGTAACAGTATCTGTTATGGGAAAATTCACTTCTGGACAAAACTTAAATTCAGGTTGGTTGTATGTTTTATGACATAATGTACAGTTGTAATTCACTAATCAGTATGTTGCACAAACCTGCGAAGGCTCATGAACCGGTGCACTGGAAAACTGCAGAAGCTGATAATGCATTTTCCTGTTCTTGAATGGTCAACCTTAATTCTGGATTTCCTAACAATTGAGTGCTTGACATTGAACCACAATTTTCTTTTAACAAAGTTTATATAATATCAATATATGTGCAGCTACTCAAATTAATACATAGTCTTAACCTAGGAAGCAAATGTGATTGGTTGGAGTACTAGTCCGTTTTGTAAGCTTTCCTTAGGCTAGAAATCAAATCTGTCACATACTAGTACACAGTATGGTATATTAAGAGTGTCATTGATGTTTTTTTTTTCCAAGTTGAAGTTTTAAAGTTGCTTAAATGTATTAACACTTATGAGAATCATATTGAAGCCTGACTGCTATATTACCTCTTCTTTTCAGAGTAGCAGCCGTGTTAGTCTGTATCCGCAAAAAGAAGAACAGGAGGACTTGTGGCAGGTGCCACAAGTCCTCCTGTTCTTCTTTTTACCTCTTCTGTGCTCAGTCATATGCAAATTAGTTTGCTATTACAGTATTGCTCATTAGTGCTGAGCTGCTAGTGTTTAGCTGCCTGTCTATCTGAAACAGTTGTAGTTAGCAGAGGCTCACATTGATACTATCATCAGTACAGAGAGTCTGCTTTTTGTTTTGTGATGGTACATTGTGTTGTAAGGTATCAAAGCTAATACCTGATATGGAAAAACATCTTAAAATTTAGCATTTTAGCTAGAAGTTTCGCAAGTAGACCTATGTTCTCCTAAACAGAAAATTCCTTTTTTCTTTGTGTTCATGGCTTATGGCTTTAAATTGCTGCACATATTCACTTTTTTGTAATTGATAAAATAAGATTGGCTCCATTTTAAAGAAACAGAATATTCTCCAATGGAATAGTTGCAGTCCATTAAAGCAGTGGTTCTCAACCTTTTCAGACTACTGTACCCCTTGTCTGATTTGTCTTGTGTACCCCACTTAAACTGCTTGCTTAGAAAATCAGATATAAAAATACAAAAGTGTCAGCACACTATTACTGAAAAATTCCTTACTTTATCATTTTTACCATATAATTTATAAAATAAAATGATTGGAATATAAATATTGTACTTACATTTCAGTGTAATGTATAGAGCAGCATAAAACAAGTAATTTTATGAAATTTTAGTTTGCACAGACTTCTCTAGTGCTTTTTATGTAGCCTGTTGTAAAACTAGGCACATATCTAGATGAGTTGATGTACACCCTGGAAGACCTTTACATAGCCTCTGCAGCGGGGATTTAAAGCCCAGAGCCCTTTAAATCCCGCCCGCAGCTCTGGCAGCCGGGCTGGGGCTGGGATTAAAAGGGCTCGGAGCTCCCTGCTGTTGTGGGGAGCCCAGAGCCCTTTAAATCTCACCCGCAGCTCCGGTGGCCGGGCTGGGGCCGGGATTAAAAGGGCTTGGAACTCCCTGCCTCTGTGGGGACCCCGAGCCCTTTAAATCCCTTCAGCAGCTGGGCTGGGGCCGGGATTTAAAGGGCTTGGAGCTCCTCGGTGGCCAGAGCCCCGGCCCTTTAATTTGCTCCTGAGCCCTGGGGGCTCCCAGCCACCTCTGCAGCTGGGAGCACGGATTGATTTAAAGGCCCTGGGGCTCCCAGCCACAGCCGGTGCCCCAGGGCCTTTAAATCTTGAGGCCCTGCCTCTTCCGGATGAGGCCACGCCCCCTCAGGACTCCAGCAATACCGGTAAGTCCTGTAAATTACTTTCACCCCTGCCTCTTGAGTACGTGTACCCCTGGTTGAGAGCCACTGCATTAAAGGATGAAAGAAGCATGTGTATTATACAATCAAAGACTTGAATCCTATAAACTTAACGTCTTCCTGTGTCACCCCTGCCAAAGGTGTTGGGGGAAAAGGGACAAAACAGGTTTAGCTGCCCTCTTTCTTGGTGAGCATATTCTGTGAGTAAATTATTTTATGCAAGTCAGTACTTTATGCTTTTTGCCTGTAGATCTCCACAGTAATAGTGTTCATAGTCTTAAGTAATGGTAAACTGCTGTCTGGAAAAGCTACACCTCTACCCTGATATAACGCTGTCCTCGGGAGCCAAAAAATCTTACTGCGTTATCGGTGAAACCGCGTTATATCGAACTTGCTTTGATCTGCGGAGCGCGCAGTCCCGCCCCCCTGGAGCGCTGCTTTACCGCATTATATCTGAATTCATGTTATATCGGAGTAGAGATGTATTATCAATGAGATATTGGGATGGATTCTGAAAGAAGACTCATCTGTATGGGAAAAAGAGGAAAGGGTTTCTTTCCCTTTTGATGTCTGCTTGTGATTAATAGATGTCAGATTAAAAAGGCAAATGCTGTCAAGAATAAAAATAGTTACAATTACTCAAGAGTTAATTTCTTTTCTTCATCCCATATTTGCATGGTTTTTTTTCCATAATAGTCCAACCTGGCTTCTGAGCTTCTGTTCTCCTGATGTATCTGAACATTGCATTGCTTGGCAAGCCGCATCTCAAGATTTCAATTTTCCTTATTTTTACTCTCCATCAATAAAATAACTACATCCAGATATTACCCTGGTATGACTTCATTCAGTAAGCATTCTGTTTAGAGAGTAGCCTAATAAGGGGGAAATATATCAAAGCACACAAAATAACAAATGGCAAATGAAATAATTACTCTTTTGCACGACAAGAATCTAGGAATAAAATTGTGAAGGGCTAGAATCTTAAAATTTGATTAGTTAAAAATATATGTATTTCTTTTAGTTACTCATTAACTTATTGTTACAAAGTAGCACTGAGACAGAGGTTAGTAGGATTCAAAAAATGAATAAATCCAGAACTCCAAAATTCAAAACTAGAACTTTTTCATAGTTGTTTGTGTCTGATAAATGCATAATGATACAACCCTCATGCTTCATGGTATAAGCAAAACAGAAACTGATAGTGTTTGGATGAAACGTCTGTTGGCAGGTTAATTCATAATTCTCCATTTGATTCCTGATCCTGGCTGCTGTTAGACAGATGGACTATCACTTGGATGTGGATGGCAATTTCTAAATATCTCTCATTAGACCTCATGGTTTCCTTTCTAAGCCTCCTCTTTCCTTTAGGGCTCTGCTTTAATTTTTGTTGTGTCAAAAATTTCCCCCGTGGGTGTTTATAGAGAGTCCTGGTTTTTGTGAGGAGGGTTCAGGATGACTTCTGGTCCTGTGGTAATTCTGTGTTTCATCACTTGGTTTTGAGTCTCCTCTCTAATATTCTTGCTTCCTCAGTCTTAAGAAAAACAACCAAAAGGATTAGGTTGAAGTTGTATAGTGTGGAGGGAATTAATGAACAATGTAACAAAATTCAAAAACAACCCAGTAAGTAAACCCACAGTTTCTACAAAGAATTTAAATTTGTAGTACATATTACTTGAAAAGGAATTGTAGTACTTTTCTCTTCAAACTTGTTAAGATTTGTACAAGAACAACCACAAACAAAGGGCTTATCTTCACGGTGCACAATAGCTTTTGAATTCAGTCGATGATGTAATTATAACTGCTAAATTTTCTTTGCTACTTTTTCCAAAAGCACAGCTGCCTTTCAAAATTTGGCCTTTGAGGGTGGGTAGGCATCTTAACAGACTCAAACATTTTTCTATAAATTGACCCTATGTACATTTACTGACTTGCTTATCTCTCATTTCAGTGAGTAACAAAGCAATTATTGTACATTAATTACTGAAATAAGAGTTGGGCTTGCTGAAACATTTCCTAACTTTTGTGTATCCTAATGTCTTTTATATACACTAATTGGGTTTGCTTTTGAGTGAGCTGTCAGGACACTAGTGGAATGCTTATATCTTTAGCTGTCATTCATAGTGATTTTACTTTTTAGTAGCCTTCTCTGGAAGTTGGTTCATATTAAGGAGTGTGCTTGTTTGTGTTGGCATAAAAGTGATAGCTTTAATAAATAAGATTTAGTTGACCAACATTTTCTCTTTTATAAAGTACTCTGAGCTGTTTTTTATTCCAATGTTATTGAAGTTCATGTAGTCAGAACTCTTGAAAAGTGTTCCAACCCCGCTAGGAATATTAACCATGTTAGACACTCTGATGCAAAGAACTTCACGGAGCAGCCAGTGTGTACCTCACCTTTGTGATGTAATCATCTTCACTTTTTAAGTGGGAAACGAATTAAGTAGCATGCCAAAGGCACAGGCAGTTGGCTCCTGAGCTAGGATTATGAGTCAGGAATTCCTGGTGTTCAAACTTCTCACCACCTCCCACTAGACAACTTAACAAGTACAGTATTGCTCTGGACCCTTAATTTAGTTTTTACTCACACTAGTATAAGCAAGTATGCGAACATAGGGTAGGCCTATGAGGAATTTGTGCCTTCTCTTAATTGGGTCTAAAGGTTTTAAAAGAACGTTTGTGCCTATTTTGCTTTAATATGCAAGGACGGTATAAGATGTGTGTATTTTTCCCCACAAAGGTCTCTTCTGCATGTCTTTACATTCTGGCAGACTCCACAGTGAATGGGAAACTAGTGAGAGCGTCTGGAGAGAGATATAACTTCTAGTGAAAGGGAAGGATTTGATGGAGACACTGAGGGAAATAAGGTGCCTGCTGGGAGGAGGGTAAACTTGACACTTGGCAGGAGGAAAGGGGAAGAAATGTGGGGAAGGGAAGGGTTTTGAACTATATGGGCTGTGAGAGGATACGAGGGAACTGCTATGGTCTTTGGGCAGATTCCTGTCACTTGAAGAGAAGGGTTATCCTTCTCCCACAACTTTCTGGGAAAAATTACTCCACTGTTGCTAGGATAACAACAAATTTGTTATTCCCTATATTTCTTTCCCATCAAATAGAACCCAGTTGAAGGTTGCTGTACCAATATTTTTTTCAAAGCTCTGCACAGTACACAAACTAACCATAAGGAGAGAATCTCTGTTATGACCATGACCTCACATAACAGTGGTTTTTCACTGTAAAAAAAGTGTGTCAGCGGGAGACAGAACTCTCTCAGCAGCTGGACTAGGAGTATGAAACTTGCTGTGGTGCAATTAAAATGACCCCCCTTTCTCTGTGTCCAGACCTGAATGCAAAACCCATCTGTTTGACTTAGCTTTCCCACAATAGTAGTTTAAAACACATCAGCATCTTCATATTGTGGTGTGGGTTATAGAACTCTTTTAAAAACCCACTGTACAATAATCTTCAACTTCTTTGAGTACTGTCCCTATGGGTGCTCCACTGTAGGTGTGTGTATGTCCCCATGCTGTCGGAGAATTTCAGTAGCAGTCCGTACTGATTGTGTGGTACCCCTCCGGCCATAAGGCTAGCTGATGTGTGCTGGTATTCCCTCCTCAGATTCTTCTCTAGTCTAGAGATGGAGCTAGAGCAGTCCATTCATGTATAACAGGTTTCAGAGTAGCAGCCGTGTTAGTCTGTATCCGCAAAAAGAACAGGAGTACTTGTGGCACCTTAGAGACTAACAAATTTATTAGAGCATAAGCTTTCGTGGACTACAGCCCACTTCTTCGGATGCATTCATGTATAGTTCACTTCTGTAGTTTTGCAAATGTTTGCTTCTTTGAAGCACCTTTTCTCTTACAACTTAATTGTTGGGGTTTTTTTAAGTTGGCTGTGTCAAAAAAAGAAAGGGTTTGCCTACCGCCAAGCCTGGTGTGAGCGGGGAGGGCGGCCCTGGACAAGGGTATGTCTGGCTCCCAGGCTCAAAAAGTGTCAGAACTGCAAAGAATTCATCCCAGTAATAGTGGGCATTCGCAGTGTATTCGCTGTCCCGGGGAGAAGCACAATCCATATGTGTGGTTGCTGCCATCAGCTAAAACCCAGGTCCAGGAAGGACAGAGTTATGGCTAAAACTCCTGCTCATGGAGTTGGCCCTTCAACCTCTGGAGTCCCAGCGAGAGCTGTCACCGCAATCTTCTACATTGAAGGCAGGTGATTCTAAGAAGATGTGCCACTCACTAAAGACGTATAAGAAAAGGTCTCCGGCTCAGTGACAACACCGAAGCCACCTACAGTTTGTACCTATGCAGGGTACCGAGTTGGTAGACAATTGGAGCTTCTGAAGACCCAATGGGCATGGGCAAGGAAATATAGGGACTGTAGGGGCATGAGAAACAGATATTCCGCCCCAGGGACAGCTATATTCACAAGGCCACCAGCACTGACCCCGGTGCGTGTGGGCACTGACGGACCATATAACCAGATCCATGTCTCCGACAACCTTGGTACAAGCCTCCTGACACTGGCAGTCATTGGCACAGATACTGGTACCATCCACACTGACAGAATACAGGTGCGCATTGGACCTTTCAGTGTCCCAACACACCAGACTCTCCCCTTCCAGCACCAGGTTCCGGTACAGAGTTCGCCAGGACTAGCGGACTCAGTGACATCTCCAGGCCGTGCACCGCCTCTCTCCTATTTGGACTCAAATAGTGAGCCAGAGCACTTAGGTTCTCACCGCTCATACTATCCACCTTATGGGCCTCATTCTCACCATGGACAACAAGCGTACCAGCCAGGCTCTCAACCTCTGTGGTTCAGGAAGCCATGGTTCCCAGCCGCCAGCCCCCTACCTGCAATGGCCGTAATGGGACCCCTGGCAGGCCCAGAGACAGCAAGCCTCACAGGCCCGTAGCATTGTATACCAGCAGGCAAAGAGGTATCCTCCTTCAGTAGCAGCATCAAAGGTGTTGGACCCTCCTGAACTATTGGGGGGAGGAAATGGAGGCCAAGGCAGAAAAGGAAGATACTCGTCCTCACCTGACAAGGCAGTGATCTCCTCCCCCCGCCATCTTTGGTAGATGACTTTAAATTAGTGGTTTTCAAAGTTTTGTATTGGTGATCCCTTTCACACAGCAAGTCTGAGTGTGACTCCCCTCTTCTAAATTAAAAATACATTTTTAAAAAAAATATATTTAACACTATTCTAAATGCTGGAGGTGAATCAGCCTCCATCCCCATACCCCGACAGCTCGCGACTCCCACATAATAACTTTGAGACCCCCTTGGGGGGGTCACAACTCCCAGTTTGAGAACCCTTGCTTTAAATCATTTCAGGACTTAGTTCAAAGAGTGGGTGAAGCCCTGCAAATACAGCTGCATGAGGTGACTGAGCCTCATCACAAATTGGTGGACATTCTCCATTCTTCCACCTCTATCAGGATGGCTCTCCAGGTTAACGAAGTGCTCCTAGACCCTGCTAGGGTCATATGGCAGACCCTGGTATCCATCCCGCCGACATGCAAGCAGGCAGACAAAAAGTACTATGTGCCGTCGAAGGGCATGGAATTTTTATTTACCTACCTGCCTCTGAATTCCATCATAGTGGATATGATTAATTTTAGGAGCTGACAGTACCAATCCAAATCTATCCCATATGACTGACAGGAAGCGCTTAGACCTGTTTGGCAGGAGAGTCTCTTCTTCAGCCATCCTCCAGTTTACGGTAGTGAATTATTAGGCTCTTTTGGCCAATATGACTATCAGAACCATGCAAAGATGAACTATTTTATTGACCAACTCCCGGACTCCTGCAGGGACCATTTCTTGGCCATTATCAACGAAGGCCAGCTGGTGGCAAAAACATCTCTGCAGTGCACACTGGATATGGCAGACCTGGCAGCATGCTCAATCTCCATGGCTGTGGTTATTCATAGATTCATAGATTCTAGGACTAGAAGGGACCTCGAGAGGTCATCGAGTCCAGTCCCCTGCCCGCATGGCAGGACCAAATACCATCTAGACCATCCCTGATAGACATTTATCTAACCTACTCTTAAATATCTCAAGAGATGGAGATTCCACAACCTCCCTAGGCAATTTATTCCAGTGTTTAACCACCCTGACAATTAGGAACTTTTTCCTAATGTCCAACCTAGACCTCCCTTGCTGCAGTTTAAACCCATTGCTTCTGGTTCTATCCTTAGAGGCTAAGGTGAACAAGTTTTCTCCCTCCTCCTTATGACACCCTTTTAAATACCTGAAAACTGCTATCATGTCCCCTCTCAGTCTTCTCTTTTCCAAACTAAACAAACCCAATTCTTTCAGCCTTCCTTCATAGGTCATGTTCTCAAGACCTTTAATCATTCTTGTTGCTCTTCTCTGGACCCTTTCCAATTTCTCCACATCTTTTTTAAAATGCGGTGCCCAGAACTGGACACACTACTCCAGCTGAGGCCTAACCAGAGCAGAGTAGAGCGGAAGAATGACTTCTCGTGTCTTGCTCACAACACACCTGTTAATACATCCCAGAATCATGTTTGCTTTTTTTGCAACAGCATCACACTGTTGACTCATATTTAGCTTGTGGTCCACTATAACCCCTAGATCCCTTTCTGCTGTACTCCTTCCTAGACGGTCTCTTCCCATTCTGTATGTGTGAAACTGATTTTTCCTTCCTAAGTGGAGCACTTTGCATTTGTCTTTGTTAAACTTCATCCTGTTTACCTCAGCCCATTTCTCCAATTTGTCCAGATCATTTTGAATTATGACCCTGTCCTCCAAAGCAGTTGCAATCCCTCCCAGTTTGGTATCATCCGCAAACTTAATAAGCGTACTTTGTATGCCAATATCTAAGTTGTTGATGAAGATATTGAACAGCGCCGGTCCCAAAATAGACCCCTGCGGTACCCCACTCGTTATGCCTTTCCAGCAGGATTGGGAACCATTAATAACAACTCTCTGAGTACAGTTATCCAGCCAGTTATGCACCCACCTTATAGTAGCCCCATCTAAATTGTATTTGCCTAGTTTATCGATAAGAATATCATGCGAGACCGTATCAAATGCCTTACTAAAGTCTAGGTATACCACATCCACAGCCTCACCCTTATCCACAAGGCTCGTTCTCCTATCAAAAAAAGCTATCAGATTGGTTTGACATGATTTGTTCTTCACAAATCCATGCTGGCTGTTCCCTATCACCTTACCACCTTCCAAGTGTTCGCAGATGATTTCCTTAATTACTTGCTCCATTATCTTCCCTGGCACAGAAGTTAAACTAACTGGTCTGTAGTTTCCTGGGTTGTTTTTATTTCCCTTTTTATAGATGGGCACTATATTTGCCCTTTTCCAGTCTTCTGGAATCTCTCCTGTCTCCCATGATTTTCCAAAGATAATAGCTAGAGGCTCAGATACCTCCTCTATTAGTTCCTTGAGTATTCTAGGATGCATTTCATCAGGCCCTGGTGACCTGCAGGCATCTAACTTTTCTAAGTGATTTTTAACTTGTTCTTTTTGTATTTTATCTGCTAAACCTACCCCCTTCCCATTAGCATTCACTATGTTAGGCATTCCTTCAGACTTCTCGGTGAAGACCGAAACAAAGAAGTCTTTAAGCATCTCCGCCATTTCCAAGTTTCCTGTTACTGTTTCTCCCTCTTCACTAAGCAGTGGGCCTACCCTGTCTTTGGTCTTCCTCTTGCTTCTAATGTATTGATAAAAAGTCTTCTTGTTTCCCTTTATTCCCGTAGCTAGTTTGAGCTCATTTTGTGCCTTTGCCTTTCTAATCTTGCCCCTGCATTCCTGTGTTGTTTGCCTATATTCATCCTTTGTAATCTGTCCCAGTTTCCATTTTTTATGACTCCTTTTTATTTTTTAGATCATGCAAGATCTCATGGTTAAGCCAAGGTGGTCTTTTGCCACATTTTCTATCTTTCCTAACCAGCGGAATAGCTTGCTTTTGGGCTCTTAATAGTGTCCCTTTGAAAAACTGCCAACTCTCCTCAGTTGTTTTTCCCCTCAGACTTGATTCCCATGGGACCTTACCTATCAGCTCTCTGAGCTTACCAAAATCTGCCTTCCTGAAATCCATTGTCTCTATTTTGCTGTTCTCCCTTCTACCCTTCCCTAGAATTGCAAACTCTGATTTCATGATCACTTTCACCCAGGCTGCCTTCTACTTTCAAATTCTCAATGAGTTCCTCCCTATTTGTTAAAATCAAGTCTAGAACAGCTTCCCCCCTAGTAGCTTTTTCAACCTTCTGAAATAAAAAGTTGTCTCCAATGCAGTCCAAGAATTTGTTGGATAGTCTGTGCCCCGCTGTGTTATTTTCCCAACATATATCCGGATAGTTGAAGTCCCCCATCACCACCAAATCTTGGGCTTTGGATGATTTTGTTAGTTGCTTAAAAAAAGCCTCTTCCACCTGGTTAGGTGGCCTGTAGTAGACTCCTAGCATGACATCTCCCTTGTTTTTTACCCCTTTTAGCCTAACCCAGAGACTCTCAACACTTCAGTCTCCTATGTCCATCTCTACCTCAGTTATTGAGGAGTGCCTCTTAGCTCCATTTGTCCGGCTTCCCTAAGGAGATCTAAACAGTGGAGGACCTCCCCTTTGAAGTAACAAAGTTGTTTGCCGAGAAGACCGGTGCATCCCTTCACACGCTGAAAGACTCTCAAGCAACTTTTCAGTCCCTGGGGATATACGTGCCGGGCTACAAGAGAAAATACAGCCCTCAGCTATAGCTCAAGACCAGATCATCTCAGTACACATCTCATTATCCATCTCAGAGATCGTACAAGCCACAGAGAAAGAAATCAAAATTCTCTAAGGGTGAACAATTGGGGCCACAACAGTCTTCGTTTTATCCCTGAGCCTCGAAGCGGCAGTTTTGAGGGATTTGCTGAGGTGCCGATAGAACACTTTCCTTGTCCTCTCACGCTGGGAATCCCCACTCCTCCTTTCGGAAATCCTCTCCTCCCATTCTACAGCACCTGGGAGCGGATAACCTCCGACAAGTGGGTGTTAGAAATTGTCCAGAGTAGATATGCCATCCACTTCCTCCCTTCCTCCTCCCAAACACATTTCCCTGTCCCTCTTCAGGGACCCTTCTCACAAGAGTCTTCTATATCAAGAGGTGAATCATCTCCTCAGGTTAGGCGCTTTAGAGCCAGTACCCATGCACCTCAGGGGCAAAAGTTTCTACTCTCGTTACGTCCCGATACTGAAGAAAAAGGGAGGCTGGAAACCCATACTGGACTTCAGAGCACTCAACATACATAAAAGTGCAAAAAGTCAAGATGGTCACCCTTTTAACGATCATCCCAGAATTAGGAGGAGGAGACTGGTTCTTGGTCCTCAACCGTCAAGACCCATACTTTCGCATCTCCATCATACCGAGGCACTGACGTTACCTCAGTTTCATGCTAGGCCAGAACCATACCAGTACAGAGTACTCCCTTTCTGCCTCTTATCAGCCCCCAGAGTATTCTCCAAGGTCCTTTTGGTAGTGGCGGCCCAGCTACACGCTCAGGGCATCATGATTTTCCTTACCTGGATGATTGCCTTCTCAGGGCATGATCCTTTGCATAGGCTCAACGCTCAGGTGACATGGGACCTGTTTCTGAGTCTGGGCCTGCAGATCAACAAACAATCGACCTTAAGACCAGTTCAAAGACTAGTTTATAGGAGCAACCTTGACTCTATTCCAGCGAGGCCACTCATACCACATCACGGATTTCTCAGTCTCTCCTCGTTGATAGAGACCATACAATTTAGTTCTCAAGTCTCGGCCAGGCACTGCCTTCAGCTTCTGGGGCACGTGGCCGCAGGCAAATCGGTCATTGCTCAGACCAGCCTACACGTGAGATGCCTCCAAGCATGGTTTGGTTCAGTATGCAGACCAAACATACAATATAAGCAAGCTCCTTTCAATGACCACCAGAGTCAAGCAATCATAAGAATGGCCATACCGGGTCAAATCAAAGATCCATCTAGCCCAGTATCCTGTCTTCCAACAGTGGCCAATGCCAGGTTCCCCAGAGGGAATGAACAGAATAGGTAATCATCAAGTGATCCATCCCCATCACCCATTCCCAGCAAATCCTTAGACTGATGGAAGGACCCAGTGAATGTCTGCACATGGATCCTGTTCACTCAGTCAGCCCCATCCCTTCTCCTGACCACCAATGCGTCCCTCATAGGCTGGGGAGCACATGTCAATGGTCACATGATACAGGTCAAATGGTCCCCATCAGAGACTACTGTAACAGGGTTTAAAAAAAAATTAAATTAATGGAGGATAGGGGCGTCAATGACTATTAGCCAGGATGGGCAGGGATGTTGTCCCTAGCCTCTTTTTGCCAGAAGCTGGGAATGGGCAACGAGATGGATCACTTTGATTACCTGCTCTGTTCATTCCCTTTAAAGCACCTGGCATTGGCCACTGTTGGAAGAGAAGATACTGGGCTAGATGGACCTTTGGTCTGACCCAGTATGGCTGTTCCTGACAGTATTTTGTTCTTTCTTGTCTCCACATCAACCTGCTCGAGCTCAGAGCAGTTTGAAATGTATGCTCTCACTTCCTCCCACTGATCAAGGACACGGATACGAAGATCATGATGGACAACATGACCTGTATGTACTACATAAACGGGCAAGGAGGAGCCAGGTCTCATTCCCTGTGCATGGAAGCTCTGAAGCTATGGAACTGGTGCATCTCCCATAACAACCTACTATTAGCGGCCTACCTACCGGGAATACACATGACAGTAAATTCCCGATCGCCATGAATGGGAAATAGAGCTGACCATTCTGCATGACCTATTACAGCAATGGGGGATGCCGTCGATAGACTTGTTCTCAACTGACCAGAACAAGAAATGTCCACAGTACTGCTCCAGAAAGGGGATCGGACAACAGTCCAGGGGAGATGGTTTCCTCCTCCTTTGGGATAAGGGTTGTCTTTATGCCTTTCCCCTGTTCCCTCTGCTGCTGGAAGTTAAAGATAAAAAGGGAGAAAGCAAACATCATTCTGATTGCCTCCACCTGGTCCAGACTGACATGCCAGCTGTGATAGGTAAGGGATCATTAAGTCCACTGCTGACCCTACCGATTACCCCTTACCTCCTGTCACAGAACGAAGATCACATCCTCCACCCCAGTCCACGGGGCCTACATCTCAAAGCATGGCTCCTTCATGGTTCCACAACATAGGCATCTTGCTCTGAGGAAGTACAGGAGGTACTGTTGCACAGTAGAAAAGGTGCTATTCGTCATACCTACGTATAAAAATGGAAGAGATTTTAGATATGGTGCCAACCCAAGGGTGTTACCCCTGATTCAGCCATCCTCCTAGTGGTCCTAGACTACCTGTTATCCTTAACAAAATAGGGTCTCTTTGTCAGCTCGCTGAGGGTTCACTTAGCAGCAATCTCAACCTTCCACCAACAGATAAAAGGCTACACAATCTTCTCCCACCCAACTACGAAGAAGTTTCTTAAAGATATAGCAAACCTCTTCTCATAACCCAGGGCCCCCACTCGACTAGGCTGAGGTCCCATTGCATTCAAGGGCCTGACTAGACCATCATTTGAACCCATGGCCAGTTATGCATTAACTCACCTTTCTATGAAGACAGAGTTCCCTATCACCATTACCTCTGCCAGAAGAATAGGGGAGATAGCGGCAGTGATGGCGCATTCCCCTTTTACTGTTCTTCCCTGACAATGTCACACTCAGGCCACATCCAAAGTTCACTCCTAATGTGACTTTTGCATTTCACATGAAACAACTTATTCAGCTCCCAGCATTTTATCCAAAACCTCATGCAGCTAACAGGGAAGCCATCCTGCATACGCTCGATGTGAGAAGGGCCTTGGCCTTCTACTTAGACAGAACAAAGACCTTTTAGAAAATGTGAGACACTTTCTCTACAGTGCAGATAAGTCAAAAGGTGTGGCGATCTCAGCTCAGTGACTCTTCAAGAGGGTCTCTGGCCATATTAAACTCTATTAGCTGTGTGTGGAGGGTAACACCTCCATCTTGAATATGCATGCATTCCACAAGGTCAGTCTCCTTGTTGATGGTCTTCTCTGAAGGTATCCCCATATCCGAGATCTGCAGAGCAGCTACATGAGCATCTGCACATATCTTTGCAGTTCACTATGCCATCCTGAGTGATTCGGCTTCAGATGCCCAATTCGGGCCACAGTACTATCCTCTGTATCAGACTAGACTCCGAATCCCAGCCTCCAGCGGTGAGTACTTCTCAGGAGTCTCCTATTATGGAGCACCCATAGGGACACTTTGAAGAAGTTACCTAGTGCAGTAGCAATGGCTCTTGGAGATGTCGCCCTGTGGGTGCTCCATGATCCACCCTCCTCCCCTCTATTTCAGAGTTCCACTGACTCTGTGGTAGAGAAGGAATTGAGGAGGGAATGCCCATACACGTTGGCTAGCCTCATGGGCAGATGGGTGCCATGTGGGCAGGCAGGCAAGACCGACTGCTGTTGAAATTCTCCAGTCAACAGCATGTGGGCTCACACACACCTACAGTGGAGTACCCATAGTGTTATGCTTATAAGAAGCGCACAGAATCTTTTTATAGGGGATAAGGCAATACACGTGTTTATTGAGAGTACAATTTAAGCATTGAAATCAGCATATGCTTCCTTTCTCTCTCTCATACACAAGATTCTGCAGCTGGATCTTATAGTTAACAGTCTTTACTGTTGCTCGGTCAGTTTCAATGGCCAGCTGAAACTGCACATGAGGGAGGGGAAGCTGGGCTCTGTCGAACGCGTTTGAAGCTCTAACGTTGATGCAGAACGAACCCAAAGTCCCATGGCAATACACCCTTCTTTTATAGTAATAAGTTCCCATACAAGTCTCTGGACCTTGCTGTGTTACACCGGAGCTGTTCAAGGTTGCTCCAATCAGCATTATTTGGGTTGTTACTGGGAGTTATCCGCAGCTGTTTCTTCACTCACACCAAACAGTAAATAAGGCAATTGCAGCCATAAAACTTTTAACCTTCTAAAAACAATCATTAACACAATCAGTAAAGAATAAATTCAAAACAATTTCTTCTTACTAATTCAAAGCTAGCAAAATAAGCAAAATGGAGTACAATTTTGAGACAATTTTTTCCCATTAGTGTTTTGGCCTTCTATAGGGGGACACATCTTGAAGAAGCATCGTTCCTGCATAAGGTGATTAACTTTTTGCTCCTGCTGGCTAAGCTGGCAAAGAGAAACTTGAGGGTATTTTATTGGGTTTATTGTTTGTGGAAAGCACTACACAGTGGTATATGACTTTATTAAAACTTAAAGATGTCTTAGATAAAAAGGCAGAGTCTGCATCTTGCTAAATTATACCTGACAAATCATAATTATACTTATTTTGGGGTTTTGTCTGTTTTTTACCAAAAAAAAGTTTTAAGCTATATTTTTCTGAAAAATGGGGTTTTAGATGAGAGCCACTCATCACACACACAGCTGTTGAAGGAGTAAAGGAATGTACTTGGAGAAATCTTGTCACATTTAAAGAGATCAACACTGGAACCTCGTGATATTCTTCAAAGATTGCCTGCTTGGTTACCCAATGTAGGGAAAGTGCATATCCTCAGTTCTGGAGCTAAAATCTTTCTGGATGGAAGTACATCTTTTTGCCTGCCACCCAAAAATAGTAGGCCAATAGATGGATGAATAACAATTGCAGCTAACTGTAACTCTAGCTAACATCAGGCAGGAATGCAGTTAGAGAAAATTGACTCTGTTCATGTTTTAACTAGGTAAGGTAATTCACCTGTACTTTGGCACACTAGCTCAGTGGTTTGAGCATTGGTCTGTTAACCCCAGGGTTGTGAGTTCAATCCTTGAGGCCATTTAGGGAACTGGGGTAAAAATCTGTCTGGGGATTGGTCCTGCTTTGAGCAAGGGGTTGGACTAGATGACCTCCTGAGGTCCCCTCCAACCCGAATATTCTATCAACTTTTTTGGGGGAGGGATAGCGATAGCTCAGTGGTTTGAGCATTGGCCTGCTAAACCCAGGGTTGTGAGCTCAATCCTTGAGGGGGCCATTTTAGGGATCTGGGGCAAAATAATCTGTAAGGGACGGTACTTGGTCCTGCTAGTGAAGGCAGGGGGCTGGACTCAATGACCTTTCAGGGTCCCTTCCAGTTCTATGAGATAGGTACATCTCCATATATTAATTAATTATTTACCAAGGTTTGTGGCTGTTGAATCTAAGGGAAAGAAAAGCTCACTGAGCTTCTGTTTGTTGTGGGTCTTAGTGCCCCACTCCCACATCACCTGAATCCCAAAAGACAAGTGTAAGTCCACTATCTTCAAGCTCTGGCTCTGCTGGGACGGCTCTGTCCATGATGGGCAAGCAAACTCCACTCCAAGACAGAACAGACCCCATCTCAAGCACTGCTCTGTGTGCTACAACTTCTACAAAAGTTGCAAGCTTTAAGGCAGCCATATAGAACTTTTGTTCGGTTTTGTGAGGGATTTGATGTAAAATTATCCATCCAGGTCCACTAAGTATAGTGCTGGCAGCCAAATGTGCTACATGCCCAAAGGCTTAATGTCAGGGTTTGGGGCTGTCTTTATTAATAAACTGGTGGTTCAAAATCCTTAAATTAACAGAAAAAAGCTCAAGGAAATGTTCTTTACTTCCTAGATTTAAACCCCATATCAAAAATTGTCACTTAAATATGGCTGAATATCCAGTGTTTTGAAAAAAAGTTTTTTTTAATAAGGCAGGGCATATCTGAACTTCTTAGAGTGTTAACTATATACTCTCTATAGAGTAGGAAAGAAGAGCACCTGCAAGGTACATATGTTCAATCTAAAATGTCAGATTTTTTTTCACTTAGAAGTAACTGAAACTTAAAACTTCAGTAGCATGACACAGCTATTGTATGTCATGCGTGCAGCTACACATTTTGTCTATTCATATCTTCTAGGTTTATAGGCAGGAACACAATATACTTGAGATTATATGGATGAATGATGTAAACAGGTCTTTACAATAGTCACATGACACTCTTTATTGGTAGAAGGAAGTCAAGCTGGTATCTAGTGTAGTAAATCTTTGTAGACAAATTGGCAGACAGATGAATTAGTCAAATATTTACTGGAGAGCTTTGAGTGGCATAATTATACTGGAATGTGTTTATGGTTACATCCTGTTTCTGGAAGGCTTCAGTAATACTTGTTTTCTAGTTTGGGATTGAGGTTGCGTGTGTGGGGGGGGGGGGTTGTGGGTAAATTATGCTTTGTTTAGTTAAGGGTTTTTTTCTTCCTTGAACCAATCCTGGGGTTGTCTGATTTGAACTGAAGTTTGGTGTTTTGTCTAGCCACATCTTAATTGTAGGACTTCTGTGAACCACAATATGAGCAGCTCTGGTAGTCTGAATATTGGGGAAAGTGATGGGGATTGCTATTTCCTTGAATATAGCAGGTTGAGTGCTTATCAAACTGCATTAATAACATTTTGCAAGTTGTGTAGGTTATATATGATCAAAAATGTGAAGGTAGTTTCAGAAAATGTGGATGTGATATTGCTTATCTTACGGCATCTTCTCAAGGAGGAATTTTTGGGGTGTATATGGTAACTTTCTTAATCATAGGTGACTTAAAATGTGCAAACATCCTGAAAGCAGCTTCATTGAAAAATAAGCAGTATGTTTAATTTATGGAGTAGATTGTGGATATGTTTCTACAAATAAAAGTATGAAATCAGTATCTCATTGAAATAAATTGTGTGCTTTCTCTTTCCCTGTGCAAAAAATCCATTTTAAAATGGGCTGTAATTTCTTAGTCTGATCTTTTAAAGGAATTGTATGCCTTTTTTATTTAAATTTTTATATCCTGGACTTCTAGATGTATTCATGTACAAGGTGTCTTAAAAACTTCAAAGTTAAAAACTAAATACAAAGCATCACAACTGTTAATTTAACAAAAACCTATAGATAAACTATGCAGAGAAAACACATCAGCATTAAAATCTATGACATACCTACCTTTTCAACTTCTCCCAAAAAGAGAGAGCTCCCAGTTAGAAAAAATTTGGAACATTGAAGGCAAAGGAATCTTAAAATAGTCAATCTCAACTTTCCATTTTCTTCAGCATTAACTTTGTATTGTTTGAGTTACATCTCCAGCCACTCCTCTTCCTTTCCTCTTCTTCCCTCTTTTCCCCATTGTGGCATGACTTTATGGTCATTGGGGATTTCCACAACCGGGGAATCCTGAGCAGGGAACTTTTGCAGGTGATTTCTATTCCTATTGTGTTGATTGGAGCAGCACTGAGAATCGGTTGCAAAGGGTTGGGTTGTCTTTTGTTCATCCCTTGCCTTTTATTTTTTTAAATATGTTTTGTCTTCAGGGTGAATGTGTTGGATAAGACTCCTGTTCTAGCCCTTCTTAAGATCCTTTACATTTTGAGTGACCTGAAGTATTGTGGTGGCTCTCCATTGCACTTTCTCAATCACCTTGATTTGAATGGTGACGTAAAAGGTTGCAGCATCCTTTTATGTTGTGGACTTCTCTCTCAATAAATACTCTAACTTCAGGCAGAAAAATTGGCGAGCATAACAGTAAAGAGAGTAAAAAGTCATGTGCAGTGTATATTCACAACACAACTTTCAAGTAGAGCAGGCATTTCAGGGATGAGAGACAGGTTGTCTTAAATTAGAGTCCACAACAAAGGTTGTCTAGTAAAAACTCTGTCCGCTGTGTTCTAAGGCAAATGCATTAAGGGGGACTGCAGTTGAAGTGTGAGGTTGGTTTGTTCATTTAAAGGCTCAATCTTGTCCCTCTCCTCAGCAATCAATTTAAACCACAATTAACTTAAAAACACAATAATACTGGCAAGTCACCTGAAAGTGAGAACAGGCATTCGCATGGCAACACAAATACAATGCAAATATTTGTAATAAAAAATAAATATAAAGTGTATTCTGTGTGGTAATTGAAATCAATATATTTGAAAATGTAGAAGACATCCAAAACTATTTAAATAAATGCAATTCTATTATTGCTTAGCTGTGCAATTAAATTGCAAATGGTTTTTTTTTTTTTAATCGCTTGACAGCCCTACTCTCTACCAATTTTCCCTCATCCCCAGGATGATATTCAAAGTCAAATGAGACAGATCTACGCAGAGTTGTCTGACAGACCTGCTACAGGTGTCCAGCTACTGCCTATCCAGCTCCCAGGCTGCCTGGATCTGGTTTCACAGCACCATAATGAGATGCTTCAGCCAGACTTGAAGTCCCTGTTACTGACAGCCTAGATGATGTTTAAGTACCTCAGACAGGGTTTGCTGTAAACAAGTCCAGGAATTCCTGATACAGGAGAAGAAGACACTGAGCAGCGACTTACTTCTCAATATAAAAAAGTTCTTGATATGTGTCGTGAAACATACCCTGTGCAGGCTACGGTTCTGAAGATGCTCCTCAACTACTTGTTGCAATAAAAATACTCTGACCTTTTGTTCAACTCCATTAAGGTCCACCTCACAACATTCTCAGCTTGCCATCCTCCTATATAGTTGTGCTCAATTTTCTTTCACCTGACTGTTTTGAAGTTCAAGGGCCTACTACGTTCTTGCCAACTGGTCAGAGAACCTGCTCCTGCCTAGGATGTCAACCTCATCCTCTTGAGACTTGCAAGGCCTCCCTTTGAGCCACTTGAAGAATTCTGCTTGCTTTATACTCTGAAGATCGTCTCCTAGTTGCTATTATGTCTGTCAGGAGAGTGAACTTCAAGCACTTATGGCTGACCCTCCCTTCAGAAAGTGGTGCTGAAATCTCACCCTAAGTTCATCCCCAGAGTTCCATATCAATCAGTTCACTTGTCTTCTTCCCGAAGCACCATGCTATGTCATGAGAGACAGAACTACATACTAGGTGTTTCCTGTGCCTTACTTTACTACGTTGTCAGAATCAAACTATTCAGACTCTCTCTCCATTTATTTTTGGCTATAAATGGCCGTTCCAAAGGCCAGACCATCTCATCACAAAGAATATCTAAGTGGATAACACTATACATCTTACTGTGCTACTAAATGGCTTCCACCGAACATCAAGACTCGCTCCACCAACATCTGCCTGCCTGCCTGCTTCAGAAATGTGCCAATTTCCCAAATTTGCAAGTGAAGTCAAGTAACCCACTGACATTTATCAAACCTAATGCATTGGACTTAACTACCAAGTTCAGGAGAGCAGAATTACAATCATGGTTTGACTGATATAGCTGGTATTCCTCATTCTACCGTATGGGAGGAGGAAGGAGTACTACTTGCCAATTATCTACTGTGGGATCCACTCTGTCAGCAGAGAGAGAGGTTATCTACCCTACAGTAACTGTTGGGTTTTTTTTCCAGATGTTGTCACTGTATAGCCCATGACCCTCCCTCAAGCTCCAATTTAGGAGTCCTCCACTAATAGACTTCTTTTTCTGATGGCACTGGTGGGGGAAGGGGGTGTGTGTGTGGCTGTTCTGCCCTCACATGGGAGCAAAAGGAGGCAAAGGGGGCTCATGCATGGCCCTGATAGACACTATGGATCAAAAGACCATTGATCCTGAGCACATGCACACCTATGGTGGGATTCAAGCTGACATCTTGAAAAACCTCAGTTACTATATGGTAAGCAGCTCTTCTGTCGTTAATTCTTGCCCAACACAGAACTTATCAGAGAGCTTGGATTAGGAAGGTGAATAAACCACCACTCCTCAGATGGGTTTGTAGAGCTGCTAGGTATTTTGATAGCTTGTAATTTTAAATTTAATGAATAAATTGCATAATTAAGCCAATTAACTAAGTAAAATGGTAATATTTGAATATTCCTACATGAACACAAATTATTTTTCCAGGTATTTAGAGGATTATACAATAAAAAAATATTTGTGTGTAGTATTATGAACCGTAATTTGAATCTCATGCTCATTAACTTAATATCCAGGAAATAATTGCACAGCTAACCTCTATTTTAGAAATAAAATACAAAATTTAATGAAGTGTAAACACATCCATCTACTTAGAAACCTTTTTGTTTCTATGTGGTTTCCAGTCTGAGTAACATTTCTGCCTTTTTTTTTTTTTTTTTTTTTAAATAATAATAAGCTTGCCTCTGAGTTCAGGAGTAAGGAGTGGGGTTAAAACTCCCACTTCGTGGTTTTAAAAGTATCTGGAATTACCATGAACTAGTTGCCTCCTTCTTATAAATGACTTTTCTTTTCAAACAGTAGTTTAGCAAATGTGTAAGCTTTGACTCTCTCTGATTTTTATATTTATACATATTGCAAAAATATTTGAGCTCCTTGTCTCAAGATAACATTAGAAATGCTTTATATCTTATACCTACAAACGTGATTAAAATCCAGATTGTATCTTTCTATAAGAGGGCTAGGAATAATCCGTTGTTATGATCATGGGGTTGCAAGTTATTGATCAGCAATTATAATATCTAAACAAAGCTTTGTGTTGGTTAAAGGAGGGTGGAAATCTGTCTTTAAATGTGAAGTTAAGAGCCAGTCTTTCACCATCTGTGTGACACCAGCTCAAAAACCTTAACGGAGATTATAAAAGACTGGGTTTAGATTTCATGAAGGGTATAAGCATATGCAATTTATTAAAAGTTAGAGCTAAATCTATATAATATCCCATCAAGCCACTATAATTGAATCAATTTGGGGTAGGGTGTTATAGGACTAGAGGTGCTTTTTAAGTTGACTGACGTGGCACCCAGTTTATCATTGAGTACAATTCAAGATGCTGGCTTTGACCCAAAAAATTCTTTACGGTTTGGGTTCTTTGAATCTTGAAGACCAGGTAACAAGTGAAATCAGCTGTGACATCCAAGCTGAAAATTCCTAAACCAGTTTATTGAGAAGTCATAGATATGTGCCCTCAGTAGAGGGTTCTCTATTCTGGGTCTGCTGCTTTTTCCTTTTGCTCTCCTTAAGTCCAACAGAACCAGCTTCTTGACATTCAGGACATGTTGCAATGACTTCATATTTCCTGGGAGTAAGGAGGTTTGACGATAGTTTATTAAAGGGACAGTCAACTTGAAAATCACCTATTAATGATGATAGGTGCCAATAGCACCTAATCTTACGATAGCTGAAAAAGCTAGCAAAAGTTATTTATTTTGTATGGTTGGCAGCACTCTGTGTACAGTCACTCTCACTGTTTCCCCTATTTAGTTAGTGGTCCACTTTCTACCTTGCAAAAAGTCCCTTAAACATAAACAATGACATTTATTTTGCGAGAATTATTTTTTAAAAGGGCATGCTTTTTGTAGGATATGTGACGGGTTGTACCCCTGGGGGGACCCAGGAAGCCGTTGGAACCATTGTGCCCCCAAACCATTCAGCTGGGTTGGCCTCTGCCCCTGCTCTGCTAGTGACTTACAGACAGCCCCCTCTGGACCCTGTTATCACCCAGCACGACAGCAGGTGGTGCCACACACCCAACTGAGTCACCTGAGTGCTTTACATAGGCCACTCATGGACCGACAATGGAGGCACCAGCCAATTTCCCAGCTCCCAGCCTTGCACCCCCTACAGGAGTATAAACCCAGACTTACACTGTCTTGCACTGCAAAGAGGTCTGTATGGTGCAAGCTCACTTAAATTAGTCATTTTCCCCTCGATGTGGGGAAGATATGCAACAGCCTTTGTTACCAGAGCTAAGATTTCCAAACACTTCAGTCAAAGACACACTGGTTAAGATAAAACATAAAACAGGTTTATTAACTACAGAAAGATAGATTTTAAGTGATTATAAGTAATAGCAAACCGATGAAAGCAGGTTACCTAGGAAATTAAACAAATTTGCAATCTGTCTCATACAAACTAGATAGGATTTGAATCTGTAATATCTCACCCTGACTGATGATACAAGCAGGTTTTAGCTTCCTTACACAGACAGGGCATTCTTCTTTCCCGCCTGGAACCCCTTCTCCAGTTCAGTCTTTGTTCCTCTGGTGTTATCTTGTAGGGAAGCAAGTCCTGGTCATGTCACTTCCTCGTATATAGTTTTTCTACAGGGTGGGAACCCCTTTGTTCCAAGCCAGGTTTCCAGATCTGTTTGTAGAAAAGTACAGGTACCAGAAGAGTTCAGTATCATGTGATCTGGTCACAAGCCCTTCTGTGCTCCCGATGAGTCATGGCAGCCATTATCCAGGTGCTCTCAGGTGAGGACAAGCCTTTTCCATGGTCCATTGTCTTTGTTGATGGGCCATTAGCACTGTCTAACTTCTTCATTGTTGTACCTGAAAGGTTAGTTGTGAGTGTTTCCAACTTTACAGTATCTTTCAGTGACACATATATAGCAAAACTTTATAACTTCACATACAATGACATACAATCCAATGAGATATTAATGTTTAGCAGATCAGGACTTTTAGAATAATACCTCAAGGCATATTTTGTACAAAACATCATAATTACATCACCATGGTAAATATGGGATGCTTTGGAATGCAGAATGTCACAGGATGTTTTGTCAAATTGAACCCTTGAAATCAGAGGACTTCAAAAAAAATCTGAGACATCAAGCAACATACTTCAACTGAAATTATGTGGAGAAAGTCAAGCAAAGACCAACAAAAGTGACTAACGGTCTAGAAAACATGACCTATGAGGGAAGATTAGGGGGGGAAATATGGGTTTGTTTAGTCTGGAGAAGAGAAGACTGAGAGGGGGCATAACATTTTTCAAGTACATAAAAGGTTGTCACAAGGGAGAAGGGAGAAAAATTGTTCTCCTTAACCTCTGAGGATAGGACAAGAAGCAATGGGCTTAAATTGCAGCAAGGGCGGTTTAGATTGGACATTAGGAAAAACTTTTACTGTTCGCATAGTTAAGCACTGGAATAAATTGCCTAGGAAGGTTGTGGAATTTCCATCATTGGAGATTTTTAAGAGTAGGTTAGACAAACACCTGTTGGGGATAGTCTAATACTTAGTCCTGCCATGAGTGCAGGGGCTGGACAAGATGACCTCTCGAGTTCCCTTCCAATTCTACAGTCTGAGATATGTAAAATTAAAACTTGGTTCAGTGTTCTCAGGCTATGATACATGCGGTTCTTATAAATTGGAAAAATAAACTGGTTTTGAAGTTAGACTAAAATAGTTGATATTCATAGTGGTTGACTTGCAACATCTATTGGTACAGTAAACATTAATAAGTTAAGAGCTTTGCCAGCTTAGATTGTAAGCTTCCAAGTCTCTGGACCCTGAAATGAGACTAAGAATTACTTATGCTATCAGTCTTGCAGAAATTGAGTAATGTGGAGTGTCAGTGGAATGCATAAATTGCCATGTGAGGCCCTCAATGGTGGTTGATGCAGAAGAGTAGGAATTTGCTGCTTTTCCCAAGATGCTGCCGAAAAAAGCAAAACTTTCTGAAAAATGAAGCTGTTTCTCGTCTTTAAAAATCCCATTGGAGACACCCCTCAATTGTTTTTAATTGTGTGTTAACTAACCTCATTGTAAATTCTAGAGTTGACAGGACACATGTTAATTAACATGTAAAAACATTATTAAAACTCCTAGTGTAAGCAAGTCCTAATTGAATCAATTAAATTCTCTACATTGAGTGTTCTAGCTTTTGCATTAACTTTTGCATAGGTGCTTTGCCAATTGATGCTAACTCCATCACCTACACAATCACCCCAGTTACCTATCTGCCTCTTATTTCTACTAGCTGGTGTCTGGTTAAGAATTCTCAAAATCCTCTTCTTTTTAAAAGAACATCTAAAGGAGCTTACATAAGGATATAAAAAAAATAAATGCTTATCTTCTGAGCTCTGCTACAACTGGTGATTTGTTGCTGCCGCCTGATCCATAGAATCAAACTAGTTGTAGGTGTCTCTAGAAGGAGGAATGTGGAACTCTTAATTTTAAGCTTTAACCAATGTGAATTTTCTCATCTTCTTTTTTTTTTAGACAATGTCTTCAGCAGTTGTCCAGATATATGCAGCTGATCGCAATGCCATGTGGTCAAAAAAATGCTGTGGAGTAGCCTGCCTTGTAAAAGACAATCCACAAAGGTCTTATTTTATTAGAATATTTGACATCAAGGTGAGAAACCTTTCTCTATCTAATTTTATTTGCTAAGATAAGGTCATTTTATATTAAATGTGATATTTCCTTGAATTGTTTGTATGAATTTCATAAAGGGATGTTATAAAGTGAGTAATGCAAGAATTATGCATAGAGTTTAGTAAGACTTCGATAAAGTCCCATATGACATTTTGATAGCAAACTAGGAAAATATGGTCTTGATGAAATTACTATGAGGGGTGTGTATAGCTGACTGAACGACTGTAATCAGAATCAATGGCTTACTGTCAAACTGGGAGGACCTATCAAGTGGCATCCCACAGGAGTCTGTGCTGGGTCCAGTAATAGTTAATATTTTTATTTATGACTTGGATGATGGAATGGAGTCTTCCTATAAAATTTGTGGATGACACCAAGCTGGGAGGAGTTGTAAGCACTATGGAGAACAGGATTGTAATTCAAAATGATTTTGATAAATTGCAGAATTGATATGAAATCTACACTATGAAATTCAGTAAAGACAAATGGAGAGTACTTCACTTAAGTATGAAAATCAAATGCCAAATACAAAATGGGGAATAACTGGCGAGGCAATACTGCAGAAAAGAATCTGAGTGGTGTAGTGGGTCACAAATTGAACATGAGTCAACAGTGTGATGCTGTTGTGAAAACGGCAAATTTCGTTCTGGAATGTATTTAATAGGAGTGCCATATATAAAACATGGGAAGTAATTGTTCAGCTCTGCTTATCACTGGTGAGGCCTCTACTTCAGTTGTGGGCACCACACTTATAGAAAGGATGTAGACAAATTGGAGATGCACCAGAAGACAGCAACAAAATGATAAAAGGTTGAGAAATCGTGACTTATAAAGAAAGGTAAAAGAAGAAACGTGCAGTTCTAGAGAAGAGAAGGCAAGGAATGAGGGACACACAAAGCTTTCAAAGATGCCTAAATCCCATGTTCGAAAGAAACTTGAGCACTGAGGAGCCGTAAGTCTGATTTTTGTCACTTGATCATTAGGCACTGGACTGAGACCACCTATTCTTTTGATATTGAATTCTTGTATAATATAGTAACCTGTACGAATAATTTGGCTTTCCTGCAAGCTCCAATAATCATCTGACTTAGATTGTAAGCTCGGTGCGGAAGACACCATCTCTTCTTCGTGTGTGTACGGTGTCTACCAAAATAGGGCTGTAGTCTCCAATTGTGGCCTCTGAGCACTATTGCAATACAAGTTTGTCTAGTCAGTCTTTTAATAATTACTATCTTCAGTTTTCAATATCTGCATTTCTTTCCTTTCCAGGATGGGAAACTATTGTGGGAGCAGGAATTGTACAATAATTTTGTATATAATAGTCCTAAAGGATATTTTCATACCTTTGCGGGAGATGTAAGTTTCAATATTTACTTAATTCTTGAATAGCTATTTTTAAAATTTGTCCTGCTTTTTTTTCTTTGTACAATAGCTTCTTTTAATATTTCATGTTCTTCACCTTTCACTTTGTAAATCACGTAATTTTATAAAGTACAGTGTTACCTATATCTTCTTTCTAGCAACTAGTTACAGATTTAATTATAAATAAGAACTTTTTCTAATGTCAGTGATAAAATAGAAAATCTAAACTACAAATGGAACTGGAACACCTGTTTAGTGTGCTCTTTCTCTGGCAAAGAAATAACACCTTCAGTTGCAACTGACAGTTGCTTCATTAGTGTCACCAAACAAGCATTTTCAAGTACATAAGCAATTTTTATGTACCCTTAACATAAAATTTTCATTTTTGTCATTCTGTGTACTTGAAATATTGTTAAGATCTGACAAAATGTGGACTTCACACATCTTGTTGGGAAAAAAAAATCCACAATTTGAATATATTTTTTAATTGGACATTAATATTTGCTTCTACATTCTTCACTTACAACTATAAGGTGATGAGTTTTAATCATTTCCAACTTATTCCTTCATAAACCAAATCTGTTCACTTAATTTTTAGAATATTTCATAATTTAAGCTTTAAAAAAAAATCTTTTAAACAACTTTCTTGGTCTCTGTGGGGGGAGAAAAACTGATGATGTCTTCTTTCAGACATGTCAGGTTGGTCTTAATTTTGCTAATGAAGAAGAAGCTAAAAAATTCCGGAAAACAGTAACTGATTTGCTTGGACGACGGCAAAGAAAATCTGGTAAATATTCAATTTAACATGTCATTAAATTGAGGTTAGGCTAGGGATATAGGGGGGATTAGCTGATACTTCTATATCTGAAAGCTATTTCAGAACTTAGTGCATATTCAGAAGTTAGTTTCCCTGTGTAAGCTTATTTCATGTATGTGATATAGAAAAATATAGAGTACAAATTTCATGAAGGAAATACAAAAATTGGTTCATCTTAAAGTCTCTTTGCAATTTGAGGCTCTGCTAATATGTGGTATTTGAAAGAACAGAGAGGAAGGGGTAAAGAAAGTTTACTTGTGAACTGGAAATCTTGATGTAAATTGTGGGCAAATTAAACTAACCAGCCATTCAGTTCTGGGGTTCTCTTAACTAACTCTACTGTTTAAATTTGGCCCAAATTATTAGTAACTGAAATCTCTTACTATCGGGTATGTCCAGTAGTCCATGTGAAATTGATTGTTGGCATCAATCCAGTTATTAGTGGAGAAATGTCTTATTCACAATTGGTAAGGCTACCTGTGTGTTATGGCATGAAATAATCACAGAAAATTTGATACTTATTTTTTCTTGTTTGAATTTTTTCTGTGTCCGTGTCTCACCCCGCAGTGGCGGCTTCTGCAGCTCCTGTGTCCCTGCTCCAGGTGTTGTCTTAGAGCACCAGGTCACAGCACTGCTCAGGTACGGCTCAGCCATCCCTCCCATTGTGATGGAGGGTTGGGTGAGTGAAACCTGGAGGGTACTGCAACCCCACGTGCACCTGGTTGCAACACCCAGAGCAGAGTGCTAGGTCCAGCCCCTTGTTTAGGGTTGTGGCTCCAGAGGTAGATGGTGCTGCTGCGAATGATTGATGTCCCCTTGATGACGCAAAGAGGATATTTATAAAAAATCAGGTGGCAGTCAAGTGACTTTTACTAAATTTACTATGACTGCGCCATTATTTTTTATTTAAAAAAAAAACAAAAAAAATCTGCTGCCCTAACAATTGGTAATCAAATCAGAGGCCAAAACCTGAATACCTTTAGAGGCTATGGGCCTGATCCTGCAATGCATTCCCTATTGAATTCTGTTCTTCATTGGGGCCCCATGCAGCAGAGCTTGTTGCAGGATTGGAGCCTACATTTCTTTGGGTGGGATTCCCTAAATTGTGTAGGTTCCTAAATCTGGGTTTAAGCACCTAAATCTTAGTTTTAGGCTGTGCTTCAATTCACAAAACTCCTACCAAACTCTGTAGGCATCTAAACTCGGCACCTGAATTTTCAAAGTAAAAGTTCCCTAAACATTTAAGTTTCTGCCTCTGGGTATATGCACTACTGCCTCGCTGTAGTTGTCTGGATACCTTCTCCCATCTCAGCCCCAGAGAGATTCACAAACTGGAGGAAGATAGGTGGTTGGACACCAATCTTGCATGCAGGCCTGCTCTGTTAGCTGTGCTCAGAAGTCACCTACCAGATTGGATCCCGTTCAGAATCTGATGGAGGAGATGGTAGGGGTGCCCCTTATAACTTTTAGCTTGTGGCAAGAACACTCATCTGGGATATGGGAGACGATACCCAGGTTCAATCCTCCTCTGTCTGAGAGAGAGTGAGGATTTGAACAGGGATCCCCCATTTCTCAGAATTAGAGCTCAATGATTAGAGCAATGGGACTGCTTCAGTCTCTCCTGTTCAAGTTGTTCCACTTCAGATAAATAGTCACTGGAGCAAGGGGTCTGGACCCTGCGTCTCCCACCAAGCTCCAGGGTCATTCCATAGCTTTTGCACGTGCATGTGCCTAATGACTCTTTGACTATTTTATTATTAATTATAAAATAATGAGCTAACAGTTATAAGGTGGGCACCACCATCACCTCTTGTTTTGTGTGAGGCAGGCACCTAGCTCCTTCTCACAACAAACACCTTGGGTGCCTTTGCCTCCTGACTCCAGGAGAGAGGTTACCAGCTGTGAATCACTGGTAGAGAATAGGCACTTATCGCCAAGAGAGGATCGAGACTTAGAACACACCGATTTCATTGGCATCTCCCATTGCTAGCTTAGGTGGCTCCTCACTGACCATGCTGGCTTTTGTGAATCACTGTCTATGGTGCCTGTCTCAATTCATTCATTTTATAGGAAGCCTACGTGCCTAATTCAGGCTTTGAACTGCAGCGTTGTTCCTGTGATTATCTAGGCACTTAAAAGTTAGACATTGTGACACTTGACATCATAATACTTAAGTCCCTTTGTGAATGTCCAGAGTTAGAACATGTTAGTGGGGTACAGTGGTGGAAACTTGTAGGAATGGTGCCTTGCTTTAACTATTCATTGGGTAAATGTTCTCCAAAGCTATAAGCCTTGCAACTTTCACAAGCCCAAGGTTTCACTTTCATAAAGATACTACTACAAGCAAAGCAACATTTTAAAACTCTAAAAGCCTTTATTCATATATGGCTGCAGAGCAGACTTCTGCATGATGTTGGCCATGGTAAACTTTCTTCAAAAATACAGGAAAAATAATGTTAGTTTTTAATATAGTATTTTTCATGTAAAGACACTTTTACTTTAGTACACAATATAAGCACGCCATTATTAATCTATACTGCTTTGTGTGCTTGAATTTCATGTTTTATGCACCATAATAACACTGACTTATTCATCCTTTCTGTAAAGTTTCTTTGTTTTAATTAAAAAGGAGACCTAATCAACAGCTACTTAATTATATCGTTTTCAGTTGATTGCTGTTCTCCTTTTTAATTCATTTCTAGGGGTTTTTTTCCTTTCATGTACAAAACTCGTGAAGTTCTCTGATCAAGCCACCAGATGGAGTTCTGAATTTATATACCTCAGACAGGATTTTATCTAATTCTGGGTGTTTGAATTAATAGCTACTGTATTTTTCACTTATCTAAAGACTACACAAGTATAGCTTGATTAGTAAATTGATATGCTTATGTAATGCTTCTGATAAGTCTCCACCTTGATTCATCAGATGTAGAAATAATGTATTCTAATGCTCTTAGTGCTGTCTATGCACATGGTATTAGAATACTCATAAAAATTGAGCAGTCTTGATTGATAAAATTGATACTCTAGACTTCCAAGGAATTACTTTGATAATGCAAACATTGGAATGTTAATCTTTTTCTGCTTTTTACAAGAATCCTATCACTCTAGTATATCTCTCAGAATAAATTTCACCTGGAACAGGTGCCACCTGACATATTGGCAAGTGGTCACACTGCCAAAATACTCCTGGCAGGCTCTGACTAGCCCACAGGACTACTAGGAAAGTTTCCAGTTGTCCCTTGAGGCTTTTCATCATTGGAAGAGACTGCGCAGAACAATTCTATGCTCTTGTGAACTAGGTCTTGGAGCTGAGGCTTGCACATAGAATGCCTACTTGCAGCTTCCTGCTCTTTCTCATTTTCTGCCAACCTCTTCCTACTAGAAGTGCTGGGATGTGATAAGGACACTGATCTTTAACAGAGGTGCCCAGGACCAGCAGCAACAGCCACCCAGAGGTGCGCAGGAACTCATCTGGCAAGGCTAAAATAGAGACTTGGAAGACAGGAAGAAGAGGGGAGGCCCCTGATGTTCCTTAAAAGGGAAAGAACAGTGTGGAGGGGAGAGTGTAGCAAAATGGTCTGGTAGGTCTGAGTGCAGGTAAACAAACAAACAAAAGAGGATAGATTGACTGGGTAGTAAACAAGAGGAGAAAGAAATTGAGTTGGAGGAGGAATGGATGGATAGAAAGAGAATCTGGGTGAAGGAAGGAGAGAATAAAACAAGAGAGGTAGGATGGAGGGAAAGAACACCAATTACCAAACATGTTCTGATTGGGTGATTGGAGGTTTTTGGTGGTGCATGGCTGTGACTGACTCCTATTTAAGCACAGTTGAGAACTCCCACAAAACAAAAGTCTTAACCCCATGTAGCTAAATGGATAAAACAAAAGGAAATAGGAGCAAAGAGTCTTTCCTGTATCTTCCACCTCCACACCCAAGCAGTATTGGTTTGTGGAGTGTTAGGGAGAGATTTTCGTTCTAAAATGCTACAAGTTTTGGCTGGGAAGGTAATTTAACCTTCTTGTAGACCTGCAGCTGTGTCCTTTGCTTCTTGTCAGCCCCATCTCCCTTTACCTCTCCTGAAAAGATATCCTTACTTGCCCTCACCTTAATTTCTGAAGGAACAGAACTAGAAGTCTTATATCGGCTCCCAATTTAGATCTCTAGAGTCATCTTAAAAGCCACCCGGCCATTTCTAGAGTAACAGCTGGGAGCTTTTCTTTGAACATCTAACTGCGGGAGGAAAGCTGCCACTTCCCCCGCAATCCAGTTGCTACTCACCAGAGCTTTTATGATCAGTTTCAGTTGTCTTACTTTAAAACTTTCAGAGCTACCTATTTTCATTAGACAGCCTGCTTTGAAGAAGTTAGTCATCTTAAATCCATACTTAATCAAAAATGCTGAGTACATGCCGCTTCAGTTGACTTCCTTTGTAGTGTGGGTGCTCAGTGCCTTTAACATCAAGGCTGCTTTCATTTAGATGACTAATTTTAAACCAGAAACTTAAAATGTAGCTGCCTGCTGCATTGGGAGGGATAATCAGGAAGCTAATCTAGATGAATAAAAACACACAACCATTTGTGCAATAAAGTAAATCTAAAATAAACCTTCCCACTTTAATTCCAAAAAACAAATGAACTGATCCGAAATGTCTCACACATAAGCATTTACAAACAGAAGAGTGCATATGGGTGAAGAAGAGAATAATATTGTTGGAGGGAAAGCCATTTTAAATGGTAGAGTTCAACATCACAGCTGACCCCTTTGGTTGCTAGTTAAAGCTGTAGGTTGGTGGCCCAGTTGGCCCTATTTGGCTTGTTCAGCTTTAGACCTATATGAAATACTTGCAATTAAATTCTAATATTTCAAAATGTAATATTTTTTGCTTCAGTGGGGGACAGTGTTTCTTAGTGGATAGAACACTGGACTGTGACTTTGGGAGACCTGCATTCTAACCCCAGCCAAGCTACTGGCCTGCTGGGTGACGTTGGGCAAGTTGCTGCACCTCTGTGCCTCAGTTTCCCCATCTGTAAAATTGGGGTGATGCCTCTTTTATAAAGTTCTGTGAGATCTATTGATAAAAGCACTATATAAGCGCTTCAGATTGTGAGTAGTTTCATATAAATGACTAAAGTTGCATGATGTCTGTTCAGAGAGGACTCTACAGAGTAGAGTGCATTCTCTTTAGAAGTTCTGCTTTAACAATATTTGCATCAAACACATTTTTTAATTTTTCGTTTGAAAACTAACATTATGTGAATACTTCACCGTACAAAATGTTAAGGCCTCAAATTGGCCTGAATCAAATTTTCAATTGGGGAAAAAAGTTAGCTAGTTCCACACAGTCTTACTTAATGTAAACTGTTCAAACAGCTAATTCTTTCCTAATGTGGGGTTTATAGTTTTGTAACTTCTAATTTTGCTTGATGATTAGGCTCTCTGTGGCATATAATCTAAAGCCATGACTCTCCAAAGACTAAGCATATGCTTAGCTGTAAGCATGAGAAGTCCCAATTGTAAACTCTTATAGGATCGGGGGCTCTTTTGATATATAAATGATTTCACTGATCTGTTGTGCTAAACTTTGTTTCAGTTTTAAGTCAGTTTATAAATGACATAAATCTGGTATTTTTTCCTCTGTTCTTGGACGATAGAACTGCTAAAATAAAACGGCAATTATGGATAATTTGTATATTACTAGAAGAATAAAATTTAGATGTAGGAAGTCTGTGTAGTTTGTAAAACTACAAATTATGGAGATGTGTGTAATGTTGAAGAATTCAGTTTTACCTTTTGAATAAATACTTTTTTGTTTTCTTTTTAACAGAAAAAAGACGGGACCCACCAAATGGTAAGCTTTTGCATAGGGTTACTTCAATTCTTTTTCTTAACTCCTTCATGTTTAGATATAATCACTGACTTTTGGCTCTCTTTAACGTAACCTAATGGTTGTATTAACGTAACCTAATGGTTGTATTAAACAGTCCTGAAAGGATCAATTCCAGGAAATCAGAATTGTAATGTTTACATGATTACTTACCTGTACAGTAGTTCATGATCACTACCAGTGAAGATGAGGGGCAGCTATTGAATGAGATCAGAACTGAGGTTTGGAATTGTCTACAAGTAAGGCAAACCATAGATTCATATACAAACTGATTCCAAATTGCAGCAATCAAGTTGCAAACAAAAATAAAATCAGAGGGTGGGCCTTTTATCTTAAACAGGAGTGCTTAAGTCTTAATAGGCAGTGATTTTTTTTAACTGTGTAAAATTGACGTTTTCATCTTTCACAAGTATCCACAAGGTTCTGAACTGCAACAATGAAATTGATCCAATTCTTGTCAGTTTTGTGCAGCTGCTTGTAAAACTACCCGTTAATTTAGGAAGACAAAACTGCTATAGTTTACTTTGTAAAGTTTACTGTCTTCTCAGCCCAAAGTGCTATTAGAAACTTGAGAGCATGTGCTCAGCCTGACCTTCCAGAAAACTCTTTGAACCTATTTGTAGCATCTAAGATTACCATAACTGCAAACCCAGCAAAAAATCTACTTTTCTCAGTTCAGTTATTTTATGCACTTGACAGCACATTGTGTACAGTTGATTTCTCTGTCATGCTGGTCGTTTGCACTACCTTGTCTTCATGCTCAGTACTTATGAGACATCACTCTTGGCCCTGCTCTGAGTGGGAGAGCACACATGCACAATTTTCTCAAGGCACTAGAGTTGCTGTTTGAGTTTAAGACCAGAAGAGTGTCTCCTTATCCCAGAATCTCTGCATGGAGCTAGGAAGTAATGGGCAGCCAGAAAAAGTCCCTTTTTTCGCTTCCCAGGCCCCTGTACAGGGTTGAGGAGTAATGGGAGCCTGTGTATATTCAGAAGTCCCTCTTCAGTTTCACACAGCGATGGCAGTAGGGTGACCAGACAGCAAATGTGAAAAATCGGGACGGGGGTGGGGTAAGAGGAGCTTATATAAGAGAGAGACCCAAAAATCGGGACCCCTGGTCACCCTAGATGGCAGTGAGGAGAAATGGGGGCTGGATGGCTTGCCCCTTCACTCCCAAATATTTTTCAAGGGTTTGGGGAGCATCTAGCACTAAATGGGGTATGCATAACAACCCTAGACTGCTCCATGGGGTCTGGGGAGAAACCTTGAACAGTCAGGTCAGGAAAGATGCTTTTCTTTTTCACTTCTTCTGCTACCATGGACTGGGAGAGAAGGGAGGCAGTGGGTGGTGTGTGGGGATGGAATCCTCCATAGATATGGAGAAAGCAGTCAGGCATTAGACTGCAGGGAGAAAGGAGGCATGCTATTTCTACCAGAAAGACTTGAAGACAGAAGTGGGGTAGCCTTCAGCCTCTCCAGGGGATTTGAGGAAACAAGCAGTTGCATAAGGGGTGGATCTTTCTGTCAGATGGTAGGAGGAGGCACAAGTATGTGCACAGGTGGAGGTGAGGGAGGGGATTACCCTCCCCCTCCTCCCCCCCGATATCGAGCACACTGGGAGCTGAATGGGATTGAAGCTGGAAAGCAGTGATTCATGGGAAATGATTTTCCAAGAATGTCGTGCAGGAGGGAAGCAGTGGAACTCCTCTGCAAGTCCTGGGGAGGAGTTTGGAACCTGGTTGGTCTCATGCCAATGCTGCTGCTGAAGAGGCTGCCACATAGGAGGCCCCCAGGTCTGGAGAAGAGCTTGAGAAGGAATGGGCCGAGCATATTTGATGTCTTAGGCCTGCCCAGTCTTCCGCTTCCCTGTTGATGTTGATGTTTACATGTCTTCAGCAGGGAACTGTCCCTCATTCTTCTTTTTAAAAGAAGAAAAGATTTTAAACTGTAACACTTATTGAAAGGTTTTGCTATCAGAATTCTTTAAAGTAGCTGGTAGCAGAAAAATCAGACAATATTAATTTCATTCCAAAAAAGTTTTTTCTGCAAAATTTGTTGGTTTAAGCCCCTCATTAATTTCACAGCTGTCCTTGCATTTTGTGGAGAGCTCACAAAGACCAAATCAAAAAGACCTTTGGACACTCAAGGAGACTTAACCCTTTGCTACATATAAATGTTCTAGAGCTTTTTGATTAGCCGGTGTAGCTTTCCTCCCTATGATCCAGGGCCGAGCTATGACAGATAATACTGCAGCAATGTTCTACATGAACAAGCAAGGGCTTGATTGACCTCCCTCTCTGTCAGGAATTGGTGCATTCGGCCATCACATCACCTCATCTGCTAGGTGCCAGAATTAGACACCCTAGCAGATCACTAAGCAGATAGTTCTCATGAGATCGCAAATGTTCAGTCGAGGATTCCAACCTGCAGAACACTTCCACCAGTGAGATCTAGTAGTGGACTTGTTTGCCTCAGAGGCAAAGTGTCAATTTCTGTTCCAGGGAAGGTCTGAACCCTGGATCACAATCAGTTGCTTTCCTTATCCCAGGAGACTTGAGGGTAATGTATGCCTACCCACCAATTCCTCTAACATGAAGGGTCTTGAGAAAGCTTAAGAAACCTCTCGTGGTAATAAATCCCGGAAGCAGCAATTTGGCCCAGGAAACTTTGGTAGGCAGATCTGATGACAGTCAATTCAGCCATCACTAATGCTACCGCTAATTCCACTTTCCCAGAACAATGAAATACCCCAATGACCGCAGCTTCCTGATAGTCTAAACCAGATGCTAGACGCATGTTCTATGTCACCACATGGAATGCGTTAACACTGAACAGCATTGGGTACAGGACAGTTTGTCAAAGAACTCACCCATTACAAAATCATCATTGTCACAGAGGCTCATTTGCCATAAAGCAATCAAGTTACTGTTGAAGAAGCAAAATTCCTCCACTACTGAACTCAGGGTGTGATATTAGTGCAAAAGTAGAAGCATGGGAACAAAAAGGCATTTTCTGGCCCATTGTAAAACATGACCATGAGATCTACAGCAAACCCCTGGCTGATGAAGCAGAGGATGGCCTAAGTACAACAATCTACATCTTGCATACAGAACCATCAGCTCCCTGGCTGGCAGCCGTAAAAGCCTTCTAACATCATTATTATGAAACCAGATTGCTGTCCCTGCTCATCAGTGGACGAAGTTCTGGACAGATGGAAAATACATTATGAAAGCATGTTGAACCACAGAGCTGCTGATGACTGTCCAGAGCTGTGTGACCTGGCAAACCACACAGCTTCGGATGCTCAAGTGACAGAGGATCAGTGTTAGTCCCTGGAATTACAAAAGGGCATCCAAAAATTGCAGAACAGACTTGTAGCGGGACTTGATGGTATTCCACTCGAGCTGATCAAAGGTGCCTTGGAACCAGTGGGCATTGGCCTGCATCAACTATTGTTAAGTGTGGACATCAGAGTAGCAGCAAAATGGAAAGATGGCATCACAGTGTCCCTGAACAAGGGCAAGCATCTCGCACATTGTGGTGCACCTACAGGCCAATAGCATTAATGGTCCCTGGAAAGGGGTTCATTCACATTCTGCTTGGTAGGATGCAGGTGCTCCTTAATAGGTATTGTTTGTGTACAGCAATCAGGTTTCACTGTTGGATGGTCAATGATGGATGCTGTTCTTACCCTCCAGCTTCTGGTTGAGCTGCATCAAGAATTTAACCACCTGCTTCTCCTGGCATCTGTCAAAATTAAAATGGCTTTTCATTCCATCAGCAGGTCAGCACTTTGGATCATACTGATAATTGGCATTCCAGATATTCTGGGAAAGCTAGTGCAAAACCTTCACACCAGTACCGGTGCAAGAGTATGCATTGGTCCTCAGCTTTCACCACTTTTCTGTACAAAATCAGGTGTGTGGCATGGGTGCATTCTCACCCCGCCACTATTCTGTTGAGGTGCTGACTGGATATTGGAACTTGCTGATTCATACATCAGAATCAGTTTGGTCAAGAAGCATTCACCAACCAAGATTACATTGACGACACTGCCTTGCTTGTGGAAGAGACTGAGACCTTGGAGGGTAGATGCTGTCCATACTATGGGATTAAATGTTCTATGGCAGAAGACCAAGGTACAGAACCTTGGAGTTGGGCCACCAGAGCCCTCAGAGCAGGGGTGCTTGAGTACTGTGGAGAGCACTAACTAGTTCATCTACCAAGGCTGCAAGTAGAATTCAAATAGTTGCAGCAAACCAGATGTTCTTCAACGAATAGGGCTTGCTGCTTCTTGCGTGAAGTCCATGTCTCATTTATGGATGTAAATACGTTTGAGCTGAGACAAGGATCTATCAAACCTGCGTGCTGCCTGTATTGTTATGCAGAAACGTGGACCCTCTTACAGGCAGACTTGGATCAGTTAGAGGCATTCCATACACGCTGTGAGCGCAAAATCCTGAGCGTAGAGTGGTTTGACTTCTTGTGAAACTTCATGATCTCGCTCATTCTATTCAGAAGTCATTTTGCATGCTCTTCAGCTGAAGGAACATAAATCCACACCATGTAGAGGTCAAGCATAGGAGTTTTACATACTGCGCTGATGGAGTGTCACCTTGCTTATTAGGCTCAGAGACACTGTCAATCAATTGATTACAGTAGAATATATGGCTTTTCCATGGGCGGGGGGAAAGTGACTGGGTAGGCAGTTCCACACCCCCCGGGATAGGTCTAGCAGCAAGACAAGATAACAGTCGCCAATGGTTAAAAGGTTACATAATGTCTCTGCCCATGGTCTCAAGTTAGCAAGTTAACATTTAATTAATACTTTGATAAAATATTAGTATAAATATATATACATGTTGAATTCTGATTTGGGGTCCATAGGAATGAAGCAACTCCTTTGATTGTCCAACAGGTACATTCCTAGGGGTTAAAGCAAAGAAACAGTGAAAGTATATGGCAATAAAGATTGTCTTCCTTGTGTTTTAAGGCAGGCATTGGTCCCTGGGAAAGGGAGTTGGGAGGAGGCCCTATCTTATACTGACATGTTCCATCTTTCATAAACTCAAGGTTGGATGTGTGGGAAGAACTTTTCCCTACAGGAGAAACTAACACAATAGGAACAGGGATTCTTTGTTCAATTTGCAACTCGAATCAGACACAATTATTTAGTTCTCCGCTCCAACACCTGGCAATTTGCTGACTAGTCTTATTTTAGCAAAACAAGATTATCTGTTTACCCCAGCTTTCTCTTAGCTGATCACTGTTTGGTAGGCCTCTGGTCTCTTGACCAAACTCTGGACTTTGGGTCTGGAAAAGAGCTGGCACAATCCATATACCAGGTTGTTATATAAAATGCACATGGATTTTAACCCTTCATCAGCCATCTTGCCAGAATGGACAAAAACACCCTAGCCACTAGTCTCAAACGCTCTATCAGCATACAAAAGGGGGTATGTCCTGACCCCAGCTGTTGCCACCTGCAGGACTACCCTAGAGATTTGTGAATTTGCAGGATTGAAACAGATCTGTGAACTTCACTACATAATGTGACACCATCAACCGTGGTCACTCTGGCTGATGCAGTGGTCTTCAGTACACTATAGGTGTTTGATCACCCAGTTACAAAAAGGCATACTGTATTCTCACTCACAAAGGTAGGTAAGTTCCTGAGGGGCCTACTCTACTCATTTCCTCTAAGCTCCCCTTCCTTCCTGGGAACTCAGTGCACTTTCCTCTCTCCGGGAAGATGGTATTCCTAGTGGCAATTACATCAGTCTGCAGAGTAAGGAAGTGCAGCCACTCATGAGTGGGCCGTCATACACTGTCTTCCATCAAAAACAAAGTTCTCCTTAGGCCTATCCTAAATTTTTACCAAAGATGTTCTGTCTTCCGTCTGAATCAGATGATCCATTTATCTTCAGTCTTCCCTTGGTTGGCATGGGAATAAGGGAAGGATAGACCTCACACCTTGGATATATTTGCGGCCCTCTCCTTTTGCCTTAATGGAACTAAATTATTTGGGGTCTCCCCAAGGCTGTTTGACCTTTATCCATAGGATGTCAAGCAATATCCACCTAGATGCTTTATGTGGGTCGCTAATTGTATTGGGGCATGTTATAAGCTAGCTAAATTAGACCTTCCTTTACACACAGATCTTCACCTATTCTGAGAATGTTCGGGCATCCTCTGCAGCTTCTTTGAGAAATGTACCCACTTCTGATATTTGTAGGGCAACTGCATGGGGATCATTACATGCATTTTTTTAGGCATCTAGGTCAGATGTCCATTTTTATATATATAAACACACACACATAGTGTGAAATCCTGGCCCCGTTAAAGTTAGTGGTCATTGATTTTACTGGGGCCAGGATCTCACCCAAAATGTTTAAAAGTCTCTGAAGTTTTCTGCACATGTAGAGAAGGCTGATTGTAGAGCTATACTTCCAATAAAAAAAATCCTCTGTTTTGGATGACCTTTTTGATATTAAGGATTTAAGATTTCAAACAGAATTGCGGGATTAAAACCAAAGTAGCATTAATGGTTATGTAAAATGCATTAGCCAGTAATTTCCTGGGATTTGTTTTACTCTCATTGGTAATAGCAAAGTCTCTTTATGCAAATTGAAGGAGTTGCCGTGGTTATACTGACATCATGGTAAAATTCTGGATCAGAAAAGAAAGGGATTTGTCAGAGAATTAGGTTTTGAGAGATTCTAAGAACCACGTGGTACAATTTTTATTTCAGCTCTAATACATTACTACAACCAATTAAATTTATTCTAGAGTTGTCTGCACTCTGGGACAGATGACATGCAAAGCTTTAAAATACAGAGAATTCTATAAAATACAAAATACTGAAATGTTTTGTACTACTTTTTCTGGAGTCTCTTCTGAAGATATCACAGATATTAACATCAGTGGATGCTTAGGGCCACTATATTGTCAAGTACTTCCAAATGATGAGCTCTATTTGCCTCTCTCATCTTCATTTGTTGAGCTGTCTACAGCTGATGGGGAAGGTGCATGTGTTATGATGGGGAAAATTTTGTTGGATATAAATATGGCAGTACTAGAAGAAAATGATAGTTCATTCAGAGGTTCCTGTATTCCTCATGGACAACTAAGGTCTAAACCTGGTGGTAAGCATTTTCATCTGGCTAAAAGTTATTCAGTGAATTTTGGAATGGGTATTGTTAATATCAGGGAACCTGACTAACATTTCAAATATTACAGCTGAATAAAGATTAATTATGAAATTATCTAACTCTTTGAATGGACAACCATTTATAGTTATAGCATTTTACATACAGTGTGTGGGCAGAATATATTCAACATACTGAATATTTGAAGATTTAATCTTTCTGTCAGAAAAGGTGAGATATTAAATGTTTTGATCTCAAAAGAAAATGCAATACATTTCCCCCTGCTCCCCCAAGACAATGTTACAAGTTCCATTTGATTTTTGGAATAATTCTTAAGAGTAATATATTAAAACTACTGCTATCATGCAAATGCATACCCATAATCATGAAAACTAAGAGTAAAATCAATAGTTAAATAAGATTTATGTAGTGACTTCATTTTGAAATTCATCTATATAAGGAAGCTTGTAATTGTTAATGCATCATGTAAATATAAATGTAATTTCATTTTGGCTTAAGATTTGGCTGTGAGTCAGTGAGCTTCTTTTAAAATACTGGTTTTTTAAATGTGATCTACAAAATCCTGTCAGCTATAGCAGTATGTCCTCACTGCCCCAGTATCCAAGTACTGAGTATACGATTAGTCTGAATCTTATCTTTTTTCATTTATATTTAGTAAGTCTCTGAAACAATAATACACAAGCTTTCTTTCAAAGGACAAATTTCAGGAGTCAAACAATATTTAACATATTCAAGGCTGTTCAGAGAAAAATCTTTCCCTGCCAAGGAAAGTCCACTAAAAAAACAGGCAACTAAAAAAGGAGACCTATTAGCTAATACTACCAAAAATACATTTGAATAACCTTCTTATCTTAAGGAAAATGTAAGATAATTCCTGAATTCATTAGTATCGGGAATATCTGTATTTGAATGTAGTCAGTTGCCTTCAGAAAATAAATTCTAGTTAAGCTGAAAAAATAGAGCACTCAGTATTATCAAAGTCAGATGTTCAATTTATATTTAATATTACATCCAAAACAACTCTTAGAAGAACATATGCTAAAGTTACAAAGTCAAGTACCCAAAACTTAAGAAATGCCAGAATTAAGGTTTCTTGTACAACTTTAATCAGTCACCTTGTGTGATTGTATTTGCTAGACAGCCAAGGAATATTGAGACTAGTGATCCTAGGTTCAGTTCTAAATTCTGGAGAGGAATATCCTGTAGTGACTACACACCGTTCTGTTTGGCTCTCTTTTCTTCCTCCGGCCTGGTCCCTTCTACCTCCTCCCTGCCAGCTTGTCCAGTCTTCTTTCTATTCCCCCAAACTCTTCCCTCATCCATCTGCATTCCGGTGAGGCTGCTTCTTTCTCTATGGAGTCTGGGAGCCAACAGGAGGGGCATTGAACAGAAGAAAGTCTTGCTCTCATTTCTGGTGTCAGTACCACAACAGCCCTCAGTTGCGTTGAGGTCCAGTTGTTGAAAAAGTCCTGCTCAGCCCTGCAGCTTCAGGATGGAATATGCTCAGCCACTCTGGACATGGCGCATGCGCCGACTGGTCAGCACTAGGAGCAGTGAAGGATGGATTTTGGCTGCCAGCCTCTAACAAACCTCTATACTGAGCATGTGCAAACCGACTTTTCAGTGGCTTATAGCTTGGATAAACTTGGGCAGACTTTCATGGGGACTGTAAAATGCACATCCCTGGTACTATGACAACCCCCTGCCAAACTTCAAACTCCTGCTCCAAAGCATAGAGATGTTAGTGTGTCAATGAAAAGTTGTAGGAATTTAACATGGGTAAGACCAATGTTTTTCCCAAATTTTGTTTTCTGAAATGGCTGAACTGTTTTAGCCAATACTTTCCAAACCCAGGTCTGCCTGAAGCATATGTGGTTTCAGCCCAAAAGATTAAAGTTTTCTAAAGTTATAAGCAAATGAAAATAGGGTCTTATAATGCAAAGTGTTGAGCAGCCTTAACTTTCAGCTTTGCTATCAGCTCCACCTATAATTAATTGAAGGTGGAGAGAAATAATATTGACTTCTAGAAACGCAGACAGGTGTATTTGAAAGATGACTTTTTTTCCTACAGTGAGAGGTATTCTAGAAAAACAAGCTGCAGATTTACCTTAGTTTCCGTACCTTCGTTATTCAGTCTTTATCATATGATGTGTTCAAATTGCCCATGGTTCAAACAAAATTTAAAAATTGAAGCATTTCTAACACTATAAAGGATTTTTAAGGATATCTGATACATTAGGTTATATTCAGTTGACAGTCATTTGATCCACCACTGCCGTACCTTCCTGAGCTTGAGCAGGGACTAGCTAGAATGATCCTTGTGGCTGCCATTTACTTACAATATTAAAGCCCAATCCTGTGAACACTTGTACTGGAATCGAGGAATTGCCTTACTTAATCGGACCTTGAGGCTCATCTAGTCCAGTGTCCTGTCTCCGATAATGGCCAACAGAATTCAGAGGAAGGTGTAAAAACACTGTAGGAGGTAGACGTGGGATAATCTGTCATATTAAGTCTTGTTCTGGTATCTAATAGTTGTAGATTAGCTTGGGCCTTGAAGCATGAGTTTTAATGTCCTTTCCCAAAAATTTTCATGTGGATTGCTGAACTGAAAGAGTAAATGTTTCAGAATCAATGGGACTATCCATGGAAGTAAGCATAAAACTGTCTCATATATGTCTCCTTCCAGTAACCAGATTATTCACCAAACCCTGCTTTTTAAGGCTGCTGCTTCATCTGAATCTATTTTTTCTGCATCTATTTGTTTGGTCAGTTGTGCTACAAGTGTATATTACAAGGAGTAAGTAATTCTGAATAGCTCTAAGAGCTTAATTGGGCAACTCAAAAATAATTTGTGGCACATGAGGTGTGACCACTTCACTAAGTAGAGTGCTTCTGTAGAACTCTAGTTATTGTTTCCTAAAAACCTCTGGCCATGGAGAAATAGATCTGTCTTTATAAAGCCCCTTTAACTTGCACTGATGCATCATCAGTTGAACCACTACATTAATATCCTCCTCTTGATTGACATAGTACAAAAGAATGACTCGCTATCAGCATTGGTTTGTATAGATGTACAGGTATATCCTCAGCTGGTAAATTCTCATAGCGCCATTGACTTCAATAAAGAGATAACAGCTTACACCATCTGAGAATTTCATAGAATATGAGGGTTGGAAGGAACCTCAGGAGGTCATCTAGTCCAACCCCCTGTTCAAAGCAGGACTAATCCCCAGACAGATTTTTTGCCCTAGATCCCTAAATGGCCACCTCAAGGATTGAATTTGCAAACCCTGGATTTAGCAGGCCAATGCTCAAACCACTGAGCTATCCCTTCCCCCACATGTCATGACTCTCCTCTACCTTAGTATCCTCTTTATTATAGTGGAAATATTGATTGGATGAGTCGGAGGACCCAATCCCTACACACCTTACTCATGTCAATAGGACCACTTATGTGAGTAAACTACGTTGGAATTGGCTTTGGGAGAGTTGTTTAATTTTTGGCTGCTCTCAATCAGAAACAGAGTAGCTATCTGGCTATCTACTATCCTTTTTAAAAATTGATTGTCTAGGGTTTAGTGAACATCACAAGCGTCCAGCACAAAAATTTCAATCACGGGCTAACACTCTGGTAGTCTGAGGTTTCTTGTCTCTAGAGATCAGTTGTTTGCCATGATATGGTGATAGTGGTAGTACACTGCTACTGACTATATAGGGTTTAGTGTTCCCTATTTGAAACAGATCTATGTGCAAGCAAATCTTACTGTTATGCTTCAGTGAAAATCATGGAATGAACGAGCTTTCTTACTCTTGATTTGTTTGATTTCTTCTATACAAAAATGACACAAAACAAATGTCCTGTTTGTGAAATTGTTGTGGCAGTACCCCAAATCAGACTAAAGTTCAGTCCTGTATAATGAATAATTTATCTTGAGCCTCTCTACTGATTCGTAATCTACTTACACTGAGAACTCAAGCAAAGTACCACGTTTGGGGAGCAAATGGATGCAATATCTATATGTCAGCAATACAGAATGATCCAGTTGGTAGGTTAAATGTGTAATCCACTTTGGTTAAGTATAGTAGTGAAATCCGTGTCCTCTCTTCATAGGTCCAAGTCTACCAATGGCAACTGTTGATATCAAAAATCCAGAAATTACAACTAACAGATTTTATAATTCACAAGTCAACAATATTTCATATACCAAAGAGATCAAGAAAAAAGGAAAAGTGAAAAAGAAGAAATTGACAAAGGCAGATATTGGAACTCCAAGCAACTTCCAGTAAGGACACTTGTATTACTGTTCATTTCCTGCTTAGAAAAACAGTTCAGCTGCATAAATATGGCTTGTTTAAATGGTTGTTAGCAAATTAGCCCTAAATTTCAAATTGACTGCTTAATCAACAAATCTTCCTCTTAACATTTTGTTAAGCTATATAAAGAGATATGATACCTAACAGTTCTTTTCTAATTTCATTTCTTTTTACACATGAAATATGTTAGATCCTATTTCACATATTATTTTTAAAATTTCACAGTCATACTATTTTAGGTTAATTCTTATCAGTTTCCTGAATTTAACAGGATTTAATTTCAATGCTTTTTAAAGTGCATTATCCACTCGTTAGAGAAGGAGAAGTAATGACAGATAACACCAAGAAGACTGAGGGGTTTAATGCCTGTTGTGTTTGTCTTCCCAAAAAGGTCCATCGTGACCCAGATGCTTAACACAGTATTAACAATAAGGAGGAAAGGAACACAAGCTAGAGTAGGGAAAGAACAGGTTAAAGAATATTTAAATAAGTTAGATGTGTTAGTTTGCAGAGCCTGATGAATTTCACTCTAGGGTACTTAAGGAACTAGCTCAAACTCAGAACCATTAGTGATTTTCTTTGAGAACTCATGGAGGACTGGTGAGAGTCTCAAAGGACTGGAGATGGGCAAACATGGTAGCTATCTTTACAAGGTGGAACAGAGAGGACCTGGGGAATTATAGACCAGTCAGCTTAACTTTGATACTCAGAAAGACATCTGAATAAATTGTTAATCAGCGAGAAGATAATAAGGTAATAGTAACACAACAAGGAGTCTGGTGGCACCTTAAAGACTAACAGATTTATTTGGGCATAAGCTTTCGTGAGTAAAAACCTCACTTCTTCGGATGCATAGCATATGCATAGCATATGCATCCGAAGAAGTGAGGTTTTTACTCACGAAAGCTTATGCCCAAATAAATCTGTTAGTCTTTAAGGTGCCACCAGACTCCTTGTTGTTTTTGTAGATACAGACTAACACGGCTACCCCCTGATACTTGACAAGGTAATAGTAGTATTTGTCAAGAATAAAGCATACCAAACCAACCTAATTTCCTTCTTTGACAGGTTTACTGGCCTAATGTATAGCGGGAAGCAGTAGAGATGATATATTTTGATTTTTAGTAAGGCTTTTGACAGTCCCACATTACATTCTTATAAGCAATTAGGGAAATGGGGTATAGATGAAATTACTATAAGGTGAGTGTACAACTGGCTTAAAAAAAAAAAGTACTCCGTAGTTATCAATGGTTTACTGTCACTCTGGGAGAACATATCTAGTAGAGTCTTGCCAAGATCTGCCCTTGGTCTGGTACTAGTCAATATTTTTGATAATTTTGGATAATGGAGTCGAAAGTATACTTATGAAATTTTCAGATGACACCAAGCTGGGAGGGGTTGCAAGTGCATTGGAATTCAAAATGACCTTGACAAATTGGAGAATTGGTCTGAAATAAACAAGATGAAATTCAGTAGATACAAATGCAAAGCACTACACTAAGGAAGAAAAAAATCAGATACCAAATACAAAATCAGGAATAACTGGCTAGGCAGTACTGCAAAAAAAGAATCTGAGCATTGTAGTGGATCACAAATAGAACATCAGTCAACAGTGGTGATTCTGTTGCACAAAAGGCAAATGTCATTCTGGTATGTATTTAACAAGAACATTGTATGGGAGACTTGGGAGGTAATTGCTCAGTTCTACTCAGCATTTGTGAGGTCTCAGCTTGAATTGTGGCTACCAAACTTAGAGAGAGATGTGGGCAAATTGGAGAGAGTCCAGAGGAGAGTAATACAAATGATAAGTTTAGAAAACAATCTGAGGAAACCTTTTTTTAAAAACAAGAATGTGCAGATTTTAGTCTTGAGAAAAGAAGATTGGAGGATGGGGGGAAGACTTGGGAATAGTCTTCAAATATGTAAAAGATTGTTATGAAGAGGATGATGCTTAATTTGCAGGGAGGAATATTTAGGTTAAATATTAGGGAAAAAATTCTGACTATAAAGATAGTTAAGTACTGGAATAGGTTACAAAGGGATGTTGTGTAGTCCCTGTCATTAGAGATTTTTAAGAAGAGGTTAGACAAACAAAAACCCAGGGGATGTGGGGTGGACTAAGTGACCTCTCGAGGTCTCTTCCAGCCCTGTGTTTCTACGATTATCCACTAGGCTTCATAGTCATATTATAGCAATGGGAATTTAAAGAGCCTGAGTTAGCTACAGAAGGCATCCACTTCAATTCCCTTACTACAAAATCAAGATTTTCTTCAGTGTGGGCTTATGCCCTTGTCCAGCAATCCTGTTTTATTGAACCCTCATCCTCCATCACTAGCATGCTGGGATAGCCTGGTAAACTTTCCCATGGAACTAGTAGCACTACCGTTATAGTAATCTCATGTAATAGTGTTTGGAAAGAATGTGGACTATAGCGAGAGCTCAATAAAGGTGAGGAAAGAGGATAAAATGTATCCTTTTTCCAAATGTGATGCTTAAGTTCTTTGAGGCAGGAATCATTTTATCTGTTTGTACAGTGCCTAGTACAATGGGGTCCTAGTTCGTGACTGAGGCTCCTAGACTGGACCAGAATACAAACAATAAAAGAAGCACTACTGCCAGAAAACCAGACAGTAGGGAAAAGCTGAACTGTGAGACCTAAAAGAAGGAAAAACTCAAGTGACCATCAGGCCTTAGCTGAAATCCCCAGTGTAGACATCTGTGGCCCACTAATGGTGGCGCTCCACCGACGTATATCCCTAGCATAGATAAGCAAAATCATAATAAATGATCAATTGCACTAGTGGAGTTTATCGTTGCTTCAACCAACACTCTGCACTAGTGCAGCCACACCAATGGCTAATCAGATATCTGTCGCGAAGGCAAAATTCCTACTGAAGAAATTCATTTATAATTTTTTTTTTCTATGGTTTTTTACTTTGGTGGGACATGGTCTTATTCTGATGTGTGTGTAATGTGTGTATATATACATACATACATTATAAGCTTCCCAGTAAAAGGACACCTAGTATTGTGGGATAAATGTTTAATATCTGCTTTTGTTACAAACATAGGGAAGTTCTAATACTTGATATTGTCAAGACAGCACAGTAGATGTTGCATAATTTGGTCCAGCATAGATATAAATAAGTACTGGGGTTAAAGTGCTGAACTATTGAGCCTCATAACTAGAGCTGGTTGGGAAAATTCCAGTGAAACATTTTTTCATCAGAATTTGCTGATTCCTCAAAAATGAAACATCATGTCTTGTTACACTAGCCAGAATCTGGTCGGTTTCATCACTATTTGATGGTGGGCAGCACTGAAGTGATAAGAATCATGTCCATTTCAGTCAACACCTGCAAAGGCTTTCAGGGTTCCTGGTTCTACTTCAACCTGCCAGGGATTTCAGGGAATATATTTTGTTTTAGAAATGCCACATTTTTATCAGGCCAGAAAATACTTCCTGAAACTCAAATTTCACAAACCTAAAATTTGGCTTCTCTGCCAGCTCTAAGCATAATTCATGTTACATATATCTTGTATAAATCAAAGTTGAACCTGGCTAACTAAAGATGTCATTTGAAACCAATTTAGTTAGTGTGCACCCATGAGTTAACTGAATGGGTTTAAAAAAAAAAAAAAAACCTCTTCATTACACTATTGCAACTTTCTTGTGTAGACAAGGCCTTACCTTACACACAATCATAAAACTTGCATGCAAAATATTTTAGCATTTTCATAAAAAATAATTTTTGTTTATTGGAAAGAGTAATGTGGCATTTTCCAAAATAAATTTGGTCAATACATAAAGGTAATCTGTGTGATATTTCTCCATGCTTGTTTTTCCAAAGATTTTTTTAAAACTGTTTTTAATACCACTGGGAATAACCATGAATATGTAAGAAACAAATGAACATATACATGTTTTTAATTTAGTGCCAGTCATGATCTTCTGTCCATCAGCTGTAAGTCTTTTGAGGAGCAGTGTGAAATATGCAACTAGCTTAAATGTTTAATTTCTCTGATAATTTCAGCTGACTTTATACAATAAGTATTAGGAATAAACTGTATATATAATTATATTTCATATTGATATGAGACAGTAGGTTTATGTAAATACTTGTAAAATGATTAAGTTAGAGATAGCTCATGTCACTTCATATGAATGTTTAGAATAATAGCATGATTAATAAGGGGTTTTTTAGAATAGACTTTTGTTCATTTTGCCTGTCTTATCTAAAAGACTTCTAATTATGCTGCGTAAAAATGGTCTGTTACAAATTCGATTAAGACCAAAAAGTATCATTCTTGTAAGGGAATATTTGTATTAGAGTAGCACCTAGAAGCCCTAACCAAGATTGGGACCCCAGTGCGCTAGGCACATATGAAGGCAGTCTTGATTAACTTAATCTGAAGTATGCTGTTTGTCAGCTGGATATCCCCCCTGATGTATTTTTGTGACTATCATGACTTACTCAGCTTGTGCAGAATCTCAGCTTGATTTTTAAAAAGGTGTTTTTAAGCCCTTGTTTTTGTCGGAAGATGTTCCAAATATGAAATGCTTGTAAACTAATGTAGTGCTGCCTTCCTGATTCTGCAGGCAGCCTGAAACAATGGCTCGGAGAGGTGTGAACTCTTGTCTTCTATTAATCTCATGGGAATGTCAAATAAAATGCTGGCACATAAATGTCAACACTAACTATTTTAGTGGATGGAAGGGTGTGGGAGACTGAGAACTGGGCTGATGAGAACTGGGAATTGCTTAGGGAAGGAAATGCAGCGTAGAACTAAGAGAAGGAAAAGGAGAGAAATGGAGAAAGGAGCAGTAGGTGAGGAAAAGGAGCAGAGCAAAAATGGTGGTGGCCCAAAGGAGGGCCAGTATACTTTCCCACTGTGTGGTATTGAATGTGACAATAAATAACTTAAATGATACTAGCCAGAAGTGTAGTTACTGTATAAAAGCCAAAAGCTATCCTTGATTTTTGTGCAAGCCTCCAGTTAATGTCAATGTATTATTCTGGGGTATGGAGTCCTAAATTTATGCCACACTCCATAACCAAAAGTAGTGGAATTCGATCCTCTCCACCAAATGAGTGTGACTCATGTTCCGGATGAACAAGACAACAGGAGAGAGAGAGACTATTTTATAGTGCATAATACAAATGGAGAGCTGAAGCACTGAGAGGTGTTAATTGTTGACTTACCCAGTGTCTCACAAAAAGACTGTGGCATAACCTGGTATTGAACCCAGAACTCCTGGAATTCTAGTCCAGTGTTCTAACCACAAGACTGTCATTTCTCTGACATGGATTAAATGGATTTCTTTAATTTTGCTTTTTTAGACACATTGGACACGTCGGTTGGGATCCAAACACAGGTTTTGATGTAAGTAACTTCAGTATTGTACTTAACATATCAGATGGTTAAAGGCATGTTTTTGACTAAGGTGTCCAAGAATGGTATCAAAAACTAAAAGTTCCATTGCAAACCATGCAAAGCATGGCTACTGTGATGCTACAGAATGATGCACTCTGGAAAAATTATATGTGGAGGGAAAACACTAAAAGGATTTGGGGTGGGGGGATAGTTGTAGAAGACTAGCTAATCCTTAAATTTTGTGCTTAATATTTTCTTTCCACACCAAGAAAAGTCTGTTCTTATTAAGGAATTCAGCACAGAAATCTGTGCTTGAGTCTCATTTTTTGTTTAGCTGTTCCTCTTAGCTAGATGGGATTTTTTTAACCAAAAAAAATGGTTTATAAGTAAAATAAGAATCTTTCTTCTATTTGTTTACTTCAGGCGAGAAAAAACAGTATCCATAAATAAATTATAGTACTAAGTGTCTGATTTGCAGGTGAACAACTTGGACCCGGAACTGAAAAAACTATTTGATCTGTGTGGAATTTCAGAGGCTCAATTAAAAGACAAAGAAACATCGAAGGTGATATATGATTTCATTGAAAAAACAGGAGGAGTAGAAGCTGTTAAAAATGAGCTGCGTAGGCAAGGTAAATCTTCAGCAACTATTGCATCAGACTGAGCTATTTGATTTACAGATTAAAAAATGTTACTCATGTTAAGCAGTTTCTGGAAGTCTTCTCATGCCTTTACATTGGAATAGAAATTGGATATTGAGTTTGAGATTTCTGTGCATTATAGCATACTACATAATTGTCCCAGTGTCACCCATGTGTATAGTTCTAAAATATTTTTCTTTATGATCAAAATGTTTTGCATGTCATAAGTAATTTTTACTTTCACTGACTGCAAAGCTATGCAATATTTCCCATTTGAATTTTTAAAGTAGTTTCCATTGCATATTTTATTTTTGATCTTGCAAAATCATAAATATTTAAAGATAGAATTCAAGAAATCCATTGCTGCTGTCAGTTCAAGGTAAAGAACTTAAGCTTATTAGTACAGTAGGTAATGAACCTTCTAATATACAGAGGCCTGCAGATTGTTCTCCTTTTAACTCAGGTAGCAGAACTATTGCTTGGTAATCAAAGAGTCTCTGAGTTAAGTTTCTACTGGAACTTTATTCATAAATGAGCCATTTCCAGCATAATACTACTTAATGTATTTAAGAATGGCCATACTGGGTCAGACTAAAGGTCCATCTAGCCCAGTCTCCTGTCTTCTGACAGTGATCAATGCCAGGTGCCCCAGAGGGAATGAACAGAACATTCCCTGTGTGACAAACAGAGGCTAGGGACACCATCCTTGCCCATTCTGGCTAATAGCCCTTGATGGACCTATCCTTCATGAACTTATCTAGTTCTTTTTTGAATCCTGTTATAGTCTTGGCCTTCACAACGTCCTCTGGCAAGGAGTTCCACAGGTTGACTGTGCATTGTGTGAAAAAATACTTCCTTTTGTTTGTTTTAAACCTGGTGCCTATTAATTTCATTTGGTGACCCATAGTTCTTGTATTATGAGAAGAAGTAAATAACACTTCCTTATTTACTTTCTCCACGCCAGTCATGATTTTATAGACCTCTATCATATTCCCCCCCCTCCCCCAGTCATCTCTTTTCCAAACTGAAAAGTCAGTCTTATTAATCTCTCCCCATACAGAAGCCATTCCATACCCCTAATAATTTTTGTTCCCCTCTTCTGAACCTTTTCCATCTCCAATATATCTATTTTGAGATGGGGTGACCACATCTGCATTCAGTATTCAAGATGTGGGCGTACCATGGATTTATATAGAGGCAATATGATATTTTCTGTCTGTCTTATCTATCCCTTTCTTAATGATTCCCAACATTCTATTAGCTTTTTTGACTGCCACTGCACATTGAGTGGATGTTTTCAGATAACTGTGCACAATGATGCCAAGAGCTCCTTCTTGAGTGGTAACAGCTAATTTAGACCCCATCATTTTATATAGATAGTTGGGATTATGTTTTCCAATGTGCATTACTTTGCATTTATCAACCTTGAATTTCATCTGCCATTTTGTTGCCCAGTCACTCAGTTTTATGACACCCTTTTGTAGTTCTTCGCAGTCTGCTTTGGACTTAACTATCATGAGTAGTTTTGTATCCTCTGCACATTTTGCCACCTTACTGTTTACCCCCTTTTCCAGATCATTTATGAATATGTTGAATACTACAGGCCCCAGGGGGACACACCACTGTTTGCCTCTCTCCATTCAAATATTTGTTGCCATCATATTTATCTGCTGTTTTTCATAACATATTAATGTAACTATAGTGGTGGGAGGGTGTAATATGACATGTCATTCTGCTAAAAATACATTGATATTATCAAAATTCAAAGTAATTCCCTGATTATTTTTCAAGGCGTACCGATATTAATGCTGTTGGAATTGTAGCAGTTTCAGGCTGCTTGGTAAATTGCTACATTTATTCTCTAGGTCCCCCACGTTGGAGTGGTATGTATTGAGCTGTCATTTAAGCCTATATCACTAAAAAATGTTATGTTGTGATTGCGTGACCCTTACTTAATGGATCAGAAGTGTTAGGCCAAAAACTCATTTATTAACAATAAAATACACAGTAATTGTGACACTAAAAAAATCTAGTCAAAAACTACCTTTCTGTGTTGGTTTACCATTGAAATTTGGCTTGGATTAGGACTTTTTATATTAAAATATTGGATTTGCAAATTTCCAATTATATTTCTCTCCTTTAAAAGTTTGAGTCTCCTTTAATCTTAAAATATGTATAAAGTACCGAATTTTGAAACTGCCTGACCATGTTAGTCTTTGAGTTGTTTCTTTACTTGTCCTTGGTGTTTTACAGATAGCGTACAATGCTAGCTTTTACAACGTGTACATTAACTTTAAAGTTCCACCACTTTGCATGGGTGTAGTTAAACAAAAAGCTGCTGCCTCATGTTAGCATGCATGACAAATAAGATGGGGGCTTCCTTTGTGTTAGAAGTAGCTCAATAGTTCTTAAAGGTCTTAACTTTGTCAGCTAGAATGTTTTTATCTATAACTATTCTACATCATATACAAGATAATGTTTAATCTTGACTGCAGTTTGAAGTGCTTTCTGATTTTTCACTGAAAAACCACCTCTCCTCCTCCCCCCCCGAATTTTTCATTTTCTGTGTTTTATTGCAAGATTCTCTGTGCTTATGGATGGCATTAGGCCTGACAGGATGCTGGGTAGAGGTTTGAGTCCATTCTGCTGCTAGCTGATTTTGAAATAGGAGTCATTTGTCTTGGGTTTCTTTCCCCTAACTCTTGCAGAATTGATGGGGGGGCTTTAGCAAGGGGGTTTTCATTAGAAGGTTTTAAGAAACTTTGAACATAACTATTTGCAAAAATAGAGTAATTTGGTTCAGTTATATCAATCTTGATAAAACCTATCTTTTGCTTGGAATGTTTCACTTACTTTTTTTCTCATAAACCTCTGATATACTCTGTCATTCTGTTTTCTGGTGTGAGGTTACTCTCGCTCTTTGAGTTGTACAGTTTTGAAAATCCATAAGGCATTCAGCCATTCCCTTGGTGGTATGTAACATTTGTTCAACAAATTGCTTTCTTTGCATGCAAGTGAGCCTCATAGAACCTCGGACTCTTATTTCCAGTCATCAGGTTGGTGGTTTCACTATACTGTCTGGGATATGGCATGTTTTTCCCCTCTAGATATGAATCTAATGCATGTGGTAGATAAGTTTTCTCTGTAAATCAGAGAGATTTTAACACCACTCTGTCAAGGAAAGTGGACTGCAATAAATTACGGAGGCAGCACAAATTCTGAAGCATGGCAAAGTTGTGTATTTTTCTAGTAATCCAGAAAAATATACGTAGCTATTACTGAAGATGTTGCATATGGTGACAGTGACATCTAGCGGCCAAAGGGGAAAATTCCCCCAATACAGCCCATACTCATGATACCATGGGTGTTGGCAGCATTGATTTCTGATGCAATAGATCTATGAAACTGAGGTGTGGGCAGGGAGTAGAATATCTTCCTTTCCTCCTTTTTGGAAGGAAGGAGGAGGTAATAGCAAGGAGAGATCCTCCCTCCTTTAGAGGAGAGGAAGTGAATGTTGAACTCTGTTGGCACACACCTTTTCTTGTCAATGCTATTCCTGCTTCACGTACAGGAGGAATGGTTGGGAGCCCCTGAATCTTCCCAGTGAGATTCAAGGGCTCCCAGCCAATCTTCCCTGTGCCTCCTGCAGTTCCTGCTTCAAATTCCTCTTCCTGGTGATTTGACTATAATCAAACCTCATTCTTCAGGGCATCAGCCAGTCACACACAGGGGTCAGGAAGCTCCATCCCCACCCCCTGTGCATAATTGGCCAGATGTGTTCTGGTAGTTTTTCCTTTGGAGCATTGGGAATTGGCCACATCTGAACTCTGGACACGAGATGGGATGGACCAGTGCTCTGAGGAGGTACAGATAATGATCTTTCTTAGATGCCTGTCTGGTGTGTCTTGCTCACATGTTCAGAGAGAAATGATCAGCAGATATGGGGTCTGGAAGGAATTTCCCACAGCTCATATTGGCAGGGACACTAGGGTTTTTTCTAGGGCTGTCAATTAATCGCAGTTAACTCACGCGATTAACACAAAGAAAATTAATTGTGATTTAAAAAAATGAATCGCAATTAATTGCACTGTTAAATAATAGAATACCAATTGAAATGTTTTAAATATTTTGGATGTTTTTCTACATTCTCAAATAAATATATCGATTTCAGTTACAACACAGAATACACAGTGTACACTGCTCACTTTATATTATTTTTTATTACTAATATTTGCACTATAAAAATGATAAACAAAAGAAACAGTATTTTTGCAATTCACCTCATACAAGTACTGTAGTGCAATCTTTTTGTTGTGAAAGTGCAACTTACAAATGTGGGGTTTTTTTTGTTTGTTTGTTTTTGTATTTTTGTTTTTGCATAATTGCACTCAGAAACAAAACAATGGAAAACTTTAGAGCCTACAAGTCCACTCGATCCTACTGCTTGTTCAGTCAGACAAACAAGTTTGTTTATATTTGCTGGAGATAATGCTGCCCGCTTCTTATTTACAATGTCACCTGAAAGTCAGACATTCGCAGTGCACTGTTGTATCTGGAGTCGCAAGATATTTATGTGCCAGATGTGCTAAAGATTCGTATTCCTCTTCATGCTTTGGTCATCATTCCAGAAGACATGCTTCCATGTTGATGATGCTCGTTAAAAAATTGATGCATTAATTAAATTTGTGACTGAACTCACATGGAGAATAGTATGTCTCCTGTTCTGTTTTACCTGCATTCTGCCATAAATTTCATGTTATAGCAGTCTCGGATGATGACCCAGCACATGCTGTTCTAAGAACACTTTCACTGCAGATTTTACAAAAGGCAAAGAAGGTACCAATGTGGGATTTCTAAAAATAGCTTCAGCACTTGACCCAAGGTTTAAGAATCTGAAGTGCCATCCAAAATCTGATAGGGTTGAGGTGTGGAGCATGCTTTCAGAAGTATTAAAAGAGCAACACACTGATGCGGAAACGACAGAACTTGAACCACCAAAAAAGAAAATAAACCTTCTGCTGGTGGCATCTGACTCAGATGATGAAAATGAACATGCGTCAGTCCGCTCTACTTTGGATTGTTATCGAGCAAAATCTGTCGTCATCATGGATGCATGTCCTCTGGAATGGTGGTTGAAGCATCAAGGGACATATGAATCTTTAGCGCATCTGGCACGTAAATATCTTGTGATACCAACTGCAACAGTGCAATGCGAATGTCGCACTTTCAGGTGACGTAAATAAGAAGCAAGCAGCATGATCTTCTGAAAATATAAACAAACTTGTTTGAGCAATTGGCTAAACAAGAAGTAGGACTGAGTGGACTTGTAGGTGCTAAAGTTTTACATTGTTTTGTTTTGGAATGCAGTTATTTTTGTACATAATTCTACATTTGTAAGTTCAACTTTCATGATAAAAGAGATTGCACTATAGTACTTGTAATGGGAGAATTGAAATACTATTTCTTTTGTTTTTTACAGTGCAAATATTTGTAATGAAAAATATAAAATGAGCAGTGTACACTTTGTATTCTGTGTTGTAATTGAAATTAATATGTTTGAAAATGTAGAAAACATCCAAAAATATTTAAATAAATATTTTATTATTAACAGTGCAATTAATTGTGATTACTTTTTTTAATCGCTTGACAGCCCTAATTTTTGCACCTTTCCTTGTAGCATAGATCGCTGGTAGGTTTGTGTGGGCTTCTCACCTATTCAGTTTCCTGACATTGCAGGTACTGCAAGCATTGGTAGCACCTCGGTCTCTCCTGTTCTTTCCCTGTGGCATATAACAGCTTGCTCTTTTGAGGACTGAAATGCTTTACTATAACTCAAGTTATTGACTTAGGTATAGGGGCAGCTGGATGAAATTTAATGGGCTGTGATGTACAGACTAAATTAGTTAATAATGGCCCTTCTGGTCATAAACTTATTATGAACTCCCCCCTTCTTGTGAGGCAGGGAGGGAGCTCTAGCTCTGCATTTCGCAGGACAGAGGAGCTGAGCTTACACCTTCAACTCCTCCTCTTGTACTTCCCCCTTCCAGAGCCCAGGACTTCACATAACTTCTTCCAAAGCATAACAAATGAAAAGAATGCACATTCTTCTCAAACAACCTAAAGACCATCCATCTAGCTAAGTATTTAAAGTACACAAACTATAATATCATACGAGCCATTAGAAGAAGCCCAGTTGAAAGTAAAGTGATACTATGCTATTGAAGATAACTATTGTTCAAATAAACTCATTTCAATATAAAATTCAGTTAAGCTAAAAAGTTATCAAAAATGTATTCAGGCGGACATCTAAAAAGTCGTTTCCTTCTGTCATTCTTTCACATAAGGATATTGTTATAAAGAATAAATTTGTCATCTGAGCAAGATGAAAGGCAGTTCAAAAAAAAAATCCGCATCTACAAGTTAATTATAACTTCAGATTCACTTTGAGTGATGACACTCAAACTGTAAGAGTTGAAACGTCACATGGGCAATAGAGCATTTTTTCTATCAGATAAATGGAGAAGCATCAAAATTAATTTTTCCACAGTTATATGTGTCTGTCCATTCAGGACTAATGTTCATCTGTTCAAGCACTTCTGGAGAGCTCAGGACACACAATCACAGAAAAATAAGATCTTTCCAATGTGAAACTCTATACTAAAACTTGTCTCAGAAAAAGCCTGAGTACAAAGATGGGTTATTGAATAACATAAAATATGCTGAACTATCAAAATGCACATATGCTGTCTCTAGGACAGAGTATTTTCAAATATGGAAATTAGAAGCACTGAAATACTTAATTAGACAAAACCATAGACTAACTGGCATATTATCCAATTTTGTGCACATAATCTGTGGGGTAGAGGGCAGGTTCTAATAGACACTAGTTTGGGAGGTATATTACATGCCATATTAAAAATAAATGTTGAACAAGAAACATTGCCTATAACTTGAGATGCTGTATGTGCAGTACTGTTTAATCCTAACAGGTTTGGTTTAATGTGCATTGCTGAGAGTAAATTCTTAAGATTGCAATTGTTTGCTATTGGCCTGCACAATAGCATAACTGTACGTGCAATATTGTGTGCCATCTTGTCTTAGCAAGAAAGTAATTATGGTCGCTCATGTTAGTATTATCAGAAAAGGGTTACAGAATTACTAACAAGGCATGCTTTTAAAAATACACATTTCCCTAATTTGAAAAAATATACTATTCTCTCCATATTTAGGGTAATTACTAGGTTTCCATTTAATGAGTATTTTCGACCTGCTCATCCTTAACTTAGCAAAGACTAAATAGTCTTGAAATCTTACCTGTGTATCTGAGGTGAATGTCTTGGAAAGCTTAATGTTAACTTCCTAAAATATTTCCCTATACAAAAAGGATTATGGATATTCAGGGAAATTCATACCCAATGATAACACAAGCCACTCATCGACCCAGTTTATGGTTTATAGCTTATTTGTTTTTTTTACAAACATAGTGCAGTGCTGATAGCTGGTATTATCACTTCTTTTCTTGTAAAATACACGAGAAAGATGACACATGGACAATATTTTTCAGCGTACCAAGATCAGGACTAGTAAAATTTGTATAGGCACAGAGATCCTTGTAAAAGACATGGCACAGGTGTTTTGGCACTGTTACATTTTACTCCTTCCTATGCATCTCAGCTGGAATGACTTGGTACAAGAATTTTGTGTAGTATATAATTAGGCACTATCTTATGTGTTTTGTTTCAGCTCCACCACCGCCACCACCATCCAGAGGAGGACCCCCTCCACCACCACCACCACCTCCACATAGCTCAGGTCCTCCTCCTCCTCCTGCAAGGGGAAGAGGAGCCCCACCACCTCCTCCTTCAAGAGCTCCCACAGCAGCGCCTCCACCCCCACCTCCATCTAGACCAGGTGCAGCAATGCCCCCTCCTCCTCCAAACAGGATGTATCCTCCTCCACCTCCAGTGCACTCATCATCTGCACCGTCTGGCCCACCTCCACCGCCTCCACCACCAGCAAGTGGATCATGTGTACCTCCGCCGCCTCCTCCACCACCTCCCCCTCCTGGTCCTCCTCCACCACCTGGCTTCACTTCAGAGGTTGATAACCAATTTCCAGCTCCTGCAGGAAACAAAGCAGCACTCTTAGATCAAATCAGAGAAGGGGCCCAGTTAAAGAAAGTAGAACAGAACAGTCGACCTGTATCCAGCTCAGGAAGAGATGCGCTCTTAGACCAGATACGACAGGGTATACAGCTGAAGTCAGTAAGTATCTACTGTTTGTCGTCTTCTACATTTCCAAAACTAATTTAGAGCAATAGTCAATGGGTTGGTTTTTTTATTATTATTATTATTATTATTATTTGGTGGGGGTTGTGGGGAATTGGCATGTTGTATATTTGTTTTTGGGTTTTTTTGATAAATCCTTGGGCCACCTTTCTTTAATGTTATGGCTTGGCTGTTGCTACACCATAATTAAAATTGATTCTCCATTTCTAATATTTATGACTTTTGGCCCACCTCTGAAATCCTTAAAGGAGATTTTGGCTACAAAACTCTGGTGTGATCTATGATTGTGTCCATCAGAGAATTTTTCCATTATTTTTTCGGCAAATCAAATCTTTTTTCAGTGACATTTTAAATAATAATCATTGAATAATTCTTCTAGATTTTAGTTTTAAAACAGAAATTAAAATTTAATTTATTGGAATTATCTAGTATAGATTTAATGTGCAGTCCCATACCTCTGACGTTGCAATCAAATTACATTTTTTATTAAATGTTGGTTTAGTAATGTCAGCATGGCTCATGAGGTTATGGTGACCTTTACCAGGAGCATCCATGCTTTAATAAAGTTTTCTGAAGAACTGTAGAGGATGAGTTCCATGGGAGACAACACCCGGATTTCTCCTTATGCTCCACTTCTCGTCACTGTTTCCCATCCTCATAGCTCTGCTCCAACTTTCAACTCCTCTCCTAATGCATGTATGTAAACACCCTTCGTTCTGGTCACTTTTCTCAATCTGTAGCTCCAACAGTCCCTCTTCCAGTGCAGCAGGCATACTCATTCTTGTCAGATCCCTTCTCAAACCGCTCTGCACCATCTCTCATCTTGCTGTCAGTCTTTTAAAGAAACAAACAAACAAACAAACAAAACCACCTGAATTTGTAACATTTGTTGATAGTGCAGTACTCACATAATATTTGTTTCTTTCTTTACCCCGGATCCTTGCCTGGTCTGCTTCTAGGTTTTTCTGAGCATGTTCTAAGCATTTTGGGACAGACCAGGTCTTTCTGTAAAGCACCATGCAAAAGTATGGAGAACTATAAATAATAATAGACTTGTTAATACATGGGTGCAGTACCCAATTTTATAAATCCCTACTAGGGAGATGCAGGATTTATCTATGTAGGCTAGGACATAGTCAACAAACTTTGGCAAAAAAATTTCCTACGTTTTCTGTTATCTCGAACATAGAGCATTATGCAACTGAACAAGGCTTGCTATTCAGATACATTACGGAACTTTCCCTCAGCTGTGGAGGTCTCTTCCTGATAATAAGACTTGCCGAGTTTAGTTGTATGTATTTAATCATCACTGTGTCAATCACAGTATTGACTAACTGGAACTATGTTGTCATGCAAAAAACAGTGGGAGAACTTGTATTTAGAAAACATGGAGTTTCCGAGCTTTCTTTTTTCTTAGTTTTCTTAGCTCTAGCTATATCTGAGCTTGTACAACAAATTTCTAATCTCCCTCCATAATTGAAAATGTTTTCAATTTTCTAAAAGAGGATTTGCCTGGAAATATAAAGGTTCTCCATTTAATTATATCATAGCATTGTATTCGTCTTTCAAGGTATCTGATGGCCAAGAGCCTGTGCCACCCACAGCTGCACCCACCTCAGGAATTGTGGGTGCATTAATGGAGGTTATGCAGAAAAGGAGCAAAGCCATTCATTCTTCAGGTAGGTTTGTGGGAACTTTTGCTTTGGTTTGTCAAAGTGTAGGTGTTAATATACTGTGGACCATGAAATGTTAATGACATTTGTTTTATTCCTGATGGCTATACTGAATTCTAGATGTATAGTGAAACAGAATATACCAGACCTAGCCACTGGCCCATCTGCAGTAATCTAGCATACTTCATCAGGCAATGGCCAGTGTTTTGTACTTTGCACTAATGCTGTATTGAAAATTACCAGTTAAGACTAGCCACCACCTGATGTAAAATCTTAGAATATAGACAGTGATTACTAATTATGTCTGATCTTAAATATAATTATTTTGGCCAGCCCAGTGTTTGGTGCAATACCAGATGAATGAACACTGCATACAGGAGTCCTTCATTCAGAAAAACCTTTAATTGCCAGAGAGTCTGTTTCTAACTGAAGATGAATCTGTTAGAACTGTAACTATGCTCTTTGAATGTCACGTGCTGCCCAACTAACAAGTGACTACCATCACTTGCTCATGTCTGCCTTGTTGCAATTTTTAATGCTTGGGTACATGCAAAAAGTAATGTTTAGGTTGATAGTGAGAAAACTAGCCAAAAACTATCTTGTTAATGCTGTGGTTACAGCTGTTTTGCTGTATCGCTTCATTTTGCCAAATCTTCCCTTGCTGCCTGCAGATACCCTTACTTTGATATCCACAAGTCACTTTGCAGTTTGATTCTGTGTGTGAACATTTTGATTATTTTGGTTCTATCTTTGTGTGGGAACCTTCTAATTTTGATGTCCTCTGCAAACTTGATCACTATTGAATTTACTCCAGAGAAACATCACAAGGACATTAAGCACAATGCTATGCCCTCCTTAGCTGATTTTTTTTTTTTAAACTTCAGTTAATCAAAAAAATAATTCTAGAAATTCTAGCAATTCTGGACTACACGACCACGAGCAGCAAACAATACTATTTGAAGACTGATACATATTTCACGCTTAGGCAGATATAGCTTCACACACAAGTTAGAAGTATTCCATGAACCACAAGTGCTCTGTGGACATGATAGAAATACTTTTGTCTGTTTTTGAAGGGAGAAGAAACCCCTTTGGTAGGAGTTTAAATTTGGAGAGGCAAACATCTAACTTGCTTTTTTCATCTTTGCAAAAGTAGAAAACCGAATTTAGAACATGTTTTTCACCCTGCCTCACTCAAAGAAAAAGCGGGAGGGCAGGAGTATTTGAAAATACATTTTTTACATTTACACCTCTGCCTCGATATAACGCTGTCCTCAGAAGCCAAAAAATCTTACCACGTTATAGGTGAAACCGCGTTATTGAATTTGCTTTGCTCCACCATAGTGCGCAGCCCCGCCCCTCCTCGCCCCCCAGAGCACTGCTTTACCACGTTATATCCGAATTCATGTTATATCGGGTCGTGTTCTATCGGGATAGAGGTGTATATCTAAAAACTGTTTTTTGTTTTGTTTTTGTTTTTCTTCCTTGGAGAAGAAAACACCCAGAACTGGAACTCGTATATTAGGTATTGATAATAAGAGCAATTTAGAGTTGTAAATTTCATTTCTTATGATGCTAGTAACTATACTTCAGCTATGCAGCTACTGGATTGATTTCTAATGGAAAGGTAATATTTTTTGTCATGTAAATTTTGTATACTCAAATGACTGTTGCTCCTCTTCTAGATGAAGATGAGGATGAAGATGATGAAGAAGACTTTGAGGATGATGACGAATGGGAGGATTGATCAATATATTATATTATTATTATTATATATATATATATTTTTTAAGGTGAATGAAATACTAAACACTACTTTCTGTCTATGGATTCTGTAAAATTATCATGTAAATGTTCTACCAATTTGCTGTATATTTTTGTTGCCTTTTGCTTTTTTATTAATCTGTGCAATACCTCATTTAATCTGTAAAGGTTTGTCATAATCCTCTACAAAGCTACTCCCTATTAATGTGTGCAAGTTTACATCTGGATGCTCAGTGTACATGTGAATATTTTCCATTCCATCAATAAGGGAGTTTAAATGTAATATGTGAGACTGACAAAAACCTTAATGTAATTTAGTTATAATGCAAGAAGGAAAACACTATTTTCATACCCTACTTTTCTGTATCTAAATTTTCTTATTAAAAACTAGTATAGTACTACATTCTTTAAGTGATGCAGCTCTTAGTTTATTTAGCCCCTTCATTTCAAATACAATGCTACATGAATGTTGAGGCTGATTATAATATTGTACGGTTTTCAATACATCACAAAATTGCAGTTGTTTGAATCTTTGCAGTATGCTTTTCGTAAAACTACAAAAATACACAGCTAGTTATGAAAATTAATAACTTACCATTATACTGTAGCAATATTGTCTGCTATTGGATAGCAGTGATATTTGAAGGCTTTAATTAGGGAACTCTCTGCCTGAGATTAAACAGGATGGCTTTTTACTATAGCAATGGTGACGGCATCTTTGATGCAAACCAGTTTAGTCCTGCTGTCTTTCAGAATGAGGAAGAGCCTAAATTGCTGGGGCTATACTGTAATCTGGCTGTTGCTACAGTCATTTGATTTTTTTTTTTAAATCAATTTTACGTATTTTGGGCTGAAGGGCTGCGTTTAATGCTTGCTTCAATAATGTTGGGTTTAAATTCATTTTAAAATGTGTAGGGCACTGGTACACTAATAAAGTAAACTTACGTGGTGTTACTTTGCAGTCTTTATGGGTTATGGTAATACCAAACACTAAGACACCAGTCCTACACTTTAAAAAAAAAAAAAAAAAAAAAAAGCATATAAATCAGAATATACACTTTAAATATGTACTGAACTTTATTATTGCAATATTCTGTCTGCGTACGTTGGCTTTAAGACCAAGAGTTGTGATAAAAATCAAGGGCCCTATTCATAAGAATAGTGTTTGAGTACATAATTGGAAAATGGGTTTCTTGTTTCACAGCTTTCACCTTTATATAAGATGTACTTAATAGTGAGGTAAAAATTGGAGTATCTGCCTATTAAAATACACTACTCTGCTTTAGCCTGGGTATTTAATGTCTGCAGCACTAATTATTGTACTTGCAGTAAGATTTAGGTAGAAACTCTTTTTAAAGAACCATATTATCTCACTGATACAGAATGTTTAGTTAAGTCAGTCATATTTGGAGTATAGTTAACACATAGTATCTTGAGACTTTCTGACTATAGTCAAGGTACCAAACTACATTTAAGTTATCCAGAGTTGTATTGACTGAAACCCAGTGTTGGCCTGATCTTGACAGGCTGGACCTGCATGATGTGGCTTGGGATTTCTAACCCAGCTATCTAGTCTCTAGTGATCAAGTACTTAATCGGGTGAGAAGAAAAGAATTTAAAAGGTTATGTTGCTGAAAACTGGTGTGAGAGGAGTTAAATCATTCCAGCGATGCTAACTCCCTTCCAAGTGTAACTTAAGCATGTAACTTGGGAAATCTCTTCCAAGTGGTCTCATTTTCTTGCAGTAATATTCACATTGCCCTCTGCTGCTAGCAATACTTCTACTGGCTTTGCTGCTCTAATGGCTTGAGCGTTCTGAGTTGACTATGGGTGAGGCCTGGGGAAGCTACTGTCCAGTGGGTTTAAGAATGTCCATATGAAGAATATTCTATGGCTTTGATATAACTTCCAGCATTTTCTCTCTTTTTATAGCATTAAGGGCATTTTAAAGTTAAGTGGACAAGGCCCAGATACTCTCCTAATACATTGCTTAATAGGGCATGTTTAACCCCTATGGAGTTGGGATTTCTGTACTTTAATGCATAATTAGCATTCATCAAGAAATCTCCATTCCCTGTGTTGGGAGAGCGGGAAGTTAAACACTGTATACTTGGGATAACTGTGTTTGATCCATGGATCACTTAGCAAAGAAGGCATTTGATTCTGATCTTCTATAAAAATATATCCACTTTATTGCACAAAGTCCAAATTAATATTTGCTTAAATCTAGGCATGAAGCCTGCAAGTGCAATTAAGCTAAAATAATGTCATGGCTGCATGTTTCAGTGCTCCACCACTTGCACTATGGGCAGAAGAGTGTTTCATGTGATTGATTCACTATCACTAAACATTGTAAAGAAGGCCTCTCTATATACTCCAGTTAAATGACTCTGTCCAGATAGCCTTAGCAATTAACAAACTAGCATGAGGCTTTTAGTATCTCGACACTATGTGCATAGACAATATCAGCTAGCCACTTATTGTACGTATGGAATTCATAAGAACTTCTCAATCATTCAGTTTTCCATTTATCAAATTGAAACTTTTAGTATGTGAATTTTTGAAATGTACAGTGAATAGGATGTTGCACTGGTGGCAATTCATCATTGAGCATAATAAAATTAATTTGACCCAAATAGTGTAAAACTGTGTAGTTTTTTTAAGTGCTAACTGTAGCACAGCTTTTAAAATAGCTCTACGTATTGATTACACACTTTAAAAGTAATTTCAATTGCTGAGCCAGGACCACAAAGCAGTAAATAGTGTCCTCAAATCTGAATAGTTCTCATGTCTGGAAAGTTGGATTGTGCCACTGAATAAACACATTCTCTTACTCATCGTAACACCCAGTCCTGCTGGCAAATGTGACAGCTGCTCAGCAGCTCCCTTGGAAACAAGTGCTGCTACAGGCAAGTGCAATAATGAATTAACACTTCAAGGTCAAACAATTGTGGCCTGACTAGTCAGCATTCCCAAATAATCCCCAAATGTTTGAGGCTTTTTGTCACAAGTATTGTATGTAGTTTGACACACTTTTCTAGATGTAAATCCAAACTTTGTACCTAATATTGCAATGTTTGAATTTCAGAGGACCACTTCTTACCCCAATAAGCATAAAAATTGGGACCTTTTCTAAACTATGAATTGAATCCTTATCCTCCCATGTTTGCAATCTCACGCCTTTCTCTGCTGTAATCTAAACATCTCCATTCCTAAACTTGGAGATCCAAAATATCTCCCAACAATCCTAAGTGTATGGCAAGGTACATTCAAGTTTAGTTTATGTATTTTAAAAACAACATACTAATATTAACATTCTCTCAATTTAGTTATTATTGAGAAATAAGAATGTTTTTATATTGAATGACCGTATTCACTAGGATTACTTTCAAGAGTTAAATGTGTGTAGGAGTCTTGGGGTTTTTTTGCCTTTTCATCACAACAGCTTTTATCTAATCGTTAGAGGAATTCCTGGTCTAGTTAGTAAAGTTCCTGAAGTTAAAGTACAGTGATAAAGTCTTATTTATAGTACAGCAAAAAATTGTTTAAGGGATGTTTGGGAGAAATTAACACTTGGTTCTTTTTTCCCCCACAATAGGACACTGTCATGTTACAACATCACAAGACAAGGTTAAGTTATTGTGTATTAGTTTCCTGTCTGAGGCTTGAATTAGGGTGTCAGTGAAAGGAGAGAATTGAGGCTGGGAGAGTAAAGAATAGAATTTGAACTGCAGTTTTCATTCAATTTGGTGAAACACTGGCATCAACCTTGCTTTATATTCTGACCATCTGTTTAGTATTTCTGCGCATGTTTACATAGTAAAGAAGGAAGCTTTTTTTTTAAAAAAAAACTCTTCACTAAGGAGAAGAGGTAATAAACTTCATCAGTATATGCTACTTTCCAATACAATCAGCAGTTGACTGAATACAGTAAGGTTGCTTCATGGATGTTTTAGAAGCAGAGATTTGAAAGTAACAAGAACATTGAGGGTAAAATAGAAGCATTACACATTCTGCTTATTTCACTGCTTCGTTGTCAAGAAATTGAGCATAGCTGGAGTTATTTCTATATAAAAGATACTTGTGCTGAATTTTAAAGCCATTTGCAGAGTAGCCTAGTAGGTAGACCACTTTTATGGTGGGTCAGGACACTTGCTTTCTCCTCAGCTAGCCTGCTGTATGTTTGGGCTTGGGTAACTTGCACAGCCTCTGTTCCTCACTTTTACCCTTCCCTAAAATGGGGAATAATACATACCTTTCAGACACGTTGAAGCTTACTATTTATAAAGCATTATGTACTCAGTAAGTGCTGCAACTATGCTGGTAATAGCTAACGTTGATTCTTTCGTTCAAAGCCAGTATTGTCAATGGTGTACTTTTTGGGAAAGTTATACATCTTGGGCTAAAATTGCTTAGGGAAGCAATGACTGTATAGAAGACTTAAGAAAATAATCCTCCCCCACCCCCCTGGTTTTGACTGCCTATTTTGATAGGCTTGAATCAAACCATTTGGATGCTGAACTTGCATTTGGGCAGGGGGATGGGAGGCATTTCTGAGGACTTCCTTGCAAAGTTGGGAAAATATAATGACGGGGAAATATTGGTGGCTACTAATTACAATTTTCTGTTTAGGATGCAACATGGTCTGGAGTGTAACTTCAGAAGGATAAATGCGATGAGAATGTGCAGAAGATACTCACATATATCCCTTTGTCCCCAAATACTCTTAAGGTGATAAATACAATGGGAATGCAATTTATTCCTAAGAGGGTTTCAGGTGAGGCCTGCCAGCTTCACAACAGCTTGGTGCAATGCTACACAACAGTTTATAATCATGGTATTGTATGTAACTGAAATCATAAGTAGAAAATTTCTTACCAAACTGCAATTTAGCTAGACCATTAAGGGGGACACCTTCATATAGAAGTTCTGCAATGAATAGGAATCTCTGGGACTTGAGTTTTATATTGCATCTGAACAATGGCATTTCCAACTATTTCCCCAACTGCTTACTAGGCAGGGTAGTGGTTCAGTGGAAATCGGGAGAATACCATCTCTTGAAAGCAGAACCTCCTGCAGTATTTAGAGGTTTCCTTCAAGTGCTGCTCACTTCCTTGTACCAAAATTTCCTTTTCCTCCACCTCACTCCACCATAAAGAAATTGCAAACAATCGCATGTTTACTTCTCTACATGAAAATCTCAGTTGTTTGACTTCTTGTACATATATATTCCATTGTCTGTATCCATCTGCCAAACATGCTCAAGTTTGGGTTCTTTTGGCTAGCAGTGTCAGTTGGGGACCACGGCTGCAGCCTGATTGTTCTCGCCCTTCCAGTCAAGGGCGTAAAAAGCCGGGTGATCCCAAATGCCTTCAGTTGCTGCTCACTGCCAGTGTCTGAGTTGAAACTTGCAGTCTTCAAGCCTCTTCGCTTGCTGTGTAGTTTACCCATTGTTTTGTAACCTGAGACTTAGCAGTTAATTTCCTTTCTTCTTAAATAGAAATCTTATTTATTTTCCCTGAAAGTCTGCTCTGGTAATGGGATCAGTCACAATAACTAAACACAAATCTCCAGGCTTTAAGAATTGTCCTTAATGTCAGTCAGTAATGCCTCTTAATGATGGTCACACTAGATGTTTAGTGTGTCTGGGCTAAGCTGAAAGATGTGCCATATATAAATTCTTTTCTAAGAGAACTGAAAGAGCTAGGAGTCTAGTGTGAAAATGTTTCTTCCGCTGGAGCGGTCAGTGCAGACTTCGGAATGCCTTGGGCAGAAACTTCTGAGCAATAGGTGCTCCTGCTCTGGGAGAAGAACAACAAAGGGCACTCAGACCAGAAAGAGGAGAGATCAAGGTCTCCTGCAAAGGCTCCTTCCTTGAAGAGCCACACATCCTCTTAATCCTTGGTTGAAAAGGATAGCACAAGGCCCAGCAGGGGTCTCTGATACCCAGTCAGGTGCCAGTGACTGTGCCTCTAGACCATGTTCCATGATGCTACAAAAATCACCTCTTAGCTCCAAGGCTCCCGGTACACTCTACTCTGGTACTGACCTCAACCACTCATCTGACTTAGGCACAGACATATTCAGCACCAAATTCCTATATGCATCAAAGGACCTACTGGTTTGTTGGGTACCACACTCCCCACTAGTGGCAGTAGCTAAGGTATCTCCATTGGCAGTATGTTCCAACACCAGTAAAGAGCAACATAAGTGACACCAACCAGAGAACAGTTTGAGGATGCTCCAAGCACACCATCTGGTACAACTTCTCTTGAGGAGGACTGTTCATTCTCCTCTCCAGTCTCTGAAGCCAGTAGGGAGGTTTCCTCAATAGACAGCTTAGAGGAACTCATGAGATGAGGTTGAGTTTTCATTGTTTGTGATGGTGTAGCCATGGTGGTCCCAGGATATTAGAGAGACAAGGTAGGTGAGGTAATATTTTTTTATTGGACCAACTTCTGTTGGTGAAAGAGACAAACTTTTGAGCTACACAGAGCTCTTCGTCAGGTCTAGGGAAAATATTCAGTCACAGCTTAAATACAAGGTGGAACAGATTGATCAGTATGAGTAACTCATATTGTGAGAGGCTATTCAAAATGAAGTGGCCCACTAACATCTCTACAGTCATAGGACAAAAAAGGGGAGTTAGTGGGTTAGAGTGTTGTAATATGCCATAAATCCTGTGTCTCTAGTGTCTCTAGCAAAGTTAAGAATTTAAGATCCCAGGCTCGTCTTTTGAAGGTATAGTGCAGGTTTCCTTTGAGGACAAGGACTGAGGTTGGATATGGAATGATTGCGTTTGTTTGCCCACTAGTGCTGTGGTGGTTTTGTCTTTTATCATTTCTCTGTGAGAGTTTGTGAGAGCATAGTGATTTATCTGGTTTCATCCTACAGCCAATTCTCTACAAGAAATTCACGGATCTCCACACTTCACAAATCCGTAACAACCCCAAACACTAAGCAATGTTATCTACAGTCAGGCAAGATACCTTAGAATGTGCTCTGAGGAGAAAGTCTGGGGATACAGACCTTAGCACGCTTAAAACTGCCTTCAGCAAACAAGGATGCTCCACCAGAGAAATAGAGCTCATCATGGAACAGGCCACTTAAATAGCTTGAGAGGGGAAAAAAGCCTCTGACTGCACCCCCGTAGTTATCACCTACCACCCCGCATTGGAATCCATCTGGGGTATCATAGAACCATAGGATTAGAGGGACCACAAGGATCTAGTCTAACCCCCTGCCAATGCAGGATTTGTTGTCTAACCATCCAAGACAGATGGCTATCCAGCCTCCTTTGGAAAACCTCCAGTGAAGGAACTTTCACAACCCCCAGTTCATTCCATTGTCTTACAGTTAGGAAGTTTTCCTTGAGATTTAATCTAAATCTGCTGTGCTGTAGTTTGAACCCATTGCCTTTTGTCCTGCCTTCTGTGGCAAGCGAACAACTTTTCTCCACCTTTTTTTTTTTTTATGGTAGATTTCAAGTATTCGTAGAGTACTATCACATCTTTCTCCCCCCCCCACACACACATCTCCTCTTTTTCCAAACTAAACATACCCAGTTCTTGCAATCTTTATCATTAAACAATTACGATACGTACTTAATGGGGACTGCATTCTGAAATAAATCTTTCCTGAACCTCCTTTTCTGGCCTTCAAATAATCTCCCCTCCTGCCCAACCTTGCCAAACTCATCGTCAAAAGCAAGCTGCCCGCAGACCAGGACACCCCAACTCAAAGTGGCACCCAACCCTCCCATAACAGATGGAAAACCTGCAGACATATCTCCAGTGCTGTGATGATCAACACACACACACCACATACATACAGATACACAATACACTTTTCAAGATCCATGGGTCCTATGTGTGCCTATCACGTGTGTACCTCATCCAGTGCACTCATTGCCCCAATAACTATGTGGGTGAAACAAGATGATCCCTATGCTCTCGAATGAACTTGGACAGAAAAATGATAAGACGAGAACACTATCACCCGTGGGCGAATATTCTTCACAAAACATCACTCCATATCCCCCTCAGGCCTACACAAGAAAGCACCAAAAATTCCACAGGAGAAAGTCATCCGCATCCACCATCTTGGCTGATCATCAGCCCTTCATCATCATCAAGGCAGCAAATTTGCCACTGTTGCCATCACAGATGTCAGTGACAGATATGTCCCCACTGGCGAGCCTACTTAGACAACCTTCAAACATGTGGGCTCTTCAGGAAGCCCAGCTTCCCATAAATAGCTTGCCACAAAGGGCCATTCATCAGTTTTCCTCCCAGTTTGAAAATGCTGAGCAAGTGAAATCATTACAATAAGCCATTTTTATCTACACAAAGGGGAGTATTTCCCCATGATGGTTCTTGGGGTGCCCTTGTTACTACTCTGCCTCCAGAAAGAGAGAAACTTGCTTATGCTTACCTAGCCATCAGTGTTAGTCACCCAAACTTACCTATACTTGCTGCAAAGCCATGGCCAAGCATTGGTAATTCAAATAAATAATAATAATAAGCTTCACACCCTAGGTGCTCTTAGAGGACACTCTATTCAGATAGAACTAAGCCATTTAAGATGTCCCCCAGATTGGTCATAAGTTATGGAGATAGGGTAAAAGATCAGGCCATATTAACACATGCTGTAACTGGATTAAGCTGTACAGTAGAACCACAGAGGTATGGACACCTCAGGAATGGAGGTGGTTCGTAATTGAAATGTCCATAACTCTGAACAAAACTTCATGGTTGTTCTTTCAAAAGTTTAAAACTGAACATTGACTTCATACAGCTTTGAAACTTTACTATGTAGAAGGAAAATGCTGCTTTTAACCAGCTTAATTTAAATGAAACAAGCACAGAAACAATTTCCTTATCTTGTCAAATATTTTTTTAAACATCCCCTTTATTTTTTAGTAGTTTACGTTTAACACAGTACTGTATTGTATTTGTTTTATTTTGGCTTCTTCGTCTCTGCTACCACGTGGTTGCGTACTTCCGGTTCCAAATGAGGTGTGTGGTTGACCAGTAAGTTGATAACTCTGGTGTTCGTAACTCTGAGGTTCTACTGTACTATGAGTTATCCAACATAGACCCAGCAGGGAGAGTGAAGGTTCAGTCTGTGAGTGCAAGCAGCTTCTGAATTTCTTTGAGAAATGTTCCAAAACTAGAACTATGTAGGCAACTGCTTGGGGTTCAGTGCACACATTTACCCAGCATTATTCCAAGTGTCAAGATCTGATGCTCATTTTGGTAGAGCTGTGCTACAATCATTGTTTAGGTAGACTCCTATCACTCACCTCCTGTGGTCTGGGTCACTGCTTTTGAGTCACCAGAAGTGGAATCCATGTGACAAGCACTCGAATAAGAAGCTGTTACTTATCTTACAGTAACTGTGGTTCTTTGAGATGTGTTGTCCATGTTTATTGCATTTCCTGCCTGCTATCACAGAATCTGATAAGTCATGGAGGCTGCTGGTGAAGGAACTGAGAAGTGATTAGGTCGTCCTGCTCTTTATGCCTTGGGTGGAAGCATGAAGACACTCCAGGTGCAGGAATGGTCCTCAACAACCACTGCTGGGCAAAAGAATCCAAACTCAAGTGTGTAGGATGCATGTGCACCAGCAATAGAATATAGGTAGAGATGATGCATCTTGAAGAACCACAGTTACTGTGAGGTAAGTAACCATTTCTTCCCTCATCAACCTTAGCCCTGCCTGCCACATGGCACACACATTAAGGGCCAGACTTTGCAAGTCTTTTCTATGTATATGCAATGTATGTGTTGGGGGGCAGGGACAGAGTCATAAGAGCTTTCCCCTCCTGCCCATGTGGTCCGTAGAAAAGGCAGGCTGAATTTGACTCTATGCCATGCCTGCATCCCCTTTCACACTGGCCTGCAGAGCATGACTGGCATGGGGGGGGGGAGGGGAGAGAGAGAAAGTGAGCTACTTTTCTGTGCATTGGTATCGGGCATGTTGCCTTCTTCAGACAGAATGTCTCCTGGTACAAACTCAGGGATGGTGCATCTCTGCACAGCCCCTTGCCAAGGACTGTGCCTGTGTGGCATAAATCAGCTTTAATTGTAATTCCATAATGAATGCCTCAAGAGTGAATTGAGTTACGGTGAGCCCCATGTATCTGAATTTGCTGACTTCTCTGGCTATCCTAGAGGAAGAATGGTCTGGTGGTTAGAGCACCAGTTTAGGACTCAGGAGACCAAAGTTCACGTTTCCTGCTTTGCCACAGATTCCACATGACCTTGGGCAAGTCATTTAAGACTTGTCTACACAATACTTTAATGGGCACCATCAGGGGGGTAAACTCAAATGCACACCAATGTGTTGCATGCTAACTGGTCCATGTGGGCCTGCTGGCATGCACTGAAAGTTCCCTAGTGTGCGTTAATGCAGGACTGTTTGAAATTTTTAGTGCATGCCAGTGGGGCCCACATGAGCCCGTTAGTGTGTGAGACACTGGTGTGCATTACAATTGACACCTCTGCTGGAGCTCACAGGAGTACCACGTAGACAAGCCCTTATTCCTCTCTGTGCCTCAGTTTCTCATCTGTAAAATGGTTATAATAGTATGTAATCAGAAGTGATGAAAAACGGGTGCTGATAACTACATTAGACTGCGAGACACTCAGATACTGTGGTAAGGGGAGTACATTTTTAAAAAATTTAATCTGATTTCATTAACCTTAAGCACATTTATTCATAGAATGGATCTTACCTAATGTTTTTGTTCTTTCTTGCTACTGGGTCTCATTCTCAGAAGCAGCAATTATTTCTAGGCAGCTCAAAGCACTGCAGGGTGCCAAACCATGCAGTTAAACTGGGCAGTTACATTATCCATGTCTGGAAATACTATGTCATGCTCCAATCAGTTTGTTGGGTGTCCAGTAACTTAGAAACCTAAGGCTGGATGAGCAAACATTAGCGCCTGAGTCAGGCCACTTTGACCTGTTAAACTTTTTACTTTCATTTTCTGACATTTTCAAAATCCCTTCTCCCAACTTTCCTGCATGAGCAGAATCCTGGAGAGCCAGTTGCAGTACATTTCCCAGTGCATTCAGTTTTACTGAACTACGTGTAAGGACGTGGAGTTTCTGTGAACCACGGTTTTGGCTTTCAATTATAGAACCAGTGCTAATCCTGCCTGCTTATAAGTGAAATGGACTCTCTGGTTTCTGTAGCAGTTCATGTCCCAACCCACCATACCAGATGTGCCTTGGTATGATTGACAGTATCAGAAGTTGAGGTTTAAACTTGCACACAAAGTCCTCGGTGAGGATGATTCCCTCCTGCTCAAGGTTGTGATTACAGAACCAGTATTCGTCTAACTTGTATCATCTCTTCCCGTGTCCCTGAGCGCTGTGTATGTAATAAATCAGACTTTTCATTAGGCTGCCATGAACTGTTGCCAAAGTTTCTCTTCCCCAAAGATAAAAGAGCAACATCACATTTGACCAGGTCTAAATCACTAAAGGATCAATTCCATTTCTGAACCCTCTAACAACCGCAAGACCAAAGCAAGCGGTAGTGGTGCATCTAAAAACTAAAGGGCTTCTGGAGGTTTTAAGTATAGAAGGCATTTTGTTTATAGGATGGATTTAATACTGGCAGCTCTGTGTGGGTTGGCCCCTGCTGGTTTCACCTTACTGCCTTGCCTGTGCCTATCGTTCCTGGTTTGAAAGGGGCCATCCTGTTTTCATCTCTATGCATGCTAAAGCTCTGACTTTATTTGAGCAAGGGCAGCCAATAGTTCTGAAGTGTGTGATAACATTTTTGCTGCATGATGACAGTCACAATCTATAATCCCCAGCCCCTCAGATCATCTTAGGACACTAGGGGAAAAATCATTCTGGATAGGGCTGAAATTAGATTGGTTTCTTTCCTTTTACATTCCAATATAGTTTCCTACCTACATTTGATATATTAAATATTACAGTGGCATGGTAAAAAGGTGCCTGATCTCTGTTTCAACTGAACAGCTTGATCCATATAGTACTTCAAACTGTCAGACTTGCTATATATTCTGAGAACCAGCTACAGAATTTATTAATCTTTCTGAATAATTTTCTGTGAACAGCTGCACTGTCGATTTAGAGTCCGGGAGTTCTTCCAAGAACCACAAGGGCAAACAGAGCACTTTAAATCTGACCTACTGGTTTTATTATTACTAAGGCAGGGAGGTTCTAATTTAGTAGCATCCATTTTGCAATACTGAAGAAAGAAGAGGAAAACAAAATCTTTGCCCAGGCCTTCTGTGCTGCTAACGTAAGGCAAACTGGCAGCATGCTCCTGCCCTGTTCAGGAGAGCTTGCAAAAAGGAAGATTATGTAGATGTTAGTCACAGAGTTTTTAACCCATTTTAATTACTGATAAGCCTTTGCACTTCTGTAGCACCTGCCATCTCAGGATCTCTAAAGCATTTTACTAACACTCATCAATTAAGACTCAAACACCCTTGTAATCCTGTACAGAAGCAAAGCATTATATTCCTTGTTTTACAGATGGGGAAAACCGAGGAACAAAGGTTAAGTGAATTGACCACGGTCCCAAAGGAAGTCTCTGGCAGAGTCCAGAATCAAGCCAATTTCTCCTGATGCCCCATGCTATGCTTTAACCACTGTGCCATCCATGGAACCTTCCAAAGAAGCACATGATTAAAACTACTACATTAAAATGAAATGCTTGTGCTGTCTTGATCAGTTAAATTCTTGGACCGCTGTACTGATCGAATGGGAATTCCTGTGCAGAATGAATCCTTCATCGTGCTTTATTGCATTTACTGACTAGTATGGTTTGGGCACGTGTGTCTGAATTTAAAAATTTGTGCTTAATTGGTGTCATACTTTAAGTATAAGCTTGTCAAAAATTGGTGATATTACCATCTGTTGAGAATTCCAATAGATGTTTCCCTCTGTTCAGTATTTATAGTGTACTGTACATATCTTTAGTATTTATTTGCATGATAGGGTCTAGGAGCCCCAGTCATGGATCAGGACCCCATTGTGTTAAGCACTGTACAAACACAACCAAAAGACCGTCCCTTCTGCCAATCAAATCAGCTTCCAATCAAAGTTTAAGACAAGAGTCAGCAGCTGGTTACAGAAAGACTGACAGGAAGTGCAAGGAAACAATGAGACTATATTGATCAGCATGATATTCAGTGGTCTCAGCACACAAGCAGCCTAAGTAGATGTTATATTAGGGTGTGTCTGCTTTTCATCAGCATTTCTTTTCCTCTATGTGTCATCTTCCCAGAGAGAGCAGGGCCAACGTATAGGTTGCAAAAGTTAGCGAAGGAGCTGGGAGAGTATTAAGGAGTCTGCACACTATGTACAATTCAAACAACCAAACTTATCTGCAGCGCATATGAGCACTTGGCAGACTGTGTAAAACAGAAACAAAGGCTGGAATTACAGGAGTGATAAGGGGTTTTGTTGCATTATCTCAGGCAGTGCCGATTACACACATATATAGGAATGAAATCAAGGCTCATACAAACATCATCCTTGACAAGGATACATCAGGGAATCCACAAGTTCATGCTACAGTTTTGGTAACTCTTTCAAACCACAAAACATTTGCCATTAAGAACACTTATAGCTGCCTATTTATCCGTCATAGATTTGTGTGTATTTAAAAATCAATAAATCTATCCCCGTGGATCCAAGTACTGTCAAAAGAGAATATACTTTAAACGGGAAATCAGTTAAGACTGATTCTGAATGTTGCAGACTGGCATGCTGGGAAAATACTGCAGATTCTTCTCTTGAAGGACAAAAGGGTTATTAGTTTTGGAATAGATTATTTTATCAAATTCTTCTCATAGGAAATTTTGTAACAGATAATATATATATTTCCCTCTTGAACCTTAAATTGTGTTTATATATGACATTAGTGAAAGTACAGCAAAATGTCTCTCTGATTTCCCTCCTCTTTCCTAATAAAACACTTTAAAGAGAATAGAGAGAGCCGGCTTTCCTAAAAAAGAAAACCGTGAGAACTGCATTAAAAGTAGCTTACTTTCCCCCATCACCACTGTGACATTTTAGTCAGTGTTTGTTTACAGCGGCAGCTTCAGTTTCACATCACTTCACTGGCTATGGGAACCTCTTGTTTCGGGTGACAACAATTCTGTCTCTCAGAATCAAGATGCTCCACCTCAATTATACCCCAGGGATTTGAAGATCTTTCACTGTTGTGTATTTTTATCATGAAATGACTCTCTTCTAAAGTAGTGTGAGGGTGTCTGGCTCGCAACTCTGTCAAAGGTAGCTTCACTCTTTGTTTCTTTATCCGACAGGTTACTTGGGAAGAAAAAAGCAGCTTGATGGACTTCTGATTTAGTCTCCCTTAGTTAATAGTAAAGTCATCTTTTCTTTACCTCAGTGAATTTACTTCTCATATGTCAGGAATAATGGCAGGTGAGATGAAAAAAATTAAGAACTTTTGCAATATGCTTTGTCACTGGACACGGCTAAGCCCAGCACAGATACTTACATGCAAAAAGTGACCTAAAATACAGTAGGCTGAGCACAAGGTGATAAAAGAAATCTTACACTTTTCTTGTGCAATGTATTTTTCTGAAAGGAATAGTTAAATGGACAAATATCCCACAGCAAACAATGAGGAAATAAAGCCTCTTTCATGCAAAACAAAAGTACTTATCTCCTGAACTGTAGTGGGAAAAGAGAAAGGGGACACTATTGATTGTCTTCGACAGTAGTTGTTGCAAAAATGGGAAAGGAAATGAGCAAATAATAGAAAAGTGCCGGTAGCTAACCAGATGTAATCAAAGACACAATGTAGTGGTAAGGTCAATGTGAGGATTTAGAGCTTTGAAGTGGGAGGTTATTTATTTGTAGTATGTTGTACACTACTTCCTCACTCTACTACTTTAAAAAAAATCCTTCGGTCGATGCACACGGGGGCCCTAGAACAATGTGTATAGTGGGTGTGCTGAGAGCCACTGAACCAAATTGTAAACCCTGTATATGATGGAAACCACTTCAAGCCAGGTAGTGTGACAACACCCACAGCACCACTAGTTCCAGCACCTTTCGATGCACAAACTACTAGTACATCAGGTTTCAACTTGCTAGAAAAACATAATGGAATATATCGTGTTATCAGTCATTGAGCAGAATTCCCTTAATGATTTCAATGGGGAGGCCTGCTCCAAAACTGATGAGCTGAGCTGATCCAGGGAATCTTGCCAATGGTAACCAAAATGTTTGCATTTGAAAACTTCCTAGATCATCTATATTACCATGCAGATGATGATATAGATACAGCTGCAACAGCAGCTCCAATCTAAACCCCAATTTTTAATTTCTTTAACGCTGTTTTTAATAAATTATCCGGTGGTTGAACTGCCTCATGGTTGTTCCCAGCTCAAAGTTCCAACCAAGTCAGATGAGCTGCTTTTAAAATTGTGCTGGTCTCTATAAAAGTTACGTGTTCCTGTTTCGAAAAGGGGTCTAACATTCTGTACTCAAGTAACTTGCTTTAAAATGTCAACCTTACTATGGGCTAAGGCCTCAGGGAGGATTCAATGCCTTTGGCATATTTGTAAAGATTTTTGTTTTAAAAATCAGAATGTTATGAACCTAGTGGATGCTTACAAGGCAGCAACACAGAGCTTATCTCAACACTTGGAGCAAGTCCTCTGAAATGATGTGGCCTTTTAGGTTATACCTTCATGGATAATTTTCTAAAATGCTCCCATTGTCCCAATGCTGCAGCTCCACCAACAGCAGTTCTGGTCTACACTGACCCTCCCCGCACCCTGATACTTTAACTCCTTCATTGCAAGTCTAGCTCAGCACCCCTACTAGTGCAGTGGTGGGAGAATTTCAGAGAATTGACTGCTCAGGCAAGGCGGGGGAGAGAAGTTCTGGGACAAGCAAAAGCGGATTAGGGGTTTGTGGGGCCCTGGGCCCACCCCTTCCACCTGCAGTCTGCCTGGTGCTCCTGCGGGGGCAATGGGGTTGGGGCACCGGGGCTTCCCCTGCTCTCCAGCAGGAGCGCCAGGGGGAGTGGGCAGGAGTGGGGCAAGGGGGCTTGAGTGGGTGGGCAGGTGTGGGTTGGGGCACAGGGGTGCCCATTTTTCTGGGGCACCCCAATTATCAGGGGCACCTGGGCATGGGTCCCTCTGGCCCAGTGGCTAATCCGCCACTGTGGACAAGCAGTCTCTCAAACCTTCAGACCTTTGGCTGTCCTACAGCCCAGATATACACCTGCTAACGAGCTTAGACTTGGTACTCCAGTTACTCACTGCATAACCCTTTTCTGAAGTTGCAGCTGTATATCTATCCTGGGGTGAAGACATTAGAGGAGTCCCAAAGCTCTAACTGAAGCAGCAGTGGCTGGATGCTTCAGAACAACTGATGTCATTGGTCTGATCATGTCTAATTACATTGTGTAAAGAGGGTTGGGCCCAATTAGTATTTGAATGGATGACGAGTGTCCTTTTCTTTTTATGGGCCTGTTCAGCTCCCACTGAAGTCAATGGGATAATCACACGTAACCTTTTATATGCTCAAAGCATTGCACAAATAGTAACCGATCAATCCTCCCAACACCCTGTGTGGAAGTGCGTGAGTATTATCCCCCTTTTACGGATAGGGAAACTAAACCAGAAAGACCAAGGGACTTACTCAAGGCTACACAGTAAGCCAATGGCAGAGCACAATGGCTTGTTTATATTTTAATTGCTGTCCTAGAACTCCAATGACGTGTGGACATTAGGGGTTTGATTCTGCAGGGCGTTGAACTTTCTGGCAGCAACGCATTTAAGCAAGAGTTTAATTTTAAGCATGTGGGTAGTTAATTGGACTGCTCATGGGCTTAAAGTTAAGCACATGCTTAAGTGCTTTGCTGGTTCAGGCCAGAGGGCTCAGCACCTGGCAGGATCTAGCTGTGTATAAAGAAAATGTATTGCTGAAGGCAAAATATCTTGTAAAGCTTCCACTGGTGGCCCCTTTGAAAATGCTATTGGAAATACAAATAATTCTGATATTGAAGAACTGTGAACTAAGAGGGTCACACTGTAAGGATGATTGGCTAGTCTTGGTCTTCTTTGGCCTGCAAGCTGTTTCATCTGCAGACTCAGAGATGCTCTAATTCCGGAGTCTTCCATATGTTTTTTGGCAAATCTTCTCAAGAACATCATTCAAGGGGGCCCAATTCCTGCCCACCCCCAACCAGGATCTGCATGCTACCCTCCACGCACGTGTGCAGAGTGCAGCACGAAGACCATGCTATTACCCAGAACCTTTACGTGAGGATATACACATGGGGTTAGAACAGAAATTATGAGGTTTTTAAAAAGATGTGACGTAAAATCTCATGTACCCTATAGGCTGCCTTTCTGCCTATAAACCTCAGCCACCTTTCTGGACTATCAGATAACTATGTAAAAGATAAAGGGCCAGAGTCTGCCAACATTGCTCAGGTTGTGTAGTACTCTACTCCCCCAATTCAATGGGATCGCACTAGAGAAAGGTACTGCTCAGTGTGAGTAAGGGTGGCAGAATCTCCTTACTTTCCTTATTCATCCAACTGCAGTATCTCTGCTCTTCAGGGGCTCAGTCATTTCAATGGCTGATGACAGGAAAAAGTAATGTAAGGCATTCCTAATGGAGTGTAGTGTGTGAGTCAGCAATTCTGCACCTAGATCCTGCTCATTCTGTTACAGCCCAGGCAGAGCAATCTTGGTTACCTTGTCAGCTTTTCCCTGCAGTTCTTACTCACGTGGACCATCCAGTTGATTCAATAGGGAAAGGTTTGCTAGATCAGACCCCTTTTACTATGCAAGTGCTTGCTTTGCTTTGAGTGTGAGCAGACAGGTGGTCCCATAGCAGCACCACCATCATCCTGCTACAAATCTCAGGAAATCAGATAAGGAAAATACTTGCATTGCTGGACTCCATTGTAAGGTACTACAATCAGCTTCAAGGAGAGCAGATTACTGGATACACTGCAGTTGACCCAAGGATCACATTCTTTAGAGGTCAAACAGGAGGCCGTCAGCTTTCAGAGGAAACTATTTGCCTGCCTTGATGGGGAAGACTCAAGGGAATAGTACAGAATGTGAACTAAGCCTGCAAGCAGGAAATGGGCCCAAGGAAAAATGCAAGCTTCTGGTGCTGCTTGTTCCCCATGAGATTTTAAACTAGGTAGTAACATAACCTTGCCAATATTTCACTTGTGTGAGGCTTGCAGACCCTTACATAAACTCACAAGTCTCATTCTAACCTAAACAACATCTCCCAGAATGTTTTTGTGTGCATCTCATTTGGTGCAAGCGGGTCTAGTTAAATGCAAACAAATTATTCTCCAGCACCATTTGTAAGTCACCTCTGGAAGGGAGAAGATAGCAACATCAACAGAAAGAGCAAACTTCTTCAAGGTAGGGAAATCATCTTAACCTTTCCTGCAGCTGGGTGGCAAAATATTAACTAGGTGTGCCCGGAAACCTTCCTGTCTAGCACATCTGTGAACAGAGGGCAGGCTTTGCAATTTCTTCAGCTGAAACGGGGACATTTAGGTAGGCAGAATGTAATGCCCCAGATTTAGAATTTGACCAGAACACAGGGGAACACTTCATCATGAAGAGTGCCATGGGATCTTGAATGACTGTAAGTGATCAGGGCCGCCTTGTTTTTACATTTTATCTATAATTCTCACCTGTATCAGCGCAGTTGGGCCCCAGCATTCTGCAGGCATATTGAACAACTTGTCAGCAACTATAAGGGTCCATGTCTGTTTGCCTGCCCCCGTTATCGCAGTTAGAATAAATGAAGTGTTTAAAATCATGGATAAATTAAGCAATGTTTACTACTGACCTGAAAGCTGAGTATTTGTTTTCTTGCTTTTTCTTCCCTTTTTCAGGTTTTCCATTCTCTTCACACAAACACTTTTTTTACCAGCAACTTTCCCTCATTTCTTTTTTCTGTTTGTTTTCATTTTCTGTACATTTTTTCTCCCTTTTTATTTTCTCCTCTTCCTCTCCCTGTTGTCTTACACACTGCTTGCTTGCCTTTTTCCTTTCAACCTCCATATCTTTCTTTACCTCCAAATTTCCTACACTGCCCTTTCCCTGAATCCTGCATTTGCACTTCAGTCTACTTTCCAAACACTGGCTTGCCCCCCTCCGTATTTGCCTCCCATTTCACTGTAGCTTATACTTACTTCAGAATGGGTTCCTGGTGCAAAAGATCTTGGGCTCGCATGCCTCCTCCTGGTTGCAGTCTGTGTTCCAGTGTAAGGTTGCCATATTGCATCCACCCTTTAAGCATCCTGATTTCAAACCTCCATGGGCTTGAGGGAGACTGTGGATTGTGCCTTGGGCCTCAAAAGCCTAAAGAATTGTAGAGGTTTCCAAAGAGTGGATAATCAGACAGACCATATTTATTGTGATACTGAGGCAAAAGGGTAAGTCATGGAAGCAGCCTCAGTCATCTATCAATTGCTTTTGATGGATTATACTGTATATTATAAAAGCAAGTAGAAATGGAAAAGATCCATTAGTTTATGTCGTCTATCCCGCTGCCAGTGTACGAGTATTGTCCACAACATAGTATTGTATGGTTCGTCCATTCTGATTTATTTAACTCAAGCAACCTGTGTCTTTCACCTCCTGCCTAAGAAGGATAGACTATATCTCAAGAATCTCATAGCTTAAGAATATTTCCAGAACTTTAGCTTACATTTATTTTTTCAGTTTCAGCTAATTATATTTGCTTGGGACAACATAAACAATTGTTTTGTGTTTATATCCTTCCAATACATATAAAGAGGTAGAACAGATATTATTTAATGTTGAAACAAAATAAACATATTTAGTTCTTTGTTTTCCTCACAAACTCACATCCCTTTGAACTTAATGTCTGGCTAACTTTCTCTGAGTTCCCGCCAAATTACACTGGTCTACAATTTTTGAGAAGTCGTCTGCTTCAGAGATAAAATGTGCTATTTATTATGTATTTTTATGTGCTGAATTCAAATATGACAATTAAAACAACTGATTGGCTACTGTTTCTAAGATATTTAAGTTTTTACATTTTATGTCTATGTATATTGTGTAGATAGAGTTTTAATCATAAATTGTAAACCTAGGTCTTTTCATGTGTTTAAGGTTGCTTTACATGATAATATTTCACCTGTCCTGTTTATGTAACACTTTAAAAATCAGCAAAAGGGTTATATAAATAAAATTTATTATGAAACAAAAGGCAAAAACTATTATGTACATAGTTTAGTCCTATTCAGTGTCTACTCGGCGCTTCTTGGCTTGTCTCTTGTATTCATTAAATGGAGCATCTCTTGTCACTGTCCAGCAATAGTCTGCAAGCATTGATGGGCTCCATTTGCCCTGATAGCATTTCTCCATTGTTGCAATGTCCTGGTGAAATCGCTCACCGTGCTCGTCGCTCACTGCTCCGCAGTTCGGTGGAAAAAAATCTAGACGAGAGTGCAAAAAATCTTTAGTGACATGTTGCAACCAAGGCTTTTGTATGCCTTGAGGAGGTTTTCCACCAACAACCTGTAGTTGTCTGCCTTGTTGTTTCTGAGAAAATTTATTGCCACTAACTGGAAGGCTTTCCATGCCGTCTTTTCCTTGCCACGCAGTGCATGGTCAAATGCATCATCTCGAAGAAGTTCACAAATCTGAGGACCAACAAAGACACCTTCCTTTAACTTAGCTTCACTTAACCTTGGAAATTTTCCACGCAGGTACTTGAAAGCTGCTTGTGTTTTGTCAATGGCCTTGACAAAGTTCTTCATCAGACCCAGCTTGATGTGTAAGGGTGGTAACAAAATCTTCCTTGATTCAAGAAGTGGTGGATGCTGAACACTTTTCCTCCCAGGCTCCAATGACTGTCAGAGTGGCCAATCTTTCTTGATGTAGTGGGAATCTCTTGCACGACTATCCCATTCGCAGAGAAAACAGCAGTACTTTGTGTATCCAGTCTGCAGACCAAGCAAGAGAGCAACAACCTTCAAATCGCCACAAAGCTGCCACTGATGTTGGTCATAGTTTATGCATCTCAAAAGTTGTTTCATGTTGTCATAGGTTTCCTTCATATGGACTGCATGACCAACTGGAATTGATGACAAAACATTGCCATTATGCAGTAAAACAGCTTTAAGACTCGTCTTCGATGAATCAATGAACAGTCTCCACTCATCTGGATCGTGAACGATATTGAGGGCTGTCATCACACCATCGATGTTGTTGCAGGCTACAAGATCACCTTGCATGAAGAAGAATGGGACAAGATCCTTTTGACGGTCACGGAACATGGAAACCCTAACATCACCTGCCAGGAGATTCCACTGCTGTAGTCTGGAGCCCAACAGCTCTGCCTTACTCTTGGGTAGTTCCAAATCCCTGACAAGGTCATTCAGTTCACCTTGTGTTATGAGGTGTGGTTCAGAGGAGGAGGATGGGAGAAAATGTGGGTCCTGTGACCAGAAGTTTCATCGTCATCCTCGTCCTCTTCCTCGTCTGACTCAAGTGAGAATGATTCTGGTGCATCAGGAACCAGCAGTCCTTCTCCGTGGGGTACTGGGCATATAGCTGATGGAATGTTTGGATAATGCACAGTCCACTTTTTCTTCTTTTACACACCTTTCCCAACTGGAGGCACCATGCAGAAGTAACAATTGCTGGTATGATCTGTTGGCTCTCTCCAAATCATTGGCACTGCAAAAGGCATAGATTTCCTTTTCCTGTTCAACCACTGGCGAAGATTTGTTGCACAAGTGTTGCAGCATATATGTGGGGCCCACCTCTTGTCCTGATCTCCAATTTTGCAAAATAAAGGTGATAGGCTTTCTTAACCATAGTGAAAAGCAACAGAGGGTCCTGTGGCACCTTTGAGACTAACAGAAGTATTGGGAGCATAAGCTTTCGTGGGTAAGAACCTGAAGAAGTGAGGTTCTTACCCACGAAAGCTTATGCTCCCAATACTTCTGTTAGTCTCAAAGGTGCCACAGGACCCTCTAACAGAAGTATTGGGAGCATAAGCTTTCGTGGGTAAGAACCTCACTTCTTCAGGTTCTTACCCACGAAAGCTTATGCTCCCAATACTTCTGTTAGTCTCAAAGGTGCCACAGGACCCTCTGTTGCTTTTTACAGATTCAGACTAACACGGCTACCCCTCTGATACTTAACCATAGTGGTTATACTGTGCTTTTGTGATGCAAAAGTCACTTCACCACAAACATAGCAAAAGTTATCTGCACTGTTCACACAAGTACGAGGCATCTCTGCTCACTTTGGCTAAACAGAAATGTGTCCCTTTGCAAAATCAAACACTGACAAATAAGAGAGCACGACACTGTATGATTTCTAGAGCTGATCTAGGGCAATTTGTTCAGCAGAGTGATGTAAGCTTCGTTATGATTGCATCATCCATGTCTTCTAGGAATAACATGATGCAATTCGTATCATGTATAATGCAATACCAGCTTCAGATTGCATCACTCATTGTTTTGCCTAAAAAGCAAGTACTGTCCAAACCAGTCATAGACTTATTCATAGATCCAGTCAAAGATGTATTTTAGTCATTTCTGGTTTAAATTGAGATCCCTTCCCTTTATAACTCACTTATCCTCCGCCATTCCCAAGTCAAGGGTCGTATATACTGACCCAATAGCATATCTTGAAAACAAGAGCCAATCAACAATTTTAAGCATAATTTTTGTTCTCAGTGACCCAGAATTAGTAAAGTTTGACTACATTTATTTCAGAAGCATTTTGGCTGTAGAGCAGTGTTATCATAGTGTTTCTGATAGCTGAAGTGCTCAGAACTGTAACTAATATTCTAGATTGTTGACTAGACTGGGAGACTTGCCAGTGCTGCATTGAGAGGGGCTTTCCACTATGTTATCTGTGATGTGACACCTCTGTTGGTTCTTGTTGGTTCTCAACAAATCATACTGAAAATTCATACCCAGCTTGTCGTTCAGCCCATATTACCTGGTGGTCTTTCTCTGCTTAATTGCTGGCCTTGCTTTCTTGGTTTTCCCATCCCACTGAATCTCTGTTTGGGATTATTCCTCCTCTCCCCTCACCCCAGGTGTATTAGCTTGCATTTGTATGAGATAGTTGTTTCTGTTGTATATTTCAAACATCTTTTTCTCTTTGTATTATTCTCTGTTCTCCCTGGGGTTCCCAACACCTCTTAATTCAACACCATCTGCCACTTCGCCAATCGTAGCTCTGTTTGTTTTGTCACTCCTTTTCATTGTTATGTAAATGGCTAGGTCACTTCAAAGCCATTTTCATAATGGGAATAAGCCCCATTTCCTTAACCTTTTGGCATAATTTAGGTCCTATTACCTGTTATCTTTGCTGCCCTACATTGCACCTTTTCTGATATGCTTTCTTTGATATGTGGCATGGTGATCAGCACTGTGCACGTGGAGTCTACATGGAGTCTGTCTAACATTTGCTTTACAACATAAGATCACTTCCTTTATTATATATTAGATTCCCATTGATATTTTAAATAAGAATCTTGTTTGTCTCTTTTAATGGCTGCTATGCTCTTGACTCCGAGTTTCAATGCATTATTTAATCAATCTAGCTATGTCTGGATTTTCAAAGGTGCTGAGCACCTGCAAATCCTACTGAAGTCAATGGATGCTGTGTGTGCTAAGCAATTCTGAAAAAAAAAAGTCCTCTAGGCATTTATACCAACCTCTTCACCCCCATAACTGGATGTTTAACCAATGACACATCTGTACATGAACGCCTGCCCGATTTGTACTCATAGAAACCCGGGACTAAAATCATTTTGGTTGCTTAAAAACTTCAAACCACATTTATTGTAAATTCATGAAAAAAGAAAAATAACACAGATCACTAAACAATTACATCTCAATGTAAAGAACATGTCCAGTGATGTGCAATCACTCAGATATTGAAAAGAATATCTAAATAAACTGCTATTTCTCCAATAGAAATCTCATTAAATAAAAAAGATGTTTATTTCCATATTTACAGATTAAAAGGCTTATGCATTCTTAAAGCATTGGTTAATGTTTAATAGGTCTATCTCTTTAAAAAGAAAATAAAATGTTTCAATTCTAAGAGTGCCCTTTGGAAGCAGCTCACAATATAGTCTATTTACCATCGTTGAACAACTCAGTAACCTTCCCTTGACCACTGTAGAGCTTTGGTTCTTCTATATTCCATGCTTTCATCGAAGTGCTTCTGGAACTTCCACCTACAAGATAGTGGGGGAGGGGGGGTTTCTCATTACATTTACAATACTGGCTGGAAAAGAAGCAGCAGCGTGGTGTGTCCCGATATGTATATTGTGCTTAAATAATATGACAGTGATTTACATCCGTTTCTAAGGTGCCTGTCGCCATAGTACATGGATGCCATTAAACATATTTAGAAGTACATTCATTCACTCTGTGAAGAAGACTAGGGTACATTTACATTGGAGCTGGAGGTGTAATTTCTCTCTCAGGAAGACATACCCATGCTAACTTTCATTGAACTAGCACGCTAAAAATAGCAGTGTAGCTATGCCTGCATGGGTGGCAGGAGTGGCTAGCCAACACAAGTACAATCCCATCTGAAACCCTAGGTACGTACTCGGGACAGCTAGCCAATCCCACTGCCCATGCAGCCATTCCCATCCCTACTTCCATAGCTTAATGCTATTTTAAGAGGTGTCAGATCGAGGTGTCTTATTTCCTTGAGCAAGAAATCAAGCCCATTTCACAACTTAATTCTGAAGAGAAGGCTTTGCTGAAAAAGACTAGTTTTGCCTGAAGGTGGCAAAATTTCACCTCTGGCTCATTGCTTGCTATACTCACTTCTACAGCAACCCTCTAGTGAGAATCCCAAGCCCGAAGAAGTCTGAACGTGGGTTCTGTCAGCACCCTGGGTTCTGTCAAAACTGAGGTCAAATTAAAATGGAAAGCGTAGTCATGAAAGCAGGTTTAAATGTAAAACTATTCCCAAATATGTACTTATGCTGATATTTCTCAAAGTGTAATCTTGTATTAAATATCTATGCTTTAAAATTCATGATGCATGTTTTGGCTTATGCCATATTTGAGCCATAGTCAGTTATTTAAATGTGGTCCTTACTTACCTGCTTTAACTGTTTTATGCTGCTTCCCCGAATTGCTTCCATAAGGCTATCATGAAGAGACATTTGTGGGGTGGAGGGTCGGGTAGAGGGTCGCGATCCTTCTTCTGATTTTTTGTCTGAGACTGATCTTAAGGAATTTTTTATTTCTTTCAATATGCTATTCTCATGCTTTTTGGTTTTTTTGCCTTTTTTCTTTTTGTGTCCATTTTGTAAGGCATTCTTGGAGCTCTCCTGTTGTTTGATGACCTCAGCTATATTCCTTGTTGGTGCCTTTTTCTCTGGAACAATGAGGGGAGGAGGGGGAGGTGGTGGGGGAGGGGGAGGAGGAGGTGAAGGTGGAGCTGGAGGCTGGATTTTGACAGGCTGAGCTTTCTTAGGGAGTTTTGGAGAGGACCAAGGTGAGCTCTTAGGCGATGCATAAGGTGAGGACCCAGGAGTTCCTTTCTGCAAGGCTTTGGTCTTTGGATTGATTGCTCCATCACAACCAGACTCTTGCTGTTTTTGCTCCTGCATACGTTTTTGCCTTTGTTTATCCATGTTTCTTGTGAGGATACTTGTCATGCTCATTCTTGGTCCAGCAAGCTCAAAGTGGTACCCTAGCTTCACCAGCGTGGTATTGTCTTTCAACAGTTTAGCTATGTCCATTTCAACCTGACTGCCCATGATATGCCGTTGGTTGTGGAATCGTAGTTCTGTTAAAACCTTGTTATTCTGCAAAGCTCTCATGATGGCCAATATCCCTTTGCCTGTGATAAAATTTGAATCAATGTTCAGACTCGTTATATACTGATTCACCTTTAACATCCCAGCAATAGCAATCGCCGCACTATCATCAGCACGAGTATTGGCTAGATTGAACATCTTAACCACTGTGTTGTTCTTGAGGGCTTGAGCAAAATGTGTAAGCATCTGTATGGTGATGTTTTCAATGTTATTTAAGTTGACTTCACTGGTGTCAGGGTCATTGTTCCTAACTTTTTCCAAAGCATCCTCAATAACTGTTGGGTTTCCACAAGGGTGGATGGCACCCGTTTTAAAGCTCATGTCTTCTGTATCTTTGCCACCATCCCCATTGATGACATTTTCATTTTCCTTCTGGATGTTGCATTTCTTGCGTTTCAAGTGGTCAGAACTCCTGTCACTTTCACAAGTCACAGTCCTTTCACAAATTGCAGCATTTTCCTTTTGTTCAGAGTCATCTTCATCACTTTCTTCTTCTTCTTCTTCTTTTTCTTCTGCTTCCTCTTTTTCTTCTTCCTCCTCCTCTTCAGTGTATGCCTCCTCGGAAATTTCACTGTTAGTTCCTGTGAAATATTCTTCCTCAGTGTCTTCTGAATTGTCGTCTTCTTGCTTTGAATCCTGAACAGGAATGTAGGTGTCGGTATTAAACATGATATTAAGCTTTACTTTGATTTTCCCCAACAGCAATTATACTTAAACTATATGAAATTAAAGGTTTAAAATAAACTGACAGAAGCATGGAAATTTAAGAGAACTGAAAAAATCTCATCTGATTTAATATTCTTTTTTTTTTATATATTCACCATGGAATGTCAGATGGATTTGCCCTATCTGAATTTCCATGCTTATGTGGGTTTCACTCAGACAGACTTATAGTACACCTCTACCCCAATATAATGCCGTCCTTGGGAACCAAAAAATCTTACCGTGTTATAGGTGAAAACACATTATATCGAACGTGCTCTGATCCACCAGAGTGCGCAGCCCCACCCCCACCCCTCCTCTCCGGAGCCACTGCTTTACTGCGTTATATCTGAATTCCTGTTATATCGGGTTGCGTTATATCGGGGTAGAGGTGTACTATGTTTTTCAGAGTGGCCACAACCCATCAGCTACATTTTTTATGTGCAAAATGACATGCTCCTGTTTAATGACATGGAGTTTAGGTACCCAAATTATTGCATATCCCAAAACTCAGACTTTCATGCACAAATGCTATATATGCATTTAAATCAGTTATATGGCTGCCTAATTTCACGCACAAATACCATTTTCACATGAAAATTTGAGCAAAAAAAAAAGGGAATTACAATAGCTGTCCACCCAAGATTCTGGATGGACAATTTTGGGTGTGCACACTTAGAGGCTGTTTGAAAATATGCTCCATAATGTTACGCTAGCATCACTTTAATACTTCAACAAGTTCAAAGTTGTGATGGGACTGACATGCCAAATTCAGATATATATACAACTGTCCCAAAGTTCAGTGGTATTCCTGGAATTTGGGCTAGTTGCAGAGTGCACAGGGCCAGCTCCATGCCTATGCACCACTAAGGTCTCATTTCAACTCCATTTTGACAGCTTAAGAGGCAATGAAGTGCTGCAAAGGCCTTGTGCTGGTCCTTGGCATACAATTGACCTTAAATCCCTCGATCGCAAGAGCTCTACTCTAATAAATCCATATAAATAATCTAATAAATCCTATAAATCCATAATATTGAATTTTTAGTAAAATTCTGGGTGAAAAACAGAGGCTCTGCATGTGCTGGTTTATTAAATTGAATATGTTAATCCTTATAAAATATCCCATAAGGATTGGGTCCATGCAACGTACTTACAGAGATGCTGGTTTTGATTTTGACTGGAGGCAAAAAAGTTACTAAAATGGCAAGGCCCCAACCATCAGTGTTTAAATCCCCACATAACTGCTAATTCAATTTAAACAAAGTGTGGTTAATGATGTGTATATATATTCCTGCAGTGTTGACACCTTGCATGCTATCTCATAGTCTCGAGCAGATTTCTGGGGCAGGACACATACAAAATAGGGTTATCATTATCACCCTTACAGAAGCTTGACTATGGAGGTACAAAAGGCATCAGGGTAACAAACCATGGGCCCAATCTTACAGATTCACCGGGAGCAAAAAACATGTAGAATTTGCAGGATTGCGCTGATCCTAAAATGAACTCTGTGCAGGCAGGCCCCTGACCCCCGCAAAAATCCATTGACTTCAATGCCACTGCCTCAATAGAGCTCATTACAGGGTCAGGACCTATATCTATAATTTCAGTGCATATAAAGATAAGTTTAAAAGTTGAGAATATGGCTGCTGCACAGAACATCCCCTTTAATTCCTATGCATGTATCTATCTGGACATTTATAGCACACTCTTCAGCCTGGTCTCTGAGCACCTATTCATGACTTTGTAATGTACTAATTGTGACTGATTGGTAATATTCTACAGTGACTTTAGAAGATTAGTGTGAAAAAAAAACCCTGCCAGAATTGTGTTTGAAGGGAGGGGGGGAGATTCGATTCTCTTTCGTATTATATCCATCCTTCAATTTCATAACCACTGTAAGCATTAGCAGTAAGTTTAAAATTGCTACTTCTCTCTTTTTAAATTCTTCAGTGGCTTGCTCTCTGTCATCTTGATCAGAGTATATCCCAATGCACACTTGCTACACACACCTAGGGCGAAATCCTCACCTCACTGAAATCAATGAGAGTTTTGTTGTTGCCTTCAGTATGGGGAAGATTTCACCCGCAGATCCCGCTTTATAGACATCAGATGGCAGGGTGTTGACGTTTATGGATACATTTTGTAGCTCTCTCAGCTCCAGAGCAAAGAGTGTGGGTTTAACTGACACATTACATCAGGCTCATACCAAATGCTAACCCAACATTGCCATTTGGGATGAAAGTTGCTGCCAAGTCAGAAATCCTGCCTTATGGACAGGACACCACAACTAGGACTTCTCTGGTCATTTCTTATGTAAATTAAAGATTCAGTTGAAAAAAGGAAGTGGTAACTCTCCTGTCCTGTCCAGATGTCCATATCTCAGCAAAATAGGTTCTGAGGTCTAAGGCTATGTGAGCTAGTGCTTAGTGTATAATGGTGGTTGTATTTCCCTACACAGACATTACAACCAGTATAACAGACACTATATGTAATCAAATCCTGTGCCCAGTGATTCTTCCCTGATTGTAAGATAACAGTATATTCATTATGCAAAGATGGTCCAACTCATCCCTGGTGTAAACACTTTGTAGTCTGTAGATCCAGAGTGTTAGCATTTTTAACAGTAACTGACTTATGTGTCCAATTCTGCCACCCTTAGGGCATGTATCCTTGCAAAAAAAAGAGGCTTAACTCTGGTCAGCTAACTCTCACTAGCTAACTCAGGTTAAAATAGCAGTGAAGACACACAGTGACTTGGCTTTTAACTCAGGTTAGCAGCTTGAGTTCAAATCCATGCTACCCTATAGGCTTTAACTTGAGCTGCTCACCCAAATTAAAAGCCAAGTTGCTGTATCTTCAATTCTACTTTAACCCAAGTTAGTTAGCACGGATTAGTTAACCTGCATTAACCATCATTAACCTGCGTTAAGAACACACCTTTTTTTTTTTTTTTTGCAGTGTAGACATACCCTTAATCCTGAAATCAATGAGACTACTTGCCGAACAGCATACCACTCCCTGTGAGCAAGCGTGGCAGAGTCAGGTCCTTAATCACCCGAACTCAGTATGGAACTTTAGCTGCAAAATCATTGGCATTCACACAGCTAAAACTCCATGATGTGCTTTGAAAGTTATAGTGCATGTGTTAAAAAAAAAAAAGTTGCCTTTTATAGTGCTTAATCCTGAGAGCAGTTTCTGCAAAGTGCTGGGTGGCCTCAACACACACCGAAGTCAATGAAAATTGAGGGTGCTGAGTATCTCACAGAATCAAGCCCTTAATTATTATTACTGAGTTATACTGCTCTCGGCAACCAGCATCTATTGTTACTATTTATATAAAGCTCCCTGGGACAGATTGCATGATGAGTACTCTATTAATATGTTGACTGACTGAATACCAACTCCAGGCCTCTATGCTTATAAATTCCTCCAGCTGTGTTCTGATAAGACAGCACACAGTGTGCCATTGAAATCATCAGATATTGGGCCAGATTCTCAGCTGGTGTAAATCAGCATAGGTCCATTGACTGCAATGGAGCTATGCTGAGTTACATCACACAAAAATCTGACCAGTGGGTTCTGCTGCACTTTTTTGCCCAACCTCTCCTCTGCTAAAAATTCAGAATTCTCTTCCTGTTGATCATTCTTTCAGTCAATTGCTCCTCAAAAAACAATACTGATTATTTATTTAGGAAAAAGCAGTCTACTAGCTTCCCTCCCCACCCCAAAAAAGGTACCTTACCTAACAATTTATGTGGTTGGCTAGAAGCACATACTAATTTGTGCCTAATTTTGTAAAATCACTTTAACCATTGCTATATTATGACTTATTTTAACCACTAATGCCAATTCCTTTTACAGGATTTTTTTTCCCAAAAGAGCTTTTACAACACTGCAAGACCAAAAACAAAAATCCCCTTTGCCAATTTATAGCACTCTAGCAAAAGATTGTCACTAGGACTTTTCTTTAAAATGTTGTAGTGGATCAGAAGAAAATAACAATGGTAAGTGATGGTAAGTCATTGAAGAGTGAGCCTGAATATTTCCAGGGCACAGTGAATGCTCTGAAATCCTACCTTTTCACATGCCCCCAACCTTTCTTCTTCTAGGAGTTTTCTGGTCTCTTTTTCCCAATAGGCCATCAACGCTTCCCTGCTGAAAGTTCCTGTAGGAGTTTTCTCTGTTAGATTCTTTTGTCTTTGCCCCACTGGAAGGTTGCGGTCGGGCTCAATATCTTCTAGCTCCCTCTCCAGCTCCTTTAGCTCCTCGTCAGTCAGAGAAGCAAGGAGTTCATCTTCATCAATGGATTCATATTTACTAAGCTCTCTTCTGTAGCCAAAGGTAGACATGGTCCCGTTTGGTCAGGCCGATAGAAAGTTGAAATAATTAGGCATTCAAGAAAGCTGAATCAAGTAGGCTGTATCTCGTTTGGTCGGCAACTGTTTCCCTGACTAGCTGAGGCACCCTTTTAAGAGTCGTCATGGGAGTTACTACAATGCATGAAGGGATGAAAGCATGCTCTGTTTTAAGCATCAGACGTCAGCTAGACATTTGGACAGATAGATTGTCACATCACTAGTGTTTGCAGGTCCCTTAAACAGGGGGATTATTGACACACTGACCATTACCATATTTAGTGTAGCCTGAGAGCAGGAGAGTGTATTAGCCCATGTACTTAGCAGGGAAGAGGGGAATGGCAGGAAATAAAACAACATGCATAATTACACTGACTTTGTTCTCAAGCAACAATGGAAAGGGAACAATGAAAATGCACTTTAATTCTGAGTTGCTAGTGGGGGTGGGGAATAAAACAACTGCACAGCTGTTAAGGGAAGTTCCACTCATTTTCATGGTTATTTGGGGGACCTATAATGTTATCAGGCCAAAGCTTTGTGAAGACTTTGTAATCAGCAGTAATGTAATGTGAAGCCAAGCAGGTCAGCATTCCAGAGTTTATGGAAAGCACCACTCCGGGTGTCGTACATAGCTCCTAACTGACCATACAACTGGGCTATTTATTTTTATTTCAATTTTGAAAAATGATCAGAGGGAGAATTAGAATGACAAGTTTATTTGAAGTCAATATGATTTATTTAAAATTAAGGATTACAATGTGCCACTCATGTTAATTGGATTTCACAAGGCCTTAGTGTGGAACTGGGCCCTAAAGTCCACAATATAACACTATCACAGCTTTAACTTTGGCAGAACCAAGCAGGTATGAATCTATAATGGCTATTTTGCAACTGGCTGCATCTCCTTCTCTTCCAGGGGTAAGTGCTCCTTAACTCCTGTTATGCGTTCCTTTTCTTAATCCTAAGGAGATGGGACAATATCATAGCCATAAATTAATGCAAAAAACCATGTCAATGTGATATTACTTTTGCACACTTTGGCACCCAACAGTAAGAAAATACAGAGTGAAAGCTGAACATTCGACCTTCCCTCTGCCCCTTCATATGTAGGCACTGTAAAACGGGCTTTAAATACACAATCATATGGTATTGTTCAAATAATACATGATATATCACTTTTTTCTATTAAAAGTGAAAGATACTGAATGCTTAAACCAGAGCCGCCGTTCTCAGACATTTAGCCCAGCACTGTGTGGTCTTCTTCAAGCCTGTGCCCTTGTCCGTAATCAGGAGGAAGGTGGTTTTAGCAGAATAAGTCAGGAAGAAGTCAATAAAAAATACACAGTGTCTCCATATACACACTCATACCAAGTCCTTTTTATCTCATAGAGTTTTAAGAGTATATTCAGTGCAAGTGGAAGAGGAGGAGGTTTGGGACCACTGGTTTTGTTCAGTACCATCACTGTTTGTTTGGTTCTTTTTAGCATGATGTCTAAGACTAAATCTGTGATGTTCATCAGGATATTCTACATCTATTTGCGGATTGATTCTTCAGTGGCACTGGGCAGAGGAGATGTAGCCGCATGCTGTTCATATACAGATTTGGTTAACAAAACCTAATGTTCCTCTTATGATTTTAATTTTTTTATTTATTTCACTTGTTTTCATCTGAATTTTCATACAGTTTAGTATCCTACAGAGGTGGGATCAAAGCTGGGGAATACAAAATTAATCAATGCATAAGGTATTCATGTAAAAGTTTGAAGTACTTAGCAAAGCCAGGTGACTAAAGTAATGCACTTGGATTGCCATGTAATCAAATGACATATGTGTAGGGCCCTACCAAATTCATGGTCCATTTTGGTCAATTTCACGGTCAGAGGATTTTAATAATTGTTTTTCATGGCCGCAAATTTGGTAGGACCCTACATAAGTGTGTTCAGATTGCTTATGCTGGCTAAATTTTACCATAACCTGAAAACAATGTGCCACTCATGTTTGTTGTTTGTTATAGAGCTAGGTGCCATCATTGCAGCTTGAGCTACTGTGAAGAAAACAAAACTTGTGTCAAATGTGTCCAGATGATACTTTGGCACAATGGTAGTTGTGCACATTTTTCTTTTGTTAAGATGACAAACTGCAATTAGCATATATTACACCCAGCCCAAACCTTTGAAATATATGAAAAAATGAAAGAAATAATATGTATTGTTTATTCTTTTAACTTTTGTGTTCAGGAGTTATGGCTTTGATGGTAGAATGGATGAAATGCAATTTCTGCTCAATATATCTGTCAGAATTCTCAGTTTATTCCTTCAGTATATTAAGATGGTAACCTACTTGCTACCATTTGAGTTTGTGAAATAGCAGCACAACGCAATCTATATATAATGCCCAGAATTTTTAGAACAAACATTCTGGGTACAGCTGGGCTAAAAATTTCTGATGGACAAATTTTCTGTCGGAAAATATTGATCTGACTAAATTGAAACACCGGGGATGTGTTGGGAATGTATTGATTTTGTCAAAAATTTTCAACAGGAAATTATCAACTTTTTATATTATTGTTTCAATTATAATTATATTTATTATATTATTAAAATGATAAAGTCAAAACAAAATGTTTTGATAAGGTTCAAACAAAATATTTTTGGAGCATTTTATTTCACAGAAAATTGCAAAATCTTGGAATATCCTGTGGGATGGAAATTCCAGGTTTTGACCAGCTCTTATTTGGGGGTAGATTCTGTGTTTGGTCTCTTGAAAGGTGCAGAACAGAAGGCCCAGGCCAAGAGGCGCAGACCCCCAAAGTGTCTTTAAGAATCTCCTTTCACTTATGGCGGCCTCCCCATAGTTCTTTATGGGTTAAGTGCTACAGCGATTCCCCCTCATACCTGTAACACACTGTCCTGACTCTGGAATGGCCCCTGTACCGGGGGCTGTGAGGATGATTACCACATTGGTCTTATGCAGCTGCTGTAGTGGAGGAATTCTACTCTGGCCAGTTATAGACCCCATATACTGTGGGAGTGGCATAATGGGGCCACAGTGGTGACCAGAGTCTGGCTAACTATATAGTTTATTATTTTGTATTGTGATAGCTCCTTCAGAGTCTATTAATCAGCATTGGGGCCCCACTGTTCTAGGCAGTATACAAACACATAGTAAGAGACAGTCCCTGCCCTGAAGAGTTTGCAATCTAATTGACAAGACAGAAAGACACACCAAGATTCAAATAAAATAGGAACTGTCAACACTACAAAACCTGAATGGAAATATTTCTCACAACTCACTTCTCTCCTCCCTCCTCCCCCCCCAAATCTATGTAATGGACACACACACACACACACATTAATTTACATACAGTATATAAAAATGACTGGTAAGGATATAAAAATGCCTCTGAGTCCTGTACAATTGGACTAGTGACAACTAAGGCCTCTGACTACAAGTTGAGGGATAAGGGAAAAGCCCCAATAAACTTTTTAAAACTCGCTAGAACATTTGTGAAACAAATTTTCTACTACATACATGGTATATTACACACCAAAAACTACCTTATACAGAACATTATTAAGGTTGCAAAGTCAAGCACTCAGAAGCCTATGCAACCTTAATTTGCCCCCCTGGTGGGTATACATTATGATACAGGCTGTAATTACATAATCACATGCTATATTTCCCACAGGACCCCGCCTTGTTCATTGCACTGGACGAACAGTGCTCTACACTGCAGCTGGGAGTGAGCCTCCCAGATGGGTAGACAGACCCATACAAAGCACAGCTCCCATTGATTTCAACTGCAGCTCTGAGTGCTCAAGCACTTCTGCAAATCAGCCACCTGAATCTGAAGTCAGGCACCAGAAAATGAGGAGCACACAATTAATGTGAAAAGTTTGGTTGAAGTGACCCAACTAGCGTCCCATAGGAACTCTGTGGAAGAGGCAGGGATGGAATCCAGTTCTCCAGGGCAGCATTCAACTGACTGAATTTTGAGAACATCATCTCTCTTCTTACAATCCCCTGCCTCATTCAAATAAAAACATAAGAACGGCCATACTGGGTCAGACCAATGGTCCATCTGGCTCAATATCCTGTCTCTGACGGTGGCTAGTGCCAGATGCTTCTGGCAGTCAGAGGTTTAAGGACAGTGAGCGCATGGGGTTGCATCCCTGACCATCTTGGCTAATAACCATTGATGGTTATTGATGGTTAACGATTAATAACCTATCCTCCATGAACTTATGTAATTCTCTTTTGAACCCATTTTTGGCCTTCATGGCATCCCATGGCAATGAGTTCCACGGGTTGACTATACATTGAGTGAAGAAGTACTTCCTTTGTTTTAAACTTGCTGCCTATTAATTTCATCAGGTGTCCCCTGGTTTGTGTGTTATCTGAAGGGGGTAAATAAGATCTCTCTATTCACTTTATCCACACCATTCATGATTTTATAGGCCTCTATCAGCTCCCCACTTAGTCATCTCTTTTCTAAGTTGATCAGTCCCAGTCTTTTTAATCTCTCCTCATATAGAAACTGTGCCATACTCCTACTCGTTTTCTTTGCCCTTCTCTGCACCTTTTCCAATTCTAATATACCTTTTTTTTGAGATGGGGCGACTAGAGCTACACTCAGTATTCAAGGCATGGGCATGCCATGGATTATATCATGTCATTATATTTTCTGTTTTATTTTATATCCCTTTCCTAATAGTGCCTAACATTCTGTCTGCTGCTGTACATGGAGCAGATGTTTTCAGAGAACAATCCACGATGACTCTCTTTTGAGTGGTAACAGCTAATTTATACTCCATTAGTTTATATGTTTAGTTCTGACTACTTTTTCCAATGTGTATGACTTTGCACTTATCAACATTGAATTTCATCTGCCATTTTGTCACCCAGTTTAGTGAGATTCCTTTGTGACTCTTTGCACCTTCACATCCTCATTAACAAGCCTGCTACATCCCCAAAGCAAGTCTATCCTGTACACCGGGGCTTGGCAACCTTTCAGAAGTGGTGTGCCGAGTCTTCATTTATTCACTCTAATTTAAGGTTTTGCATGCCAGTAATACATTTTAATGTTTTGAGAAGGTCTCTTTCTATAAGTCTATAATATATATAACTAAACTATTGTTGTATGTAAAGTAAACAAGGTTTAAAAATGTTTAAGAAGTTTCATTTAAAATTAAATTAAAATGCAGATCTTATCAGTTTAGTGCAGTGGTTCGTAACCAGGGGTGCACGCACCCCCTGGGGGTGCGAGATGCCTTTTCTGGGGAGTGCGAGACACACGAGATTTTTTTAGAAAGTAAATCATCGATAACACAAATTAGGCACAGGCACATAAGTACAACTACTTTGTTTAATCAAACCTGTGTATTTATTAACATTATACATGTTTTAACGATTACTGTAATATACAAAGTTTTTAAGTTTTCAAGTTTTTAAGCTAATTGTAATGTAATTTTTGATAAGGGCTGCAGAGCGCTGGGCTGGCTGCCAGTACCCCAGGCTAGCAGGAGGGCTGAGCAGGGCCGGCGGCCTGGACCCCGGCTGGCAGGGGGCCGGGCGGCTGGAACCCCAGACCAGCAGCGAGGTGAGTGGGGCCGGCGGCTGGTATCCCAGGCTGGCAGCAGGCTGAGTGGGGCCGATGGCCGGGTCCCCGGCTGACAAGGGGCCGGCGGCCGGAACCCCTGACCGGCAGCGGGCTGAGCTGCCAGCCAGGGGTTCCATTCACTCAGGCCGGCAGCGGGCTGAGCGGGGCTGGCGGCCGAGACCCCGGCTGGCAAGGGGCCGGCGGCCAGAACTCCAGACTGTCAGCCAGAACTACAGCCCTCCATACCTCCCACAGGTCTTGCTCTTGTGTCCTCTCAATTTGGATTAGAAGCTTCTTGCTCCTCCAAACTGCTAGGCCCAGAACGGGGAGTATTGAGAGTACAGGAGAGATAGGGGCCCTGATCTCATTTCAGATACCCAAATCCAGTCCCGACACCATCTACAGCAACCCAGAGCTGCAGGGAAAGTCCTGCTCACCCTCAGACTGAAGCATGTTTGGTGTGGATAGAATCTTCAGGGAATTTAGCTTCTAAAATCTGAAAAGTCTCCACTAAACATACGCAAACTGCAATTGTTCAAAGGCTTATAACTTGGCAAGGTTTGGGCATAGTTCTAAGGGGATGGCAAAAGTCACATTCCTGACTCAAAGCCCTCTGCCAAGATTATGTTTAGGACATAGGTGGTGGTGCCTAATGGTCAGAGCCATGAAGGTGGCCAGGCCTGGAGGTTAGCGCCAAGCCAAGCTGGAATCAAGAATCAGGGCCCCGGGGTACAGCTGAGAGAAGAGTTGGGCAGGGGCAGGCACAGGCATGGAACATGTTGAGCGGCCAGCAAGTTCTGGGTACTGCTGGGTCAAGTAGGAGCTTAGCTCTGCACCGCCGCCGATCAGACGGTGCAGTCAATCAGGCAGCCCTTGCCAGACTCAGCTATGCGTATTATGTTGCTAGGAGACTGACCCTGCTGCAACTGGCTCCCTGATACTGCTCCCACTCCTGCCAAATTTCAAGTCCTTGCTCTGAATCATGAGAAGCGGGAGGGTCAAAGAAAAAAAATGGCCGAATTTTTTAATACAGGTACAATAATGTATTTTTCCCTAGGCTCATTCTTGGAAATGTCTGTTTTGGCAGAAATGTTCCCCCAGAACAAGCCAGCCTGAGGCAGACACCCAGCATGGCAAATTTTAGCCCAATCAATTAAAGTTTGGCAAAGTTATAAGCAACTGAAAACAGGCTCTTCGAATGGGAAGTGTCAGGCAACCTTAATAGTATGTGGTGTCGCCAGCCCTTCCAATAATAAAGAACCAGAAATGGTGGTGTTTGATTTTAAAGGTTTTATTGATAGTTATTTAGGATGAGGCATATCACTCAATCTGGCTTCAGTAATATACCCATCTAAAACTCATACCGATAAAACCTTGCAAAGTTGCAAAAGCCATGCACAGAGGGAATGCACATCTTTCCTTGGTTTACAAGCAGTAGAATAGTCAAGGCTAAACTGAGGTTGCCCACTTCTCACTGGGCAAATACAAGCATTTAGTTTAGATTAATTTACCCACTTCTTTTTTTAACCACTGCTTACAAGCCACTAGAATCCCTTGTACAGCCACTGACTAACTTGCACGTTTGTTTCATGCAGGATGAAGGATGCAGAGTAAAGTTAGGAATTACAACCATTTTTATAAGTTCAGGATTAGTTCCCACATTTGAAGATACTTTGCATACAAGTTTCTTTTCATGTGTGTGTTTTTCTATAGTGTCTTTCCACACCATCTTTAGCCAATGGTAGTAGTAGATATATGGGGCTTAAGCCCCTCATTGGCAGCTAATATTTAGGGCAGACTTTAATCTTTTTTCTCTCTTATGAACTGTTTCCCAAGTTTTTGGAAGAGGGGGGTCCTTCCAGACACTCTCCCCCTCCATTTCATTTCCACCAATTAAACTGTTTCAAGTAACAGTTTGAAATTTTGTCAGGTTTCTAACAAGTTGCCAAAGTTTAATCATTTTGACCCAATAGTTTGAAAGCTCATGTGCAATGCCCAAAGGGTGAAATTCATGTCTGTGCAGGGGCATATACACCACAAGGTCCCACTTCGGTCAGTGGAAAAATAGTGCACAAATAATCAAACTATTGACCAACCTGTTCTCAAAGTATGTGCAATGGCCTGTTGTCGAGATGCCATTTAGTTCCATCACAGAGCACAAGGGAAGCCTGCCAGACATATTTTAGATTGTAAAGGAAACAATTGAATTGGAATCCCATGCTTCAGGAGCACTGTTCAATTACAGTGCATGTTTAAAACAATATACATTTATGCAAATAAAAAGGACATCTGGCTCTCCCCTTTATCTCTCTCCCTCTGGGTTGTTTTTCCTCTTTCTCTACCCTTTGTTTCTCTTCTTTCCCTCTGTTTCTTCATCTAGGCCCTTACTCTCTCCTCCATTTGCCATCCTCCATTCTGTTCTCCCCCTATAATTTCCTTTCTCTCTCTTCCCCTCTCCCTACTGCATGCCCCGTGTGCATTCCTCCTCCCACACTGGATGGCCCCTGCACTCTCCCCCCTTCCCCACTGCATGTCCTCTGCGCTCTTTTCTCCATCTTTACAAAGATGCTTCTAGGTGCTACTCCTACAGTTCCAGTGTGAATGCATAGTCCAATCTGACTGATCCACTGATAGTAAGTATTCTAGGTGTGTGTAGGTAGCAGTATATTTGCTTTCGCTGTGAGTAGTCACATACCATTGCATTCAGAAGTGCCTAAATCTTCTCAAAGTAGTTCAGCCTAAATCTGCACTTCAGAGGCCTTTCTTTAAAGAGAAAAGATCAAAAAGAAGAGAGAAAAAGTCAGTCCTGTGTGATATCTAAACATGGCTGTAAGACAGAGTGATGGGACAAGCTGTCTCTGCTTTACCCTAGAGACAAACACAACTCTTGAAAACTGTGCACACTGAACTGCCCTTGGAAGCTATGTGTCATCACCTACATTTAACAGTGGTATCAGCAAAGCAAGCTCGATAAAGCATGTGTTGAAGGCATGTGAAGGAATAACTTTTCAGCTGCTTTTCTCTATGCCAGATGATTCCATTGTTGAGATCATCTGTCCTGGTGATTTTGTAAACAAGGAGTCACATGGGAGAGAAGGCTCCTTCCCTTCCATCCATGCTGAGGAAAGACAAAGAGATGAGAGTTTAGAGATCAGCCTGAGCCAAAATCTTCCTTCCCTTGAAAACTAGAATTAGAATCTGGATTTCACAACTGATCTCCATCTCTATGATAGTCCGAACCAAAACCTCTGACCTGAATACCCCGGACTTGAAAGGGCACATTCCAGAGCTAAAACCATTAGTGAAGTTTAGTACTGATAAATATGAAATGCAGAATACCCACAAACTCTAACCCTAGCCATCACCCTAATCTTAACCATTAACTCTAACCACCTCTGTTACCCTGACAATAATCTTAATAGCAAATGCTGTTTGAGCCCTAAGCCCTGCTTTTGCCTTTACTCTAAAGATGACCATATTACCTTAAGGTTACCTATAACTGCAAATCTAATTGTAGCCAAAACTCTAAACAAAGCTCAAGCCTAGCCCAAAGGTAAGCCCTAACACCAATCAAATTCTGGTGTTTATTCCTTAAATGAAATAGGATGCGATGGAGTGCCTACCCTACACTTACATGAAAAGGGTTAACTGGAAATAGAGAGCTCTATTAAAGTACCTGGCTGCACCTGGAGGGTGGGCCAGCAACTACTGATGAATACCAGGGAGGGGAGGAGCTGGGAGCTAGAATAAAGAGAGGAAGTGTGTAGTTGTAGCGGGGGGAGGCCAGCCAGCTGGATGGTTGGGATTGATTGGGCTGCCTCTCTTGGCAAGATGAAGAACTCATGAGTGGTAGAAAGATGACTCAGTTCTTTGGGGGAGCTAGCAAAAAGAGTGTGAGAATCTGTCTTGGCTGGGAGGAGCACTCATAGAATCATAGAATATCAGGGTTGGAAGGGACCTCAAGAGGTCATCTAGTCACTGGGAGGAAAAGTTTGTTTGGAAAAGGCAGAGGGGAACATGGGCTGTTTGGAGTGATCCAAGAGCCAGCCCACCTTGATTCGGAGAAGCAAAGCTCATTGCCTGGTGCCCTCTCGTTTCAACTTCCAGTGACCCAGATACTGATGGTCTGTTTTATTACACAGCAAACCTTGAGTCACAGCAGACTTTCAATATTGTCTGTTGATGAAACAGGCACTGTGCTAATAAAATAAACCACCCCTTGTACTTCTTCTTCGCCTCACTGAGTAAATATAAAATAGAGAATCCAATATAGGCAAACAAAAGTTAAGTGTACAAAGGTTTCTTCTCCACTCTCCTTTTCTCCCCATACAGTTAACACCTCCTTATCACTCTGTGTTAGTAAAATAAGAATCATGTCCGATAATGAGAGATGAGCCTGTTACCTTTGATAGCACAAACTATTTCCATCTGGCTTCTGCTCAAAGCAAATACTTCTCCACATCTCTGCTGACCATACACTTCCTCAATATCAGTTACTACAGTGCAAAAGAAAGATAAAATAGCGTATATGATTATGATGATGATCTTATTTTCATATAGCTCCTTTTATCCCTCAGGAGGGTTCTCAACATGCCTTACAGGCATTACCAGCAGCTTTATAAACTATATATAGAAACCACTTCACTCACTGCTGAAGTACAGACACGCTCAGGGTGAAACACAGCAGCTGTTTTGAAGCGGCACAGCTATAGTTTAGGACAGGAAGAGGAGAATACAGTCTGTGTCCCACTGAAAATGCAAGAGGCAATACTTTAGGTAAACAGAACATAATTATTAAAAGCGTAATGCAAAGAGAACACTATAATTAACTTCTTCTTTCCTAATAAGTGCCATGGGACTAAGGCAAGCGTAACATACTTCTCTGGACGTTTGGCAAAATCTGATCATCTGCATGTTCAACTGAGAGCTGGTATTTATTAAATTATTATGTAATTACAAAAAAAAAATGTCTGGGCTCAATCCGGTACTGAGTTCCTCAGAGGTGGGAAAGCTACAAAAAAGTCAGCTACTGTTCCCTGACCCTGGGGACAGCTGGAGGCCTAACAGCCCATAGTTTGCATTTCAAACCAAAAGGGTGCTCTATTTTCTATACCAATAGCAGCACTACATCTGCATTATTTATTTGATACACCTCTTGTTTCCTTTGCTCATCTAGTTCCCAAGTGATTAAAAAGCTGTGCATTTTTGCTTTTAAAAATGAATAGCAAACAAATCTAAAAACGCTTGTAAATGAAGATTGTAATACATGGGGATCTAGCTACGAACAGATGTACAATGTAAGGGCAAAATTCTCCTCTCTGTTGCATTGTCCTTGTCCCATAAGTAGCGCTCATATTGACATTAATGGGAGTTCTGGCCACCATGGAATATCTTACGGACATTCTCAGTGCAGTGCAGACAAGAGAGAATAATTTTGCCCTGAGGCTGTAGCATATTCAGGGGTTTAAGGTGAAAATATCAATTATGTATCAACTATGAAAGCAAAATGAATGGTTTGTACATGTCACTAAAGCTTCACTTTATAAAACCAGCCTTAGGAATAGTAACAGTTTGTGTATGTTTTATTATAACATATTACGATAACCATAAGCCACAGATGCCTGCAGCACTATTCTTTCCCTGATTTATGTGCACAGCTTCCATTAATGCTAGTGAGTTTTCTGTGACTATTTCAAAGGGAGAATGCCCCCAAACCCCAGACAAACACTTTAAAATATTTATTCACTTACTCAATGTACTTCTGTGACAAACGCAGGAATTTTGGCAACATTTTTATGAAGTCAATACATGCCTTGTTTTCCCTCTCCTCTTGGTATTGCTGTGCATGGAGTGGACAAAGCAGGAAACATGAGGTCTTTTGTCATGTAATTGTCTTGGAAAGGTTGTTAAGGACTGGCTGGGAACTAACCCATATCAGTGGAAGACACTAAAGACACAGTGGAAACCCTAAGGACTGAACATTTGACACCTATCAATGGGAGGCTCCCAGCTTGGCTGGGTGGAACACACATGAACTCAGGAAGAAGGCAATGGGGGAAGGTGGCAGGAGGTAATAAGAACTGGGTTCAGAGAGAGAGAGAGAAGCAGGGTACAGATCTCTCTCCTGGAACTAAGACTTAAAGGTTTTGTCTACACTGCTAATTGAACAACAAAACTTTTGTCATTCATAGGTGCTTAAAAAAAGCTCCCCCTTCCCTCCAAAAGACAAACGTTTTGTAACAGTAAGTGGCAATGTAAATGGCTCGTTGATGGCAGGAGCGCTCTTCTGTTGACAATACGAACCCCACACATAGGGGGTGGAAGTATTTTATCTGCAAAAGTGCTGACAAACAGCGTTTACTCTGCCTGACTTTTAGCAACACGGCCGTGTTGACACCGCCATGTCGCTAAAAGCTGTGTAGTGTAGACATAGCCACTGGTCTGTTGTCCGACCTCGGGCCAGCCACTTACTTCCTGTATTTCTCCCCGACTTTGGTTGTCTTGTCTATTTAGATTGTAAGCTCTTTGGACCAGGAACTCAGTCACTATGTGTTTGTGCAGTGGCTAGCACAATGGGGTCACAATGTAAGTTGGGACCTGGGGCTGCTGAACTACAAAGAACAAATAATTACAAGGCAGGGGAATTGGTGTTTTAAAGGTCTAGCATTATAACTACCCCAGGACTGTCAACTCTCATAATTTATCATGAATTTCATATCTGGTGTCTTTCTTAAATCTTCAGCTCCTGGGGAAAAGGTGATGACACAGATCAGGTTTTTTTTAAAGAAGTTTCTACTAGGGCTGTCAAGCGATTAAAAAAATTAATCGCAGGATTAATCGCGCTGTTAAACAACAATAGAATACCAGTTATTTTAAATATTTTTGGATGTTTACTACATTTTCAAATATATTAATTTCAATTACAACACAGAATACAAAGTGTACTGTGTTCACTTTATATTTATTTTTATTGCAAATATTTGCACTGTAAAAAAACAAAAAGTTGTATTTTTCAATTCACCTCATAGAAGTAGTGTAGTGAAATCTCTTTATCATGAAAGTTGAATTTACAATTGTAGAGTTATGTACAAAAACAACTGCATTCAAAAATAAAACAATGTAAAACTTTAGAAGTCCACTCAGTCCTACTTCTTGTTCAGCCAATCACTCAGACAAACAAGGTTGCTTATAATTTGCAGGAAATAATGCTGCCTGCTTCTTGTTTACAATACCACCTGAAAATCAGAACAGGCATTTGCATGGCACTGTTGTAGCTGGCGTTGCAAGATATTTACGTGCCAGATGCACTAAAGATTCATATGTCCCTTCATGCTTCAACCACCATTCCAGAGGACATGCTTCCATGCTGATGATGGGTTCTGCTTGATAACGATCCAAAGCCGTGCAGACTGACACATGTTCATTTTCATCATCTGAGTCAGATGTCACCAGCAGAAGGTTGATTTTCTTTTTTGGTGGTTCGAATTCTGTAGTTTCCGCATTAGAGTGTTGCTCTTTTAAGACTTCTAAAAGCATGCTCCATACCTCCTCCCTCTCAGATTTTGGATGACATTTCAGATTCTTAAACCTTGGGTTGAGTGATGTAGCTATTTTTAGAAATCTCACATTGGTACCCTCTTTGTCAAATCTGCTGTGAAAGTGTTCTTAAAACGAACATGTGCTGGGTCATCATCCAAGACTGCTATAACATGAAATATATGCAGAATGCAGGTAAAACTGAGCAGGAGACATACATTTCTCCCCCCAAGGAGTACAGTCACAAATTTAATTGACCTGGAAACACTAGCAACAGAGGGTCCTGTGGCACCTTTAAGACTGTTAGTCTTAAAGGTGCCACAGGACCCTCTGTTGCTTTTTACAGATTCAGACTAACACGGCTACCCCTCTGATACTGGAAACACTAGGGTTCCCTATCTGAGATAAAAAGAACAAGAGTACTTGTGGCACCTTAGAGACTAACAAATTTATTATATGCATCCGAAGAAGTGGGCTGTAGTCCACGAAAGCTTATGCTCTAATAAATTTGTTAGTCTCTAAGGTGCCACAAGTACTCTTGTTCTTTTTGTGGATACAGACTAACACGGCTGCTACTCTGAAACCTATCTGAGATAGTCCACCAGCTGGCTGCCCTAAAGCTGTGGTCCCTGGAAGCCCTAGAAATCCAGGGTGCCAAGCCTGGGAACTTGGGAGCTGGTGCTCCCAGTGTTTCCAGTTTCTCAGCTCCTTGTCAGCCAGGAGGGTTGGGGTGTGTGACATTCCCTAGGGTACAAGCTGGACTATAGAATAGAGGCGTCCCCTTAACTCTATAGCCTGGGGTGCCTTTAATACTGCTTTGCTGCCAGAACAGCCACATCTGGCCTGCTCACATACAGCCATTAGCATGTAAAATCACTCCCAGCCACATGACCTTGAATGCTCTTTCAGCCATTCAAGAATTATACACAGGGAAACACCTGCATAGTCTTCAGTCCCAGCCTTGTTCCCTAGACAGAAGGAGGAGAGGTGATGTGGAAGTCCCTGTCTCTTATTTTATACCCTCCTCCTTTCTTTGAGAATTACCCCCGCCAGAGTGTAGACAAACAGTCCGCTGTGTACATGCGGTTTGAAACATTCCTGCAGTGCAATGTAAATTTCTTGTTTACACTCCCCCGTGCTGGTGAATGGACAATTAAGTAGAGATTAGCTTTTTAGCACCTGGCTGGCATGCTAGTGTACCTTTGTCTCTGAGAAAATGGTTTGTGTGCATTACACAGAACTACAACATATTTCAGTAACAATCATATAGCAAAATCTCATAATCTTACATGCAGTGATGTTACACAAATTTCAATTGGATAATGATATTCAGCAAATTATGAGTTTTCTAATGATACCTCACAAGGCATACTTTGTACAAAATATATCATAACCTTATAAAAGTGGTGAACATGGGTATAGGATGTTATGGGGGGAATTAGGAGCCTGAAAGCCCTGGTTGAGCAAGGAGATTGGGACCTGGCACTTCCAGGCTCTCTCTCAGCTCTGCAGGGGAGCCTAGAAGTTTAGGAGCTTGGGCTCCAACAATTCATAGATTATAAAACCAGAAGGAGCTACTATGATCATCTAGTCAGCCAGGTGCTTAAAAGCTATTCTCTACTTAACTGTCCATCATCTAGTCTGACCTCCTACAGAACACAGGCCATAGAACTTCCCTGATTTGACTGCTGTTTGAACAACAGTATCTGTTTTAGAAAAAAAGTTCAACCTTATTTAAAAATTGTCAATGTTGAAGAATACACCATAATTCTTGGGACGATGTTCCAAATGGTTTTGTTATACTTGGACCCAGCAGAGAAGGATATAGACAGAGGGAACTAATGGAAACACAGCTGTCTGCTGTGGAAAGATTATTGTTCTTCTGGCAGTAAAACTGAAACCAACATGACAGTGAGGCTTTGTACTGAGGAAGGGTGAGTGCTGAAACATTTAAAAGGATAGGACATCACATTCCTCCACCCTACTTTAAAAAAGCTTTCCAAATACATATACATTATCATTTACATGGCTAACAAAAACTATATAACCTAACTAAAGTTGTGGGTGGTCTACTGCAGACTCGTAAATTGCAAAGGATTATTCTGCCCTGGAATAGCAACTCACTAACTGAACAACATATAAATTCAGGCACACAACTGGTTTTCTCACTCTCTTGGGATAACATGGTGATGGTGGTGTGGCAGTTCCCTGAAGAACACAAACAGTTGGGGTAAGAAATCAATTGGATCGAATACCAACGTTTCTTTCACCAAGTCATCAATATTAGGAGGTTTTAAGAGAAGGAGGTTTGATCTGAGGAACAGAAAGTCCTACTGGACCATCCCTGGACTCTGGTACTTGTCAAGATTACAACTGGTCCATATGTTATTTCCATAAAATACTATCAGATAGTTTTACCACAAACAAAAGAGGTCCTGTGCATTTTACAAGTTCTCCAAGTACCATTTCACTCCACGGTCATAGTTGCGAGTCTACATTAAATATCCTACTTGAAAAGCACAATGATGAGTCTCACGTCATCAATTAGTTTGCATAGCTTGGGATTTGGTTATATGTGAGACAACATCAGGACGGAGCAGGTCCCAACAGGTATGCAAAGACTGCTTCAAGAAAAGAGTTGCAGGTGACTACTGGGTAGTAACATGTGTTGTGTTCCTGCAGAAAAGCAAAACAAATTTCTGTTTCTGTCCAGTTTCTGTTGATGACTCAAAATAGACTAGTAACTAGTTGGCTCTTAAGGCATGCTTAAGTGTTTGTACAAAGCTAAATGTTCTGCTAGTCCATTTTTAGCTGAGTGGTATGGAACAGAATGTTTGTGCTGAATTTCATTTGAAGCTAGGAACCTTGAAATTTTTCAGAACAGAATTGAGGTCCATTGTTACTCACCAACTGTAACAGTAAACCAAATTAGCTAAACAAGGTACGAATATGTCTAATGGTCTTGGTAACTGTAGTAGAAGTCATCCTGAAAATTTCTGGCCATTTCAAATAGGTGTTGACTACAACCCCGAACCATATAACCTTTCAAAGGTCTGGCAAAGTCCATGTGAATACATGTCCAAGGAATCTGAGGCCACGACCAAGGGCGTAGATAAGATGGTCCAGGATTATGTTGAATTTGTTGACACATAATACAGCACTTTGCCTTTCTCTCAATATCTTTGTCAATCCCCGGCCATAGACATGACTCCGGGCTATGGCCTTTATCCACACAATGCCAAAATGTTCTTTTGAAGAGCTTCCAAAACCTGAGATTGGAGTGATCTTGGAATGATCACTTGCACTCTTCATTATATGCAACCGTGATTCACAGACAATTCACACTGATGTGACAAGAATTGTGCACACTGGGAATTTTTTTGATCCAACACTACCTTGTAGTACCACTTCCTTCACAAGAGAAGGCATATCATCCTTAGTGGTTTCTTTGTTGATATCTGTGCTAATGATGGGTAACCTATCCATCAAATTGAGATAAAACACTTCGTCTGAAGTTTCTTTGAGTTGATGGCAATGCAGGCATGGCAGTCATCACAGCCCATCAGCATTGCCATGCTGAGTTCCTTTACTGAATTGAAGAGTATAGGAAAGAGCTGAAAGTTGCAATGCCCATTGTTGCATATGAGCAGCAGCTAATGACAGAATTCTATGTTTCCATCCAAAAATTGAAAATAACGGCCATTGATCCATCAGCAAGGTAAAATGTCTATCATACAGATAGGTATGGAACTTCTGAATTCTGAAGTTAATGCTGAGAAATTCTCGCTCTATTTACACATATTTCTTAGGTGTAATGAGTTGTTTGTGAAGTGAAGGCAATTGGTTTCTCCATGCCATCAGGAAGAAAGTGAGAAAGAATTGCACCCACTTCATACTGTGAAGCATCACAAGCCAGTAGCAGTGGCTACAAAACATCAAAGTCCATAAGAACTTTCGCTCACATCAACAATTTCTTAGCTAATTTAAGTGCTCACACTCTTCAGTCCATTTCCATTTTTTCTTTGCTTGTAACAGGTCATGTAAGGCCAATACTGTTGCCAGATTAGTCAGACATTTACCATAAGAGTTAAGTAGTCCTAAGAATGAGTGTAACCATGACACATTCTCTGGCAGGGGCACTTGAAGAACTGCCTTCTCTTTTTCTGGCAATTTCCTTAAGCCTTTGACATCAATTATATGTCCAAGGTATCCAAGTGAAGGTGTGAAAAACTCACAGTTGTCTCGAGGTATTCTCAATCCATGGTCTTCCAAACCTTACAAGACAGCATCCAAATTCTGACAATGATCCTCTTGATCCTTTCCTGTAACAAGGATGTCATCCAAATAGCACTTTGAACTCCATTCAGTCCCTTCACAATCTCATCCATGGCTTTCTGGAACAGGGCAGGTGCTGACAGGATACCAAAAGGCAAACTGTTATAACAAAATAAGCCTTTTTGCATGTTGATTGAGATATATTTATGAGATGCCAGATCAATCTCCATTTGTAGATATGCATTGAGCAAATCCAATTTATTGAAACACTGTCCACCACTAAGATTAGCAAACAAATCTTCAATACAAGGTAGTGGTCAACCTGGTCTACACATAAAACTGGATTCAATGTCACTTTGAAATCGCCACAAATTCAGACTGAGCCATCCTTCTTGATCATTGGTATGATGGGTGTAGCCCACTCACTGTGTGAAACTGGTGACAAGACTCCAATGTTCACTAAACAGTCCAAATCGATTTCTACCAGAGGCTTTTGAGCAAAAGGCACAACTCTGGGCTTGCAATATTTTGGGTAGCTGTCAGACTTAACAGTGAACTTCACTGACATGCACAATTGTTGCCAAAGAATACCAAAGCCATAGAAGGCTAAGCCATAATATCTTTCCCCTGAAGCTTTACAGTATGATTTAAAGGATGATTGCTGTGTTTGACTTCTTTACATCTAAATAAAAAGAGAACTGTTTTATTATTTTGGAGCACTTAACAGTAGGACCCCAATTTAAAATGTACAAAATATCACATTTCAAGCCAAATACATGAAAGATGGCTGGAGTCAAAAGTTATCATACAAATGAAACAGAACATTTTTATTTTCATCATACTTCTAATTTCCACCTATACACTTTTTAAAATAAATCAGCATTTTAAACATGATCTCTTTTATCATCTTCAACAGAGAACCTACTAAGAAAACTCTGCTTATAGCTTTTTTTCCAGGTTGAAGTGTACATATTACTCACCTCAAATCCAATCCTGGAGGTTTTGGGTTGCACAATGACTATCATCTCCTTCTTCATGCTCTTAGAATATCAAGACACAATGTTAAGTAAAAACAGACAAAACAAATTGAGTTTTACAGACCACATTTTTTTTAAAAGGTTCCCATAAAAGGCCTATTTACAGCAAATATCAAATGTTTTGAGTACATATAACAATACTAAATAATTCTCAATCTAGCAAAAAAATCTAAAGAATTAATTTACAAGTTTTAAACGGCTGTTTTAAATCTAGGCTAAATTTAGCCCCTTTCCATAAAGATCATATTCTTTATATAGGATATAATCCTTTAGAACTGGTGGAAGAGGAAGCTTTGCCATTGATGCTTGTCTCCGCAGTCTCCTTAGTCCCATCAGTTGACGTATTTTCAGGCGGCACAAATGTTTTAATGGGCGAGGATTCTCTGAAAAATAGTGAGGGAAACACATCAGGGGAAAAAACAGGCCATTAATTTGGCAAGTGTGTCTCAGACTTAGAATCTCAAAACATGCGCTCTAATGAAACTCACTTCAGAAATCTACCAGCGCTCTAATGAAACTCACTTCAGAAATCTACCAGCTGAAAGCTCTCCTATTCCTGTTACTTTTAATAAAATACAGTTTTAATTTACTCCCAAATAAATGCACCACTAATAAAATTTCACTGGAGCAATGGTGACATCCAGTGGCCAGTTTTATTGTACTTAGATTTTATTTTCATATTGGATGCTCATTACGTTGTTTTTTTCCTGTTTTTAATTGACAAGCCTGTTTATTTTAGCTAAATTCTAAATGGTGATTTTATGTGCTATTAGCACCTTATAATCAGCACTTTTCCTTTAAAATGATGGTAACACCATGGTCTCAATTTTTCAAACGTGGGCACCTGAATAGCGTATCCAAATCCTTCATTTGGACGCTTAGATCAACACACCAATTAGCACAATAAATGCTGACTAATTACATGATCTGTGTACTCAATCCTGAAAGGTGCTAAGCACCTTCAATTCCCACTGACTCAGTAACACTTGAAGGTGCAGTATTAGACCCTGTGTGTTTGAGTTATTGCAACTTCTAAACAAAGACTACAAATATCATAAGATAACTGATACATCATGCCACCAGAGAGAGTTCATTGTAATTAAATGTTTTATATGAACAGCATATTTCAAAATACTTGAACTTTTGAAGCAGTTAGCACAACCAAATCACTTTGAAGCTGTGACATCAAACAACAAAATCCAAAAAAGTAATTCTTTTGCGCACCAGTGTAAAATGCAAAAGCAAAAATAAAGACAGCATCAGCTTTAATTTTGAAAATTTTGCCTTTTATCAGTTGATTTTACAATCTCCACATTATTCAGACAGAATTTTGTATTTATTACCCTAATAGAAAGAGAACTGCTTTGGTGAAGGTTTATAAAAGCATAAACACTAGTGTTAATTACCTGTTAGACTGCAACAGCTCCAAAGAGAACTGTGCCAGATAAATATAGACAAACATATTTTCCATAGTTCAATAAATTAAAATGTATTAAATAGATCTTCATTTCAAAGTACCAATTCCAGTTTGTGTGCACATACATATAGGTATATTTTTAAAATAAATGTAGATGCTCAATAGACTAACAGCTCTACTGCAATATAGCATATAAATATGTATTTAGGCTTGGTACACATGCCCTTAGGAAATTGTTATAGGACATCTTCCTATACATATCTAATGGAAACTTTTCAGAATTTAATTGCAACTGCTTTAAAGTGGCACTGAGATAAATATCATAAATTAATTCCTTGCCTGTATTACTAATAAACTAATGAAACTGGGCAATTTTTTCAAATGTAGGACTAAAGTGTCCCTTACACATAAGCATATACCCTACGTAGCCTACATAAGGGACTGGAAACTTTGTGAATTCATAGTTATGAGGTGAAATCCTGCGTATGTTTATGTTTCAGCTGGGAGGTGTGATTCCCAGCTCAGGCCGACAGACTCATGCTAGTTAGAGCACAGCTAGCACAAGTCTGTCTATCTGTGCTACCAGCTGCAATATAGACATACCCACTGAAGTCAATAACAAAATTCTCATTGACTTCAATAGGGGCAGGCTGTCACTCATGGTGTTTCTGCCAGATCGATCTAGTAGGAGGGTAGGATTTCTGAAGGGTCAGGATTCCTTCCACCCAGAACTGGAAAGGGCTTCTGCGTCCTAAACCTGAGGATTCTTTCCTAAGATCTTGGCAGATCCTGAATGATCTACTGGATCAAGAGCAATCTGCATGAAGTTCCCGTGCCCCTCAGTGCCTCTGGGACCCCCCAGTCTCCATGATTCCCAAATTGCTGCTGCTCTTGAACCCTCTCGGTCCTGGGGTTAATATTGTGGTGGAATGTCACATCTAGTTTGTAAGCCTTTTAAAAGACAGGTAAACACAGGAACCCGTGAGAGGCTCAACTAAAATGCTAAAAATGATGCCCCGATAATGCACATTGTGTAAGTCAGATTTAGGACATTGTGGCATACTAAATGCCAACATTTTTACAGTCGAAGTGTTCCACACTCTTTCTCGTGTTGCTCTCTGAAGAGCTATTAGGTGAGGGAGGAAGTAGAACAATGAAAGCGTGGGCAAATGCCCCTCGGTAAATTAATGGAGATATCCCATCTCCTAGAACTGGAAGGGACCTTGAAAGGTCATCGAGTCCAGCCCCCTGCCTTCACTAGCAGGACCAAGTACTGATTTTGCCCCAGATCCCTAAGTGGCCCCCTCAAGGATTGAACTCACAACCCTGGGTTTAGCAGGCCAATGCTCAAACCACTGAGCTATCCCTCCCCCCATCTCAGCATCTCAAAGGATTACACAGTGATGGGTGCATTAGAAATACATATTTCAGTGTAGGGTGAGATTCTGCCACCACTACTCACCTGGAGGTACCTTACTCTCCAAATGAAATAAATGGGGCTTCCCCCAGAACAAGGTACTACTCAATGGGGCAGATCCTTAGCTAGTATAAATTGTCTTAGTGCAATGATGTCAATGGAACTAGGATGACTGATTCTACCTGAGGATCTGCCCCAGTCTGAGAGAGGGTGTCAGGAACTGGCCCTTAGACCAGGTGATGCAAACAGAACATATTAGAATTAAATATAACTGGTAATTATAGTAATTTTTTACAAACCTTTAATACCAGATCAAATAATTAAACAAATGTTAGACATTTACCTAATATCTGATGTATCTCTGGCCATTCTTTCTGTGCTTCTAGGACACACTTTAGTTTTGAGCACAAAGGAACATAATCCATATAGTCTATCAAAATGCGAATCACATGTCCAACTAAATGTTTCAACCAAGGAACTGTAATAAAGGCACAGAACTGAAAGGAAAAACACAGATTACTTTTAAAACTCACCCAGGGAGATGCCAATATCCTGTAAGAAACAGTCCTGTACTGACATCCCATGGGGATATAATGGATCACCTAAAAAGTCAGCTCCAGCAATCTCTAACTTCTGATTCTTTGTTTGAACAGAAACCTGAAGGCCACTTTTCATTATGTCAAAGATGACAATATCTTGATAACTTCCTCATTGTTTTATTCCACTTTGGTTTTAGAAGTAGGGTTAAACATCTGTCTCTAAAAAGTACACTTTCATTACATGTATGCTGAGCATTATTGCTCAAACAATAATCTCAAACTCGGGAAAACCTGGAGGACATGAACTCTTAGGCCTTTATCATTTTTATCTACTACTATCATAACTCTACATTTTTCGGCTATACTTTGCATTCAAATTTGCTTGAATATATCCCTGAAAAATGGGTTTGCGGTGAGTCTCAAAACAGCCTATGAAATAATATGGCACCCTTGGAAATCTTTGATCATAAAGCATCCAAAGTATAAAATCCTCAAACAGTATCTTGTGTTACCTGTGTTACTAATAACAACTTATCAGTATCTTATGCACGCTAATTGTTTGGGAATACCTGCTGCTAGCAGAATGCTAAATGGCATCCTGCTCCCATTGAAGACAATGGGACTTTCATCATTGACTTCAGTGGAAGAGGAATTGGAACCAAATACAGTTACATTTTTTCTTTTGAACCCACCATTTTATACAAAAGATATAAATGTTCCAAGAATTGTATCTCATAAGTACTGTGTTTAATTGTACTGACACCTCTTTATAGTAATGCTTTGCACTTACATAACTACAGAACCTTTTATCTGAGGATTTCAAAGCATTATCCAAACATTAATAAAGTAAGCCTCACCGCCCTCTTGTGACAGGTAGATATTATTATTCCCTCTGTCTATATGGGGAAACTGAAGGACAGACAAGTTCATGCCGACATTTGGAATTTCCCCCCACTATCGTTGTGTGCCTCAGTTATTGGGATACCCAGGTCCTGATTTTCAGAAGTGCTGAGCATCACAGCTCTCATTTGACTTCAATCAAAGTTCTGGATTCTCATTCACTCTGAACACCTGGACATCTCAAGCTGGGCATCAAAAATGTGGACGTTTCATAAATTTAGTCTAACATCTCAATCCTGCAAACACTTACACATACGTATAACTTTATTTGTGTGAGTAAATCTGTTGATTTAGATAGGTAGATCTCACATGCTTAAGAGGTTGCAGGATCATGCCCTATGTTTAACCCAAAACATAATGGCAAATAATTGGCTGAGTTGTGAATAGAACCCATTTTCCTGCCTTCCAGCTCCCTCCTTTAATTGCTAGTCAATACTTCCTTCCTACAACCTCTAACTCAGTTTCAAAACTAAAACTACTCTCTATGTGTCATTTTCTCTATACCAGAATAAAACTGAAGAAAGGTTGGGGGTGTGTGTGTAAATAAGTATGCTGATATCAAGAAATCTTAATTCTGCATTAAAATATGAAATAAATTTAAAGCAAGATTGCATTGAAGAGAAAAATGAAGAGAAGAAAATGAGGAATGTGCTTACTGGAGTATCTTTTATTACACAAGATGTCCATCCTGGTAATACCTCCTCTTCTGGAAGTGACCACACAAAAGAACTTCCAAAGATGTCGCCATGCATGCAATCAAAACACCTCTCTGCATTATATCCATGATTCAACAACAGCCTTAGCATTACCTCATCATTCAAAGCGTACTGAATGGCACTGGGGAAATGGGTGTCATTCACGAGCATGAAGTAGCAATTGACATTTGCTCCATATGATAGAAGCAATCGTACGATTTCATGGTTACCAGCTCTCACTGCTACAAGAAGACAATTTAGAGGATCCTTGTTTGGGTCTGCACCAGCTTTGAGTAACACTTCTGTGCAGAGAATGTCATTGTTAGAAACAGCAAAATAGAGTGCCGTTTTCCTTTCATCATCGTAGTTTTCAGAAATGTGTTCAGCCAGGAGAGTATTGACATCAAAATCATTTTCAATGAGGAGTTCTAGACACTGCACATTCTGGCCATCTGCTGCTGAGTGAATGGGGCTTAACCCACTTCTCTGGATTGCAGTCTTGGATGTAACAGGAATTAGATATTTCAATGACCTAAAAAGATAATGAAGAAAATTTTCATCTGGCTAAAATCCACCCAGACATCAACTCCTTCCCCAACCTCATGAAAACAGGATATCCAGTTGTGACTTTCTACTACCTAACTGAACATTTCACCCGAGAAGCCAGATTCTGCCCTCGTTTACTCCTGAACAACCCCAAAAGACAAATTTCTGTCCTGACTTATACCACATGGAACCTTTTTGAATTAAATGGAGTTGTACAAAGTGTAAATTACCACCGAATGTCCCAATTACTTTCTTTTAGAGCTGCTAGGTTTTGTTTTTTGTTTTGTATTTCCTATTGAATATGCTGAAGCCACATTTAAGATTTAATTAAAAATAATTTAATGTACATACTTGTCAAATATGAATGATCTTTAAATTTGGACTTTTCAATTTAATCCTTTAATGTGACGTAGTACTAGATGCAGTATTATAGGGGAGAATTTGAAGCCTACAGTTATACTCACAGATAATGTCCTTCATAGGCTGCTTTGTGTATAGGGAGCTGTCCTGCCCTGTTAGGCACATTACCACTTCCTCCATATTCCAAAAGAAGAGCTATACAGTCTGGATTACCTCCTCCAGCTGCTTCAAACAGTACTGATGCACCATCATCTGCTAAAGCATGAACATCACCACCTGGTGAAAGGATATAAAGGTAATAGTTAAGTCCAAAGGAACTTGGAAGATGTATCTTGTCTTTAAAATATCCTGAATTTCTTTTCTCTTCATGTTCAGTTATTAAAATTGCACCTCTAAGAACAGAACAGAAAAGTTTATAGTAACCAATTTAGAAATTAAATGTAAAATTCAACCATCACAGATACAAACATATATATATTAGGAAAGTGGAGAGAAATCACTTGAGTGACATTTCCTTTGAGTTGAGATACTTAACTGAGGATGTGCAGTATTCTGAAATCCTTTCAAACATGCTTAATCTCAGATTTGCATGTTGCTACTTAAAAAAAAAATTTGGTGTAGGAGCAGAAGTAATCCCCTCTTGTCACTTCTAACATATATATTATATCATTGTAAACCTTTTGTTTTCTTCCAGTGGTGCAAAAACATTCCCATGTGATGCCTTCCTCCCCAAAAAATCCAATCTTGGGAAAAAAAACATGTTCAGTTACAGTAAAACCTCAGAGTTACAAACACCTCGGGAATTGAGGTTGTTGGTTACTCTGAAATGTTCGTAACTCTGAACAAAATGTTATGGTTATTCTTTCAAAAGTTTACAGCTGAACATTGACTTAATACAGCTTTGAAACTTTACTATGCAAAATGCTGTTTTCCCCCTTTTTTTAGTAGTTTACGTTTAACACAGTACTGTACTGTGTTTGTTTTGTTTTGTTTTTGTCTCTGCTGCTGCCTAATTGTGTGTTTCCGGTTCCAAATGAGGTGTGTGGACTGATCAGTTTGTAACTCGTAACTCTGAAGTTCTACTGTAAATATTCCCTTCTGAGACTTGGAAGCAGGGCCCAGCAAGGTAGCTGGAAACAATTTTTTTTTCTTTTGTGCAGTTACATATTTTTAGGTAAAGATTTCAACGTTAAGTTTAGCCTTTAAGAGTCTTATATGAATTGAGATAATCCCTAGAGTGCTTTGGTTCCATAAACCAAAGAGTGAGGGTCATGTTTTCCCATTCTGTGTCTTTTAAATCATAAACCTAGTAATCTGAGTTTAAAGCTTGAGATTTGGCATAGTTATAGGCAGGCTACTTTGCAATATGGAACCATTGTGGCAGCGCATCCTAGTGGCTATGGATGGAATTAAAAATATACATATATATTACACAGTTTTATCTTATTTGATTATCCAGTATTAATCTATCTATTGAGCCACTGGTGCAGCTCACATATTGGGTATTTGTCCTGGACCAAATAAACTAACTCTGATGGCTCTCATTCTACATCCACTACATATGTTCCTTATGCACAGAATCCTCCCAGTGATGTATCAACTATTCTGCTTTGGAGTTTGTTGGACATTAGACAGAGCACACCACAGGTTAATGCTTTGATAAATACAGCCAAGATGCTGTGGGATTCACTGAGAATCCTGGTGATATTTAGGTGCTGGATACTTACAAGGCCTGAAATAGGTCAAAAAGACTCATTCAATAGTTTGAAAGGTCAACCTTCTGCACCAAGGGAAAAAGCACCTTAATGTGAATAAGCAAAAAGTATGCAATTAATTGTCTCTTACAAAAGAAGGTAAGGCACTGGTATTTGCTTGAATATGTGGAAAAACATTTAAACAGGACAGTGATCGGCAATGGTAGTGTAGAAGGACTGAAGCACAGGGTCAGCAGTAAAGGAGGAAGGTTGTGGGGAAATATATTGATAGAACGCAACTTAAGACATGTACATCTGACATTTTCCTTACTTTCTGTTTGCCTAGTCTATTTCGTTTGTGAGGGACCATGTCTATATATGTGTTTGTTTAGCATTTCCCTTAATGGTGCTACACAATCATGTAGCAAAGATTATTTCAAAGAACACCTTACAGTACTGAAAAATTACTACATTATTCTCATACCTGTCCACAGCATACAACTCTTAGCTTAAAAAAATGAGAGTCTGCCATGGCTGTTTCACTGTCAGTTTGTTGAAATAAGAGAACACAAAATCAGACCACCTTTAGTGCTAAAAGTTCCAAAAGACACCTCACGGAAGGATGCAAAAGAACTGCATCATGCTGCCATAGTTTAAATGCTATGGCCAGGATCAGCAAAGGTTTTTCAAGATTTTAACACAGGGGTAGGCAACCTATGGCACTCACACTGCCCAGGTCCTGGCCACCGGTCCGGGAGGCTCTACATTTTCATTTAATTTTAAATGAAGCTTCTTAAACATTTTAAAAACCTTATTTACTTTACATACAACAATAGTTTAGTTATATATTATAGACTTATAGAAAAAGACCTTCTAAAAACGTTAAAATGTATTACTGGCACGCGAAACCTTAAATTAGAGTGAATAAATGAAGACTCGGCACACCACTTCTGAAAGGTTGCCAACCCCTGTTTTAAATAATCTCAGGGCAGCTGGAGCCAATGGAAAGTCTGGATGTTGTCTAAGATGTCTGCTGATCAAGTTTGCTGAAAAAATTTGCATGGGAGAAGAGATGCGAGCCTGTAATTGGCAATCTTCCTCGGAACAGGAAAGTCTACCAGGATGTAGATCAGAATAAAACAACTGTTTCTTCTAATAGAGCACAGGAGTCAAGTGAAGAGTTGTGCAGTATATTGGGGAACAGGTGCTTTGCTCATCAGGGGGAAGGGCACAAGCCACACATAGCAGTGCAGCCAGAGAACACTGATATGTAAACTGCTGCACACGATAAGCATGAAGATACCACTCAGCATGGCTTTCATGGAATCAAGGGGAGCACAACAGGCTCAGATGATATGGGTCTAACACAGAGGTCGGCAACGTTCGGCACGCGGCTCGCCAGGGTAAGCACCCTAGCGGGCCAGGCCGGTTTATTTACCTGCTGACGCAGCAGGTTCGGCCGATCGCGGCCCCCACTGGCCGCGGTTCGCTGTCCCGAGCCAATGGGGGCGGCGGGAAGCCGCAGCCGGCACATCCCTCGGCCCGCGCCGCTTCCCGCCGCCCCCATTGGTCCAGGACGGCGAACCGCGGCGAGTGGGGGCTGCGATCGGCCGAACCTGCCGCGTCAGCAGGTAAATAAACTGGCCCGGCCCGCTAGGGTGCTTATCCTGGCGAGCCGTGTGCCGAACGTTGCCGATCCCTGGTCTAACAACTAGAAAATATTCAAACAATGGAAATATGGTTGAATATTGGGAAATACTTTGGGTGTTCTGCAGTACATGAAATTGCAAATAATAATAATAATTAACAATTAATATCAAGGGGCACTGACTACAAAGGCCTTACCCACGTTCTGTGCCTTTCCCATCTAGTTTTGGCTACAAGATGTAAGCAAATGGCATAGAAACATACATTCCCAATGGTAAGAGATGTATCTGCAGTATTGGCCTCAACATCAGAATATATTCATAGAATCATAGAATATCAGGGTTGGAAGGGACCTCAAGAGGTCATCTAGTCCAACCCCCTGCTCAAAGCAGGACAAATCCCCAACTAAATAATCCCAGCCAGGGCTTTGTCAAACCTGACCTTAAAAACCTCTAAGGAAGAAGACTCCACCACCTCCCTAGGTAACCCATTCCAGTGCTTCACCACCCTCCTAGTGAAAAAGTTTTTCCCAATATCCAACCAAAACCTCCTCCAGTGCAACTTGAGATCATTACTCCTTGTTCTGTCATCTGCTACCACTGAGAACAGTCTAGATCCATCCTCTTTGGAACCCCTTTTCAGGTAGTTGAAAGCAGCTATCAAATCCCCCCTCATTCTTCTCTTCTGCAGACTAAACAATCCCAGTTCCCTCAGCCTCTCCTCATAAGTCATGTGCTCCAGCCTTCTAATCATTTTTGTTGCCCTCCGCTGGACTCTTTCCAATTTTTCCACAGTCTTCTTGTAGTGTGGGGCCCAAAACTGTACGCACTACTCCAGATGAGGCCTCACCAATGCCGAATAGAGGGGAATGATCATGTCCCTCGATCTGCTGTCAATGCTCCTACTTATACAGCCCAAAATGCTGTTAGCCTTTTTGGCAACAAGGGCACACTGTTGACTCATATCCAGCTTCTTGTCCACTGTAACCCCTAGGTCCTTTTCTGCAGAACTGCTGCTTAGCCAGTCTGTCCCTAGTCTCTCTCTAGCAATGCATGGGATTCTTTCATCCTAAGTGCAGGACTCTGCACTTGTCCTTGTTGAACCTCATCAGATTTCTTTTGGCCCAATCCTCTAGTTTGTCTAGGTTCCTCTGTATCCCTCTGTATCCTATCCTATTCCTGATTGTCTGTGTCATGGTTCCTGGTAAACTGCCCTGCTAAGATCCTCTACCAGTCCCTTTAGTACACTCTTCTCAAGTGACAGGCCTGTGCCTCCACATCTCTTTTGGAAAAGTGCCTGTGGACCAACCATTCCCTGACTGAGTCTCTAAGTTACATGTCGGGGCACAGCTGGCTCCCAGCCTGGTCATTAGGCAACCCAGCAAGCTCAGCTGGGCCCAATGAGCCCTCTCCTAATGGTTGTGCTTCCTGATTGGGCAGGGGAGCCAGCAGCCTGCTACTTGAGCCTTGCAGTAGCACCAGTACAGCTGCTGCTCAATGTGAACCATGCCTGTAGCAGTGCTTACACTGTGTGCACTTTGGCTTCTTGCCCCAGCCACAGCTTCCCTTCTCCATTCTGGTTTCTGACTCCTAGCTCCAACTCCTGGTGACGTCCCTGATTATGACTCAGGCATACCCTTTGGCTTAGACTTTGACTTCTGACTGAAATTTTTTCAGTTCTAACCTTCTGCTTGGCCCCTGATTCCTGCTTCACCCTGGAGTCGGTGCCTGATCCCTGGATGCTTATCATTACCTGAACTGCCAAGTTGGCTTGGCGCCTGCAAAAGTTTCCCTCAGGGAGCCTTCAGCCAGTAGCAGTGTGCAGTGACACATCAGCAGCTTCTCCAGAACAAAGGATGATTTATTATTTATTTTATCTCTCTTCACAGCTATAAACCTGGCTATGGTATTTGAGAGGAAGCTCCTTATCTAGGTCATTGTTTTATCTTTCCTGCCTAGTTTTGTAACCAATCCCTTTTCATCTAACTCTGTGCATTCAGGAAGGGTAATATCACCCAGGTACACTGAAGGGCATAAGATATTTATAAAAAACCACAAATATTTCCTAGTTCTCCACGGTTTGTATGGCTCAATCATTTAAAGACAAACAAAGTTTAATTCCTTCTGACCAAAACAGCTGAAGTCTGTGAATGAAGCCAAGCAACAGCCAATTTTGTAGAGCAGTGTGATTTAGGGGACTGATTTTAGGGATGGAAGCAAGCAGCTCCTGAGTTCTAATCTATATTCTGCTATTGTCTCACCCTTGTGTCTATTATCCCACCTATAACATTGAGTCATAATACTTATCTACCTACCTCACAGGCATGTAATGAGGATGTCTGTGCGGTGCTTCATTACTGTAAAGCACTATATAAGCGTAAAATATTATTCTAAATAGTAAAGCACTTTGGAGAATAATTCCAATGCTGCACGGATACACTACATTATGCATGCTGACTGCCAAAGTGGACATATTTCAGGACCATCTGGAAGGGTTGACACTACCCATTCAGATGATTGGGACTATGAAAAGAGAGAGAAGTCAGGATGGAAGGCACTGTGGATTGCCAAGTTTGGGATACGTTTGTACAGTGCTTTGAAAATATAAAGTGCTATATAATTTCTAAGTACAGTTAGGAATTAATGTGTGCTATAAATTGATACACTGTACCCATGAAACAGCTTGCAGGGGGCAGTGTAAATAACATAAAGCCAATGCTAAATGTACTGAACTGTAACTGAACTGTAAAGCCCTGATGGAAGCTGCTATGTAGATTAGTAATTTAATTGCATGCCAGAGCAACAACTGTAAAAGACTGTTCTTTGAGTCTGCAACTAACAAACTTCAATCATTGCTATAAACATGGAATGCTGACAATGATATGAACGCTAACAGAAACCTTGAACACATTACAACAGCACTCTGTTACGTTGGTATTGGGAAACTAGATAGTATGAAGCTTAAAATATTAAATATAGCTTAACATAAGTAATAAATGAACATCTGAGTAAGCGAGTATATTGCTGCTGTGCACAGGTGAAAATTGCTCCATGTTGGTAGAAAAGTATCTATATAAAACACTCATGGGTGTCATGTAATTCTTTTTTGTTTCTGGGATACACTTTCAACTGTTGTCTCTTCTATCATTTAAAACATATTTAACTGTGATAGAACTACACCCATTGTATAAAGGAAGGTTTATGTAGATGAGTCTGAATACTGTATTCTAGACACTCCTAATATGCTGGGTTTTTTTAAAGAAAATAAGTGACATTGGAAATATACAAGTATAAATGAATAGTAAAAAAAAGATGGATTGTAGATTGACATTATGGACAGTGAAGATTAGTTCCTTTTATTTCCAGCAGGAGTGTTCTATTAGGGATTTCCTATCGGAAAAGAGATCAGCATGTACCATTGTATTACCACATTACGTTTCATGCTTTTAACCCAAAGTCCAAGGGTTTCACTGATTTACAGCTCAATATAAAGGGACAGCCGAGATGGAAATTGGGAAAAATTAGGTTATGTCTACACTTAAACCACTACAGCGGTGCAGCTACAGCATTATAGCGCTTCAGTGTAGAGCAGACAGTCATTACAGTGACGGGAGGGGTTCTCCCTTTGCTGTAGTTAATCCACCTTCCCGAAAGGCAGAGGCGAAAAAATTCTTCCATTGACCTAATACCATCTACACCGGGGTTAGGTCAGTTTAATTACCTTTTCATACCTCTGAGTAACGTCACTGGATTGACCTAACTTAGTGGTGCTCAAACTTATTACACAGGAGGGCCTCTATAAACCTAAGCACCACCTTGTGTGGCCCAAGCAGATTTTACATATTTTAATAAGATTTAATGTCACCTGTATTGATTTATATTTTAAGTTCAGCTTGTTCCATAGGTATTTAGATCGATTGTTTCTATGTTCAGTATTGTCTATTTACACACTTGTGTAAACTAAAATGATGTCAACATAATGACAAAACGCTAATGAATTGGCCATTAGTATATTGTGTTGAAGCAGGCCCTGGGCCTTATGAAATGCTCTGGTGGGCCGTAGGTTGGGCACTGCTGACATAACTTTTTAGTGTAGACCTGCCCTTTAGTCTTTCTTGTGCGTTAACTGGCCAGGTGACTGAACAGAAAACGTGACACATTTTTCAAACTATCCAAACAAAAATTGTGGAACTAACAAAGTGCCTGTTCAATTTCATTGTACAAGCACATCTCTTTTAGTCACACCCATCCTGATCTTTCATTGGAAAACTATCCATTTAGATTGTGAGTGCTTCAGGGTAAGTATGTTGTCTTCACACCTGTCTGTAAAACATTTAGCATACTATGGCACTAGAATACGAATTAACAATAGTGTTTAGCATTTTTCTAGCACTTTTACCCATAGATCTTAAAGGAACATTGTCCCTGTTTAACTGATGGGGAAACAAATATAGAAATCTTAAATGATGTGACAGAAAGGAGAGGGAGAGATTGCAGCTTCAGAAAGAGGGGGGAGCAACACACTTGAAAGAGTCACAGTTCACTGAGGCTAGAAATTAATGCTATCTACCCATTGAAATCCAGGATTCCTGACTTTCTGTGGTGTCAAGCATTAGTTTCCACCCATGGAAAGTCATGGAATAGGCTTTAAAATAATTTTCTGGTTATCAGCTGCCTCTTGGGGTACGTCTACACTGCGATAAGAAATCTGCAGCTGTGAGCCTCAGAGCCTGGGTCAATTGTCTTGGGCGTGCGCTACAGGGCTAAAAATAGCAGTGTAGACATTTGGGCTCTCAGACCCTTCCCTTTTGCTGGGTTTCAGAGCCAGGCTCCAGCCCAAGCCCAAACATTTACACTGCTATTTTTAACCCTGTAGCGTAAGTTCAAGTCAGCTGACCCAGGCTCTGAGACTCGCTGCCATGGGATTTTTATTGCAGTATGGACACACCCTTGCTGTCTCCTTGGTGATCACACAATAAATAACCCCAGCAATGAGTAGGTTATGTTTGGAACCAAGATGAAAAAAGAGAAAATCAAATGGAGAACCCCAAACAAGCTAAAATTAAAGTAGATTTGTTTAGACCAAAGTTGCTCTCTAGCTCACTGTGATCTTCAATATTTATTTTTTTAAACACAGTGTAAGATCAGTGACACTTACCGCCCTTTTAATGTGATCAGATATATGTGGCCTCTCATATGCCCTGGTAACCAGACAATATGTATGCAGCTGCTGAAGCACAAATCTTTACCTGCCTACATACCTTTATGAATAAGATGCTCCAGCACATCACAGTGTCCATATTCAGCAGCAACTCCTAATGGCGTTACCCCATAACCATCTTTCAGGTGCACATTTCCTCCATTCTTCAGAAGCAGAGAAACAATCTCTTTGCAGCCTTGTTTTGCAGCTTCATGCATTGCTGACCAGCGTTTTACACATGGCTGGTGGATACGACAGTTGTATTTAATCAGAGCCAATACCATTTCATAAGAGCCCCGTCTCACAGCTTGAAAATATGGAAAAAGAAGAAAAAAAGACACCATTAGAGATCTCGTTACACATGCTTAAAGATGAATTGTGAGGCTTACATTTTTTTCAGTGTTTGGAGAAAATTAAGCAGTTCATCCAGGTTGGCCAAATTCAGACCTCTTTCCTAGCAGTCGGTGGACCAAATACACTGGCAAGTAAAGGATGGTGTAAGTTACATGCTGGGTGTAAGCTGGTCAGGCAATCATGGTACTTGCATGCAAATGGTAAAATAGTGTAACTGGCACTGATTGACATTCAGTGTGTATGCAAAATTTATGTTCTGAGGCTACAGAAGCAGGAGTATTGCAAGAAAAGCAGCAAACAGAAAGGTAAAAGCAAAAACAGAAGGGTACTGCTTTATCTTACTCCATCCAGTTAATTGTGCAGCCACACCACTTTTCCTCCCCCCTTGGCAAGTAAGGTACATTCTCAGGGCTTTGCTCTTCATGTATGGATCTCCCAAAGATCTCTATCAGTGTTCCACATATGCCAGGCTTGTAAGACTGGCCTTCCACTGAACACTATGTTGATATACATTTGCTACTTAACATGAACACCCATTCTTCTTTCCAACTTGGATCTAGTGTATAACCTTCACCACCATTTGTCACAGTTGAATACAGCCTTTACCTTTAATGCTACAGCAAACTCTTCAATGTTCTCCCAGTATTCCAACTATCCCACTTATTAGGTCAGCTTCTAATTCTAATGCCTAAACTGATGTTCACTGGTTGTCACTAGCCAAGATATCACTGACATATGTTATACTCAAAGGCCGAATTCTGCCCTTTTGAGGATCCAACTGTGAAATTTTCATGGATAATGCAGCTCAAGACCAGCACAAGTTACCTGTCTATGGGAGAGTTTTCGGTTCATGCACATTTTGCTACCCAGATCAATTGTGGTCAGATTTTAAAATTTAACTGTAATACTTCTACCTTTATTTTCATGTGGTTTATACTTTTTTGTGCCTTGTTTTGACTTTCACATTCTGTATGAGCTTGGTAGTATATCTTTAACGTATAATGGCACGTCCATTGATTTCAATTAGATTTTTTCTTTCAATGGATAGCATGATCTGACCCAGAATTTTTGGACAAATATTCAATATTCTGTGAAACTTCAAGGCCTCAGCAGTAAATACACAAGCTTTCCCCTCAAAAAAACATTCTTTGTGATTACTTAGTTTCAGCTGATCTCTGCTGTGTGATAATGCTATTCATAGTTACTTTGACTTCAATGGAGTTTTAGGTACCCAACTAAAGAGTCCTCTAATCTACGGCTCTCTTGTAGAGTTAGTACAGGAGTAATTAAGTTAAATTAAAAGCAATTCTCAATTGCGACTTATATTGGGTGGTAAGTGCTTGATGATGCTCTCACTGACCTCACTGTGACTAGGATCGAACTGTAAGGTGCAAAACACCCTCCACTCCCACAGACTCGATTACAACTGATAACAGCCCCAAAAAACTCAACCTATCAGGAAATCATAAATAGAAATATCCAGGAGAGTAAATTTAGTAGGGAAGAAAAAAAAATCCTTTTCCTTCAATTCTAGTTGAGTTTACTCTTCCTGGTATTCATCAAGCAGCAATGGCTAATAATCTTATGTTAAAAGTTCTATGGATTTGCAACTACTGGAAAGAACTGGAGAAATACAAAGCAATAAATCTAAAGAAACTTTTATAGATCCTTTGTGGCTCAGACCTTAACATTTTAATACATTAATTGCTTCATTGGGTATTCTTTGTGGTTAGAATTGACAAAAGTTAGTACCCATCAAATGTAATGTTTTAATAAGTCTGATCATTGTATTTCGGTATGTATGATGTGGGAATTGTATTCATTTTACAGATTGATTTTCTTCATAAGGCCTTGAGTACTTTCATTTTCAACAAGAGCTGGAAGCTGGTGCACTTAAATTACTAGTATAGGGTAAAGCTCATTTAAATATATCAGCAGAAAACTTTCCAAAAGAATAATCTGGCTTTGAACTGAGTTATTCCTTAATAATTTAGTTGCATGCCATTTTCCACAAATTCTTTCTGAAAGTGAAAATACCCAACTACTCCTGACAAAGCCTGTAAAAATAATAAAATTCATTATATTCTCCAGTAGGCCATCCACAGTCATAAACAACTATTTGTAAAACATCCAAGATTTCATTAAAAGTTGTGCAGCCTCTAGTTAAACCCTCACTTGGGCTCTTGACCATTACTTGTGCCTTGAGTGGTCACAAGAGGCCAGATTTTTAAAAGTAATTAGGCACCTCTGATGGGGTATGCTCCCCCACATTAGTCCTGAAGGGGTCAATTTAGGCCACATACGCCAATTAACCTATAAGACTGCAAAGTGGGGAATATTTAGGCTGAGAGGCAATCCCTAATTAAGGGAAGTTTACCTGTGCAGGAACAGGTGGGGCTTCTATAAAACCAGGGAGCTGGTAGCAGAAAGAGGTCTCAGGGGAAGAGGGCTGCAGGCCCTCTCCCTGGGACAAGGGAGACACAGATTTAGACCCCAGAGGAAGGATTTGTGTAGTAGACCCAGAGGAAAAGATTTGGCTAGAGGGGTGGAGAAGGTGAGGTAGGAAACACTCCGAGTGACAGGACGGTTTGTGGTTGTCTGGATCTTTGCTGCTGGAAATAGGGCCCTGGACTGGAATCCAGAGTAGAGGGTGGACCTGGATTCCCCTCCCAGCTACTAAGTGAGTGGCACAATTTGGGCAGTGAACTTGGAGGCTTTCTGGGGCCATGTGTTCTATTCACTGAGTAAGTGGCCCACCCAGGGTAGTGGACTTAAGGATTGCCTGGGATGGCGAGGAAGGTGTTGATATTCCAATATTCCTGGAAGGGGAAACATCATACTAACCTGGCTGGAGGGCTGAGTCACAAAGAAGAAGCTGCTACTCCTGGAGCAAGAGAGGAGTTGCAGACCGAGAGAGACAAGGAGCTGAGGAACCACAAGAAGGACATTGGGCTGGAAGAGCTAATCCCCAGAGTGGCTATCAGGAGGCCCAGGTGGGGTGAGCAGAGGTCCCCGTGATAGCATTTTAAGATGCAGATTGTCATGCAGAATGATATCAATGGGAGTTAGGCACCCAGGTGTTTTTGAAAATCCCATTAGGTGCCTATATGCATATCTAGGCACCTAAATACCTTTAAAAATCTGGCCCCTGGGCCTGATCTAAAGTCCAGTGAAGTCAATGGAAGTCTTTCCATTCAAAGGACTTTGGGTAACTAAACATGTACAGAAAATAATCTGTTTCCACTTACAGATGGTCCCTCTGTTTCAGGGATAAGGCACATTGGCAAGGCAGTGTAGGAAAACTTCAGCTGCCACTACCTGTGCTGTATCTATTCTGTAAATAAGGAAAGGAACTCAGTTTCCAGGAACATCAACCCTGCATCTTTCATATGCACTAAATTCATATGAAAAATTTTAAAAAGAAAAGTTCTACCAAATCAAATGTAACAACAAAAGTAAGGGGGTAGCCGTGTTAGTCTGTATCCACAAAAACAACAAGGAGTCCGGTGGCACCTTAAAGACTAACAGATTTATTTGGGCATAAGCTTTCGTGGGTAAAAACCCACTTCTTCTACCCACGAAAGCTTATGCCCAGATAAATCTGTTAGTCTTTAAGGTGCCACTGGACTCCTTGTTGTTTTTAACAAAAATAAAATGGTTTAAAATATTTCTCCAGAAAAACAAAACAGTAGAACTTCCAGGTGTAACTTTTTTTTTTTAAATGTGGGATAACCTCTGTGTTCTGTTACACAACATACTAGTTGCAGAAAGCAAATGCATCTTTTGGTCAAGTCCTTGCAATCAATATAAGAATGTTCTACCAGGTGGATTAGAATTTGTGATATCTTCCCCAAATCTTCAAGGCAACTCAGGACGCACATTCCAGAAATCATTTGATCAGAGTCTGATTGCATCTCAAATTCACTCTGGAGCTGTAAGCCAGCCAGCCCACCCAACTGAGTGTTTGTTGTGACTCATAGGTGGGAGTTTGGCACTGGAATTTAGGCTGAAAGTGCTCTGATTTGCTGAAGCGGTAGCAGGAGAGAAAGAGAAAAGATGGAATATTGGAATAGCATCTATTCAAAATTTGGGGTCCATACCTAGTTTTCTCTCCAAAGACTAGATGAAAGACTATACAGGTTACTTTTGTAATTCATGTGAAACAAAGAATAGAAAATACTTTATGCAGGGAGGCAAATGTTGCCTCTCTGAAATATAAATCTCTCATCTCTATTATAGAAAGGTGCTTTTAAAATGTTCAGCACAAACTCAGTGTCAGTAAATTAAACCCCTCAGTTGTTCATACAGCAGGAGAGTGGAAATTCCCCAAGATGCCTTGGCAGTCTCTTGGTGAAAAGTAGTTGGTAAAACTTCTTAAAGAAAGAGGACTCCTTGTGATGTTGCACTCCATATGATTTTATAAAAATATGCTAATGAGTGTGACTATAATATAATTGAAATATGCTTCATGCAAAAGTTCTCTTGTAAGGTATTATTAGAAAGCTTATAATCTACTTTAGACTTGCATATTTATTTGATTTTGCTTGGTATCTTACTGTGTTCTATCTGTTATTACTTGGAACCACTTAAATCCTACTTTTTATATTTAATAAAATCACTTTTACTTATTAATTGACCCAGAGTAAGTAATTAATTCCTGGGGGAGCAAACAGCTGTTCATATCTCTCTATCAGTGTTATAGAGGGCGGACAATTTATGAGTTTACCCTGTATACGCTTTATACCGAGTACAATGGATTTATTTGGGGTTTGGATCTCATTGGGAACTGGGGATCTGGGTGCTAGAGACAGGAGCACTTTCTAAGCCGTTTTCAGTTAAGTCTGCAGCTTTTGGGGGATGTGGTTCAGACCCTGGGTCTGTGTTTGTAGCAGGCTAAAGTGTCTGGCTCAACAAGACAGGGTACGGAAGTCCCAAGCTGGCAGGAAAAACGGGCTCAGAGGTAGTCTCAGCACATCAGGTGGCAGGCCCAAGGGGGTCTCTGTGACCCAACCCGTCACACTCCTAATTACTTTTCCTGAATGTACAAAGGTATTCCTTCTGTTTAGCGTATAGATCAACTCCTTTTTATAACTGTGTTCCTTGTACTTTCTTAGTCCAAGTTCTATTAGTTCAACTTAAGAATATATTTCTTTCATTATTTTCACCTACCTTTTGTCTGATGTTTATAACTCTAAGGACATAAATTAATTACAGTGGGAAGAAACCTAACATGACCACTTCTGAAACATGCCCCTACAACATCATGCAGGGTCTCCTCCTGCACCCACTTCAGTCGATAACAAAGCTCTCACAGATTTCAAGAGTGAGGGATCAGACTCATATGTCTACATGGCAGGATTAGTAGAATTTGAGTGAGCAGACTCTGGATTTGTTAACCTAAGGCTTGAGTGCCTGTAGTCATTTGTAACCCCAGGTAAGGAATTGAACCATGGGTCCCAATCTGGGGCTTCAGTTTCTACACTACATTATGCAGGACTAAATCCTACCATCCATATCCCAGACTTCCTAGCACCCTCTCAAAATGTAGCCCCTGTAGCCCTTTGTTCATGGTGCAAGCATGGGAAAACTTGACTGTTCACCAAATTTGTCTGTCCAGAGGACAAAAAAAGTTGGCCCATGGGATTGTGAAATATTTTTTGCAGACTCCCAGAGCATGAATCCAGTGGGGCAACATCTACATTACAAAGCAACAGGGCTTGAACCTGAATCCCAGCTTGACTCAGGCTCAGACCCTCCACCCCTGTGGAGTCCTGGGACCCTGTGTCTGAGCCCTGCATTAGCACAATTTGTGTGTAGACGGAAGGAGGGTCAGACTTGAACTTGAGTTCAAATGCTGGGCTTACATTGCAGTGTAGACATACTCATAGGTACCAGAAAGTCAACAATTAACCCTGAAAATTTACTCAAGCAAAATTAACATTATTTGGTGGCAGCATAATCCATTTTTATTTTCCCTCTAAAAATTGAATAGCAACTAAGCCATTTTAGCCAATTGAAATAGTCAAGTGAGTAAGGACTAGTCACATGAAGAAGGGTTTACAGGAGCAGGCCCCAGATCCTCTTGTTATGGTTGGCTTTGGGGAATGCAGGAACTAGATAGAATAGTTTAGAACACTGAAAACTCTGCTATTCGTGTTGGTTTAATTCATAGAAAGGAAGCAATTACCAATGAGAAGAGGTGTTTCTCCTTTATTGTTTGTGGTATTAGGCCAAACACCCTTTTCCAATAATGTTCTTACATTTTCCACAAAACCAGCTTTTGCTGCCAAAGTTAACGGTGTTTCTCCATCACATGTTTTGTATTCCCACATTGATTTATAAGATGCTAGAGTTCAGAAAGTAGAAAACAAAATACAAAATTAAAATGACAAGCACCTAGGACATAACACAAATGCCATGTTGATAAATACCTGCATGAAAATGAATTTACAACTATTTTAAACGCTGACTTACTAGTTAGTCCTGCCACAATGGTTGACCATTGTAGTCAGTGATTAGATCATGCAGCTCTTCTCTGAATAATTGTAGTTTTCTGAACAAAGTCATTCAAAACCGACCAACCTCTCTGCCGGTGTACATAGGTGGAGCTTCACTGAAGTCAACAGAGCTGTGCCAATTTACACCAGCAGAGAATTTGGCCCATGTGACTGACGAAGCCATGAAACAGAGGAGGGTTTGCTCATACATTTTGCAGTTATTGATTCTATTCTTGTGTTTGTCTATTTATTGCTCCTTGTCTTGTATCTTTCCAATCTCATAGCCCCGTGGGGTGTCTTGAGCTCACTCACCATCCAGAATGATTTCAAGTATTTGCTGAATTGGCTGAGCTGCAGCCTCATGAAGTGGAAACCAACCTCTTTCATCAGCTTCATCCAAAGCATACTTATGTTTCACATAGTTCCGAAGATCAAATACTTGGCCTGAAACAAAAAATAGAGCATATCTGAAAAAAATAGGACAAGCTCAGAGCTTTGCACAGTGAATATTTTATTTCAATATTTGTACCTTGTCTTATGGCTGTTATAAGTTTCCTATTTTGATCACTGGGTGGTACAAATCTGTTGAAGGGATGACAAAAGATATCAAGTATACACAATATAGATACATTACATGAAAGTACAATTTTTAGTGGTTTTAATCACCTGTTTCCACTGTTTTTCAACTTTAGGTTTATATCACCTCGTTACAAATCCTGATTTACTATGTGACCTGACAGAGCACTCAGGAATGGTAGATACAGGATAACAATTTGAACAGACTCTGGACCCCAGGCTTCAGGCCAAAGATGACTCAGACTTGCCAATAGTAGGAGTGGGGGCAGCCGGCTTCAGCAGTGTTACTGAGCCTGCTTAGTCCATGTGAGCATGCTCAGTACAAGCCAAGCAGCAAATCTCGGGGTGGCACATGACCCCTACATGCCCCCCCCCCACTAATTGCCTGGGCTCTGCCTCAGGCCAGTGATAGGTCTGTTTGGTTGTGTCTATGCTAGCCTTTTTTCTGAAGTTTCCCTTTGCAGCTAACATAATACAGTTCCAATGTATAGACACAGTTGCCAACATTTTTAACAATGTCATTTAAACCTATTCAGAGCAGATCTATGTGATACGGTGGTAAAAATGCCAATGGCTGCCAGGACCCTGAGATACTATGACAACAAGTACAACAGCATAATAGTAGGAATCAGCCAAATCATAGATGAAAATGGACAGTGGCACTGTTTGACAGTCTTCAGTGAAGAAATAGGCTCTGATCTTGCAATAGGAAATAGGAACCACACGTGGACCTTTACTTTCTCAGAATTCCATTGATCCCATTATAGGATCAAAGTCATAAATTGAATTGGGCGGTTAACACTTGTCTGCCTTTGCCTTCATTTTCAAATACTGTACAGCATTTTACAAAAAGTCCTTCAATTTATAGTGATCAGATTCGTATAGTGGGGTTTTTGCCATACATCTCCCATTAAAGCCAAGTTTTGTTTCATCAATAGAGGTAGCTAACAGGTAACATTTTCAAAAGCATCTTAGTGACTTAGAAAATGAAGACCAATTTTCAAAAATGATGTAGGTACTTAGAAACCAAAGTCTCATTGAAAGTCCATGGGACCTGTAGGCTCCTAAATCATTTAGGCACTTTTGAAATCATTTGAAAATTTTACTCAACATCTACAACAGAAATGCTACATGTCATATCTGAGGGCAGTTGGCTCAAACAGAAAACAATCTATGCTAATATATATTAATGATTTTAAAAATACTAACCATGTCTTTAATTCAAAACTCAATAATTTTGTTTTTCACAATTTAAAAACAAATAAAACTGTACCACAGTTTTGCTTTTTTAGGGTCCAATCCTGCAGTTCCTCTGTGTGGGTAATTCCCATTGACTTCAGTGAGAATTTTCTGAGTGGAAGTGCTATGAAATCAGATAGTTAAATACAATTTCTTGAATTACTATAATTGGGTGAAATGTTGGCAGTCATTGCACAATTATCCATCAGAAGATCCATGGCGTGTGATAGAGGCATGAGGCAGAAGTTGTCTGCCTGTATTCTGGCTCTTCCCAATACCCGGCACAGGCCGCTCTGCAAGACCTCTGCTATAAGGTGGAATCTATGAGTCAGAGGTGTGTTCTACACATTTGGGCTTATGCCCAATAGTCCTTGCACAGAGCTCTTCCTTTTCTTCCCACCAACACAGACACGTATTTTGCATTGAGCTTCTTAGCTCTGGATTCTGAATGCACATTAAGGACACAACCCTGAAATCAATGGGACTTACATCATAAAGTTAATCATATGCATAAATCTGTGCTCCATCAAGGCCTAACGTTTCTTTTACAGAATATACATGTGTCAGTGTGGCTGCTACACCATTTTCTGCACACTGGCCAGCATTCTCCCCAGAAAGCCTTTTAAATGTGGTTATAACTATAGAATACTTAGGGTATGTCTACATTGTAATGTAATCCCAGGATTTGAACTCAGGCTCAAGCCTAAACCCCCTTCCATCTACACACACACCGCACTAATCCAGGACCCGGGCCCAAGACCCCAGTGGGGTGGAAGGTCTGAGTCTCAGGCCTTGTCTACTGGGGTAAGTCGACCTAAGTTACGCTCCTCCAGCGACATGAATAACGTAGGTGGAGTCGACGTAGTTTAGGTCGACTTACAGCGGTGTCGACACCGCGCTGCGTCAATGGGAGATGCTCTCTCATCAGCGTACCTAACTCCTTTCATTCTGGTAGAGTACTGGAGTCAACTGGAGAGCACTCTGCAATTGATTTAGTGGGTCTTCACTAGATCCACTAAATCGACCTCCGCTGCATCGATCATAGCAGCATCAATCCCCGGTAAGTGTAGACATGACCTGAGTCACCCAGGGTTCAAGCCCTATTGCTTTGCAGTGTAGACACAGCACTACTGGACTTGTGGTCTGGGAGTCCACCAGAAGTATTCCACAATCCCATGGCTGACTGACTTTATCCTCTGGACAGACAAGTTTGGTGGACAGTCCAGTTTTCCCATGCTTGCACCACAAACAAAGGGCCAGAGCAGTCACATTTTGAGAGGGCATTAGGAAGTCTGGGATATTGGTGGTTGGACTTGGACCTGCATAATGCAATGTAGATGCTGGAGCCGCAGGTTGGGACCCACGGTTCAACAATTCCTAACCTGGGGCTACAAATGAGTGTAGATGCTCAAGCACTAGGTTAACAAACTCCAGGTCTGCTAACTCAAGTTCTACTAACCCTGAGCTTACATTGCAGTGTAGACGTACTGTGACACTACACCACATATTCTTCATAGATATATTGTTATAATATGATTAAAGCATAACTATATGTTTTGTGCAAGATAAGGCGTGAGGTATCATTGGAAAGGTTATGATTTGCTGAATATGATTATCCTATTTGTATGCATGTCTCATTTTTGTATCTAAAGTTAGGAATATTGACTATACATCTGTACTACAAAAGTATTTGCAATTGGGGAATGCCCACCAGACAGAATGCAATCAGTCTGGCTGGCTAGCTGGGGACAAGTCAATGGACCATTAGGGAGAAAAATAGGTCTTTGAAGATGCTAATCTCTCACCTTCCTGAGATGCTACAAACAGCCCTTGAATCATGGCTGCTTTGACACTGCAGGGTCATGTGATCATGTTATCTGGTACTGGACTCCATGAAAGAATACCAGTATTTTTCCACTGTGGGGTGGGGTGGGGAGAACCACACTGAAAAACAAAGGATTCCCGCCATATGTAAAACCTATTTAAGGCCAGGGAGGGACATAATCAGTGTTCGTTCTTCACTGATGACTGCTTTGAACATTTAAGAAACAAAGACAAAGGGTGGGGGGAAGGACTGAGACCATGCTGGGAAGGTGTCTGGCCTGTGAAAGAAATACCTGGAGTTTTAAGCTGCAAGCAAGAGCAGTTTGCCTGCAAGAACCTCTGCAATCTACCTAAAATAACATTTAGGGTGAGAAACTACTACTTGTAACCAGTTTTTTAGTATCGTTCTCTGTGCAGCATAAGACAATACAATTTTGGGTTTACACTTCAGAGGGGGTGTGCACTTGAGTACTGGGCAATTCCCTAGCTGAAGCCTCCCCCATACAGTGCTTATTTCAGTGTCTGTATCTTTCTACAGCTGGGTGTGTCCCTACCTGTGTGTGTGCTGCTTGAGGACCTGGCTCAGCAGGACAGTGTAAGGGAGCCCAGGCTGGTGGAACAGGAGGGCTCAGTGGTACCCCAATACATCAGGTGGCACCCCAGAGGGCAGGGGCAACCCATCACACATACCCAGAGAGTACAAACAAAGCATCGTCCATTTACTTCAAAAAGAGGATTATTTACTAGCATGTAACTAATGAAGACAGTTATATTATGTTTGCTGTATTCAGTCATGTCTTCATACAGGGCCTGGCTGTAAACACAAACACAGATAATAGCCAAACTAAAATTAAAATGCTAGGATGACATAAAGAAATTTTTAATTTCAACTGTCGAGAACACTGAAAGAATTTGCTATTTTCTCATCACATGTATGTGTTTTCTGACTTACTAAAGTACCTTTCATGGTAATGGGAAGTTGTTGGTTGGCTGGCTTCAATTGATTCTTGAATACTAAGCTGAATTGCATAAGCAGTGAGATGGTCTTCAATAGAATCCTCATTTCCTTCCATCATCTTATATGAAAGGTTGAGCTGTTGTCAAGAAAAAAAAATAGAAAAATGTACTGTGAGGGGCCAGATATTTCACTCTGAGGGCTTGTATTCATGGCAAGACACTATGTAGCAGTCCAGAATTTGAATGCATCAACTTGCAGCACAGTAACATCCTATGTAGATACTACTACATCATAGCTAAGCACCTTGTTTTCGGTTTAAATTAGGGCTGTCAATTAATTGCAGTTAACTCAAGTGATTAACTCAAAAAAATTAATCGCAATTAAAAAATTAATCACAATTAATCACAGTGTTAATCACATTGTTAAACAATAGAATATGAATTCAAATTTATTAAATATTTTGGATGTTTCTCTACATTTTCAAATATTGATTTCAATTACAACACAGAATACGAAGTGTACACTGCTCACTTTATATTATTATTTTTATTACAAATATTTGCACTGTAAAAGTGATAAACAAAAGAAACAGTATTTTTCAATTCACCTCCTACAAGTACGGTAGTGCAATCTCTTTATCATGAAAGTGCAACTTATAAATGTAGATTTTTTTTGTTTGGTAACTGCACTCAAAAACAAAACAATACGGAACTTTAGAGCCTACAAGACCACTCAGTCCTACTTCTTGTTCAGCCAATCGCTAAGACCAACAAGATTGTTTACATTTACGGGAGATAATGCTGCCCACTTCTTATTTACAACTGCTAGGGGGCTTATTTTTTTACCCTCTTACTTTCCTGGTCCTTTTTGCGTGAACAGAGAGCAACAATACCCGAAGTTTCTGTTCCCATTGCCTGTTCCCATTTCCCCCCTTAACAAAACATGATCCCAATTTTCCCACCCCCATTCCCTGTTCCCATTCCCCCCTTTGAAACCTTTTTTTTTCTCCACTCCCCCAGGACCAAGCCCAGCTCCTATCTCTAAAGGTGGTCTGTTAACTCTGCTTTTGACTTTAAACCCTGTTGTGCCAAATTATTTTTAACCACCCCTAACTAATTTACAACCCTTCAGCAGCCCTTGCTGAAACAGCACCAAACTTGAAAGATTACTGGCAGCTTTCCATAATGCTGCCCTTACTTTAAACCTTTTACAAGTGGACTGAAGTGCCTTCTTTCCCTGGAAGGCATTTAGTCCCAGTGGGCAGGGACCTTCTTCCACTACCCATATACCATATACCCCTCTGGGTCCCCTAACACTTCCTCCGTTTCCTTTTTAATCTCATCCCAGGTTGACCCCTGCACCTGATATGGGCCCTGGTTCTTCCTTATTCATTTATTCTAAAAAATTTTTACTCTGGTTTGCCAGAACCCGCAACTACCATTACGAGAGTTCGCTATACCCCCTCCAAGCAGCTGCGCAGACTGTTGGGGAGGGGGACTTACAGGCTGCCACTCACCTATCCGATGCGATGCATCCGAGTCATGGCACCAAGATGTTAAGGGGCTTATTTTTTTACCCTCTTACTTTCCTGGTCCTTTTTGCATGAACAGAGAGCAACAATACCCGAAGTTTAAAGGTGCAAACAATTTGATGTTTATTGGGGTGAACTTTTAGCAAGCATGATTTTAGTTTCCTTTTTTAGTGTCTCCCTTCCCAGCTCTGACACTACAGAGCCTTGCCTATGTTCCTGCTTCTGTTCCCATCTCCTGTTCCCATTTCCCCCCTTAACAAAACATAATCCCAATTTTCCCACCCCCATTCCCTGTTCCCATGTTCCCTTAGCAAAACATGATTCCAATTTCCCCACTTCCATTCCCTGTTTCCATTCCCCCCCTTACTTCCTGATTGACTGCAAACTATATAGTAAAACTTGAGTTTTGCTTAGCTATACCTTAACCAATTATTTTACTAAAATTTAACTAACCAATTCTAACATACTGTAACATAATTATTTAACCAATTATATTTTACCACCTTAATTGGTTTACACCCAACAAAATTAATTATACAGCAAACAAAAATAATTACAAAACCAACCAAAGACCATGCAAATAAACATACAAAACAGTAAGAATTTTACAACTACATTTATACAAACCAAAGGGTTTTTCAGCTGTGTCTATTAATAAGTAAGTTTTTACCAGACAAAAAATTATTAAACTAAATTTCCTTTTAAATGTTCTAGGCTCTTTCCTTTCTCTAAAGGTAATAAAAATACCAGGACAAAATTGTATTCTTAACAGCCCAATAGCACCTTATTTCCATGTAACCAGTTTGAAATGTAAAAATGTGACCGTTCACTTCTTAGCTTATGGCTGCCTCTGCTGCTTAGCCAAAGGCCTTACTTAGCCTAAAAACAAAGCCTCAGACTGTCACAGTACAAAAAGGCCCTTTCACAGACAGACAGTAATTTTAATTCTTTCTTTTATACCTCTATAACTAGCTAAGTAATAAAAATACACCTAAATTCTTAAAGTATAGGCCTTTATAAACAGGCCTAAATATCTATATCCTAACAACAATGTCATCAGAAAGTGAGAACAGGCATTCGCATGGGACTTTTGTAGCCAGCATTACAGGATATTTACATGCCAGATATGCTAAACATTCATATGCCCCTTCATGCTTCAGCCACCATTCCAGAGGACATGCTTCCATGCTGATGACACTCGTTCATTAAATTTGTGACTGAACTCATTGGGGGAGAATTGTATGTCTCTGGCTCTATTTTACCCGCATTCTGCCATATATTTCATGTTATAGTAAGCTCGGATGATGACTCAGCACATGTTCATTTTAAGAACACTTTTGCTGCAGATTTGACAAAACACAAAGAAGGTACCAATGTGAGATTTCTAAAGATAGCTATAGCTACCCAAGGTTTAAGAATCTGAAGTGCCTTCTAAAATCTGAGAAGGATGAGGTGTGGCGCATGCTTTCAGAAGTCTTAAAAAAGCAACACTCCAATGTGGAAACTACAGAACCCGAACCAACAAAAAAGAAAATCAACCTTCTGCTGGTGGCATATGATTCAGATTATGAAAATGAACATGCATTGGTCTGCACTGCTTTGGATTGTTATCGAGCAGAACCCATCATCAGCATGATCACATCCTCTGGAATGGTGGTTGAAGCATGAAGGGATGTAGGAATCTTTAGCACATCTGGCATGTAAATATCTTGCGACACCGGCTACAACAGTGCAATGAGAACGCCTGTTCTCACTTTCAGGTGACATTGTGAATAAGAAGCGGGCAGCATTAGCTCCTGCAAATGTAAACAAACTTGTTTGTCTGAGCGATTGGCTGAACAAGAAATAGGACTGAGTGGAGTTGTAGGCTCTAAAGTTTTACATTGTTTTATTTTTGAATTCACTTATTTTTTGTACATAATTCTACGTTTGTAAATTCTGTGCACATTTTCAAATTCTGCAAAATTCTACATATTTTATTTGTCAAAATAACACAATATAATCACACAAGTTTCAATTATTTTTGGTCATTTATTTCAAAATACCTGTCAGCAAGTATGTCTGTTACAATACAGACAACAAAAAATATTTAGGAATTTTTTTTGACAAATAGATTCCTTACTAGGCATATTAATACAGAACTCTCAGTAATAATTCATTTAAACTACAATACAGAACCATATTTCCCGCACCCCTCAGAAGAAGTGTAAAGGCTTGAGGGAGTCAGGGGTAATGGAGGACTGAGGGAGAGGGAAATAATTGCTGGGAAGGAGCCTAGGTGTGAACTTGGAGGGTTGTTGGGTATGGGTGGGAAAAGTATGGAACAGGCTTTTGGGAGGGCTGGGAGGGATTGCTAGGGAGCTTCCCCCATGCAGATCCTGGCTGACCCCAGCCTCTCCCATTCAGTCAGGCACATCTGTTCCTATCCCCATGTGTCCCTGCACCCCCATGTCTTCTTGCACCCCCATCCACATGTATCCCTCCACTCCCACTCAGACACCCACTCCCCCCATCCCCATGTGGCCCTACACCCCCTCTCCATGTGTCTCTGTGCCCCACTCAGCCACCCTTCTTTCCCTATGTGGCCCTGCACCCTCCCTCTATCCCCATGTGGCCCTGCATCTCACTTCCCCCTGTAGCCTTGTGCCTCCACTCCCATTCATCCGCTGCCCCAGTCTGTCCTCCCCTCACTAGCCCTTATGAGCCACTGTCTGACCTCCCAGCAGCCCTAAACTGTCTGTCTCCCCATATCCCCTGTCTCCTGACCTGGCCCGACAGGCGCTGTGAAGTAGGTAGGCTCTTTCTCTTTCCTAGCTGGCTGGGAACTGCTGCTCTGTTCTAGTGTCACAGCACCCTCTGGAAGGTGGAACTGCAGCAACTTTCCGGCAGAAGCTTTTTTCTGTACAAAAAAATAAAAATATGCACAGCTTATTAATTATGCATGTGTGCATAATTAACATAATTAACAGCAGTAACATAGGATTTTACTGTGCAGCAAGTTGGTGAGCTGTAGAGTCTCACCTTGGCTAGCCATGTAGACAAGCCCTAAGAGTAACTGCATTTAAATAAATGAGACTGCTTGTGGAGTAAAGTACTATTCTGTGTGAGCAAAGGTATCAGAATTTGGCCCTATGATTAGAGATAGGCAAATAAATCATATAAATATTTTGTGAATATTCTTGAGAATAAAAACTAGTGTTCACAAGCACTTTTTTCTGCTAATTCATGAAAATTTGAGTAAATAATTTTTTATTTGCAAAAATGATGGGAAAAAAACCACTGTCAGCATTATCTGAAATAGGAGTACTGCTGATGTCGTTTGGACAAGCTCTTTTTATTACTCACACAATAGATTTGTCAGTTACAAACAAATATTCATGGATAATTTGTGAACAATAAAAAGAGACTCCTCCTGTTTATAAAATTTAGGTCATCCAATGAGGGAATGTGTGACTTATATGGCCAGTCCTACTGCATGAATAATGAATAGCAAACACTCAGTGTCACCAATTCATGAATATCTATAACCCAAAATTTGTTTTCATAAGCTATTCATGAACAATTGCCAAAAACAAATAAAAATAGTAAAAGTAATGACCAATTTGTGAATAATTCACAAACACAAAAGGGGCTAAATTCATTCCAATAAATTATTCACAGTGAATAATTTGACTAGCTCTATTTATGATCACACGTCATACATTAATACTCAAAGCTTACACGAGTGCCATAATGATTAATGTAACAGTATTTGACTAAATTTAAGCACCAGTTAGTTTAGTCCTTGTGCATAATATATAATATTTATGAACTATACAAGACCCTATTGTGCAGAAAAACATCAGAATGACCTTGTATCATTAATAAACACAAGATGCAGTGGCCACAATTCAGATTATCTTGTGGGGAAGGAGGGGATGCAACTTTTGGTCTTCACCACCCACAGTAGCGACCCCACTCCAGTCCTCACTCATTCAGCCCCCCTTCCTTTTACAACGTGGGTCTCCCTCAGCTGGGGAACCTTCCGTCTCTCTTACCTACATAGTGCACGAGCTGGTGCTGCAAGCAGTTAGCTCTTGGCAGACTCAGCTGCACTCTGCCATACAGGAAAAGACTCCCTATGTGCCAGGTCATGGCACCATTTGACTCGGTCGCCCTTCCATTTGGACAGAGGGTTGGCCAGGCCACATTTCAGTGACGTTCTGACCCTGTGTGCCAGGCCACTATGCCACTCATTGAAATTTGATGCAGCTGCCCCATATGAAGGGGCGGCTGGGTCAAATTTCAGTGAGTGATATTGTAACCATGTGGCAGGAGTGACACTGTGGCAGCCACCACACTGATTTAATATGGGACCACTGCTTAAAAGAGGTTGGATCATGCCTTCACCCCCCACCCATTGCATGCTATGGAACTGTGAGCAAGTGCAAAACCATTGTGGGGGAGGGGAGGGTGATCACCTGTCTCAAATTGGGCAGGACAGTCCCAAAATGCAGAGTACAAGTCCCAGTACCGGGCTGAGTGACTCCAGGACAGCATTTGTCCTAGATTCCTTGTGGCGCTGCTTTGCACCTGCCTGAGGCTCAGGGATGGTGCCATCCTCTTCCCAGTGTGTGTGTGTGGGGGCTGAGGTGGGCCTTACTCCCCCCCTTGCCATAAGAGCCCCCACGCTCCTCCTCTTCCCCCCCGCAGCCAGGCCAGAAGCAGGAGCCGGGCAGTAATAAAAGCTGTCCGGGAGCCCAGGCCGCTGTGGGGAGCCCTGGACCCTCCACCTGCCCATAGCAGCACGCCCCGGGGGGCAGGAACATGGGCCAGGGTCTGCTCTTGGGCACCGCAACCCCCTTCCCAGGGCAGGTGGAGGGTCTGGGGCTCCCCACAGCAGCCTGGGCTCCAAGAGAGGGGGCAGGAGCTTGGGGGAAGAGGAGGGGCAGGGGGCGGGACCTCAGGGGAAGGTGAGGGGCAGCAGCGGGGCCACAGGGGGGGGCAGGGATCCTGCATGTATCCCACTTTTGCCTTTTGAAAAGGTGGTCATCCTGGGGTGGGGGGCAGTACCCCTTGTCCACAACCCCTCATAATTTGTGCCACAGACAAGATGCAGCCGGAAGCACATCCAGACCTTTTGCTTTATTCATTGCCAATCTGTATCACTGGATGGTCTGAATAACTATACTATGAATTTTAAGTTGCTGCATTACTTTTGCAGTCCTGAGAGGAGATGGACATTCACAATGCCTTTACACAAGTCAGTGCAGTGTTCAACACTTCTCAGGGTTAGGCTCTAAGTGACTGTTACCAAAGTGTGTGTGAGGGGGGAGAGGCAGTCGGCTGTCTCAGTGGATCAATAATGGGATCTATTGCATCTTTTAACTATAGTCACAAGTTTGAATTCACCCTATCTAGCTTTCCAGCTTAGTGCTGGTGCTAGCCCATTAGGGGCCCTAAGCAGGAATATTTTGGGCCCTCCCTCCCCCCAACACATACTAATCATTAATGGGGGGTCCCCTTGAGATGCTTGGGCCCCTAAGCAATTGCTTAGGCTGCTTATGTCTAGTGCCGACACTGTTCCAGCTCTCACTCTGATCCTTTAGCATGCATTTTGCTAGTGATATCACATCAAATAATAAACCCTGTCCGTAAATAACAATTGCAAAATTGTCCTTCTGCAGGGTATCAGGTAAATTCCCTTTTTACTACATTCTTCAGTTTTGCAAAGTTTAAAATGTGGTATTTTACATCTTAAAAGGAACAAAATGTAAATATTAAATACTTTGCAAAATAAAACAGTATACCAAATAAATGTACCTACCTAACTCTCTAAAGGCCAGCTCTGTGTTCCATCAAGATCTCTGTGACTGATGTGACATAAGAGCATAACAACAGAAGAATGGCCATACTGAGTCAGACCAAAGGTCCATCCAGCCCAATATCCTGTCTACCGACAGTGGCCAATGCCAGGTGCCCCAGAGGGAGTGAACCTAACAGGTAATGATCAAGTGATCTCTCTCCTGCCGTCCATCACCACCCTCTGACAAACAGAGGTTAGGGACACCATTCCTTACCCATCCTGGCTAATAGCCATTAATGGACTTAACCACCATGAATTTATCCAGTTCTCTTTTAAACCCTGTTATAGTCCTAGCCTTCATAGACTCATAGACTCATAGACTTTAAGGTCAGAAGGGACCATTATGATCATCTAGTCTGACCTCCCGCATGATGCAGGCCACAAAAGCTGACCCACCCCCTTTCCCTTAACTCAGCTGTTGAAGTCCCCAAATCCTGTGATTTAAAGACTTCAAGTCGCAGAGTATCCTCCAGCTAGCGTCCCCCGCCCCATGCTGTGGAGGAAGGGGAAAAAACCTCCAGGGCCTCTGCCAATCTACCCTGGAGGAAAATTCCTTCCCGACCCCAAATTTGGCGATCAGTAGAACCCCAAGCTTGCAGGCAAGATTCTCCAGCCAGACCCTCATTGACCATTGATACTATTTACCAGCGATGGCACGTTGTTGACCAATTGACTAAAATCACGTTATCCCATCAAACCATTCCCTCCATAAACTTATCTAGCTTAATCTTAAAGCCAGAGAGGTCTTTCGCCCCCACTGTTTCCCTTGGAAGGCTGTTCCAAAATTTCACCCCTCTGATGGTTAGAAACCTTCGTCTAATTTCAAGCCTAAACTTCCCCACGGCCAGTTTATATCCATTCGTTCTCGTGTCCACATTAGTACTGAGCTGAAATAATTCCTCTCCCTCCCTGGTATTTATCCCTCTGATATATTTAAAGAGAGCAATCATATCCCCCCTCAGCCTTCTTTTGGTTAGGCTAAACAAAACGAGCTCCTCGAGTCTCCTTTCATATGACAGGTTTTCCATTCTTCTGATCATCCTAGTGGCCCATCTCTGTACCCATTCCAGTTTGAGTTCATCCTTTTTAAACATGGGAGACCAGAACTGCACACAGTACTCCAAATGAGGTCTCACCAGTGCCTTGTATAACGGAAGCAGCACCTCCTTATCCCTACTAGATATACCTTGCCTAATGCATCCCAAGACCGCATTAGCTTTTTTCACGGCCACGTCACATTGCCGACTCATAGTCATCCTGCGGTCAACCAGGACTCCGAGGTCCTTCTCCTCCTCCGTTATTTCCAACCGATGCGTCCCCAGCTCATAACTAAAATTCTTGTTAGTCATCCCTAAATGCATCACCTTACACTTTTTACTATTAAATTTCATCCTATTACTATTACTCCAATTTACAAGGTCATCCAAGTCTCCCTGCAGGATATCCCGATCCTTCTCCGAATTGGCAATACCCCCAACTTTGTGTCACAACCTCCTCAGGCAAGGAGTTCCACAGGTTGACTGTGCGCTGTGTGAAGAAGAACTTCCTTTTATTTGTCTTAAACCTGCTGCCCATTAATTTCATTTAGTGACCCCTAGTTCTTATATTATGGGAACAAGTAAATAACTTTTCCTTATTCACTTTCTCCACACCACTCATGATTTTATATACTTCTATCATATCCCCCCTTAATCTCCTCTTTTCCAAGGTGAAAAGTCCTAGCCTCTTTAATCTCTCCTCATATGGGACCCATTCCAAACCCCTAATCATTTTAGTTGCACTTCTCTGAACCTTTTCTAATGCCAGTATATCTTTTTTGAGAAGAGGAGAGCACATCTGTATGCAGATTCAAGATGTGGGTGTACCATGGATTTATATAAGGGCAATAAGATAGTCTCCGTCTTATTCTCCATCCCCCCCCCTTTTTTTTTTGACATCAACAGCTTAGGGCATGTTTGGTCTTTATATTAGTGGGGCCTAGCTAAGAGGGACTAGAATTTATGGAACTTAAACTACCACTCCTACCAATTAGCACTCTCAAAGTGCCTTACTTTTGTCAGTGCTGCACAAAAATTAATCAATCAAATTAAATGAGCATTATGTTGACTACCTTTCCTAGAATGGCCATGGGGGAGATCCAGCATATTGCTAATGTGGCTGGAATTTTGTCAGAAGGATTTGTAGGTCACTTTTTAAAGCAGTTCTTCACACATGAAGTGCTAACCTGGCATCTATGCACCGGATGTTTTGCATTGTAGCACTAAACTAAAAATTGATTTTAAAACATCATACACAAGTGCTGCAATCCCATATCTAAATGTTTTACTATTTATCATATTTTGATAGACCCGAGGAAACAAAAACTGATCAATAATGGCATATAGTCAAGATGACTCAGAAGCTAAAAGTGTCATTGCAGGACTCCAATTTCAGGCTTTTGCAATACTATCACGCTAGCACTGAGCATGAATTCACACCTCTCCCAATGCTCAGACATAAGGCTCTTGGCCAACACTGTCACCCATGAGGGTGGGCTCTCTGAAGGCAAGTGAAACACCACCACAGCCCCATTGCCTTTAAAGGTAAACATACACATCTTTTGCTTTGACTGCCAGCTCTGACAGCAATAACTTCCAAAAATAAAAAATTGCTTTTACGGACACATACATCTTTTTTTTTTCCTGCTCAGCAGACTTTATGTAGCTCATAAAAGACAGGGATATTCTAATGGAGTCTCCTCCCCCTGCTTTTGTGTCTCAGAGCCAGGCTTCAATGTGGTTATTTAAAAAAAGATTTCACACACCAGCTGAATATCTGATGAACTGGTCAGCAGGGTACAGAATCATGTTCCAAGGCCCTTCACACCATTGACAGGCTGAACCAAGAGCAAAAGGTACGGTTTGTAACATTTCTGTTCAAGCAGTCAAATCCTGAAGTCCTAGGCTCACTCCCTGTGCAAACAAGGATGACTGTAAAGATTCGAGAATTTTGACCAAGATTCTTGGAAGGACTAATGCAATATAAACACTTCCATACTGTTAATCACAGAAGAATTCCAGAGAAGTTGTGAAACTCCTCACAATGTAAAAAGGTTTATCAAAGCCTTTGGAGTTTGATCCCGCACAAAAGAAAAAGGTAGACAAATATTTTTTCTGACATTTTCCAGGCTTTGTTAGGCAAAAGAGGAAGAAATTCAATGTTGAACTTTAAAGAGGGTAGTACAAAGGATTTTTTTAAGCCTACAAAGTAAAGTGACTGACAGTGTATTTTCCAAATCTCTTCCCCAGGCTCTTATTAAGGAATCCATAAATATGTCAATATGTGGAAGAGCACCTCAAGGTAAATGCATTATAAATTAAATCACACAGACATTTTCAAATAGCATTAAAAGTTGGCAGCCTGACTTAAATGCACAAAAGCAAGAATATTCAAAGTTAAGACTGAACTTCTGCCTTTCATCCCATCCTGTTGGAAGTACACTTGGTTGGCATATAGGAGAATCCTTGATTTGAAGTTCTCTCCTCGGTTTATTTTTCTCCTCATCTTTACATCTACTTCTATACTTTCAATGGCATCTAAAAAATCCCTTTTGCCTCATTGAAATGTGTCAACTAATACAAAGAAACCAACAAATGTACACTGTTATGTAAAGGACAGCTATACCTTGCAAGCAGTGGGGGCAGGGAGTCTTTAAAAAGTACTGAACCAGTAATTTATAGAGTATATCCCAAAGCACACAACTCTACCTTATCCCCACCTACACACACAGCTAAAAAATGAGAAGTTTTTAGAGCAAGTGCACGTGGAATTCTCACAATGAAGCCACGTAGTTATTTAGCACAGGTGTTTCTATAGATGTAATATAAGAAAATGAATGGTATTCATCAGTTCTGGCTTCCAACCAGAACAGTTCAGTGGTGCTATAAGTACACTAGGCTGTAATATAACATGTTGTGCCTTCCTTCACACTTTTCCCTACACTTGGAATAGACTCCACCATGGATGGGTAGGCTTCTGAAAATCCACCTGCCTATGAAGCAATCTAGCTATATCAAATCTGTATGAACAGGCTTTATACCCACTACTCTGCCTGATTTGGAACAAGGACTTGAACCTGGGTCTCCTATGCCCCAAGTGAATGACCTTGCTATTGGCTGTTCTTGTCATGGTGATGGTGGTGGAGGGGGGTCTCTCGGTCTCTCTTCCTTCCCCCCTTACACATACAGAAATTCCATCCTAGATCTGAAAACCTTTTGTCAAAACTGATACATTACCTTGAAAAGTTTGTTTTGATCAATTGGCATTTTCTCACAAAAAACATTTGGTCAAAAAATTCCTGACCATCTCTATTCCCTTATACCTTTAGAGCCTGAATCAAAGCCCACTGAAGTTAATGGAAAAACTCTCATTGACTTCAGTGGGCTTTGGATCAGGCCCATAGATAGAAAGCGCCTTGAACAGGAACCCTATCAGTGGTTTGGTACAATTTATGTAGGGTAGATGTTCATGTAGAGCTCAATCACGCAAGGTACTGAGTACCCTCAACTCCCATTGACTCCAAAGGGAACTGAGACCACTCACTACCTGGCAGGATCAGGATTTTCACACATTGTAGAAATACAAATAATTTAATAAAACATAACAAAAATTCCATTCACTTCAGAAAAATATGATGCATGGCCAAACCAACCTCAGCACTAAAAGAAAAGCTAAGCGGGGACTTAAAATTATTATAAAATTAGATATTTTTTCTTTCTAGACCCACAAGGTCAATACCTGCTTGGACAATAGACTTCTCTTCTGCTGTGATTTCTCAGAATTCACAGTCACCACAGAACTCTGCTGGACCACAGACTCAGCCTACCTGGGGTCAGGTAAGCGGTGGTTTTGGTATGTATTTTCTCCGAAGTGTCTTTCTAGACATTATCACTTATCCTGTATGAGATTATGATGATGATAATTAATAATAAAATGGAAAAAGCTATTGCAGTGGCCACGAGGCTGTGACATGGTAGAACAAGTATGATAAAGTAAATAACTCACTAAAGTGCATGTGGTGGACATTGACGGAGGTTTATAAATGCTTTGGGTGCCTGATTTGCTATATCACTGCTGGTCAGATGCTGATGATGACGATCTGTTGAAGTGTGAATATTCCACTAGGATCACAATGGAATATGGCTAAACAATGGTACATTGGGCAGGACGAGAAGAATATTTTCTCTGATATACTTGTATCTAAAGTAGCAAAGAGGCCGTTAAAAGATGCAGCGGCAAATTCCCTTTCCTTCACCCATGGAAAATGTGTTCATTTTTCAGACCAAGCTCATTGCTAGATGAGACGGTAGTTGCTTTTTCTAAAAAATACTATTGTTAAGGCACAGACATAGTAGTCTTCATAAGATCAAGAATATTTTCCAGATTTTTTTAATAGACTGAATTGTTTCATTTTTATTTTATACCGAAAAAACAAGTTGCCAAGAAACTACTGATTAGTGTGGATTTTTTAATTTTTGAGTATTTATGCATCTTAAACCTGAAGGATCAATTTTCATAGAAAAGAATTTGTTCCACTTTAAGCCACTCTCTTTCAGTCCAAAAGATTTGAAATACTCACAAATCATGGAAATTGAGTCTTTGCTTAGAAACAGATGTGTCAAGGATTTATTACTATTAAGCATATCAGGCAGATGTTTAGTGCTATGCGAGCGAGACATATTAATCTGATTTCGTATTTTTGAAATAAACTAAGCAGTCCTAACTTTGTTCTCTATAACTGGAAGGCCTTTAGGTATCCAAGCCTGAAGACTTTATTCACAGCAATACAGTAATTTAATAGCAGTTTAAATCTGGATTCACGCTGTTACACATTATTCACAATTTTAATCTACTTCACTATAGGCTAATTGGCAAGATACAGATAAAACATATTATATTCTCACCTTTTCAACCCATCATCTTGTCATTGTTACTCTGGGGCCTGTATTTTGAACAGACAGGAATAGTACCCTGCACGCTGGTGTGTCTTGTGGTATTTCTAAAATTAAGTATGCAGTTGGGAGTTAAATTAAGGTCTGACCTCGTACAACTGTAACATAAGCAGACTCCACCCCACAGAAAAGTATTACGCATGACTTCTCTAGAATCTTATCAAAAGTAACATGAGGTCTGACTGGTATAATAAGATAATCTGTGCCTTGATTGGTTCAAACAGCTCTCGTTAAGAAAATAAATGATCTGCCAACTTAGACTCGCTAGCTGTATTAACAAAATTTAGTAACATATATACATATAGTTAAAAAGAAATAAAACCAAGAAAGGTTTAGCTGTTGTATAAATATTTAGTCTTCTACAGCGACAGATCTTGTCACATCACTATATGTCACAAAATAGCTCCCAATCTCTCACTATTCAAACTTTTGTACACGTGGTGAGCCTGATGTGATGCCAAGATTTACAGATTCCATGATAGCGAGTCCTAGTCTTTGACTAGATTTTAATAATTTCCATTTTAACACAGAAGCTGGAGACACAGCATCATAGTCAATATTGACAAGTCTGACCAAGAAGCTCTGAGTAATGCCATCAAGGACATTAGTATCTAGCAAGTTAAATCACAGCCACAGTGTGAGTGGCAAAATGGTTTTTTTCTCCATTTAATGTATTTACCTACAAAAACACAGCTCAGATGCAGAATGAGTTATGTCCTGTTTTTTTTTATTATCCATGTTTTTTTTATTATCCATGTTATCCGTGTTTTTTTATTATCCATGTAGTGAGTGAGGCACAAGTACCTAAACTAAACTCATCCCAGATTAGAGACGAGGACCACAAGCTTCCAGTATCTCTGCCTTTTTTTTAACCACTCTGATCAAATGAATTTTATTAGATTTTAAACTGAGGCTGAGACAAATTGTCATACCTCCATTGCCCCATCTTCATATGTGTTTGTATGGTATAAAGCACAATGGGGTCCCCATTCTAAACAGGGACCCCGGGCACTACTGCACTATAGAAAAGTTCATAGAAGCAGCTAAAACATGAGATTCCTGATTTTTCCGTTGAAGTTTCGTAAACTAAACATCTCCCATGTAGAAGCTAGGCCAGCTATCTTTCATGTAGTTGGGCAGCACTGCAAAATTATATTCAGATATACTATGAAAAATAGAGTGAAGCACAATGAATGGATGAAGTGAGTAGTGAGTTAGTTAAGTGAGGAAGCAAAGTTAGTTGTTTTTTCTTTGTCTGTCCTTAGTAACCAAGTTTATAGTGGCATCTAATCCAGAATAACTGATTTGAACTTGTTACCAACACTATTTACATCAAAATAATTGCTGCAGGGACACCTGCAGTATCATTCTGGACTGCAAATCTTAAACAATTCTTTTCCATGTTCTCAGCAGTGTATTTTGATGTATTCCAAATATATGTAAATAATGCTTTGATTCATTAGCTAATATGATAACTATCAAACTGTAGGAGTCACTATGTGCTTCCAAAAAACATATAAAACACTTTTCAGAGACATAAAATGTTATTAATGTCCTATCCTGCACAGAGAATGCACCTGCCATAAACACACATCCCTACCACCCTGAAGGCCCTGATCTAGGTAAAAGAAAACCACCCACTGGTTGCAAAGGCCTTTGGATCAGGTCCTAAGAGCTAGGCTTGGATCTCACTGAAGTCAGTGGAAAAACGCTCATTGACTTCATTGGGACCAAGAATTGGCTCCATATATTCAGTCATCACAACAGAGAAAGCTTGGAAGGCAGTTCTGTTGTTCACCAAAAATTATGTATTGCATTGGGGATGGCGGGGGATCCTTAATTTTCCATAAAAAGCAACAGAGGGTCCTGTGGCACCTTTGAGACTAACAGAAGTACTGGGAGCATAAGCTTTCGTGGGTAAGAACCTCACTTCTTCAGATGCATCATAAGCTTTCGTGGGTAAGAACCTCACTTCTTCAGATGCATCTGAAGAAGTGAGGTTCTTACCCACGAAAGCTTATGCTCCCAGTACTTCTGTTAGTCTCAAAGGTGCCACAGGACCCTCTGTTGCTTTTTACAGATTCAGACTAACACGGCTACCCCTCTGATACTTAATTTTCCATGTTTGTTTCACTGTTACAAAGGGTGGGTCTTGAAAATCACCAAAAATGTGTTACATAAATTATGGACAGCCCTGGACTCCAGTGGCACATGTCAAGGAGCAGCCCAAGGGAAGAGCCGTCCACTGAGCGTCGACCGCTGACAGCCCTGGAAATACAGTCCTAGATGTACTTCAGTAGGTCCCCAGTGACTGGTGGCAGGGAGACAGAGGACTGACCGCTTACAGAACCACATAATCACTTTACTCTCTGATATTGTCAGTGTAACTGGCACCCCGGAGATGGGTGCAAGTGGAGATCCCCACTCCTGCAGTGTGTTCACGGGGCTGAGGGCGTGTCCGTGGTGCTGGGGGATGAGACCCCCCGTCACGCAGCGTGTCGGGGGGGCTGGGGGCCAAGATTCCCCGTCACACGGAGCGTCCTGGGCTGGCAGAAGCTGGCTCACTCCAGAGCCCCCAGCAGGCCCCATTCTCGCTTCATGACACCTTGATAGTGTAATTTCGTGGGCGGGAGGTCAGCCCTCCTGCCGCTGTGACTCCCCCTCCATCCGCCAGAGGGCGCCAGACACAGGCGCAGCGCTGTACAAGCCGCTCATGGGCTCGCCCGCTGAGCTCAAGTAGCGCACGCTCATTTTGCTACGGATTCTCTTGCGCTGAGAGCATGCGCATTCCTCATGCTCTCCAATCCTCCATTCCCGCGCCCGCCCCTGCGATTACCTTACCGCATACGCACGCGCACTCAGCCACAGAACTTCCCCAGCCTCGCTCTCAGGCCCGGCTAGGCGCATGCGGCCTTCATCTTCCACCGGCTTGTCCTCTAACCAACAGCCAAAGCCTCGCTGATATTACGAGGCGCATGCGCGTTTTTGCTCCGTCCTAGGCGGTTGGAATAGGTGCTGTAGCGCTTGTCCGCAGCTATGGCCGGGGCGCTGAAGAAGGTGAGGGCCGGGGTCAGGGGCTTCTCCTTCACCGCCACGCCCGGGGCTGCTTCTCGCCGCAGTCTAGGGGCTGCTTGCCTCGGGCCACCGGCTCCCTGGGGAAGGGCAGGGCAGACTGGCGGGGACTGATGGTGGTGGGCCTGGTAAAACTCCCCCCTCCGCTTCAGAGAGCAGCCCAGGCTCCTCGGGACACGCCGAGCAGCCAGCGCTGGCAAGGGCCCTTCGCAGGGACAACCCCTGCCGCGGAGAGCCCCGCGGGTGCTGGCCGCTCGCTTTGCTTTGGGAGCCGAGCCGAGCAATAGCCCGAATGGAAGCCGGGAAAAAACGCGTTAATTCTACCGACTGCTTAACGTGAGCTGCGCCCCCCCTCCCCCCCTTCTCGGCGTGTTTGTCGTGCACCCGTCGCTGTGCTGGCTGCGGCCCGGTCCGCGCTACGGATCCATAGCGGGATAATTATGTTGCTAGGGGTGTGGATTTTGAGTGACTTAGTTATACTGATTTAACCCCTTATGTAGACAGCGCTATGTGGGCAGGCGAGCTTCTCCTATCGACATAGGTGCGGCCTCTTGGAGAGGTGGATTAAGTATGCGGATGGGAGAAGTGCAGCTGCAATGCTGCAAGTGAAGCAAGCACTAAGTAAAGGGAAATGGAGGATCTTTGCCCCCCAGCCCTCTGGATTTGTGTGATTTTTTTTTTTCTGACCCTTAACTCCAAATATTGTAATTCCCAATATATGCTTCAGTTCAGCTGACGTTATGAGTCAATAGTGTGTGTTACAGCAAGACTTGAAATAAATAAATTGGCTTACTAAATGTGTCCTGTTTGTGCAGACCACTGGGCTCGTGGGAGTAGCTGTATCTGAGGCTCCTCACGAGGTATGTTTCAAGTATATTTTAATATCTAATTGACAGACTGCAAATCTGAGTATTCGCTTGTTTTGCTTGACTTGTGTATATTTTACGTATCTTACGATCCTACAGGGAGCACAGTTATCTGAAATCCAAAACGTTCAGTTTGATGGAGAATATTGGATACGGTCTGGAAAGGTTTACTTTTAAAACTAAAAAAGGCAGTTCTTCTGCAGATGTTTTTTGTTCCATAAATATAAAAATTTGACTTGGTAGTTGCTTCTTAGAAACAATTAATTTCCAAAATCACTTACAGTAAGGCTTTTTTCTGAGCAAACATGAAGTAGTAATATTTTTCTCTGTAGAGCCCTAAAATGGTGAAAAGAACAGTGTAACTTATACGATGGAGTGCAACTATTTAGGTTTGGTGGCTTGTAAAGTTAATTACTATTCCGCATGCAGATTTTCCCAGATCAAATAATAGATTCTGCAGCCCCATACTAATGTTTCTGTAAAATTTAATACCTGATCTACGGGGCAGGAGCGGTGTCTAGATCAGGGGTCGGCAACCTTTCATTTATTCGCTTTAATTTAAGGTTTCACGTGACGGTAATACATTTTAATATGTTTTTTAGAAGGCCTCTTCTCTCTGTCTATATATTATATAACTAAACTATTGTATTGTAAAATAAACAAGGTTTTGGAAATGTTTAAGAAGCTTCATTTAAAATTAAATTAAAATGTTGATCTTACGCCGCCGGCCCGCTCAGCCTGCTGCTGGTCTGAGGTTCCGTTCACCTAGGCCAGCAGCAGGCTGAGCGGGGGTTGTGGCTGGCAAGGGGCCGGCAGCCAGAACCCCAGACCGGCAGTGGGCTGAGCGGCTCAGTCCGCTGCCGCTCAGGGGTTCCATCCGCCGGCTCCTGCCAGCCAGGATCCTGGCTGCTGGACCCGCTCAGCCCGCTATCGGCCTGGGGTCCCGGCCCTGCCCACAAACAATTGGTACCTACCTTCTCCCTGGTTCTGGCCCATTCTCTTCCTCTCTGCACTGAGCTGACGGTGGGAGTGCACTGAGCACAGGGCTGGGGGTGAAGGAGTCGGCTGTGGGTTGGGGTGTAGGGTCTGGCCGGGAGCTGGAATGAGGGAGGGGGCTCAGGGTTGGGGCAGGAGGTTTGGGTGTGGAGCGCTTACCTGGGCAGCTCCCATTTGGTGTGAGGGGTGCAGGTGGGAATGTGGGGTGTGTGTGTGCAGGAGCTCCCATTTGGTTCTCAGGGTGGGGGTGGGGATGTGGGGGGTGCAAGAGTCAGGATGTGGGGAGTGCATGGAGTGTGGGGGGGCTGGGTATGTGGGGAGGTGCAAGAGTCAGGGCAGAGGGCTGGGGGCATGTGAGGGGGTTGCAGGTGTCAGGGCCTGGGGTGTGGGGGGCCTGGGTATGTGTGGGGGTGCCAGAGTCAGGACTGGAGTCATGGAGGGGGGTGAAGGAGTCAAGCAGAGGGGTGTGTGTGTGAGGGGGATACAGGGCTCAGGGCAGGGGCCTGGCGGGTGTGCGGGCTGCAGGACTCAGGGCAGAGGGCTGGGTGTATGTGAGGTGGGGTCAGGGCAGAGGGCTGGGTTTGGGGGGTGCTCACGGCAGGGGGCTGGAGGGGATATGCCCCGCTTCCACCCCCCCTTCGCCCAGGCCCTGTCCCCGCTTCTTCTCTGCCTCCGTGGGGAGCAGAGAGTACACTGACTGCTCCTCCTCCACCCACTCCCTTGCAAGGGCCATCAGCTGATCAGCCTGCAGGCAGGGAGGGAGAGAGAGGAGGAGGAGGGGCAGGATCCCAGCACACTGCAGGAAGATGCAGGGGAACCGGCAGGACCAAGCTTCTGCCCCCTGCACCCGCCGGGGGGCGGGGGAGAGTGGAGAAGAGTGGGCTGGGCAGGATTTTTAATGGCACGCTGCAGCCTGCCATTAAAAATCTGCTCCCGTCTTTGGCACACGTGCCATACGTTGCTGACCCCTGGTCTAGATTGTAAACTCTTTGGAGCAGGGACCCATATTTTGTTAGGTTTGTATAGTGCCTAGTGCAGTGGGACCTTGGCTCAAGACACAAGCTTTTTTTATTAAATACAGAAAATAGGATTTAAGTGGTTCCAAGTAGTAACAGACAGAACAAAGTAAGTCACCAAGCAAAATAAAATAAAGCACGCAAATCTATGTCTAATCAAACTGAATACAGCTAAGATCCTCACCAGTTCCAGAATGCTCCCTTTTGCAAACTAATCTCCTTTTAGCCTGAGTCCAGCAATCACTCACTCCCCTTGCAATCACTGCCCTTTGTTCCAGTTTCTTCCAAGTATACTGGGGGGTGGAGAGGCTCTCTCATTAGCCAGCTGAAGGAAAAATGGAGGGTTCTCCCATGGGCTTAAATAGACTTTCTTTTTGTGGGTGGAGACCCCTCCCCTCTCCCATGCAAAGTCCAGCTTCAAGATGGAGTTTTGGAGTCACCTGGGCAAGTCACATATCCATGCATGACTGAGTTCCTTACCAGCCAAGACACGAGCTCGTAGGCATCACTGTAATACAAAGAATAAATCACTTGATAATTCTCACTGGCACTCCTAAGGAAGTAGCTTCCTAGTTCATCTAGGACAGAGGTTCCCAATGTGTTGGATGCACCCCCCGGGGGGATGCAGTGGCCTGGACCAGCCCCATGGGTGGGGGGGGAGATAGCAACACTCAGCTCTTCCTGGCCCCCAGCTGCAAGCTCTGTTCCTGGTCCTGCCCAGGCCCCCCAGTCTGCCCACGTGGCCTCGGCTGCCCCCAGCCTTGGCTCCCTTATCCTGTCTGCTTCCCCCCCCTCCCAGAGCATCGGCCCGCTCCTGGCTGCGGGGGGGGGGGGAGGCGGCGAGGGCAGGCAGGGGAAAGAGGGAGTGCAAGGTAAAAGTTTGGGGGCCACTGATCCAGGACATAAGATTTTCCACTAATGCATTTGAAAGGACTCTTAGATTGTTTAATATCACAGCAATCCCATATCTCTCTCTGAAACATTGAAATATTCAGACTACACAATAATCCCACTAGGGTGAGATCATGCCAGTGTCACTGCTACTGTTGCTTGGAAAGAATTAACAGGAGTATAAAACTCTTATAAAGAGCCATATCTACAGGGCTGTCTTACAACTTTTATGACAGTAAATTTAGGGCTGCAATTAACCCCTTGGTCTTAACAGGCTATTTTCCTTCTCTTCTCCTGCTGTTGTCTGTATAATTCTGCTCCTTGCCCTTACCTCCAGTTTCCCACTCCTATTCCTTCGGCTCAGAAATTACTCTATTGGTTCCACTATCCACCTTCTCCTACTACAGCCCGATTTCATCTGTTTCCCAGCTGCTGTGAATTTTAACTAACCCCTGAAGTTTCTTAAAAACATGCTGAGGGTTTAAAAACACAGACTTTTCTACGGATGAATGTAAATGAAATCATCCTAATGTCGGCACTGGTAATAGGTGCCCTTTTTAATGGATTCGGGATGGGGGAGGAAGGTGGCTATATCTTTGGTTTTGATTATTTGCTTTTTTTCTTTAAGGCTTTGTGCCAATTAACATCTCTGAGATAGATTAAGGGCCAGATCTTGAGAACAGATTAAAACATTCACCGCACAGTTCATGAGGAAAGTAGTCAAGAAGATTAGCAAGGTAGTTTTATACTCTACAGATGATTCCAAACTGGAACCCCGAATTGAAACACATCCTGGCCCAAACCCAGGTCAGAATTCTGCACTCAGACCCAGCGACTTTATTGGTATAGCCAGTGTGAATTTGAATGCTGTAGTTCTCTATATTTTATTTTGTGGGCTTGTTGATTATTTAAATATTTCTGTTAACAGTCATTTATTACTTACACACTTCCACATGTCTTCCAATCATTTCAGCACCTGAGGATACTGTATACAAAAATTCTCACTGCTCTGCAGGACATCCCCAAAGATGCAGCATATAGGAAATACACTGAACAGATTGTAAATGAGCGGTTTAACATGGTAAAAACAGTAAGTATAGCACTACTTGTAAATATTTTATATGCAAAGTTTGTACAGCAAAGACTATAGTATTCTCAAAATCTCAGTTTATCTTCAGAGAACATATAGAAGTTATCTGTTTCAGAGAGATGATCAAGGTCACATACTCTTTCTGATTACATAAACTACTACTCCTTTGTATATTTAACTAGAAAATAGCAATGGTGTCTCATCACTGATTTCTGCTAAAAATAGAAATAGAAAGTAGTTATCTGAAGATTTTCAGAATAGCAGACTTCTGGGTATTTTATTTACACTCATTCACTCTTTTACCAAATGCACTATTTTGGCTCTTTCTTGCCATTCAGCATTTTTGAAACAATCACTTTTCTATTGGGCAGGGTCAAATAGCTCATTGCACTCTTGCTTTTGTTTGACTACAGTGACTTGTTGAAAGGATGAGTATCTTATTTCTCCAGAAAGCTATGATCACACTTTCTGTCCACAATCTGTGGTACAGCAGAATGCTATTTTTGCTTCTCTGTACATCTGAATTGCAATAAAATAACTTTTTGGGGGGGTATTTCTCTTTATATTTTAAAGAGACATTGCTTATAGCAGGAAAGAACAGTACAGGAATCATGTATTCCTGCAGTGTAAAATAGATTACCTTGAAGCTAACTCATTTGAGTGGTTACATTTAGGAAGAATTGGACACCGTGTGATCTATTTTAAGTTCTGTCTTTGAGTTCTGTACTTGATACTCTAAAATAAAACTAAACATTTATTTTATTGTATCTGAATTCACAGGAACCTAATGTGCAAAAACTAGAAGACAAAATGAAAAGTGGTCAGATAGAAGAAGTGATAATGCAGGTAAAGTTGGATACTGTTTAAAAATGACTTTGCTGACGGGCAACAACTAGATACGAGTGCTTTCTTTGCTCTTCTGTGAAAAGAGAAATGACAAGCATTAAGAGTGTATTAAATATATAATAGCAGCATGCCTTTTTGAAGCTGTAACAATACAGACACACACAAATTCCCCCAGGAGTACAGAGTTAAAGAAAACCCTGTTTCTCTTCTCTTCCCCCCCCCCCCCCCCCCCGAGCCCAGCAGGGGGCCAGAGACCCGCACCCTTTACCCCCCCCCCCCCCCCAGCAAAGCCATGGCTCTCGCCCAGCCCAGATACTTGTGCCCCCTCCTTCCCCAGAGCCCAGCTGTGGGGTGCCCCCCAGCCCAGAAACCCCCAGAGCCCAGCTGCAGAGCTCCCTCCCACCCAGATACTCTCACACATCCCCCCCCCCAGAGCCCTACTGTCGGCCCCCCTAGCCCAGAAACCTGCATCCCTTCCCCTCCAGAGCCCAACTGTGGGGGCCCCCCAGCCTAGACACCCGCACAACCTAATCCCCAGAGCCCAGGGAACTAGAGGGAGAAACAGCCTGATGTTGGGTCCTGGGCTTATGTAGAGTTTCTTGCACGCCACCTCCTTCATTCAGGGCATGCTGGTAACTGCAGCTGCCAGGAACCTTCCAGCTCCTCCCTCCCTCCCTACCCCAGCAGTGTCTTCTACTTGCAACAGTTCTGCAGCCCATTTCTGTGATGGGGGAAAAAAGGAAATTCAGCACTCTCAATGTTAATTTCTGCACACATTCTGCATGCGCAGTGGCACAGAATTTCCCCAGGAGTATCTATCCTACCCATATACGAACCCTAAGAGGGATCCATGCTTGGCTTAGAGGAACAGTGTTAGTGCTCAAGTATTCCTGTGGGCCAAAGAGGAGAAGTGTACTGCTTGAACAACTTTTCCTGCTTGTTACGTTCTCAGACTGCATGACCATGATGTGGGAGGGAAGGAAGACAGGCAGGTGGGTGGTTTAAAAAGAGGTGTCGGTCATTCTTTGCTCTTCAGTTAGGAAGCCCTTTTGCAGTGGGGTTGGGAGTATGGAATCTTTGCTAGTGCCCTCTCTTATGAGTGCCAGTCAGACAGGAAAGGTGACAGAGCGACCCTTGGAACCTGGAGTTTCTCTGTGAATTGTCGTGTGTCTCCCCCCCCCTCCCCCCCCCCGCAATGTGGATTGAGTTGATCTGGTGGCTACATGGAGCTAAGAGCATTTCTGCCCTTGGAATGGCCTTTAACTTCTTTTAGACAACCTGACATTCAGTTTGGGAACCAGTATGCTGCAGTGTCATTTGGAGTGGGTGTTGAGTAATCTGATCTTGGGTTGGCAGGGTAAAGTATGTTTGTAATGAATGATTGTATTCATGCTATTTGGGGTTATATAACATAATTCTACAATTTGTTTTAATTTAGTTATAAATCGGCCTTAATTCAACATGTGATTAATCTCTTTTTACAAATTGATTGTAAATTCTTCAGGGCAGAGGAATCTTTTTGTTATGTTTGTATAGCACCTAGTATCTTGGAGCCCCCTAGGAATTACTGCTATACACATAAGAATTTACATTTTCTGCTTGCCTTTAAGAGAAGTTGGGTTGCTGCTATTCTGTTTTTATTCAGTTTTTTTTTCTCACTCATGTTCAACTAATCAAATTATTAATCTGCAAATTTCTTTTTAAAGTAGAGGTTATGTCACAAATAGATAACTCTTGTAAGAACATACTACTCATGACATGACTGTAGCTATAGGTAGGGCCCTACCAAATTCACGGCCATGGAAAACGCGTCACGAACCGTGAAATCTGGTAGTCTTGTGCGCTTTCCCCCTATACTATACGGATTTCACGGGGAGACCAGCGTTTCTCAAACTGGGGTCCTGACCCAAAAAAGGTTGCGTGGGGGGTGGGGGAGGGGGGTGTCACAGTATTGCCACCCTTATTTCTATTCTGCCTTCAGAGCTGGGCAGCCAGAGGGTGGTGGCTGTTGGCCGGGCACCCAACTCTGAAGACAGTGCCCCGCCAGTAGCAGCGCAGTAGTAAGAGTGGCAATACCATACCATGCTATCCTTACTTCTGCACTGTTAGTGGCAGCGGCTCTGTCTTCAGAGCTGGGCTCCTGGCCAGCAGGCGCTGCTCTCTGGCCGCCCAGCTCTGAAGGCAGTAGTAAGGGTAGCAGTACCGCAACCCCTCTGCAATAACCTTGTGACTCCCCCCATAACTCCTTTCTGGGTCAGGACCCCTACAATTGAAACACCGTGAAATTTCAGATTTAAATGGCTGAAATAATGAAATTTACAATTTTTAAAATCCTATGATTGTGAAATTGACTAAAATGGACCATGAATTTGGTATGGCCCTAGCTATAGGGTAGGTAAAAATGAAAATTTCTGCATTTTCTTCATTTACCTGCAGTGCCATTCTACTTACTCCTGTAAATTTGAACTCTATCATAATTACAGTGGGCTTCATTGACTGGAGATGAGAATAGATTTTATGGCTTTGCTGTGTGATCCATTGGCCCAATGACTGAATTGCTTGCAAAGCACTCTAGATGGAACTTTGGTATCCGAAGAGCTTGTAAATTCATAAAATATGTTCTCCAATTATAGATTAGTCAGACTTAGATCAATATCTCAGAATATAATTAAAATTAAAAATCTCTTGTATATTTTTATCAACAGGCTGAAAGTGAGCTCTCTCTGGCAAGAAAAATGGCACAGTGGAAACCATGGGAGCCTTTAGTTGAAGAACCTCCTTCTGACCAATGGCGATGGCCAATATAATAGTCAGCATTATGTCTGTAACTACTTGAGAATCGAAAAAAACACAATTAAATATTAATATCATGTTACTGAAAATTGTTTGTCTTTAAATTAAAGAAAATAGCTTTTGTATATGATTTGTTTTGCCTCAATATCTATTTACATTTAGCAGGATGTAAAGGTCCAGTCTGACTTTCTTGCAAAAATGCTTTACTAAAACTTAGTTAAGCTATTGAGCAATCTGATTATTTTCTTTCCTGGCTTGCTGATTTAACAATATATTTTAGTAGAAACAGAAACTTTCTTCTGTGTAATTATCCTTCTTTTCTTGTCTGATTCACTTCTTGACATTTTATCAGCATGGAAGCAATTTTCATGTCTGACTCTGGATTGTGGCTACACTGAACTGGCTAAGGCAAGAAGAGGAAAGGGTGAACTGCATTTTACACAAACGCTTGATGATCAGCCATGGTGAGATAAATACAGATAAAACTGTGTGTCAGTTTGATACTTTTGATTAAATTGGTACATTTGTAAAGTTTTGGAAGTCACTCTGGGGAAAAAGCAAATAATAAAAAACAAGTCTGCAACCAAAATTATATAACTACGTTTAGTAATTTTTGCCTCCATTAAAGTTCCACTACGCTTCCACATGTGAATTTTGTTTGATAGTGTGCTGGTAATTTTTAAGGATTTAAGAATCACTGAAGATAATCCTAAGAGTATACAAATGCATCTATAACTCAGCTAATGCTGTGTTGGTTGTGAACTGGCATATAGCCTTCAGATAAAAGAATTTGACATTCATAATTGATAGTTTGGGCCAGACTGTTTTCCTATTTACTTAAATGGGAATAGATTAAGACCATTTGTGAAGAAAATATATCAATGTGCTTAATAAACCTGTAGAGTTCAACACTGAAAAGCATAACAGTTAGAAATCACAGGGATCAAAGCTGAGGCTATTTTTATTCATTCTTTCAGTACCATGATCCAAGTAATGCTTTCAAGTTTGCACGTGGCATATAGCCTCTGAGGAACAGTATGTGAGCTAACAATGCATACACATACATACAGAAGAACTCACAGTGAGCATTAAAGATTTAGATTAACAGACTGCCAGTACAATCATATATAAAACAGCTAGTTTCAGAGAGGCTATTTCCTTAACTAAAAACTGTTGCATTTAGGGACTTGGATAATGTTGCAGGAGAACTCTAATTGGCAGTTCATCGTGCAGATACCATGAAGTTAGCAAGCAGGATGCACTGTGCAATTAAATACATTAAAGGATTGTTCTTACTGCTATATGAATATTGGTGAATACTTGAAACCTGTGCCCAATTCCGATCCACAGGCTTTCTAAAATGTGAATGTTGAAGGGATAGGACTGGCATACAGGAAAACCAGGGGACCAATTAAAACTTTTCAAATTTTGGATAACGTAAGCCAAGACTACAACTAAAATCCCAAAATGTTGGGTAGTTACGTGGAACTTACTTCACGTTAATTGTATATACCAAGGCAGTTGACCTCTTGCGGGGGATAATTAACAAGCCCAAAGAAAACGTCAGTTTAGGATATGGCAAAGCTAGAACTCTGTACACAGTATGCATGTTTCATTTTGCTAAGCCCACTTGATTGAACTGTTCTTCCCAAATGCACCACTCCCCACCCTTGTTTTGGAAAGGCTATTTGTTTTATTCCCATTTAAAAAAAATACATAAACCGAGAAGTTTTAGCACTGCTATGTTTAGAAGAGTATTATTACAAACGGTTGGAATCCCTGCTATGAAAATTGATTACGTATAAATGCTATTAGACTTGAAAGCTAAAGTAAGGGATTGTCTACATGGCTAGTTAGTACACATATGCACTAATATTTTCAGTACAAGTATTTTCAGGTAAGGAGTAGCCAACTGCATATGTGAAATAGTACATGAAATATTTTAAGCAAATTATTAGATTATACTGGTACATTGACATTGATTGGGACCCTGCTTTGAGTTGATACTCAGACAAAAATAAGCACTCCAGAATGTTGAGATTCCAGGCTGTTGCTGAAAGAGAACCGTTTATTTTGTGTTGCCCAATGCTTTTTACATGCATTTTCAACATGAGATGTAAAACACCTTTTCCATACAATATTTCAACAACTTTTAAATGAAAAGTATACAATGTAAGAGTCTAAGTCTGTATCTTTTTGAGACTAAAGAATAACTATTCACACTTCGGGCAGGATTTGACTTGATTGGAATCAAACCTGTGTAAATATACCATAAGTGTTTTGACCTATAAACCTGCGGGGAAACAAAGGAAAATGGCGCTTCAGCTACTGAGTGGTATTTTCAGTGACAAAACTGTTCAACCGTTCCGTACTGTAACTGGATTTGATATTCAAGAGTTAATTGTAAATATATATTTTGGATATTCATGATGTATTAATGGTTGGCTATGGACTCGACTTTTAGGAGTTTAATGTCATACATCGTTCATAGTGGTGGACTTTTCCTTATGAATTTTCACGTACTTTGATTTAACCTATGCTTTTTTTTGTTACGAGGAGCTAATGATATCCAAATACCTAATATACAGGCAAGAGCAAGCTTAAAGTTGTATACATTTAGGATACTGGAGAAATGGTAAGGAGAAGATGGTTGCGGAGAGTATACAGGCAAAGAAACTAACTAGACTTGTAGTAGTATCATCCCACTTTGTTTTGCTTGTATATTTTTAAATATTTGACATATCTGTTTAGAGTGCATATTCTTTGGGGTGGGGGTGTATTCCTACTTTTACAGCACCAAGCATGTATTTGGGAGAGTACTGTAATACACAACAAAATATATATTTTATTAATTTACTAAATTTGTAGAATTTCTAAATATTTCTAAATTTATATTTATACTGAATTGAATGGACCGAGAGCTGTTACAGTAGCTGACCAGTTGATGTTTTCAGGACAAAATTGCTAGTTTATATTTTGTAAATATCTGAACATTTACATTTTGAATAGTGAAGTTCTAAAATATTCAATTTAAAAGATTATCGCCAAGTTAAAGTATCTTTTGGTTATGTTAATAAGAGGTTTTTAATAGACCCCCCCTCCAATTTTTAATGGGTTCCATAGCTTAGCTGGAATTGTTTATTTGCAGTATTGCTACTGATCCACAATGTTTTTTTTTGTTTTGTTTTTTTTATTAAATGGTAAGGGCTAGTATCTTCCAAGACAAAGCCACTAGATGGCATTCCACATGAGGACTGCAGTTAGGTAAAAGCAATTTTGTCAGATGACACATGCCAAATGATTGTAAGTTGAATGAGGGTGAGCAATGTCAGATGATGAAAGAGGAATTAAAATAAATGGTTTTAGATAGGATATCTCCATTAATTTATTTATCTCCTAGAACTGGAAGGGACCTTGAAAGGTCATCGAGTCCAGCCCCCTGCCTTCACTAGCAGGACCAAGTACTGATTTTGCCCCAGATCCCTAAGTGGCCCCCTCAAGGATTGAACTCACAATCCTGGGTTTAGCAGGCCAATGCTCAAACCACTAAGCTATCCCAGCTGATGTGAGATGAAGATATGCAAATTAGTATGAATTTTCATATTGCATTTAGTAGTTTTCCCATACACATCATAAAAGGAAAAAAAAAAAAAAAACACTTTGCTCTTATCATGTCTCCAAAGTGCAGTAGCAACTGAAACACAAGGAAAAAATCTTGCACCAACTCTGCTGAAAACAAGAAAAGGGATGTAGTACCGGTAGTAGTTAAGTAAAAGTATGTGTTGTAGTCTTCAAAACTATCTTTTAGTCCTTTCTCCCTTCTTCACGTACACAAGGTGTGTCTGCAGTGTTTTTGACTTTAGTTAACTGGCAAATTACCTCACAGTTGCTAACACATATTGTAAAGTTAGCTGTGTTAGTCCTAGGACATGACACAAGGCGGTGAGGTAATATCAGCTATTGGACCAATTTCTGTTGGTGGAAGAGACAAGCTTTTGAACTTCATAGAGCTTCTGAAGGAGCTTAAAAGCACGTCTCTTCCACCAACAGAAGTTGGTCCAATAAAAAATTACCTCACCCACATTTGTAAAGGTTAGTCTGTTCACTCCCTAATTGTTCCAGGCTACAATTTCTAGTTTTTGATTAAAATTGTATACTTTTAAAGTTTTGGAAATCACTCTGGAACTAACAATTGGGGAGTGTCTAGACTAGCCTGTACAAATGTTAACTACCTCGAGTTAGCTGGGAATAAATTAATTAGTGTTTTTTTTTTTTTTAACACTTTAGTGAAGACAATCCTACAATTCGCTAATACAGGTTTTCCTGCTTTCTAAACTGTTACTAAAAGTTGAGAAACAGTTATGGCTTGTTCCTATATTAAACCCTGATAATGAAAATAATTGCAAGTGGGTTTAATTATCTCGGGCTGTAGCTACACTATGGAGATTGTGCTAGCTGTACTGTTGACATTAACTCCTTCCATCAGCGCATGTTTTCTGTTGGTGTAGGAATGCCACCTCCCTGAATGAAGTTAGATATGTCCACAGAAGCATTTTTCCATTGACAATGCTCAATGTAGATGCAGCTAGGTTGGCATAGTTATATTGGCTGGGTGTGGGTTCCCCCCCATCCCCCACCTTTACTGATGTGGTTATGGTGGTAGACCAAGCCTCAGAAAACAGCAAGTAAATCATATGTGCTCTGCATGATAAGATTGAAAATTTAACTGATTTTATGTTGTGGATTCAACATTAAATACCAGTTGCTAGTAGTAAAGTGGGAACAAGTAATGAATTAGAGCTCTAAGACGAATTGGTGTGTGCTATTTTTTTAAAATAGTGTCCATTTTCATTTCACTCTTTATGCTAGCCAGCAAAAAATGCATTCTTGCAGAACAGGGAAGTGTAGCAATTTTTTTACTTTACACACTAACTCAGTAAGATAAATGTATATATTTGGTATTTAAATCCAAATCACGGCAGTAACCAGCAAAGTACACATACATTTTACAGAGAAGAGTTAATTTGTCAGATGTAATATTGTACATCTATAAATTAAAAGTAATTCATTCTAAGACAAATGTGCTAGCAGAGCATATTTTAAAGAGTGCCAAAATAATTAATCTGTTACCACTTGATTTCCAGCATGATTAATGGGACAATATATGATAAAAGAAAACATGTTATAATTATCTGATGTACAGTATGGCAACTCAGAGCAAATTTTAAAGTTAAGAAACCTCACCTCTTTAAAACTTTGAATTTACATATTGACTTTCATCAGAAAATCTCAGTTTTGTGTAGGATGGGACTTAATGCAAGAGTTCAGAGCTTATTAGACTACACAATGTACATATTGCCATGTAACGGCAAGTGTGAGTGAGGTCTCCATTGCTAATACCTCATCTGTTGGGAGTAGCTATGCTCTGCATGGGACCTAGTTGTTGTTGGTGACTGCAGGAACTCTCCAGGGTTTGTGCATTTAAAAAAAAAAAAAGACAATTGAGTGCTGTCTACAAAACATACTGCTAGTTTATTTATATACAAGTGAACGACTGTTTCTCTGTCCCAAAGAGTTTGCAGCCTCATATAAAACACTTTGGGGGAGGTGGGGGAGGAGAAACAGTGGACAAGAGTGGGAGAAGGAAATGAAAGATTTGTTAAGCCTGTCATTTAGACATCAGGGAGCCAAACATGATGAGACAGATGGGAACTAAGTTTTTGTAGGGTTTCGAAGGTGAGAACTATGGGATTGAATTTGATGCTGAAGAAGCCTATGAAGGAATTCAGACACACTGGCTATGGTCATTGTGGTAGGAAAGTGGATGATTTTTATAGCTGTGTTTAAGGTTGAGAGGTCAAGGAGAGAGAGTCACTAGAGAGAATGAGTTTGTACCCGTCCACTGTCAATAGCCTGACCTTCTCCAGTCAGGTTTCAGGCCAGGTCTTGGAATGGAGACAGCTGTTGGGATATCTCCATATTTCCACTGACGAGAAGGCCCATATTCATACCTATAAATCTGTCTATGGTATCTGATACCATACGGCTATGGCATACTATCTGCAGGATACCAAAGGAGGTTACACTCTCTTACCACTTCAAAACTTTTCTCCCTTGGTA